>NC_083570.1:40893897-41493897 GCF_027579695.1 Neoarius graeffei | reverse complement strand
CTGGCCTCACTTCCTGGCTCTTGTGTTGGCTTCATTTACAGTCTGCACCCCACTCTCCTCTGCACATACATCCGTAAGTGCCTGCATTCTGAAAAAAGTCATTTCTAATGGACAAATTATAATTTAGCAAATAACAATGAGTAGAACGTAACTTCATTCATTTCCTGAACCAGATGCCCTGTGGAACTTTCTGGAAACCTTTCTATTTTTTAACTAATGTGGCTGAGCAAAGTTATGTTTCAAAGAAGTGCTGTCTTACCCAAGTCAACAAACTTATTTACACTAGACATCAATAGATGTGTAATAGTATTTAATCAGATTTCCTTCAGTTTTTTGTTTTTTACTACACATTCCAGAAAGAACAGAACAGTTTGCTGGACACGTTATGAGAATCTGGACTCAGTATTTGTGAGTCAAAATGGGGTCCTTTAAGCAACATTTCATTATAATGAATAAGCATATGACTTTGAGATTTTCTTTTAATAATGATGGAAAATGGCCATTACCGTTTCCTATGCCCAAACATTCTGATCTAGTCTCGAGTCTTTTTGTGGTAGTGTTTGAGTTGGAGCAGTGATGGGAATGTTGATTAAACCTGGGGACCTTCACCATAAGATTTAAGAAGCTACCCTTTAAAGCTCAGTAGTAAAGTAAAAACTGCGCTCATTTTTGTTCCTGTAGGATTCATGCCCACCTACTGCAAAGACTTGTGGCAAGTGGGGAAAAAAAAAAACTTTATTGCATTTGTTTATGCATTATAAGTTGAATTATACACTTAATGTGCTATGTACCTGTGTGATTACAGGTGAATTATCAAACACAATGATAATGGGTTTTTAAGATCACCATTTTTGTTTTTTTAAAAATGAGATCTGAGAAGACAGTCATTCATTTTGCAGTGGAATACAACGCTGGGGTGTTCTGATGGCTGTGTTAATTGTTTTGAGAGCACTGAATTTAATTTTGAGAAATGTGTCATTAGTTGCAACTGTAAACCAATCAGTGTTTCCACGGCCAGTGTGAGAATCAGATTCAGTTCCCTTCATGCAGCATTTCTTTCCATGATTAATTGACATCACCTATTTTTGGGGGCCTTTATAATAAATATTTCAAATTTTGGACTTTATCATCTTGAAGGTTTTCTCAAATTTTTACATAACTTTTCTTGGAATATGCCCCCCCCCAGCTCCAAAAATTTTAAACACTGTTTTTCCAAGTTATTTTTCTCATAAACGTACGACTTTAATCTCAGAGACTATCCGACTTTAATTTACGATTCTAGTCTCAGAAATTGAGGTTCTCAGAATATTATCCACTTTTCCAGCTGTGCAATTATTTATTTAACCTACAATGGCCCTAATACGCCATCATAGAAAATCCATTATCAGTGCTCTAAAATGATGCTGTTCTGACATTTTTCCAATTATCAAATAAGCTGTGTGAGACTATGGTGAGAGATAATTTGCCTAGAGGTGTGTGCACATGTGTGCTATCTACAGAAAAAGCAGCACTGTGGGGTTTTTTTTGTCACTGCAAATTTAAAAAAAAAAAAATTGTGTACCTGAATTGTCTGCCAAGCGTAACTTTCCACAACATAAATATCTCCTCCATTGTTTCTGCACATTTTCTTTCAGAGCACAATGGAATACAAAGATGAATAACCCTGTTGGATACATAAGATTTAACAAATGTGTTTATTTATTTATGGGTAGGCTGGTAAACATCTAAACTCATGCATTCACAAAAAGTCAGTAGAATCAATGTGTTTAAATCATATCTAGATGCATCAAGAATGATGGATTTAAAGCATTTTCTTTCACCATTAATTAAAAACCTGCACAACACAGGGTGAATATTGCATATTAAAGCGTCGGTTTATTATTCTACCATTATTATCATTATTTGACCCACCTTGCAGGGAGTTGAAAATGGAGAAGAGGTACATAAACACCAGATTGACAGGGCCCCAAGCGAAGAAGGCAAAGCCCCATGTCATGCCCAGGAGGAAGGTGAGGCTGATTACGCTGCGCAGGTTACGTAGCACCTCCTCCTGAAGTGTGCGGTTGTTGCGCTTTCCGTTCCGACCACAGATCTGCATCATCACCACAATAAACATGGCGACGTTCAAGAGGAAGATGATGCAAAAGTAGGCCACGCATGTCACGTAGAACACAACCTTGTTCCGAATCCAGCAGCTAATGAAACATGGGAGATGAGTCTCATTTCACTGTTGCCATTTTAAGTGATTTAACCACCTTTAATGGTGGATAAAGTGTATAGTGAGGAAGTGTGTACATTTCTGGGTCAAACTTACAATTCTGACAATCCTTGGCCATTTACTCCTTTGCCATAAAACTCCTTTCCATAGGAATTTTTGTCTGCAGCCACCACAAGGGCTACAATTACAGCTGGAAGGCCTGCAAAAGCCAGCAAATATGATGGATAACGCATAAAAAAATGGAAGTATATTATACCATCTACCTTTTTATTAATTGCACAGTAGTAAATATTGCAGTTGGGTAGCTTCTGGTTGATTTGTTCATGAGTTTTACACTTTGTGTGTGTGTGTGTGTGTAATGATATATTGCACGATGATAAATCCCGATACAAATTTATGAAATAAAATAATAAATCACGATTATTGTCACGGTGTATAATCTTAGTTTTTTCTAGCTGTAATTGCATTGTTTATACAGCAGAGACAACAGTGGGAATGCACGTGACTTCACCATAGGCAGAAGTAACACAGCTCTAATCCTGCAAAAACACAAAATAGATCTAAAATGGGAAAGAGCTGTTGTGCAATTGACTGTACAAACAGATTTAACAAGAAATTGGAGCTCTCTTTTTACAGACTGATGAAAGCTAAAGAGAAGAAAATGCAGGTAGTACAAATGTTCATAAAAGTATATTAAGAAAAGGCATATGTTATGAAGGGGCGGCACGGTGGTGTAGTGGTTAGCGCTGTCGCCTCACAGCAAGAAGGTCCTGGGTTCGAGCCCCGGGGTCGGCGAGGGCCTTTCTGTGCGGAGTTTGCATGTTCTCCCCGTGTCCGCGTGGGTTTCCTCCGGGTGCTCCGGTTTCCCCCACAGTCCAAAGACATGCAGGTTAGGTTAACTGGTGACTCTAAATTGACCGTAGGTGTGAATGTGAGTGTGAATGGTTGTCTGTGTCTATGTGTCAGCCCTGTGATGACCTGGCGACTTGTCCAGGGTGTACCCCGCCTTTCGCCCGTAGTCAGCTGGGATAGGCTCCAGCTTGCCTGCGACCCTGTAGAAGGATAAAGCGGCTAGAGATAATGAGAGAGAGATATGTTATGAACTTTTTCATTTTTAATAAAAGGAATATTTTAGTTACTAGTCTACAATATTTTATTTCCAATCTTTACAAATGTGGGTGAATAATTATTGTTGGTTGTTAAGGAAATGAAACAATTTAATTTAATTTCACCAAAAGAATATTTAAGTTGACAAAGAATAGGAAAATACATGTTGCACTCTTAGGGAATAAAATTTTCTTCATTTAATATTTTTTTAAAAATGTCATGGGAAAATCAAATAATGGACCTACTACTGTGAATCAAATTGAACTGTAAAGTGAGCGAAATGTTACTTGCCTAATGGCAAAGCATTACCAGTTTTGTGCAATACTGATGATTGTATTGATGACACTTGTTTCTTTTGATGAAGCCTGTAGTCTCGACATTTGTAATATGTTTGAAGTACTGTATTTTCAGTAAAGTATATTTTAAAAAGCAAAAACCCATCACATTGTTGCTACAGATGAATTCTAAAAAAACCAGCCAAAAATGAACAATCTGGTTTTGAATCAAACTGAGTTTTTCTGCCTATTATATACTTAAATATATTTTAGGAAGACAAAGTGACCAATGAGGTTATTTTCTAAGCTTGCATTGGCTGCAAACAATGTTGGGTAAAGCATCACAGCAGTAAAAACAGTCAGTCTGCCTAAAGATGTCAAAAATCTTGCTAGCCAAGTGTGAGCTTTTGCAATGATTTAAGCAAGTTTTGTACAGTTACACAGCAGAGCTGACAGATTCATAATCAATTTAGTTTGTGACCAGATAGTGAAATTGTCCAAATGTCTGCTATTCATCTATTCCATCACATCAACATTTCATTTCAATAAACATTTCATCTAATAACAGCGCGAACAACGATCAGTCGAGTGAAGGGACGGAAGTGAGGCTCATGCTTTCATCTCATCTCATTATCTCTAGCCACTTTATCCTGTTCTACAGGGTCGCAGGCAAGCTGGAGCCTATCCCAGCTGACTACGGGCGAAAGGCGGGGTACACCCCGGACAAGTCGCCAGGTCATCACAGGGCTGACACACAGACACAGACAACCATTCACACTCACATTCACACCTACAGTCAATTTAGAGTCACCAGTTAACCTAACCTGCATGTCTTTAGACTGTGGGGGAAACCGGAGCACCCGGAGGAAACCCACACGGACACGGGGAGAACATGCAAACTCCGTACAGAAAGGCCCTCACTGGCCACGGGGCTCGAACCCGGACCTTCTTACTGTGAGGAGACAACGCTAACCACTACACCACTGTGCCGCCCCAGGCTCATGCTTTGTTTAGTGAAATTAGACTGGATTGCAAATGCAATTTTCAATTTGAGGGAACCAAATTTTAAATGGTTCTAACTTAATTTCTGGTTGAGGTACAGAACATGAGAAACACAAGGAAAACATATTTCAATTGAATAATATGCAGTGCCCTCCACAATTATTGTCACCCCTTGTAAAGTTTAGGAAAAAAGGGTTAGAAAAAAAATCCACCTTTTGGTGATGTAGCTTCGTCAGTTACTGAAAAAAATGAGAAAAATCCAACCTTTAATTGAAATCAATTTATTAAGAGAAAAACAAAATCCCTCATTAAAAAAAATATATTTTCAACAAAAACACATGTTGCACCATTACTGGCATCCCTGCATTTAATACTTTGTACAAACTCCCTTTGCCAGAAAAACAGCATTGAGTCTTCTACTGGATACTGATGGACTTCTAACATTGTACCATTGAGAGTATACTCGCAAACTGCATCTCAGTATGGTATGGCAACTGCTTTGTATTAGACTGTAAAGCACTCCAGCAGGCGGTGAAGACTGCCCATCAGATTACCGGCATTCAGTTACCCTCCATTGAGAACATTTATCACAAGCAATATTTTGGCAGGGCAAGTAACAGCATCAAGGATGCCACCCACCCTAGCCATGCACTTTTCTCCCTCCTGGCATCTGGCAGACATTACGGGAACCTCCGTTCCCACACCAGCAGGCTCAGGAGCAGTTTCTTTCCTGAAGCGGTGACCATGCTAAATTCCACACCACCATTCTGCTAGCATCACTGCACTCATCCTGCACTGTTCAGTGCTTTAACATGCCGTTTGCACTATTAATTTCTTGTATGAAATGGACCACTTAAATTGTTGCACAGACTGTGCCATTTTATCCAATAGTATTACTGTACATATAAACAACTGTACATATATGTTCATACTGCTGCTGCACAGACTGCTACTTTATTGTACATTTAAACTATACATACAAACAACTGTACATGTGTTCAATACTGCTAACCAGAGGTGGACAGTAACGAAGTACATTTACTTGAGTACTGTACTTAAGTACACTGAGTATCTGTACTTGAGTATTTTTTTTGGAAACTTATGACTTTAACTGCACTATATTTGAAAGACAAATATCATACTTTTTACTCCACTACATTTCTATCAAGGTCCTCGTTACTATGAAGTAGATTTGAAAGTGGATGTTTTTACTTTTCTTTTCTAAAACGTGATTGTTTTTTTTGCAGGTGATGCTGAGACAGCCTATCAGTAATCACTAGGGTCACGTCATGTCCACAGACTGGATAAAATCAAGTTCAGTGATTTCTCAGTAGCATTGCCTGCGACCCGGTAGAACAGGATAAAGCGGCTAGAGATAATGAAATGAGATGAGATGAGATTATTTAACACGATCAGTTGATGGCAGAATGGAAGGAGGTGGTTCTTCTGGGGAATGCACGCACTAATGGCCATACCTAGAACCATTGTTTTAGTTTTCTGCATTCATTTAGTTTTAAATGTTTGCTTTCTTTACCTAAAACAAACCACATCACAGCCTACAAAAACTCACCATCCAACCTGCGGAGCATATTGAGGCATGTAAACGTTTTATTCCAAGAGAAAGTTTATTATAAAGTTGTCTATGCTTTTAGAGTAGTAACATTGCAATAGCTATGCAGTCTGGTTAGTCAAATGATTTTCTATGGATTTTTACGCCAAGTTGCCATAGCCTTGTCCATGGCTAACATTAACACATAGCTAGTTAACTTGGACACAGTTAGCATGTAAAAACGGATTTACGCTAATATGAATAATGTTAACTTATCTGAAATCCTTTCAGAAATATGTTTTAGCATAATCTTGCCAAATAAACAATGTAGAAATCTTTCTTTTCTAGTAACGTTAGACATCCAATATGATTTTGAGTTTGAAAAGTTTGCTAGCATGTCAGGTGGAGCTTCACTGACTAGCTAGCTTAACGTTAAACCACCATGATGGCACAGCATACATTCATTTTGAGAATTTACAAAATGATCCAGTCGGTTGCTTCAGAGGCATGAAGTATTATAAGCGTAGTGGCAATAATACAACAGTGCGTTGACAGAAAATATACTTTTAATACTTAAATATTTTTAAAAGCAAGTACTTCAGTACTTTAACTTAAATAAAAATTTGACTGTACAACTTTCGCTTGCATCAGAGTAGCATTTGACCAGTGGGATCTGTACTTTGACTTAAGTAATGAAGTTGGGTACTTTGTCCACATCTGCTGCTAACTGTACATACATACTCTTTCATCCTGTCCACTTTCCCTCTGTAAATATGCATTCAAATATTTACAAATATGTGTATAATGTAACTCTCCACTGTCCATCACTGTATATACTGTAACATATAGCAACATTATGCTGCAGCACTTACCTGTAAATAAGAGCATATTTTACACTTCTGGTTAGATGCTAATTGCATTTCATTAACTTTGTATCTATACTCTGCACAATGACAATAAAGTTGAATCTAATCTATCTAATCAAAATCTAATAACATTTTTTATTAGAATTTCTCCAGATCATCCAGGGTCCTTGGCCCTCTCTTGTGCTCTCTCCTCTTCAGCTCACCCCATAGGTTTTCAATGGGGTTCAGGTCAGGGCACTGAGATGGCCAGGGCAGAAGTTTGATTCTCTGGTCAGTTCACCATTTTTTGTTGATTTTGGATATATGCTTCAGATCATTGTCTTGCTGGAAGATCTAATGATGACCCCGTTTTAGTTTCCTGGCAGAGGAGCCAGATTCTGATTTAAAATGTCTGGGTATTTCATGGAGTCCATGATGCCATGTACTCTAACAAGGCTTCCAGGGTCTTTGGAGGAAAAACAGCCCCAAAACACCACAGAACTGCCACCATATTTTACAGTTGGGATCGGGTTCTTTTCATTATAACCATCTTTCTTTTTACACCAAATCCACCTTGAGTGTTTATTGCCAAAAAGCTCCATTTTTGTTACATTAGACCATAGAACACAGTTCCAGTCAAAGTTGTAGTAGCGTTTCACAAACTTCAGGTGTTTACATTTATGGTTAACTGACAGAAAAGGCTTTTTTTCTGGCAAAACCTTCCAAATAATCTGTTAACATGGAGGTGGAGTCTGATGGTGATTTTAGAGACTTGGAAACCCCAAGATTTTACTTTTTCTTGTAATTCACCAACAGTGATCCTTGGGGATTTTAATTTTTTTTGCACCTTTCTTACCCTCCTCCTCACTGTACATGGGGGCAAGATAAACTTGGGTCCTCTTCCAGGCAAGTCTGTAACAGATCCAGTTGGTGTCTACGTTTTTATTATTGCCCTAACAGTAGAAATGGACATTTTCAAGTGAGTATCTATTTTTTAATAACCATTCCCTGACTTATGAAGGTCAACACACTTCTCCCTCATTTGGTTTGTGTGTTCTCTTATCTTTCCCATGCTGATAGATGACTAAAGGAATTTTACCTCTGTGTCACCTCATATTTGTGTTCCAGTTAATCAGGAAGTCATGGCTTACAGCTTGAATGTTCCTACACACGCCAATCAACTCAAGCATGTACAATTTAAACGGGAAACACACTTCAGTTACATTGTGTTCACAGTAGTTTCCAGGGGTGTCAATAATAGTGGCACATGTGTTTTTGTTGAAGAAAATAATTCCTTGATTATATGAGGGACTTTTTTCTGAATACATTTATTTCCATTAAAGGTTGGATTTTTCTCATTTTTTTCAATGTGAGATGAAGCTATTTCACCAAAAGGTGGAATTTTTTCTAACCCTATTGTCAGTAATGGCGTTGTGAGTCGAAACTCTAACCGAACTACAAACACAGCTTCCCAAGACTACAACGGCCAAAGTTCACAGCGCCCAGTTCAGCTGACTGTCGTTAATTGTTAATCAGCAGTGCTACTTAAGCCTCTCCCTCACACACCTTCTGTGCGAAGTATCGTTCTGTGTTTACCCAGTCATATCGCGGCCCGCCCTCCTTTTCCTGATCCTTTGCTACGTTTACCCGTTTGACTCTTTAGTCTGCTCTCTACTATTCTGTTTGCCGATCAACCAACCCCTGCCTGCTTTCTGACACCTATTTACTAATCTTTACAAGGGGTGACAATAATCGTGGAGGGCACTGTATACACACACAAACACACAAAGTCTTGTAGTTTCCAGAAATAACAGAAAATGTCAAGGGCTTTCCCAGGCAGAAGAATTTTCCCAGGCTGCTACACATTGAGCAAAAAATTATTTTATCATCATTTTAAAACTCAACAATTAAACTCAGTACTGGAATGCACTGGGCCAAAACCATTACTGACTCCAGCACTAAAACATCACTGTGACTTACCCCATCCAACAATGCAGAACTTGAGGATATACCTCCGGATGTAGGTGTTGAAGACCTTGACTAGGGCAATATACATATGGATGGACTCGAGGCCCATCCAGGTGAATGAGGTAAGCAGGAAGAAGTGCAGGAAGGCAGCCACAGCCATGCACAGACCCTGCTTATCATAGGAAGCCAGCCATCCATCCAGGAGGAATGTCATGTTGAGGAACAATAGCGAAGTGCTCAGGTTCATCAAGATCTTGGATGGGTAATCTCGCCGCAATTTCCTACAATTTGAGCATCAGTATAATAACGTTCTTATACATAACCTAATCATAAAGAGAACTACAAGTGTGACCTCATTTAAAATGCCTTAAAATGGCATGGTTTGTGATCTAAAGAAGTAGAATAGAATACGAGAATAGAAAATCTCGGCTGTCCATCAAAGTATTGGCAAACCAAATTGAATTTTTTTTTTTTAATGCCAAAGACAATTTGTGATTACATATTTAGAGCTTCCAAGCCATGCTGAGTCTTTCCTAGCTTTGGATGTGAGCAAAAGACAGACAATAACAACAGCACAAGGTTAAATTATGCACATAAGTACAAGTTTAAAAAGTTCAGATTTCTGAAAAAGTAACTCACTCAAAGGCAACATAAGTTAAGATTGTTACAGCTGAAAAGATCGCTGAAATGCCACAGCCAATGTACGTGATAAATGTCAGAATCTTGGTGTTCCCCTCATTGATATATAGTGCAGCTCCACTCAGGTCCTACACAAGCAAACAGAAGACCAAAACCAAAACTGAGTTCTCTAATGCCAAAGGTTCCCAATCTCAATTCATAGAATTTTGGAGGAATTTTTTAATAGCGAATTTTAAAAACTTGTTTGTGATTAGCCTGACAAGGTACTGCCACATTTTACTGTTTTCCAGCTATAGATTTTTATCAGATACCCAAACTGTGAAATGCTTTTGAACCTGTTTGTCTCTCTGTCTGTCTGTATTATCATCATTATTATAACTATTGATTGAAATTCAGAATAAGAAGAGAAATATCTCACCATCAGAACACCAAAATGTGTTAAGTGGTTACACAGGCAGACTGTTTTGTTGCTGCTGGACTCAGGGCTGACCTGACATCCCTCACTGTTCCAGCCTCCAGTGCCATCTACACAAGAATAATACATCCCCTGATTAGTAATGCATGTGCTCTGCCACTCAAAGAGAACAGAAATTACATATTTGAAATCAAAAACAAATATAGCAAACTTACTTTTCATGCTGAAATCCCAAAACACACACGATCGGTTTTGATTCCGCTAAAAAAAAAAAAAGCAGAAGGGTTCAGGTTCATTACTAACTGTTTCAGTGCAGTTAGTTGAGTAAATTAAATTCAGTAGAAAGGTAGAATTACATTTATTTAGTGATTATTCACTTGAACAGGATCACATAACTCATCATTCTTCAGATAAATAGTGAGAATAAGAGTGATTGAACAGAAGGACAGCAGTATCTGCCAAGTTTTTGTAATGTAATTCATTCGGCATAAAGGAAAATGCATCATCCTGTCTCACGAGTCTACTCCAGATGTAGTAGGATTGATGGAGCTGTGGTCATAATACCTGAGGCTGCAGATGGGCGATCTCTATTCGGATAGGGTCTTCAAGCTCACTGATGGACAAGTTTCCCACACTGCTGGCCACCACATAACTGTTCAAGGACAGGCCGTTATTCTGCTGATCCTACAGGAGGCAATTAAATAATACATACTGCAATGTTCACATACTGTATGCTCATGACTTCATTACAGCCAGACATTAGATTAGTTACAAATCAAGACATAATAGCTACAATCAGGGATTTGTAAAAGCTGTTTTATTCGCATCATAATGTTTGCTAGCAGCATTTAAAACTTTTTTTCATGTCGGCAGACAGATCAGAGATGGTCATCATTTATATATTTCTGTAAAGCTGCTTTGTAACAATGTCCATTGTTAAAAGTTCTATACATATAAAATTAAACTGAATTACATGTCTATGGATTTTCAGTTGGTATCATTCTCACTCTTCAGTGTTATAAAAAAGTCAGAGATCCCTGATTATGATTTTAAGGTCACATTTAGCAAAGCAGTGCTTTTATATCAGTAATATTTTCCAAGGACTGTAGGAAGCGCACTTTTGTTACATATTACAAAATACAAATAGAATATTAGATTTATATATACAGTTGCAGTTAGAAGTTTCCATCCACTCATCATGGACATGAATGTCATGGAAATATTGGGCTTTCAGTGATTTCTTTGAACTGTTCTTTTCTGTGGTAGAATGATTGTACAACATATATCTTTAATGGTGGAGCCCCATACTTAAGAGAATGTATCGACCTGACTTTTGATGGCTTGACTGTACGACATCCGTCTGTGCGTGCCATGTACCACCACAGGGAACTAGATCTTAAGTGTAAGGCAATGTATCTCATAAACACTTGACCACTAGACAATGAAATTTGTATCTTTATTTACACAAGATAGATGGGTTTTGTCCAGTGCTTATTTTTAATTTACTTTTTAAAAAATAATATGGGATTATTTACTAACATTTTATGGAAGATATTCATGACAGTTTCATATAAAAGTAGTTAAAACAGTTTTCTTAGTCCATTAGCTTGTTAGACAATTGACAGTTTCGGTCATGTAAGGGTGGTAGACAGATGTAAGTGCAGGAAGAGTTTTATTGAAAGTACGCTAGCAAACAGTGGTCAAGAGAGGAACAGACAGGATATCATAGGTAATACAATACTCAATGTTCAAAAACATAAACAGGATCAAAACCAGAAAAGCAATACAAAATAAAAGCCTTCGTAAAGGCAGACATAGAGTACAGAGCATATACTTTGTCAAGTCTTTGTGTTACTGAGAGTCCTTATATGAATGTGCTGTGACTGCACACTAATCAAGAACAGGTGCAAGGTAATCAGTCCTAATGGCACTGCACACACGTTGCAGTCTGTGGTTGCATACTTCTATTATTCTATTCAGGTTGATTTTGTGCCCTTGCAAATATTTTGCTCATACACTCAAGAGTTCCATTTTTAGGCAGTATCTAAATACATACACTAGAAGAATTTGGTGGACAAGTTTTAATTCAGTTTGGGTTTTCTGAAATCAACCCAGGGTAAAAAAAATTATACATACAGCAGACCTAATATATGATTAAATGTCCCTTAACAAGTTTCCCCTTGATCAGATGTTTTTGGTAGCCATCAACAAACTTCTGGCAGAATTCTAGTTGAATATTTGTCCACTCTTCTTGGCAGAATTGGTAGAGTTCAATTCAATTCGTGTTTTTCCTGGCAAAGACCTGACTTTTAATCACAGTCCACATATTTTGATAGGGTTAAGGTCAGGACTTGTTTCAAGCTTAATATTACTCTGTTTTATCCATTCCACAACCAGCTTTGAGCTGATGCTGGTGGTTTGAGGTTATGCTGAAGAATCTGAGGTAGTCCTCCTTCTTCATTATTCCATCCACTTTGTGCAATGCACCAATTCCACTAGCAGGAAAACAGCCCCAGAACATGATGCTACCACCACCATGCTTAACAGGTGGTACAGTGTTGCTCTGTACCTCTGCTCATTATGGCCAAACAACTCAATATTCATCCCATCTGACCATAAAACCTTTTTCCAGAAGGCTTTTTCTTTGTCCATGTGGACATTTGCAAACTTTAGTTGAGCTTGAAGGTGCTGATTTTGGAGCAGGGGCTTTTTTCTTGGACAGCAGCCTCAATCCATTGTGATGTAAAATTTGCATGACTAGACAGTGTTCCAGCAGAATCCAGTTCATGGCAGGTCTGTGCCTTGGTGGTTCCTGGGTTGTTCTGTCCATCCAAACCAATGTCCTCTCAGTTGAGGGTAACAGCCTTGGTCTTCTTCCAGACCTTGGCAAAGTGGCTACACCTTCCAATAACTTGCACTTGTCAAACAACCCCTTTTTATATTGGCACAGAGAAGCTACCAGCTGTAGTCAATCATCGTCACTAACAGGAAGTTAAGAGGCCTTGGCAAGTTAAAATACATTTTGGAACTTTCAGCACCACTGAATTAATAGTCCAAGAGTGCATATGTAAACTTTTGACCCTGTGTTGATTTCAGAAAACCCAAAATAAATTAAACCTGGTCCACCAAATTCTTCTATTAAAGATGTATGTTATACAATCATTCTGACACAGAAAAAGAACAGTTCAAAGAAATCACTGAAAGCCCAATATTGCCATGACATTTATGTCAATGATGAGTGTGTGTAAATTACAGTACCAGATAAAAGTTTGGATATATCCTTTAATTCAATGGGTTTTCTTTATTTTTTAAATTAATTAAAAGACTTCATATCTTAAAGTAATGATGGATGTTGTTCCTCTTTACTTAGCTGAGTGGTTCTTGACATAATATGGATTACTACAGTTGTTGAATAGGGCTGTTTACTGTGTTTTTATTATTTACTATTTACTGTTTGATCTCAAACACATTAAGAAGGCAAGAAATTGTACTAATTAACTTTTGTCAAAGCACAACTGTTAATTGAAAATCATTCCAGGTGACTACCTCATGAAGCTGGTTAAGATAATGCCAATAGTGTGCAAAGCATCATCAAGGTAAACGGTGGCTACTTTGAAGAATCGAAAATATGAAACATGTTTTTTAAAACACTTTTTTGTTTACCACAAAATTCTATATGTGTTCCATATGTTATTTAATAGTTTTGATGTCTTCAATATTGTTCTACAAATGTAGAAAAAGTCACAATGCAGAAAAACCTATGAATGAGTTGGTGTGCCCAAACTTTTGACTGGTACTTTACATCTAAAATTCTACTTAAATGCATGTTATATGTTATGTTAGTACACACAATCACCAGGAATCTATTACCTTACCATTAATGATCCAAAATGCTGTAGATACAAATACCCATCAGAATTTGAGGAAATTAGACTCCTTATGAGTAACCATTTGTATTCAATATTGTGCAGAATAATTTAAATGTTACATGCTAGCAAAACAGGATAATCCAATTTACAATACAAATGAACAGACTGTAAAACTATTTGGGTTAGCACTCACCTGGAACAGCCCTGTTTTGCTGAAGAACATGAAGTTAATTCTGGAGATGATCTCAATGTCAGCCTCACTCAGGTTACGAAGCAAAGTGGCAGGTAGTGAGACACTAGCTAAGGAATTATGGATCTCTGATTCAAAATCAATCTGAAAAGAGAGAGTGGGATTGCAAAGAAGTATGTTACCTTCTTCAGAAATTCTGGCCTACATGTTAACTAATCTCCAGAAAATCATTAGTTATATAACTGGAGCAAGAGGTCACCAGAAAATATTCCTGCTTGAAGTTACTCAGAACCTGCATTCATCAAATCTTTCAGAATTTCTCATAAGAATTATGCTAAAGTGCTCTTATGATTAGAATTAGTTACAGGTCAGAGAAGAACCACTTAGACTTAGTTTCAGTGATAAATAGGTCCATGTCCTCTGCCTAAATGGTGCCCTAATACCTGAAGGCCTCCCCACACTTTGGTGACACCAGCGAGATGTAGCGAATTGATTCAGGGCACAAGGTTGTAAAAGGGAGATTTTGGGACAATCATGAATTAAATGTATTTCCACATTTTACACTATCATGACGTACCCAAGCAGTTTGCTGGTGTCCCCAGTTAGCTATGATGTTTATAGAAGAAATTACTTTTAAATAGAGAAAGTTCTTAAATGCAAAGAGTCATGGAATAAATATCATTAAATAAAAAGAAAACAATAAAAGCTACACTATATGGTCAAAAGAATGTATACCCTGACCATCACACCCATATGTGCTTATTGAACATCCCAAATTTATTCTCCCTTTCCTGTTATAATAAGCTCCACTCTTATGGGAAGGCTTTCTACTAGATTTTGGGGTGTGGCTGTGGGGAGTTGTGTTCATTCAGAACATTAGTGAGGTCAGACACTGATGTTGGTTGAAGACACCCGGGGTGCAGTCACTGTTCCAGTTCATCCCAAAGGTGTTTGGTGGAGTTGAGGTCAGGGCTCTGTGTAGGACACTCAAGTTCTTCCACACCAACCTTAACACACCTTGTCTTCATGGAGCTCGCTTTGTGTACAGGGGCATTGTCATGCTGGAACAGGTTTGGGCCTCTTAGTTCCAGGGAGGGGAAATTGTCATTTTACAACATTTAAAGACGTTCTATAAAATTGTGTACTTTGCAGTAACAGTTTGTGGTAACTGTGGGGAAGAGACACAATGGTGTGATGGTCAAGGTTTCACATGCTTTTGGGCACATAGTGTATTTGATCTGTGTGCGTGTGTGAGAGCGAGAGAGAGTTCTCTGTTATCTGTAAGTTCCACAATAATGAGTTAACCTGCCAAGTGACATTATAAGGAGGCTTTTTAATCACCGTCTTTAACTCTGGTCTTTTAACAAAGCACAATATGCTAAATCTCTTCACCATGGATAAATTGGTAGAAATAAAGTGCATTCAAAGTAGCAGTATAGTGTATGAGTAATTCATGTTCAAGCCCATATGCACAAAGCATGGAGAAACATGGACAACTTTGTCTGGTCAACTTAATTTCATTTGTTTAATTTCATCAAATTTGAAACGTGTTTATTTTGAAAAATAAATAAATAAATAAACAAACAAATTCATGAGGCAAAACCTCAAATAAATGTGTTGTATTGTTTTGAGTGCAATACAAGTCAAAGATTATTTTCAAATCATTGTTTTCAGTTTTAATTTTGACATACCGGCCCAACTTTCTCTGATGTTATGTGTACACATGTAGTATAGTATGTAGCAAGCAGTTATGGCTAAAAAGAAAATAGACAGACAAGTGTACCTGAGGGTCTGAGGAATTCAGAGCCATAAAGACACTGAAATTGGCTCCACTAAAACTGCTAGTGTTGACAGCAGAGATTCCCACTACCAGGTTCTTGGATGTGATGGTCAGGGAAGGACCATCAAACTCAATCTTCTGCACAAGCTTGTCCATGGTTTTCAGTGCCCTGAATTAAAGAAAGAAAGAACAGAGGAAATAACTGTGGCAGCGGGGGCATGGCCGAGCATTGGTTTGTGAATGGAGGGCGGGGCCAGGGAAGGTGAGTGGCAAAGTCAGTACACCTGTTGTCAATTAATGTTATGTCTGATTGTTTTGCAGTGACAGCAGAGGATAGAAAAGGAGGGAGAGAGCAAAGAGAGTGGATCTCTCCTGACCAGAGCACATGCCTGTGTGTTATGTGTGTGTATGTCAAAGCAAAAGCTGAAAAGCGAAAGTGAGAAATGCAAAAATAAAGTCAGCACTTAACCTCATTTCACACCTGCTGTGCTTCAGTATTCCACCCACATCAGGGTCTTACTACAGTGGTGCCGAAACCCGGGACACTGAAGCGGACCACACATGCGGTCCTCCCCACTTAAGGACTTGATCCAGGCCCTCACTGCTACCCAACAGAGCCAGCACTAAGCACTGATTGCCCTCCGAAAGGAACAGGAACAATGCTTTGAAGGCTTGCTGCTGGTCCAGCAGGAAGATCGCCAGGCCTTCCGGCACCTGCTTACATCGGTGGGGTCCTCGACCACCACTGAAGCAGACCCTCCCCATGTCACCCTCACCAAGATGGGGTTGCACGACGATCTGGAAGACTTCATAGTGCTCTTTGAGCAAGTGGCCGAAGTATGGGGGTGGCCGGTCAAGCAGTGCATGGCGAGCCTATTACCGCTACTGTCTAGAGAGGCACAGCTCACCGTGCAGCAGCTCCCCATCAACAGTTGGTTCATCTACGCAGACCTGAAGCAAGCCATCCTGCAGCATGTCGGCCCAGAACAACCATTCCAGCACTTCCAGACGCTGACATTGGAGGATGTCAGCTGGCCGTTTGCATTCGGCCAACAGCTCTGGGACACCTGCTGGCATTGGCTGAAAGCAGACGACTGTGACGCCAACAGGATCATCGACCTGGTGACAATGGAGCAGTTCATTGCACGACTTCCAGAAGGAACAGCGAAGTGGGTCCAGTGTCACTGGATCAAGCCATCGAGTTGGCAGAGGACCATTTGGCAGAGGTTCCGGCAGCAGGCAGACCTGCCACTTTCTCTCTTTTTCTCTCTCCTCCTCCTTCCTCCTCTTTCTCCTCTTCCTGTCCCTGCCCCATTCCCCTACTGCGGAGGCAGGGGCCGGCTCCCCCCAGTCAGTCTGCCACACCCATGGTGTCCTCCCATCTTCCCCTTCTGTGTCTGTGTCTTCTCCCCCCCAGGTGAGTGACTCCCATAACACTGATGCAGAGGTGAAGCCTGGGCCAGCATGCTGGCGCTGCAGAGAGCCCAGGCATCTCCAGGGTCAGTGCTCCGCGATAGAGGTAGGAGCTGTGGTCCAGATCCTCGATGCACCAGAGACTGCCCTTGATCAGGCCGGAGCGTATTGTACACTGGTGAGTGTTCAAGGGGATACGTATCACGCATTGGTGGATTCCAAGTGGTGAAGGTTTTGTGTGTGCACGGGGATGTTCACGAATATCCACTAGTGTACATCCACATTCTATTTTGGGGTGAAAAGCATAGCGTAAAGGCGGCAGTTAACCTGCGTCTCACCCACCCACTGATTCTGGGAACTGATTGGCTGGGATTTAGAGGTTTTAATGGAGCACGTAGTAGTGGGCGGGTTCTGCAGCAACATGTCATGGGGGATCCTGGTGTGGCATTGACTGGAGAAGCTGTCACTGCATCGTCTATGTCAGCACTACATCAGGGCGATATGAGGAGTGGGGAACAGGCCTCCCCCTCCCTCTCTCAGGGGTTCCCTCAAGGATTTCCCATTAGAGCAGACATGAGATGAGACGCTGCGTCATGCATTTGACCAAGTGAGAATAATTGATGGTCAACCCCTCCAGCCAAATGCGACACCCTCCTTCCTGTACTTTGCAATTATTAAAGATAGGCTGTTCTGAGTGACGTAGGACACTCAAACCAACGAACAGATAACCCAGTTGTTAATCCCAAAGAGTCATAGGGAACTCGTATTCCATGTGGCTCACTTTAATCTGATGGCTGGACATCTAAGTCAGGATAAAACACTTGCCCGAATAATGGCTCGATTCTATTGCCCAGGGATTTGCAGGGATGTCCGTCGGTGGTGTGTGGCGTGCCACGAATGCCAACTAGTAAATCCAGCGGCCACTCCAAAAGTGCCTTTGTGACCTCTCCCCCTAATCAAGACCCCCTTTGAGAAAATTGGCATGGATCTTGTCGGGCCATTAGATCAGTCAGCACGGGGATATCACTTTATTTTAATCCTGGTGGACTATGCAACGTGATTTCTGGAAGCTGTGCCTCTCCGCAATATTTCAGCACACAGTATAGTGGAGGCACCATTCCACATTATCTCCCAAGTCGGGATTCCCAAAGAAATCCTAACTGACCAAGGGACTACGTTTATGTCACAAACACTTCGCGAGCTGTATGGGTCATTAGGAATTAAATCCATCCACACCAGTGTTTATCACCCACAAACTTAAGCTTAGTGGAACAATTCAATCAAATACTTAAAAATCTAATTTGGAAATTTGTAAGTGAAGATGCACGTAATTGGGACAAATGGATTGAGCCCCTGTTATTTGCAGTACGAGAGGTCCCACAAGTCTCCATGGGATTTTCTCTGTTCGAATTGTCATACAGGCATAAGCCTCGCAACATTTTGGACATGCTGTGGGAAAATTGGGAGGAGGGACCTTCACCAAGTTAAAACAAAATTCAGTACATTCTTGATCTGCGTGTGAAGCTCCACACCCTCACACACTTAACCCAGGAGAATTTACAGAAGGCACAAGAACGTTATGCCCGGTGGTACAACAGGGGCATGTGCCTTAGAGAGTTCGCCCCAGGAGACAAAGTACTCATGTTACTGCCCACTTCGAGCTCTAAATTAGTTGCCAAGTGACAAGGGCCCTTCAAGGTCACATAGCAAATCGGGGATGTCGACTATGAGGTGAGGCACATGGATAGGGGAGGGGAACTACAAATATACCACCTCAACCTGCTAAAACATTGGAACAAGGGGGTCCTTGTGGCATTGGCATCAGTAGTTCCAGAGAAGGCGGAGCTGGGACCGGAGGTAAAAACAAAAGTAACTACTCAAACCACTCCGGTGCCCTGTGGAGACCACCTTTCATCCGCCCAACTCACAGAGGTTGCCAAGTTGCAAAAGGAATTTTCCAATGTGTTCTCGCCCCTTCTCAGCCATGCCCACCACATTGAAATGCCCCCGGGGTGGTGGTGCGTAGCCACCCATACTGTTGACCCAAACACAAGAAAAAGGTGGTTCATGACAAACTCAAGGCCATGCTTGAAAGGGGCATAATCAAGGAGTCCCACAGCGACTGGAGCAGCCCGGTGGTCCTGGTTCCCAAGATTGACAGGTCGGTCTGGTTCTGTGTGAACTACAGAAAAATCAACAGTGTCTAAATTTGGCACATACCCAATACCTCACATTGATGAGTTGCTCAACCGATTAGGTGCTGCTCACTTTTATTCGACACTGGATTTGACAAAGGGATATTGGCAGATCCCCTTGACTCCTCTATCCCGAGAGAAAACGGCCTTTTCCACACCATTCGGATTACACCAATTTGTCACACTTCCTTTTGGGTTATTTGGGGCTCCCATCATGTTCCAGCGGCTCATGGACAAGATCCTCCACCCCCACACTGTCTATGCAGCAGCCTACCTCGATGACAATTATATATAGCAATGATTGGCTGCGGCACCTAGAAAACCTTAGGGGTATGGTGGGTCATCTAGAACACCTTAGAACACCTAGAGTTGCTGAGGCATGTGTGTCTCACAACTAACCCAAAAAAGTGTGCTGTTGGGTGAGTGGAAGTATGGTATCTGGGTTTCCACTTGGGTCATGGGCAGTTGCACCCCCAAATTGACAAGACTGCAGCGATTGCGGCCTGCCCGAGATCCAAGACCAAAAAAGGGGTGAGACAGTTCCTGGGGCTGGCTAGCAATTATCGCAGGTTCATACCTAATTATTCAAACGTCACCAGCCCGCTGACTGATCTCACTAAAAAGGGGGCACCAGATCCAGTCCAGTGGATGGACCAGTGCCAACAGACCGTCACCAAGGTAAAAGCTGCACTGTGTGGAGGGCCACTTCTACACTCCCCTGACTTCTCTCTCCCTTTGATTTTATAGACAGACGCATTGGACAGAGGGCTGGGGGCCATTCTGTCCCAGAAGGTGAGGAACGTCCAGTACTGTACATCAGTCATAGGCTCTCAATGCATGAAAGTAAGTACAGCACCATTGAGAAGAAGTGCCTGGCCATCAAGTGGGCAGTCCTCACCCTCCGATACTACCTGTCAGGATGCCCTTTCACCCTCTGTTCGGACCACACACCCCTCCAGTGGCTCCACTGCATGAAGGATGCCAATGTGCGGATCACCCATTGTTATCTTGCCCTCCAGCCATTTAAATTCAAGGTGGTCCACAGGCCGGGGCCAGATAGTGGTGGCAGACTTCCTGTTCCATCGGGGGGGGAGAGTCCGCTGCAGGCCAGACAGCTCCCCGGCCTGAGTCAGGCAGTGGGGGTATGTGGCAGCGGGGTTGTGGCTGAGCGTCAGTTTGTGAAATGAGGGCGGTGCCAGGGAAGGTGAGTGGCAAAGTCAGTACACCTGTTGTCAATTAACATTGTTTCTGTGTGTTTTGCAGTGACAACAGAGGGTAGAAAAGGAGGGAGAGAGCAAAGAGAGAGGCTTTCTCTTGACCAGAGCACATGCCTGTGTGTGTGTGTGTGTGTGTGTGTGTGTGTGTGTGTGTGTGTGTGTGTGTGTGTGTGTGTGAATGCAAAAGCTGAAAAGCGAAAGTGAGAAACGCAGAATAAAGTTGGTGCTTAACCTCATTTCACGCCTGCCACGCTTCAGTATTCCACCCACATCAGGGTCTTACTACAATAACATCTTAATATGAGACGAGAGGACCGATGTTTTTATGGATTAAGTTGAGCATGAGCTTATGCTTCAAACCATAGTAAGAGATCTTTACACAAAAAACGCTGCATGTGCTGAATCAAATGCTATCTTATACCAAAGGTACCAACTAATGAGTGTGGAAGCCATATTGTACACTGTGTGCACAATTATTAGGCAAGTGAGTACTCTGACCCTACCATTATTTCTATGCATGTTTTCCAACCGCAAGCTAGATACACTTAAATGCTAATTGGATTTAAGCATTCTCAGGTTGTATTTATTTGTGTAATGAGGGAGGGTGTGACCTAAAGTCATTAATACCCTATATTAAGGTGTGCATAATTATTAGGCAGCTTCTTTATCTCAGGCAAAATGGGCCAAAAAAGAGATTTAACAGACACTGAAAAGACAAAAATTGTAAAATGCCTATCAGAGGGATGCAGCACTCTTGAAATAGCTAAGCTATAGAAATGTGAGCACAGAACAATCAAACGTTTTGTTGCAAATAGTCAACAGGGTCGCAAAAAATGTGTGGAGAAGAAAAGACACAAATTAACCACAAAAGACTTGAGAAGGATTAAACATGAAGCTACCAGGAACCCATTATCCTCCAGTGCCACAATATTCTAGAACTGCAACCGGCCTGGAGTGTCCAGAAGGACAAGGTGTTCGGTGCTCAGAGACATGGCCAAGGTAAGGAAGGCTGAAACACGACCACCACTAAACAAGACTCACAAGTTGAAATGTCAAGATTGGGCCAAGAAATATCTGAAGACAGATTTTCCAAAGGTTTTATGGACGGATGAAATGACAGTGACTCTGGATAGACCAGATGGATGGGCCCATAGCTGGATAACTAATGGACACAGGGCACTTTTGCCGCTTTTCCACTACAAACGCGGCTGAGTCGGGCTGAGCCATGCCGTACTGAGTCGAGCTGAGCGGGGCTGTTGGAGTTGCATTTCGACTACAACCGCGCTGAACCGTGCTGGCTGGAAGTGGGTGGACACATTGGGTGGAGTTAGCGAAAGTGGGTGGACGTCACGTGATGTCGTTAAGCGGCGCAAACAGTGACATCAGTGAGCTTTTAAGCCAGGGGTGTCAAACCTGATCCATAAAGGGCCTTGTGGCTGCAAGTTTTCATTCCAGCCATGCAGCAGCACACCTGACTTGGCTCATTCAATCAACTGAACTGTCTTCACACAGTCAAATACTTGCAGCCACACCCACCCTTGATTAAAGGGTGGGTGTGTCAGTTGATTGAATAAGCCAAATCAGGGTGCTGCTGCATGGCTGGAATGAAAACCTGCAGCCACACGGCCCTTTATGGATCAGGTTTGACACCCCTGTTTTAAGCGGTAGTCTCACGACCCGGATAGTAAACAATAAACATGGAGGACATGGAGTCGTTAGTGTTGCTGGTCTTGGTGCTGTGGCTTGTTGTCACCGACAACGCCAACAGATACTGGCAAGAGCGTATAGATGAGGCGAGGCGCATAAGGCTTCAGAAATTCTCATAATTCGTAATTCTTCTTCTTCCGGGTTTACGGTGTTTACAGATCCCAGCGTGCTCGCGGGGCGTGTGTGGGCATGTGAGGACACTCCTCCTCACCAATCAGTGCACAGGGGAGTGTCTGCTCACGCCCCCAGCCTCACTCGGCACGGTTTGGCTCGCTTCAGCCCCACTCCAAAACGGTGCGAGTTTTAGGGGCTAAGCAGGGCTGAAGCGAGCTGAGTCGTGCTGTTCTGAAGTAGTCGAAACGCGAGCCGTGTCGGGCTGAAGTGAGCTGAAGCGAGCTGAAGTGAGCTGAAAAAGGGTAGTGGAAAAGGGCCATTTGACTCAGACACCAGCAAGGTGGTGGAGGGGTAATGGCATGGGCTGTTATTATTAAGGATGAGCTAGTTTGACCATTTCAGGTTGAAGATGGACTTAACATCAACTTCCAAACCTACTGCCAGTTTCTAAAAGATACATTCTTCAAGCAGTGGTATGGGAAGAAGTCTGCATCATTCAAGAAGGCCATGATTGTTATGCAGAACAATGCACCATCACATGCACCCAAGTACTCCACTGCTTGGCGAGCCCACAAAGGCCTTAAAGATGACAAAGTAATGACATGGCCCCCTTCCTCACCTGACTTAAACCCTATTGAGTACTTGTGGCCCCTTCTTAAGCATGAGATTTACAGCGAGGGAAGACAATACACCACTCTGAATAGCATTTGGGAGGCCATGGTTGCTCCTGCACAAAAAGTTGATTGTCAACAAATCAAAAAACTAACAGACTGGATGGAAGGCTCATGGCAGTTATTGAAAAGAAGGGTGGCTATATTGGTCACTGAATATTTTTGAAATGCTAGAAGTGTTTATTTGTTAATTCTGAGTTGTTTATTTGTTACACTGAAAATTAAAATAAACAAGTGAGATGGGAAACTTTAAGCTTTTCATTTAGTTGCATAATAATTCTGCACACTAAATGTTGCCTAATAATTCTGCACACTTATATATTCCCCTGAGAAGGCCTAAACTCCCCTTTCCTTTGTTAATCATTCTGGTTTTAGGTTTATTAACAATTTGGATTGACTGAGAGCACTGTATTTGTTCAACGATAAAATTAATCATCAGGAATACAACTTGCCTAATAATTGTGCACACAGTGTAAAATTAACCCAAATATGCAGTGATTAATGTCATAATTAAAACTAGGACAATTCTTGCCTACTCTAAACCCTTATTGGATTTTTTTTTTCAAATCTTGCCATCTTCTCAATCATAATGGTATATCAGCAGCATCAGTAACTTTATTTCTTTTTAAGCTGCAGCAAAGAAAAAAAAATTGAGTTTTCAGTCTGCATGTTCTATCCCCATGTTCTAACCATGTTTTTCATGGTTAACAGTAAGTGCTTGTGTTCAGAGGAAGTGGTCTAGATGATAGTGAAAACCCCAGTGTCTGACACAGGTGATTGAATTAGGTTTCATAGCATTGTTAAATCCACGCTGAACAGTTGCTACTGTCATTCTTTAATAGCCAGAAAATAACCTACATATCTGAGGCAGCCAGCTGCACGGACTCTGAGCTGATCATCACGTTGGAAATGATGTTGATCACAGTAGAAGCCAAGGTGACATTAATTCGGGCCACATTCACCAGCTTCGTCACGACAGTAACAACCTTTGACAGCTCCACAGTGGAAAGCTCATTGTTTGTGATGTCAGCAAGTTGAACAGCTATCTCTGCAGCATTTTCTATTTCAAATAAATGCACAGTATGTGACTTAATTCATTAATCTTAAACTTTCATTTATCAGTAATCAACAAACAACAAATTATTAATTTCAAGAGTTAAAGAAATGTCACCTTGTGAAACTTCAATGTCTTCTATATCTTTGCAGTTCACGAGGTCTGGCTGATCCCAAAATGATGAATAATTTTCTGGGCTGATCATGCTGAGAGGGAGAAAAAATGTTCACACACATGTTCAGGGCAAAAAAGAGGATCAAGAAGATTGTTTGCTTTGCAATCCCTGACATCCATAATTAGTGCAGTACTGTTCAATTATACTGTAAAGTCCATTATCTACACACCATGTCCTAGATGCATTCTCTTCTTTGTAAGGGAAGCAGGGAATGTAATGTGTGACTGATGGTCTGCTCTCTGGCCATTTATAATGCAGTGGAGTCTCTTCCACCTGACAATTTTCTGGAGAAGCAATCAGACACAATGATTATATGGCTGCACAAGATTACTAGAGGATTCCAAATATTTAATGAGTAAAGTTCCAAATATTTAATTAGTAAGATTACTCAAGCTTCATTTTATGTATGATAGTTGTATTTAAATTCAGTTCAAGGCTGATAGTTTCATATTTAACTATTAATTTGAATTCAAATCTAGGGTATAGGGTATAGATCATTTAACACATTAATAAATTATACAAAAAAATGATTGCTGGAAATAAACAATTAATTGTGTGTTTTAGCTGAAGCTCAAAATATCATCTTAAAGGGGCAGGTTCACCCTTCCCAGAATTCTCTGCATCAAGTAGTGAGTTATCATTTTTGAATGTAGCAATATTCCAAAAGCAATCCACAACAATGCTGTGACATCCTAGGCAATACAGTTTAAATTGTAACATGAACTTGAAGATATTTTCTCAAAGTATCTATATCTTAATTTTTCTGACCAATCCATTCTGTTTTCTGTAATTTGTAATTAACCTGAACTAGCCTCGGCTGTCCCATAAGAAGCCACAAAGGCAAGAAAAGATAAGGCATATTTTGTTCAAAGCTTCCACATGTGAGACAGAGATGAGGAAAAAGTTTGAGATGGGGTTTCGACGGGATCACTAACAGTGAATTTGCAGAAGTTTTGCTGGACAGAAGGCTAGCAGGTAGCATTCACGTGCTTTCAAAACATTCTGGGAGGGGTGAGCCACCCCCTTTGAGCTTTAAAAATATGTTTTAGGAGACTCAAAAGAGATGTAAATATGATTGGAAGTTGATTAAGGTTCATACCAATTGCATTTACAGCTATATTATCTAGAGTAAATCTGGTTGCAGGAACGTTCTTGAGCCTGTTCTGGATGTCAGCATCTGTCAGAAGTTTGCCTGTTGTATTTCTGTACACCAGCAGGGCCTTACAAGTGTATCTAGAAAAACAACAACACTATACTGCATAAGTAGGGTATAGTGTATATATAAGTATAAGTAAAGGTATAATGCATTACCTATTGCTTGTAGTACTAGAGGAGTCAGTGCTAGGTAGAGTGCTGGGGGAAAAAGAGAAACTTGTCTAAGAACATTGATAACAATAACAACAATGTGAATATCTGCTGATATCCAGTGACATCAGAAAGTCAGTGAATCTTTCTCACCTTATATTAGTTACATAAATAGTGTGGTTCCAGTCCTGGAATGTTTGGTTCAACTGTAGGAAGGTACAAAAATAAATAAATAAATAAATAAATAAATAAAAATGTGTGTGTGTATATATATCATTCATCTCATTATCTCTAGCCGCTTTATCCTGTTCTACAGGGTCACAGGCAAGCTGGAGCCTATCCCAGCTGACTACGGATGAAAGGCGGGGTACACCCTGGACAAGTCGCCAGGTCATCACAGGGCTGACACATAGACACAGACAACCATTCACACTCACATTCCCACCTACGGTCAATTTAGAGTCACCAGTTAACCTAACCTGCATGTCTTTGGACTGTGCGGGAAACCGGAGCACCCGGAGGAAACCCACGCGGACACGGGGAGAACATGCAAACTCCGCACAGAAGGCCCTCGCCGGCCATGGGGCTCGAACCTGCACCCCATATATATATATATATATATATATATATATATATATAAAGACATGAGCGTTTTACTGGGAAATACATCACTTGTATTTTTCATACAAACTATATCCGGGACATTGAATAAGATATTTTCCAAATTTGGGTACTTTTTGTTTGTGAATGTGTCTATATAATAAAAAGAATATCACACACTGGCTTGAAGATATGAAGTTTATGTTTATCGTGTTGAAAAACTCACATTTTTCATTCAAAATACATCATGGATTTGAGTGACATATTTTCCGATATCTTCACTCTGATGACATCAGCCCCAGTGTTTTCCTGCTGACTAGATGTTTGTTGTCAAAATGGCGAACTGGTTCATAATTAAAATTCTTTTAATTAACTTGTGCCTTTTTTTGTGTGGCTGTGTCTATATAATGAAACAATATTACATGGTGGGGTGGCACAGTGGTGTAGTGGTTAGCGCTGTCGCCTCACAGCAAGAAGGTCCGGGTTCGAGCCCCATGGCCGGCGAGGGCCTTTCTGTGTGGAGTTTGCATGTTCTCCCCGTGTCCGCGTGGGTTTCCTCCGGGTGCTCCGGTTTCCCCCACAGTCCAAAGACATGCAGGTTAGGTTAACTGGTGACTCTAAATTGACCGTAGGTGTGAATGTGAGTGTGAATGGTTGTCTGTGTCTATGTGTCAGCCCTGTGATGACCTGGTGACTTGTCCAGGGTGTACCCCGCCTTTCGCCTGTAGTCAGCTGGGATAGGCTCCAGCTTGCCTGCGACCCTGTAGAACAGGATAAAGCGGCTACAGATAATGAGATGAGATGAGATATTACATGGTGGTGTGAAGATATGAAGTTTATCTTCTCAACTTGAAAAATATTTCACTTGTTTGCTATGCTTAGTCATGAAATATCTTAACCACTCAAAGATAAACTTAATATCTTTGCACCACCGTGTAATAATAGTGAAAAATACAAGTAAAAATCCATTAACACCACAATATATTATGTAGTTTAATCATCATCAGTTTGGAATCTAAATCCAAATATGTTGACTAATCACAATACAGATGTACATTAGATATACAGCCATATTCCGTCATACCCATTGTGCTATGGATTCATCTGTGATGTGTTGGTCATCTGAGACAATTAAAGAAATCCTGTAGTAGGTAAACTCTGAAAATTAAAATAGGAATAAAGATCAATTTGTTTAATAGAATAAAGATGACATTAGTTAGTAGTGACAAAATCTTTTAGTAGTGTGGTAGTCTGTGTAGCACAGCAGTAGGGAAATAAAGAGACAACTCTGAATAAAATGCACATTGTTAGATACAGTATTTGTTTTAATATAATTCTATTTACTTATCATTTTTGTTTTATTGCATAATCCTTTTGTCCAGGAGTATTGCATACTCAATCATTTAAAGGGCCCATATCATCAAAAACTGTTTTCCTTAATCCATACATTATATATTTTCAAACTAAACTGACCAGCAAATTTTAAATTCTGCACAGTTGTGATATCACTGCAACAGTTAAAGAACATGTACATATGACATCCTGTTCTGTAGGTGCGATCCACCCAATCATGCTGAAGTGATTCTAAATCACATTTAGAATTTAAATCTAAATAATTTTTAAAAATGTATTTTAGACATTGCCACCCAAATTAGACCTAACAGCAAATTTGTAAATAGTCTAATTCATTATTGTTGAGTCTAGATTTAGTTAGTGACTACTCAGTGTGAACAGTGAACATTAAATAGTTTCATCCAGGTCCTGTGGCTGAACACTGATTCACGTCAGTCAGGGTAGCAACTGCATTTTCCTAAATTTGGACTGTAACTAATGGCGGAAATGAAAAGACATCCAATTTTTGTAATATAAGCCTAGTTTTGGGGTTGCTGACATTCAACAGTACATTTAAGTGAGATCTGTGAGTTTTGTTGGTGTACCATTACAGCTTGCTTGTTTATTCAACCATATAATGGTGTATTTGTTTTGCAGATGTCTTTATTTATCTCCTCATTTTTTCCATACACTTGTGCACCCTAGGCCACAAGCATGGTGTAATTACACTCATGAAAAGGTTAACCAATCAATTCCAAATGTACAGTAAAAACAGGATGTGTTTTTCCAAAGGATGAAAAACGAGGTTGGGAAATGGTTATGTCAAATAGGGTTTTTTTTTGGTACATAAAACCATGCAAACCTTATAAAGAGACAGGAGGAAAAAGTTTGCAATATGGGCCCTTTAAAATTCAAAAGAATCACAAGCATTTTAGACAACCAAATGCTTTTATACACATCAGAAAGTGCTCTAATGTAA
Organism: Neoarius graeffei; assembly: GCF_027579695.1. Classification (NCBI taxonomy): domain Eukaryota; kingdom Metazoa; phylum Chordata; class Actinopteri; order Siluriformes; family Ariidae; genus Neoarius; species Neoarius graeffei. The sequence goes on along the minus strand of NC_083570.1, from coordinate 41,465,278 downwards.
GCAACCTACTGCTATGCCCCACAGCCATCACAAGATGGCGGTCATGTTTTATATTGTTAGTGTAGGATTAGCGCTCAATGCATCTCTACTACATGCCAAAACCTTCTTAGGAGACTACAGAAAGAAAAATCCCTTCATCACAAAGCAATATATTTATCAATATATTTTGCCCAAGCAATAATTAAAAAAAAATTAAAGCAATTTTCAAATCTAGAAATATTTGGTATAGTGGTCTCCTATGAAAGTTGAATAATGTAAAAAAAAAAAAAAAACCACCCAACAAAATCACAAGGAGAAGCTACTGCAGCATGAATACCACACAGAAATAATTTATTGTTTGTGAAAACTATTGTTAATATCCTTCTACCCCCACTAAAACACAATCAAGAGCCTCCTAAAATCTGCAAATTTTAAAAAGCTGATTATTCCTTCCCTTTAAATCATCATTCTGTGATCAGCAGCAAAGATATGATTAGGAAGAAGCTATATCTCTTTCTAAGGACTATGTTGTTATTGGAAAACATACTGTTCCCAGTTGAAAGTCCACAATGACAAGAACTGTAAAAAACTGTTTTACATGGGCATGGGATAAATTCAGAGGAGTCTGTAGTGGTTCCATGGGTGGCATCAGTGGGCACAGAGTGCAAATCTGCAATGACTCCCTTAGGAGGGGAGGCCAGAGGAAACGTGCCATTTGTGGAGACAAAGGACTGGTCGTAAGCAGACGGGGGAGATGGATGCATTTCTCTATCTGTGGTGATGGGTTGAACAATGAGGACATTGTTGCTGTTGCTGGAGGGCTTTGCTGATTCATTCACAGACCAAAAAAGCTGCTCTGTTGTTGAGAATTGAGCATGTTTAGTATCCTGAAGGTCCTCAGTGTGGCTTCTTTCAATGCTTGTATCCACTGGATGAATGTCTAGACCAAGGCTATGTACACTTGCTTCTAATGTTGACGGCCATGATTGTCTGCTGGGAAAGGTGGAAGTGTGATGAAATTTACTAGTTACTTGAGAAAAACCTGATACATGATCATGTTCTGTGTTTGGCAAATGTGGTAAATCCACAGTCAAGATTGACATCATTGGGGAGATTGAGCTGGAGATCAGTGAGCTGTCTTTGCTCAGCAGCTTAGATTGTGAGATAGTAAGTGTATTGGGTTGAGTGTGCTCTGTAATGGCAGTACTGCTATAAGAACTAAGGAGTTGAACTGTTCTGTTGTGACAGTAAGTGCTTGTTGGATTAATGACAGCAGTACTTGTGGTTTTATAAATCTGTATCCATGGGCTGCTAATGTAACTGTCACTGTGGGTTCTTGTATACATGTAGCTGTGGGCTGATATGGTGGATTCATCAAAATCCTGAGATGGAAAAGGGAATTCAGATTCATCTCCAAGTATGTTTGAACTCTGCATCATCACTGAATAATACTGATTCCTGAAGTCAGATAGGGCTTCCTCATCTCCTGCATAGCTTCCCATCTCAGTGGCACTGTCCACTTCTGTGGCCTTCAAGGCACCAAGTGAATCAGGGGATGACATGAAACCAGAGTCAAAATTATTGTCAGAGGTTGAGCTGAACAAGGGCAGTCCATCGTCCCTCAGTGTTTTCATTTCAAAGCTTGAATTAAGGAGTGAGGAAGGAATACTGCCCCATTTGTCTGTCATGGTAGGGGTTGCAGCATGTAGTAACTCAGAACTGCCACTGACAGAAATATGAAAGGCATATGACAGACCCCACTGATCAGCCATTGAAGGATTATTGTCTTTTTGTCTGTTTAAGCTCCTGTATAGAGGCTCTAGCGGTCTGTTTACATGTGATGGCTCCAGCTCCTGGAATGAGTCTAATTTAGACTGGCTGGGCACCAATGATGCAGCAAGTGTACCCTCAGTGACCAGGTAGGAAGCAACAAGGTTAGGGGTACTCAAAGAGTTAAAGTTGTTATTGTGTGGGTTTTGGGTTCTGGGCAGGGCCAGGTCATCACTGTCTTTTGCACCAGGGGCAAGGAAGCTTTCAGCAGTGGCAAATATTGGAGCCGAGGAAATAGTGGCAAATGACAATGGACTGGGCCTGATGGCATAGTCATGTTGAACCGTCATGGCAGGCATTGGGCTGATATATAAAGTAGGATGTGCCTCTGCTCTGAGGGGATAGCTACTTTGGGAAGGATAGTGACTTGCTCTCAAAGGTTCTGTGAACAATCCTGTTTGATAAGGGATATAATCAGAGGAATACTTCAGGGAGGCAGCTATGCTTGGAGTGGTTTCTGACATTACTGCCCTGCCATAAGGTTCCTCTAAAGTTCCAGTCTGCCCATGTGCACTGATTGCAGGTTGTAGCAGAGGAGACACCTTGGTACACCCTTGTTGATGCCTCTTAACATCTGTAAAGATGCACTGAGTACCTGTAACCTCTGGGCGATCCCAGTGCACAGTGCTAATTAAACCGGGGTAGGTTGGGGATATTGCTGGCCTTGAGAGTGAGGGAGGCTCTGTTGTTTGTCCAGTTAGTCTGCTCAGTCCAGATTGGTTCATTTGCACATCTGACCCTCCTGGAGCTTTGATAAGCATCATGCTGTTCTGTGTTTCAACTTGCTCAAAGGGGGCATTGTCTGTGGTAGTAGGAACACTTGCCATTTCTAACAGCGATACGTTAGGGGTGGTAGTGGCCAGGCTTTCATCTAGAGAGTAGGTAGCATCGAATTCAAATAAACTGAAAATATTCTCATCTAAATCAATGTCATACAGAAATGACTCTGAGTCAAATCCTGATGGAAAATCAATTTCTTCAGAGCTGTTCTCGTTGCTCTCACTCAGGTCCCACTGTGGAGTCAAAGGCTTATTCTTACGATTACTGACTGAGACCACCTGGAAGGACTCAACTTTTTCAGTCTGGTTATGTGGCCACAATACGTGGGAATAGGCTGGCCTTCTAGTTGTAAAGTTTGTTTTCTTGGCATTGGTTAGTGCTCTGGGAATTCTCGGCTCAGGGGACATGTTTGTCATACTTTTTGTCGGTAAGGGAGGTGCTTTAGTCACTTGTACAGCAGGGTATTTAGGGGCCTGTGTTACTGCGGTCTCCGGTTTCTTTCTTACAGGCCAAATGAGAGGGGTGGAGATAAAGCCAAGAGAGGTTTTGGAACTCCGACCAGCAGGAACAACCGGAGGCTGAGAAGGAGGCGGAGCAGAGGATACGGCTGCTGAGCGTGGAGGTAGCCACAGCAATGACCAAAAAAACACAGCTGTCCCTTTCTCTGTGCCAGCCAATGGACAGGTCATTGGAAATGGAGAAAGCAGGTTGTTATTGATCTTTCTGACAAATGTTATTATGACCATATATAACACTGTAAACATGAAACAGTTTGTGATTTTTATGACTTCTAGTGAGATCTGTAGAGACATCCATACATACTGTAAATGTATCTTATGTAAGGGTGTCAGGATCCTTAGGTTCTTGAAGAAGTTATGTATGAAAGTAGGAATCTGGAACTATTAGTGCTAGATGAATTGAGCAGGTTTCAGCAAATCAATGACATATCAAACATGTCAGTGTTACTGATAGAAGGGTAATGGGGAGAATGTGGAACAGTTCGTAAGAACTAATGACACTTGTGACAAAGAAATGAATGAAGTACAGGAATAAGTAAAAGATAATAGTCTGAAGGAATATTGCTTTAACGTATTATTAATAAGAAGGTAATTAATATAATGAACCTAGAGTTCACACTGAATCTAGTATCAATAAGTACTTTAACAAATGACCAACTAAAATTAATTGATAAAAAATTAAATAACATGTTTTATTAAATGAATCAATGAAAATAATAATATATGAAACAAAAATAGCACTTACTGAAATTAATTTAAAAAATTAATAAGTATAAAGACAGTGACAATTTTTGTAATTTTTTTGTAGCTCTGTACTTTAGCACACTGAATTTGAAATAAAGCACTTATTATGAGTTAAATTAAGGGCATGCATGTTCATGATAAGCCTGGGATTTATGAAGTTGTTACAGGTATCTTTATGATAACCATACAGGCAAATATCCTGGTTTTCTGAATATCATTCTAAGTTGAGTGCCACAGTTGTAACTGGCTGACTCTGTTATTCATAGATAGCTAGCCAACAGAGCTGACTTTTGGAGTTCCTCTCAAACAGAATGGCTCATTTTGTCTCAGCACCAGCCTCAGGTTGGACTGAAATGGTGGCAAAACAATACCATTTGTTTGTGGTATCTCTATAGAATAAACAAAATTATATAAAATACAGTTTTGCGGTATGTTTTTGGAAATTTCATTATTGTAAATTGCTTTAACTTTCATATGCACTGGACATACTGTAAATCCCTCCTGCACATCAACCTTGAATACTTTGAATAAGTATTTTACTAACTATAGGTCATATGATGCTTGACACTTAATAATACTGATTAAATAACACATACAATTTAGTTGCGGGTATATATCTGCATCCCTTGTGTATCTACAAAAATAGAATTATATGAAGTTAAAAATTAAATGTGGGTGTATCATGCAACAAAAGACACTATAAAAATAGGGCCCAAATTCATTTTGCCCAATAAAAGGGCTCATACATCAAGTCAGGAGTACACAAAATGGCTCAGATGAAGAGCAGGCTTCAAAATGTTTTCAACATGTTTTCAACACTCTAAAGAACTGATTATCTAGAAATTACACAACTTTGTTACAGACGTTGTCCTGAGGCTGAAGTGCACTTGAGCAAGGCATCTAACCCCCAACTGCTCCCTGGGTGCTGTATCATAGCTGCCCACTGGGTACGTGTGTGCTCATTGTTCACTTGTGTGTTCGTTCACTGCTTCAGATGGGTTAAATGCAGAGGACAAATTTTACTGTGTGCTTAAGTCTGTGCTTGAGTATATTCTTCTTCTTCTTCTACTCATACACACGGGTACTCACATTTGATATTGTCTGTATTAGTGGCTTAGACATCACTCATCTGTCTGGTTCTGTCCTGACCAGTATCTCTGATCACAAATTCACTGAATGAAAGCCAACTTTATGAAAGCTAACATATCCTTCCATCCATTATCTGTAGCCACTTATCCTGTGTAGGGTTGCAGGCAAGCTGGAGCCGATCCCAGCTGACTATGGGCGAGAGGCGGGGTACACCCTGGACAAGTCGCCAGGTCATCGCAGGGCTGACACATAGAGACAAACAGCCATTCACACTCACATTCACACCAATGATCAATTTAGAGCTACCAATTAGCCTAACCTGCATGTCTTTGGACTGTGGGGGAAACTGGAGCACCCAGAGGAAACCCACACAGACACAGGGAGAACATGCAAACTCCACACAGAAAGGCCCTCGTCGGCCGCTGGGCTCGAACCCAGGACCTTCTTGCTGTGAGGTGACAGTGCTAACCACTACACCACTGTGCTGCCCAGCCAGCATATCATAAAAATTAGATCTACTAGCACCTCCATATTCTGAAATGCCTTTGATTTGACTTCTTTTTCTACTTTCTACTGACTTATTTCTTAACTTTAACACTCATATTTCTGTCACTCTTGATACATTTACTCCTCAGATAAATACACCTTTTCCAGCCTCTTGTTTCTCTCCATGGTACACTCCTGAGATTAGTGACATGAAAGCTTTTGGTAGGCTGCTTGAGGTCTTGCAGAAGAAAACTTGCCTCACAGTTCATGTTCTTTAATATAAAGATTACATTAAAGAATATTAGTGACACTCTTAATATGACTAGGCATTATTATTTATTATAATTAATGTTTAAAAATGCAGAGCAATAGCCAGTAACCGCCATTATGATGTAAATGCCACTGCTATTCTGAGGCCAAGTTTACATTAGACCGTATCTGTCTCGTTTTCTTCGCGGATGCACTGTCCGTTTACATTAAAACACCTGGAAACGCCGGGAAACGGGAATCCGCCAGGGTCCACGTATTCAATCCAGATCGTGTCTGGTCCAGTGCTGTGTAAACATTGAGAATACGCGGATACGCTGTGCTGAGCTCTAGCTGGCGTCGTCATTGGACAACGTCACTGTGACATCCACCTTCCTGATTCGCTGGCGTTGGTCATGTGACGCGACTGCTGAAAAACGGCGCGGACTTCCGCCTTGTATCACCTTTCATTAAAGAGTATAAAAGTATGAAAATACTGCAAATACTGATGCAAATACTGCCCATTGTGTAGTTATGATTGTCTTTAGGCTTGCCATCCTTCCACTTGCAAGTGGTAAGTGATATGCACTGAGATCACACACACAGCAGCTCAGTCCCGAATCACTGCTCGTGCGCTATACTCGCGCGCTCTGTGAGCTGCGCAGGGCCGGAGTGCGCACCCTCCAGAGGGCACTCGCTGTTCAGGGCGGAGTGATTTGGAGCGCAGGATGCCTGCGGAGCCGAGCGTATCCGTGTATTGGCGTTGCTGTGTGCACGCGAATCGTGTATTGGTGTTGCTGTGTGCACGCTAATCGTTTTAAAAACGTTAATCTGATGATCCGCTGATACGGTCTAATGTAAACCCCACCTGAGAATGGTCTAGCATCCAGAAACATTTTGCTAGAAGGGGTCTTACAGGGGTTTATCTGTATTGCCATAAATATATTACAATACAGATGTTAGACACCCATGCAAGGCTTCAGGCAAAACCTTCAGTTGGGCTTATGTCTGCTTATTAGTAAGAAATTATTTAACTTCCCTGATGTGTGTAACCACTAAAGAAAGCATTTGCTAATATTATTCATTCATCGTACACTGTCAGAAATAGGGGTACAGTAGGAGTCCATTTCTGTCCCCCAAGGTACAGTCTACACTAATGTACCCCCTAGGGCTCATTATTGGACCTCAAGGTAACTATGTGTACCTTTCTAGGGCCAAAAAGTTACATATATTCCCAGACAGTATATAAAGGGTACCTTAGAAGGTCCTGTCCAGTTGACAAGCCATTGTACCCCTAAAGGTACAGTAATATACTTTATTTTTGGAGAGTGTATTAAGTAGGTGCAACTATAACCAGGATGGAGATACTGTAGGTTCAGGTAACTTAACCTTAATCAAAAAGTGTCACTGTCCAAAAAAGTTAGATAAAAAGAAAGAAAGTCTGAAGGAAGCCTGTGAATTGTAGAACACCCTGTAACCGAGGTTATTTTCAAAAGAAGTATCCAAAAGAAAGAAAGGGACTGTCACTGATGTGTAAGAGTTCCGTCATTGATACTGGGTGATAGTGGTTGAAGAAAAACAGTCTAAATTAATGATGAATAATTAATAGTTAGCTCTGTGCTATCAGTGTATGGATATTAATTGCAGGGACCATAACTTTTTATAGTACTTAACAGGTTCTAAGAGTAAAGGATGTACAATACACAACAACTAATACTTAAAATTATGGTACATCAGAGTGTGTGTGTGTGTGTGTGTATATATATATATATATATATATATATATATATATATATATATATATATATATATATATATATATATGTGTGTGTGTGTGTGGTCAGAAGTTTACATACAGTGACATGAATGTCATCTTGGATATGAATGTCATGGCAATATTTGGGCTTTCAGTAATTTATTTGAACTGTTCTTTTTCTGTGGCAGAATGTACAGCATACATCCTTTATTGAAAAAAAAACACTAGAATTTGGTGCACAAGTTTTAATTTTCTTTGGGTTTTCTGAAATCATCACACAGACAAAATTATACATACAGCACACCTAATATTTGGGTAAAATGTCTCTTTGCAAGATTTACCTTGACCACACATTTTTCTTTACCATGAGCAAGCTTCTGGCAGAATTCTGGTTGGATATTTCATGACTCTTCATGGTGGAATTGGTAGAGTTCAATTAAATTTGTCTTTTTTTCTTGGCATGGACTCGACTTATAAGCATGGTCCATATATTTTCAATAGGGTTGAAGTCAGTACTTGTTTTAAACTTAATATTAGCCTGCTTTATCCTCCACAACCAGCTCTGATGTGTGTTTGGGTTCACTGTCCTGTTGTAACTCCCAAGTCCCAAGTCATGTTCAAGTTTCTGATGTTTATGCTGAAGAATTCTGAGGTAGTCCTCCTTCTTCATTATGCCATCCACTTTGTGCAATGAACCAGTTCCACTGGCAGCAAAACAGCCCCAGAGCATGATGATCCAACCACCACCAGCTGGTATAGTGTTCCTCTGCACATGGTGATCAGTGTGGCCAAACAATTCAATCTTTGTTTCATCTGACCATACAGCTATCCTCCAGAAGGCTTTTTCTTTGTCCATGTGGTCAGCTTCAAACTTTATTTAAGCTTGAAGGTGTCAATTTTGGAGCAGGGGGGTATTTCTTGGATAGCAGCCTCTTAGTCCATGGTGACCTGAACTGTAGACAGTGATCCATCAGCTTCCAGTTCATGGCAGGGCTGTGCCATGGTGGTTCCCAGGTTGTTCCTGACCATCCAAACCAATTTCCTTTCAGCTGAGGGTGACAGTTTGGGTTTTCTTGAAGCAAAGTGGCTTGGCAAAGTGACTACACCTCACAATAACTTGGATACAATTGTTTGAACTGATCTTGGAATTTGCAGTTGTTTAGAAATGGCTCCAAAAGACATTCTGGAGTTGTGCCTATCTGCGATCCTCCTTCTCAGATCTGCACTGAGCTCCTTGGACTTTCCCATTTTACTGTGTGTTAGTCAATCCAATGAGTGCTGTAAATAAACCCTTTTAATGAAGGCAAAGAGAAGCTACCAGCTGTAGTCAATCATGATCACTAACAGGAAGTTAAGAGACCTCGGCCTTGGCAAGATAAGAGACATTTTGGAAGTTTCAGCACCTCTGAATTAATAATCTAAGTGAGCGTATGTAAATGTTTGACCCTGTATGTATAATTTTGACCCGGTGTTGATTTCAGAAAATCCAAAGAAAATTAAAACTTGTGCACCCAATTCTAGTGTTTTTGATGACATTCATGTCACTGTATGCAAACTTCTGACCATATATATATATATATATATATATATATATATATATATATATATATATATATATACTGTATATATAAGAACAACATTTGGGGAGGAAAAAGAAAACACCTAATTAATTAGTCAAGCTTGGCACGTCAGCATCATATGTGTAGCTTTTGCTGTGAAGATAAGCACATATCAAGACTTCCATGAGAAAGACAGATTTGGCTTACCATTCTGTGCATGGTTGGGTAGTGGGTTAGTAGCAGCAGCTGCGGATAAAGGATGTTATGAGTAATTGCTGACTGTCACGAATAATGCGGAGGCTCCGAATTCACAGCAGCCTCCAAACATGGCCACCATGGACCACAACTCCCAGCAAGCTCTACACTGCCCTCCCTCACCCGAATTCTAATCAGTTTCACACCCGAATCACATTTCCCCAAACATGTATAAGCACTCTCTTTCCGCACACTCTCTGCGAATTATCGCTCAGTGTTCCCATACCTGACTATACAAAGCCTTGACTTACTTTAGTATGACTCTCAGTTTATGACTTAGTTTCCGCCTTTCCTGACTTTGATTCCTGTTTCTCCTCTGACACTCTGACTGTGCCTCACTCAACCTTTGCTTCACCTGACCACATTTTTTTTGGATTACAGTTTGGATTTGTTTGCCAGTTTGCAATGAATGCTTCTCCACAATTGCATCCATAAGTTGGCTGCCTTTTCTGACACTGACAAGGACAGTACAGTACAGGTTAACAAAAAAGCTAAGGGCGGGGGTGTCGTGGCTCAGATGGATAAGGCGCCATACCATAAATCCGGGGACCTGGGTTCGATTCCGACCCGAGGTCATTTCCCGATCCCTCCCTCTCTCCCACTCATTTCCTGTCTCTACACTGTCCTATCCAATAAAGGTGAAAAAAGCCCCCCCCCCCCCCCCCCAAAAAAACCCCATCTTTTTAAAAAAAAAAAGCTAAGGGCGAATTGACATATATACTATTAAGGCAACACAGAGGTGAAAAGTATTGCAACATATTGACTGATATCTATAGAGGTGTCATACAGAGTGCATATTAAAAAAAAGTTTTCACACTGCTGTTAAAAGTGTCATCTTTTGTTATCTGTCTTCTTGGTTCCCATGTGACAAAATGTGGTTATGGTCTGATGAGGCCAAGGTAGAACTGTCCATCCATCCATTATCTGTAGCCACTTATCCTGTACAGGGTTGCAGGCAAGCTGGAGCCTATCTCAGCTGACTATGGGCGAGAGGCAGGGTACACCCTGGACAAGTCGCCAGGTCATCGCAGGGCTAACACATCCAGACAAACAACCATTCACACTCACGGTCAATTTAGAGCCACCAATTAGCCTAACCGGAGCACCTGGGGGAAACCCATGCAGACATGGGAAGAACATGCAAACTCCATACAGGAAGGCCCTCGTCAGCCACTGGGCTCGAACCCAGGACCTTCTTGCTGTGAGGCGACAGTGCTAACCACTACACCACCGTGCCGCCCCCAAGGTAGAACTGTTTGAGCATAATTCTAAAAGATATGTTTGCCACAAAAACAAGACAGCTTCTCACCCAAAGATCACCATACCCCTGGTGAAGCATGGTGGTGGCAGCATCATACTAGAGTTATGCTTCTCTTCAGCTGGGCCTGGGGCTCCAGTCAAGATAGAGGGAATTATGCTAGAAATACCAATCTATTTAAGTACAAAACCTGCAGGCCTCTGTTACACAGCTGAAGATGAAGAAAAATTTCACCTTTCAGCATGATACAGACCCAAAGCACAAATCCAAGCCAATAAAGGAATGGCTTCAGAAGAAGAATATCGACATTTTGGAATGGTCCAGTCAGAGTCCAGATCTAATCCAAAAACACTGAGCACTGTATTGCAAAGGGAAAAGTGATTTTTTTTTTAAATACAAGTTAAAGCGGACCAACAAGGGTGTTTCTATGTGGAGTTTGCATGTTTTCCCCATGTCTGTGGGTTTCCTCCGGGTGCCACCAGGAGGTTTCCAACAGTCCAAAGACATGTGGATTAGGTTAACTGGCTGCTCTAAATTGCCCATAGGTGTGAATGTGTGTGTGAATGGTTGTTTGTCTGGTGAAGCCGCAACAGGCCTCGCAAGCTGGCAGTGGATGAAGCGTGCTCAAGATAGATGCAGACAGCCTCGTAAAAGGCTGGCAACTGACAGGCCAATTGGCCTACAGGCGTCTGAGTGAGGGAGGGAGGGAGGGAGGGAAGGAGGAATGTTGTTGGTTGCTATTTCACATTAAAGGTGGAAAAAGATCTGACATGGTTTATCTTAAGGGCGGCACGGTGGTGTAGTGGTTAGTGCTGTCGCCTCACAGCAAGAAGGTCTGGGTTCGAGCCCCGTGGCCGGCGAGGGCCTTTCTGTGTGGAGTTTGCATGTTCTCCCCGTGTCCGTGTGGGTTTCTTCCGGGTCCTACGGTTTCCCCCACAGTCCAAAGACATGCAGGTTAGGTTAACTGGTGACTCTAAATTGACCATAGGTGTGAATGTGAGTGTGAATGGTTGTCTGTGTCTATGTGTCAGCCCTGTGATGACCTGGCATCTTGTCCAGGGTGTACCCCGCCTTTCGCCTGTAGTCAGCTGGGATAGGCTCCAGCTTGCCTGCGACCCTGTAGAACAGGATAAAGTGGCTAGAGATAATGAGATGAGATGGTTTATCTTGGTTTCATCACAAACACCTGCAATTTGAACAGGGGTGTCCAAACTTTTTAGATCTGCACTATATATTTGTTCTTATTATAATGACTTGCCAAATAGCACTTTTCTTCCAGCTATGTTCTGGCTATATAGTTCCTTTAAACTGAAGTGGCTGAAGTTCTAAAAACAACAAAAAACACTTTTTTAAATATATGTCACTGTGTACATTTAGCTGTTCAACAGTTAATGGCAGCATGGGCAGCATGGTAGTGGTAGTATTCAGATGTTTTGGGGGGTTTTCAGTTCACAGAAGGAGGCTCTGTTTAATATATTTTACGAACAAATGTATAATATATCTTCAGCTACTGACAGAAGTAAATCTGACAGTACTGACCCTTACTAGTGGGTATGTTGGTGATACAACTACAAGTTGTAGCTGATGAAGTAATTCAAACTAGTAATGGCACAATAGCATGAAAGTGGGTAGAATACACATGCTAACTGAAGTAATTATAAGAAGAAAACATACAGTAATGTGAAAATACTCCTGCTTACCAGTGGTTGCAGTTAAAGAAATGATAGGAGTGGTCGTGTATGAAATGGTTATCGAAAGATCTGATAAAGAGAATGGAAAATTAATGAGGCCATGCATTCACACCAGAACAATCATGCACATGCATCCATATCAGAGTTTGTGACATACTTAAAGTATCTTTAATGAAACATATAGGTACCACAATGACTGGAAATTATTTTTGACATTACCACTTAATAATGTGACAAGATACATTATAAAAGCTTTAACTTTGAGATTAACACTTTAGTGCAGAAGAGCGTTTCATTATTTTGACCTATGTTAGCTATCTAGACATTTAAACAGTGGTAGTGTGGGGACACACCAAGTCAGTCAGTGTTAGTTATTGTAGTGCCAATAATTTTTAAACCAGAGTTCTGTAAATGTGTTACTCATCTATTTACTTCTGAAAAAAATTACTTAAATAAAACCATACTGTGTTACCTAAAAAGCTAGGACATAAGAATAAAAGAAACTCACCACACTGCACTAATACTTTTATACAGTGGTGCTTGAAAGTTTGTGAACCCTTTAGAATTTTTTATATTTCTGCATAAATATGACCAAAAACAGCAGATTTTCACATAAGTCCTAAAAGTAGATAAAGAGAACCCAGTTAAACAAATGAGACAAAAATATTATACTTGGTCATTTATTTATTGAGGAAAATGATCCAATATTACATATCTGGGGGCGGCACAGTGGTGTAGTGGTTAGTGCTGTCGCCTCACAGCAAGAAGGTCCGGGGTCCAGCCCCGTGGCCGGCGTGGGCCTTTCTGTGCAGAGTTTGCATGTTCTCCCCGTGTCCGCGTGGGTTTCCTCCAGGTGCTCCGGTTTCCCCCACAGTCCAAAGACATGCAGGTTAGGTTAACTGGTGACTCTAAATTGACCGTAGGTGTGAATGTGAGTGTGAATGGTTGTCTGTGTCTATGTGTCAGCCCTGTGATGACCTGGCGACTTGTCCAGGGTGTACCCCGCCTTTCGCCCGTAGTCAGCTGGGATAGGCTCCAGCTTGCCTGCGACCCTGTAGAACAGGATAAAGCGGCTAGAGATAACGAGATGAGATGAGATTACATATATGTGAGTGGCAAAAGTATGTGAACCTCTAGGATTAGCAGTTAATTTGAAGGTGAAATTAGAGTCAGGTGTTTTTAATCAATGGGATGACAATCAGGTGTGAGTGGGCACCCTGTTTGATTTAAAGAACAGGGATCTATCAAAGTTTGGTCTTCATAACACATGTTTGTGGAAGTGTATCATGGCATGAACAAAGGAGATTTCTGAGGACCTCAGAAAAACCGTTGTTGATGCTCATCAGGCTGGAAAAGGTTACAAAACCATCTCTAAAGAGTTTAGACTCCACCAATCCACAGTCAGACAGATTGTGTACAAATGGAGGAAATTCAAGACCATTGTTACCCTCCCCAGGAGGGGTTGACCAACAAAGTTCACTCCAAGAGCAAGGTGTGTAATAGTCGGTGAGGTCACAAAAAACCCCAGGGTAACTTCTAAGCAACTGAAGGCCTCTCTCATATTGGCTAATGTTAATGTTCATGAGTCCACCATCAGGAGAACACTGAACAACAATGGTGTGCATGGCAGCGTTGCAGGGAGAAAGCCACTGCTCTCCAAAAAGAACATTGCTGCTCGTCTGCAGTTTGCTAAAGATCACGTGGACAAGCCAGAAGGCTATTGGAAAAATGTTTTGTGGACAGACGAGACCAAAATAGAACTTTTTGGTTGAAATGAGAAGTGTTATGTTTGGAGAAAGGAAAACACTGCATTCCAGCAGTCATGGAACAATGAATTCTGAATTATACCAGCAAATTCTAAAGGAAAATATCAGGACATCTGTCCATGAACTGAATCTTAAGAGAAGGTGGGTCATGCAGCAAGACAACGACCCTAAGCACACAAGTCGTTCTACCAAAGAATGGTTAAAGAAGAATAAAGTTAATGTTTTGGAATGGCCAAGTCAAAGTCCTGACCTTAATCCAATTGAAATGTTGTGGAAGGACCTGAAGCGAGCAGTTCATGTAAGGAAACCCACCAACATCCCAGAGTTGAAGCTGTTCTGTACGGAGGAATGGGCTAAACTTCCTCCAAGCCGGTGTGCAGGACTGATCAACAGTTACCAGAAACATTTAGTTGCAGTTATTACTGCACAAGGGGGTCACACCAGATACTGAAAGCAAAGGTTCACATACTTTTGCCACTCACAGATATGTAATATTGGATCATTTTCCTCAATAAATAAATGGCCAAGTATAATATTTTTGTCTCATTTGTTTAATTGGGTTCTCTTTATCTACTTTTAGGACTTGTGTGAAAATCTGATGATGTTTTAGGTCATATTTATGCAGAAATACAGAAAATTCTAAACGGTTAACAAACTTTCAAGCACCACTGTGTGTGTATATATATATATATATATATATATATATATATATATATATATATATATATATATATATATGAGTGATTCCACGCTTATGGGTACTGAAATGGGGACATGAACTTATTTTTAAAAATTCACCTAAAACCATTTCTTTTTTTTACCATCAGGTCACAAAACATGTAATCTTTAATGAATGATATGTTAAAAGATAACTTTAATTTTCTGAGATGTAATAAAAACATATTTATATGCCAAAGTCAGAACGTAACAGAAGTGTTGTGGACATATATATTCTCAATTTTAACAATGTAGAATTACTTTTTGAAACATAGGAAGGTGATGTTTTAGCAAATATAATTAATAAACATGTGTAGTAGAATAAACATACACATTCTTTCAATAAGATTAACATGGTATATAGCTCGATTGTAATTAATTTGTAACAGACGCGAGATGGACAATCGTAACAGAAGTAATGTAACAGACATCATTTTGGAACTCATAGGCTTGACTTTGGCATATAAATATGTTTTTATTACATCTCAGAAAATTAAAGTTATCTTTTAATATATCATTCATTAAAGATTACATGTTTTGTGACCTGATGGTAAAAAAAGAAATGGTTTTAGGTGAATAAGTTCATGTCCCCATTTCAGTACCCATAAGCGTGGAATCACTCATATATATATATATATGTGTGTGTGTGTGTGTGTGTGTGTGTGTGTGTGTGTGTGTGTGTGTGTGACAACAATGGCTGTCTTTCTTTCCTCATATTTGTTATTCCTATATTCATTTTTGATCAATTTGATGAAAGGTGCCCATTGTAGCCTACATTCCAACAAGTCATACATTATGTATTGTATTAATCAGACAGCCTATTGTTCTAGCATCTGTTGGCATAAAACTGAGCATTGTAATGGACAAGTGATAGACTTTTAATAGCATTAAAGTTTGTGCTAGTGTGCCAAGATTAGCTTCTCCCAAATAAAAGTTGTCTTAGGTTTTTGCACATCCACCCATTTCAAGAGTTTAGAGAGAATGGAGATTGCACAAAACAAAAAAAAATGACCAGTGATCAGTAATCCTGAGGAGAGCCTGTAAATAAGTAGAGAAGAATTGCACACACAAACAGACATGTACCATCCAACAAATCACATTTCACACAGGTGTTCAGGACACACCCAAAGAACAAGAACGTACATCTCCATCAGGTAGAGCAGCATGAAAACACTGAGCAACACTTTCTCATATCATAATTCATACAATTCAATAGACACGGAACATCATAGGATGAATAGAATCAATACAATGTTTATAAAAAGTCGAATACTACTCTCAATTTAACCCCATCATAAAACTACCCATGAAAAAAAAAACACAGAAAACACACCTGTTCTGTCAAGAAGCTGGTTATTTCCACCTTGAAGACACTAAAACACTGACATGAATGTGAAAGCTAAATGTATATAATAATGAAAATGTGACTGGGTCAATGTCAAAATTAATGTATAATTCTTGTATTGAGTGAAGCTTCTACATCAGGTGGTAAAATTATGCACACACACAGGAATGTGTTTCACACTGGGGGTACTGCTGTCTTAAACAGCATACATGTGACGTGATATATATATATATATATATATATATATATATATATATATATATATATATATATATATATATATATTATTATTATTTTAGCAGTTGCAGCAACACACTCAGCACCCTCACTTCCCACGTCCTTGCACATGGATATCCTCTTTTTCAGTTAAAAAGCAAATTTGATGAAGTGAGGCACAGATAATTGCTAACCGTTGGTTGTTGCTTTAGTAGGAATCGCGTTAGTGTTGACAGTGGATGAGGTGGTAGTAGTTAGAGATGCTGGTGGCAGGAACGGAGAAAGGTTACACTTAAACAGGAGGTTAAAAAAAAGGTGGCACTGGAAATGCAATCGCCGGAGGAACTGAGCAACTAAACAGTCTCAAAGGCACAGCAAAAATATGACAGAATGTCAGCTTTAAAATGATGATAAGTGAACCAGAGAATTAACAATAATTTTGAGGTTTTCACCAACACTGAACATGTCTAGTGGAGAGCAATGGGAAAAACTGTTCTTCTTTCTGTTAAGTCTGTGTAAATGAGCTATCAAGTGACAAAACAAATAACACTGGCCTGAAAGACTACAAAACATCCAGTCAACATTCACAAGCAAACTGGGAGCAATTGGGAGAAATGTACTGTAAGAGACACTCAAGTATGGAAATTAATGCGCTAAAACACAACACAGCGAGAACCAGATGAAGGAGTGACAGCCAAAAACACTTTAAAACTCAACCAGTTTTATGACCTGTGCTGGGAACAGGAGACCAGCTCACTTTTGACAGCCTGTTTAACGAGGATAGTTTACTGGCTTAGATTAAAATGGAAACTTCTGTGGGAGGAATGCTGAGATTTAATAATCATCGTGTACTTTAACTTGAAAAAAATAAGGATCAGTAATAGACAAAGAAAAAAGCATATTTGCAAATTAGCATCAGGCACTCATGAATAAATAACTCCAATATCATCAAAAAGATGTGTGCAACTGATATTATACTGATTATCCAAAAGTACATTTAAACCTAAGTCTCTGGCTGCAAAACAATGTTTGTTGGGTTTTTTTTCTTTTAAGAAAAAATTGCAGGTTTTCCTTTACCTGGGCAGCCCACGCCTGGAGACGCACAGCTGGTGGTTTGGGAAGTGGTAGCTGGCATGGCGGTACCTGGGGATAGAATGAAAACAGTAAATTGTTCAAAGTTTTTTCACAAAATAAACAGTTAAAGTAATGAAAGACTGCTTTATGAAAGACTGTTACATTGGGAATGTTATGAGAAACATATACTTTGAGAAATGTTGCTGTTGTAACGATGATTATTTGAAATTTGTCATCATATACTGAATCTATCTATCTATCTATCTATCTATCTATCTATCTATCTATCTATCTATCTATCTATCTATCTATCTATCTATAACTACAACCTCACACACACACACACACACACACACACACACACACACACACACACACACACACACACACAGAAGGAGAAAGCGTAATTGTCGTCTGTTGTCAGTGTGCAATATAATCACTCATGCCACTGACTCACTGTAAAGTCATACTCAGGAATACTTCCTTCTCTCAACAACACAACTGTGTATTATTCAACACTCAGTACGGCTTCATTTTCCACTAACTTCATCATCAAACCTACCAACATAAAACTTTTGGATATAGTTTCTTAAAGCTGGGAGGAATATAGAACACTGATGCTATTTATACAGTGCAAAAAGTCGGCTTTATCATCACACCTCTTAATTCTAGGACATGACATGTTTAGTGATTACATAAAGCTCAATAGAATAGTCAGTGTGAAACCTTACTGATATCTCCTCCTGTGTAAGTTCTGAGCAGGCTATATGATTCTTAGGTCTGGTTTTGATGTTTGTGTGATTTGTGTATTAGAGCTGATAAACCTCCTGCACATGCATGGATTCTCCCACATCTCGTGAGTCCGGGGTTTTGTTTTTTTTTCTACTTCTAATGTTTTAAAGGTAGACTGCCTTTCAGATTTTTCAAGTTTAGGTCATAAAAAGAATTTTCCCTGACACCCAATTATTTTTGTTTAATGAACTGAAAGTTACTGAATTTGAATCACAGACTTCCAATTTTATTAGTTTTTTTTTTCTAATAGAACAATTAATGAATTTCGGGCCATGTGGTCCTAAATTCTCCATTATTTTTTCCTGCTTCACCATGACCCAATACAAGATACTACATCATGCATCATGTGGTAGGCTTTCCCTGTTCGCGCAAGGCATTGTGGGATACAAATTTGAAACAGGAGAGAAAAATGGAAGACGTGAATGAAATGTGAAAGACCGACTACAGTAACGGAAAGTGAGAAGAAAAGACGTTATGTTATATCCGAAGGAAAGGAAACGCAGGACCAAACTAATAAATATCGGCGGTCAGCAAGCACCTCGGTGTGATCAGCTGTTCGTTTAGTGACAGAATGATGTAACTGTCAGTGCACGGTCAAGGTAAACACGTAGATGGCAGTAATGCAACACTGTGGATGCCAGCTGCCGTAAAACCCAAAAGAAGAAGGTAAACCTGTGCATGCGCACACGGACTTCCTCTGTCTGCTTGACTGCATGAAGCAAGCGATTTCATGCACATTATTTGCTCGGGAATCCACTCACATTAAACAACTTCCCAGCCACAGAATGGCCTTGGTTTGTTTTGGTTTTTTTTTTTGAGATATTGCAGAAATAAACATATATCACAACGACCAAATTTCAGAGGGAACTAAATTTCACCGATTTTATGAAATTGAAAAGCTGTCTAGCTTTAAGCAGTTTCAACAACCACATAGTTTTGGGAGTGTGTCATTGCACCGAGAAAGGCTTTTAAAAAGAATCACTGGAAACTCCTCTACAGCTCTATAACTAAACTCCATGCTGTGTCATAAAAGTAAAGTAGCAAGGCACACATCTTGTATTAAAAAAAAGAAAGAAAGAAAGAAAGAAAGAAAGAAAGAAAGAAAGAAAGAAAGAAAGAAAGAAAGAAAGAAAGAAAGAAAGAAAGACGTCTAAATGGGTGAATAAAAGTCACCCACTGAGACAGCTATCCAATAGTGCAGGTCTTTTACTTTCTTTAAAGGATACAGAAGGTTGACTATATATATATATATATATATATATATATATCTCATCTCATTATCTCTAGCCGCTTTATCCTTCTACAGGGTTGCAGGCAAGCTGGAGCCTATCCCAGCTGACTACAGGCGAAAGGCGGGGTACACCCTGGACAAGTCGCCAGGTCATCACAGGGCTGACACATAGACACAGACAACCATTCACACCTACGGTCAATTTAGAGTCACCAGTTAACCTAACCTGCATGTCTTTGGACTGTGGAGGAAACTGGAGCACCCGGAGGAAACCCACGCGGACACGGGGAGAACATGCAAACTCCACACAGAAAGGCCCTCGCCAGCCCCGGGGCTCAAACCCGGACCTTCTTGCTGTGAGGCGACAGCGCTAACCACTACACCACCGTGCCGCCCATATATATATATATATATAATGAACAGAAGCTGCTACAGGAGAGGAATGCAGCCAGTTAAGCTTTTGTTGGTTTTTGGTCAGTATGAGGAAAAATGTCATAAAATACTTGTAGCATGGAAAGCTTATTGAAAAACCTAAAACAAAAACAGAGAACGAAGCATGCCCACTGCTCAGGACTAACTGAAGATATTTTCTTTTGGTGATGAAAAAAAATGATGCTGGCTTTGTGAGGATAAATATTGATAGGAGAAAACTTGTCTTCCATGTTGATTGACATGTCCTTAAGCGTGCACACACACACATACTGTACACAGAACATTACGTTTACCTAGCATTGAGATGTTGGATTTTATTGTTATGATGATGATAAATGTTGGATAAACTCTTGTGCCATGGCAGGAAAGCAATTTGACAAAGTGCACAGCGAGTTAGTAGCACACTCACCACTGGATGAAAGCGTTGTTGTTAAATGTACACACTGTGGGTAACAGACTGTAAAAAGAAGATTACAGGTTAGTAGTGTTACTTCACACGTTCACAGTGCTGTACAGTACAGAGCAAGGGCGAGTAATGAAATATAACTTTAAAAATGTTGTTATTGCTGCTGCTGCTGATGATGATGATGATATTGCTGACTTGCATGCATCATGGTATCAAATGAAATGTCAGTAAGGCATCAGATCATTCTGTTTTTCTTTCCTCATGTTGACAAATATGACACATGGACCCGTGTTCCAAACTCTGACCTTGGAGGTGAGGTGCTGAAATCCATCAACGTTATCAGATTAACTGTTGAGGATTAATGTTAAAGCTTCCCCAGCCTGCGGCACATCTGATGCTAACAAAGAGCAAATGTTCAGGTGGGTGGGGCAGCCCTATCTGCCCCAGTGAGTGGCAGTTAAGCTATGACTTATATCAAAAGAACATAAAGAAATGTTAGTGCTAACATCGAGCATACAGACAGACAGACCAATAAAACTAGGTGTCTATAGTAAACAACAAACAATGTGAGATCTAGTTGCGCATAAACATAGAGATTTACTCACTGCAGCTGAGACTGGAGTCTGTTTGAGCATACGAGGCTGGGATGTCCCAGAAGCTGTTGTCCCAGTCCACCACATTTCCTACAGCATCGCAGGTAAGTGCAGAAAGCTCAGAGAAGGTCATGGCTGAACTCCACAGACGGAAGTTGTAGATGAGACCATTGAAGTTTTGGCCATTCTCTTTCCCTCTGCCAAGCTCAAAGGAACCTCCAGCGTCTATTGTCATGTGAATAGAGTCAGGACAGAGGGCCACTTGGTAGGTGCCTTTGAAGTACACAGCCACGGCACCATTCGTATTGGACCATGTGATGCAGAACTGCTGCATGCTTGAAATAAAGTCAGCTAATGTGACCAAATTGCCGACTGGACACTTGACCGTCCCTATGTTCAGTTCCATGCTGTTCCCACTCTTGCCGAAGCTCAAGTGAGGGTTTGTATCTGAATAAGAGAAGATGAACACTGATCCTGTCTGTGACTGACCGGCAATCTCAAAGCATACTGTGAACTGACTCAGAGTCGGGATGGACACTGAGCTTGACACTCGCACCACGTCACTGAACTTCTGAGGCACCGTCACCTTCTGGTTTCTCAGAGCCACTGCAACTGAAGAAGCGGTAGAGAGTTAAATTAAACAATAATCCAGCTCTTTATTTTTTCTTGAAAGTTAATATTATAATGCCTCAAAAACACCATCTGTAAAACACTGTCTTTTAATGAACTCAGAAAACAGGTTTTTAGCTCAACATTAGCTCAATATTATTTGACTGTAAATATTTAGATGTTTATGTACACTTTTATCTCTTTTCAAAATCTGTTCTAAATGTAGTGAGAAAAGGACTATTAATACAGCATGCAACATGGACTAGTCGTTTATCTCTTCTGTCTTATGCTTTCAAAATTTAAATGCTATTTT
Source organism: Neoarius graeffei (assembly GCF_027579695.1). NCBI lineage: Eukaryota > Metazoa > Chordata > Actinopteri > Siluriformes > Ariidae > Neoarius > Neoarius graeffei. Next base: position 41,443,593 of record NC_083570.1, on the reverse strand, counting down.
AATAACTAAAGAATGCAAAATTGTGTTGAAATCCATGCGTCAATGTGATGATTAAATGCTTGGTGTGGATGTACAGTGGATATATACCCCGTTAAAATGATAGGTTTTTCTGATGTAAAATAAAATGAGACCGCTATAAAAAATTTCAAAACTTTTCCCACCTTTAAAGTGACCTATAACCTGTACAATTCAATTGAAAAACAAACAAATCTGCTAGAGAAAAAACATAAAAAATAAAAACGTACAATAAGCTGGTTGCGTAAGTGTGCACACTCTTAAACTAATACTTTGTTGAAGCAGCTTTTGATTTAATTACAGCATTCGGTCTTTTTGGGTCGGAGTCTATCAGCCTGCCACATCTAGGCTTGGCAATATTTGCCCACTCTTCCTTGCAAAAGCGTTCCAAATCTGCCAGATTGCGAGAGCATGTCTTGTGCACAGCCCTCTTCAGGTCACCCCACAGATTTTTAATTGGATTTAGGTCTGGGCTCTGGCTGGGCCGTTCCAAAACATTTTTGGGGGTCATTGTCATGCTGAAAGATGAAATTCCTCTTCATCTTCAGCTTTCTAGCAGACACCTGAAGGTTTTGGACCAAAATTGACTGGTATTTCGAACTCTTCATAATTCCTTCCACCTTGACTAAAGCCCCTGTTCCAGCTGAAGAAAACCAACCCCAAAACATGATGCTGCCACCACCGTGCTTCACCGTGGGGATGGGGTTCTTTTGGTGATGTGCAGTGTTGTTTTTGCACCAAACATACCTTTTGGAATTGTGGCCAAAAAGTTCAACCTTGGTTTCATCAGACCATAATACATTTTCCCACACGCTTTTGGGAGAGTTGATGTTGTTGTTTTTTTTTGTGCAAAATTTAGCCAGGCCTGGATGGATGTTTTTCTTTGACCCTACCTCATAGTCCAGACATATGGAGAATATGTGAGATTGTTGTCACATGTAGTACACAACCAGTACTTGCCAGAAATCCCTGCAGCTCCTTCAGTGTTGCTGTCGGCCTCTCGGCAGCCTCCCTGACCAGTTTTCGTCTTGTCTTTTCATCAATTTTGGAGGGACGTCCAGTTCTCGGTGATGTCACTGCTGTCTCATATTTTCTCCACTTCTTGATGATTTACTCAGTTGCATCCTCCAGCAAAAGCCAGGGTTCACAGAGAGCTTACAAAGCATCGAAGGGATCTCATTGTTGAAATGTATCAGTCAAGAGAAGGGGACAAAAACATTTCCATGGTATATCTAATGCCGTGGAAATGTTTTTGTCCCCTTCTCTTGACTGATACATTTCAACAATGAGATCCCTTCGATGCTTTGTAAGCTCTCTGTGAACCCTGGCTTTTGCTGGAGGATGCAACTGAGTAAATGTCTGAACTTTATTTGGGGTTAATCAGAGTCATTTTAATTGGTGGCGGGTGTGAACCCAAAAAGACTGAATGCTGTAATTAAATCAAAAGGTGCTTCAACACAGTATTAGTTTAAGGGTGTGCACACTTATGCAACCAGCTTACTGTACATTTTTTTTTTATGTTTTTCCCCTTAACAGATTTGTTTGTTTTTCAACTGAATTGTACAGGTTATAGATCACATTAAAGGTGGGAAAAGTTTTGAAATAATTTATCGTGGTCTCAGTTTTTTTACATCAGAAAATCCTATAATTTTAACGGGGCGTGTACACTTTTTATATCCACTGTATGTCCTGGATGACAGACATTTCATACTGTAGTTCAGCTCAGTTATTTTATACCAGACACAGGCCAAGGGTCTAACGATAATTACTTTGACTTAGAATATATTACAGAATATGAACATGAATAAACATGGCAGAAACACTGAGCTTTAATGATGCAAACATTTAGATGTTTATGTAAATAAACAAAAACAAAATAAGCTTTGCATGAAAAGCAAGGTGATGGGCTGGGGTAAGCTTTAATGAGAAGAAGGATACCAGTGGTGTTTCATGATACTGTATTTGTGATGTGCTCAGGATGTGCTGATAAGGTGAATCAAAACAAAATGTCTAAATGTTACTGGCTGCAGAAGTGAGAGGAAAGTCGTTTTAGAAATGTAGCTATGCGAATAAGAGCATTGTAAGTGAAAAAAAATAGCAAGTATTATGATTAAAATGAATAATAATAATCAATCATAAAAGCATAATAATAATAATAATAATAATAATAATAGGGCTGCAACAATTACTAAATATAATCAATGATCTTTATGATAATTCATTATTTATTTTAAAAACCAGATATAATGTGTTATATTCTTTAACGCTGTACATAGGACTGGTTTTCCATTGGTGCACAACTATAGAGAATCATGTCATTTGAATACCGGCAAAGTAGTTTTGATACTCTTTTTCAATAAACTTAAGAAACGAAGCGAGTGATTTCATTTTCAACATAAAGGTACATACATAGAGTACCAGTCAAAAGTTTGGACACACCTTCTAATTCAATGTTTTTTTCTTTATTTTTATTAACCAAAAGTCACTTCATGTCTTAAAGAAATGATAGATGTTGTTTCTTTTTACTTAGCTGAGAGCTTATTGATATAATATGGATTACTACAGTTGTGGAATAGGTCTATTTACTGTATTTTTATTATTTACTATTTGCTGTTTGATCTCAAATGCATTAAGAAGGCAAGAAATTCCACTAATTAACTTTTGTCAAAGCACAACTCTTAATTGAAAAGCATTCCAAGTGACTACCTCATGAAGCTGGTTAAGATAATGCCAGTAGTGTGCAAAGTGTCATCAAGGTAGACGGTGGCGACTTTGAAGAATCTAAAATATGAAACATATTTAGTTTTTTTATACACTTTTTTGTTTGCCACACAATTCTATAAATGTTCAATATGTTATTTTATAGTTTTGATGTCTTCAGTATTGTTCTACAATATAACCTTTGAATGAGTAGGGGTGTACAAACTTTTGACTGGTACTGGAGGTTAATAGTTTAATGAAGTGATGTGTGGTTTACAGTTATTTAGCACAAAAGTCTGTTTGCACAAGTCTTTTAGCACAAGTTCTAAAGTCTCTTAGCACAACTCTAAGTCCTTTTTCACCATCTAACCCATTGTTATTACAACAACAGTTTTAGATCGCTCGGCTTGGAGACGCCACTAAAAACCAGTTTCTGAAAATGTCGGTAAATGTCCTGAAAATTGTGTAAAAATAGGTAATAGCAGGAAGAAAGAAAATAATGAAGATAAAAAGAGAACACTGATAGAGAAAAGGAAATGAACTTTTCCAAGATTTGCATGTACATGCCAATAAATGATTTTGCTTGCAAAGGTGAAATTTATCATGAGAAAAAAGTTGCATTACAAGTAATAGACGCAACAGGTAATTAAGGCTACATCCACACGACAACGGCAACGAGATTTTTTTTTTTAAATATCGCGTCCACATGGGCAACAGATCAGTAAAATATCAGGTTCATATGGCAACGCAACGCTTGCTGAAAACGATGCAATACACATGCCACACGACTACGTGCGCTGTAAGACGGTCCCATCGGAGACACCAGAACAATAGAAGAAGTAGACGCATGCGCATAAACCCCTTCTTCTGTAGCATTAGCCACATAAAGTTTTGATTATTAGTCAGTAGCGTAAAATAGTATCTATTGTCTAAGACACTTATTTATATTTCATATTAAAATGTCTATGTAAATTAAAACATAGAAAGCCTGGCCAAGCGCTGAACGTTCTTCTGCCTTCACTTTAAGAGAAATTCAGGGCGAGCATGAGCCTAGGTTCTTCCCTGTCACTGTCACACGCGCACACCTTCTCACTCCCTGTCCTATGGCTATAGTCCCTTTAAATCACGTACTCGTTTTTTGAATGGAGACACGGAAAGAGGAATGAACGGGGGTAGATGGAGAGAGAGAGGAATGAACGGGGGTAGATGGAAGCCAGTACGCCAACATTCTGAGATCCTCCAGAATTCTTTAATGGTCCGGAATAAATTGAATGCTACACGTTGATGGATTACTTTGTTCTTCTACGCCCTTTTTGAGGAATGTATTGTCGGACTTAAACCAACATCTGAAGAGGTGAGATCGCTCCTTTTTTTCCTATTTTTGCTGGCGGGATTGTTTTTGTTTTTGGAAAGCACACGGGCGGTGCGCGGTTTGGTACTGCGTCCGCAGTGTTTGGACTAAAGACTCTGCCCTAAGGGCTATTCTCTCTCTCTCTCTCTCTCTCTCACTTTGCACCATTACACAATAAATATTCACAGTGAAAATATTTTGTAAGCGCGTTTCATGAACCAAGTTATAGGATTTGTTGACAACTCGCATCGAGTTCATTACACTTCTACCCGGCGTGAAGCACTGACAGTCATGTGGTTGTGATGTCATCATAAACAAATCCGTTCTACTCATCCAGACGACTTCGCAACGGCGCCGTTGCCAGATTTTTTCACTCTGGAACCCGTTCTCAAAAGATTTCGTTTTGGGGCACCCAAAACAGCGGTGCCGTGTGGACGCCAGGCCGAAACGATAAACAATTTTATCAGATTCACCTGAATCCGTTGCCGTGTGGACAGGGCCAAAAACTGTTAACTTTGGCATGTGAAACTGATGTTTTGACGTCACAGCAACATGTTTCTTGTACATGCGTTGACCATGGCTATAGATGCATTTCCACACTATGGTGGATATCATAGTATAAACAGCCATTTCTGTTCACCGAGTGCTCAATTAAAAGAAAACAATAGGATTAGAGAAGTGAAAATTTTTGCCATCTATCCCATTGTTATTTCAACAACATGTTTAAAGAACGATGCAAAAACACAATAGACTTTATTATTATTCAAATAAAGTGCAAGCTGTTCTTGATCTGATCGACTTGTGCAAATTGTCTGTAATCTATACACTGTGAGGTTTTTTTGCACAATCTACAAATGAGTGTTTGAGGTTTATTGATTTGATAATTTAGTGTTAAATAAGGTTTTTTAGTGGTTGATAGCATTGAACAAAAAAAGAAATATTGAAATCAAACATAAACATGCTGCAATAAAGTGAATTTCCCCGTAAACTAGCTACAGCTTCCAGAAATTTCGGCTTCCAGTCCCTAAGCAATCATAATAAACCCCTTCCTATATCAAGATGAGCATTTTTTTTCGATTATTGTGACCATAATCCAGAGTTGTGCTAAAGAACATAGAGTTGTGCTAAAAGACTTTAGAACTTGTGTAAAAAGACTTTTGTGCTAAATAACTGGATACCGTATGTGTGAGCAATTTAGTATAGTTCAGGTAACTAGACTGAAGCCTAATTTTACTGCTTGTAGTAACTTGAAATACTTGGATATTTTGTCATTGCTTAATTTTTATTTAAATGAGTTATTGTAATTAAAACAGAGAAAAATTAGTCCATGATCCTGGCCAATCAATCAATTAATTATAAATATTATTATTTAATTATAAAAATAATCATGCTGCAGCTCTAGTGCAAATCAGCTCTAAATATAAAATAAATAAATTAATTTAAAAAATACAAAAAATAAAATAAAGTAAAAACAAGACGCTTAAAGCATACCTTGCCTGTAACTGATACTGAAGCCTTTCTTCTGGACACTAAAATCAGAATGAAAGGACACCACCATGACATTGGTGCTGGAGTTGAGTGTGAGTCCATTGGCCGTCAGGCCACAAAACTTAACGCTGCTCGCACCAGTGTTGACAACGACGCTGTCATAGATGCAGCCTTGTGCCTCCTCGAGCTCGAAGTCAAGGAAAGTGAGCTGCAGGACAAAGCCGGCCGGAGCCTGCAGTGTCCATGTACAAATCTGGCTAGCTGGGTAGTCGTTTGGGTAGCATGGCGACGTAAAGACCCCACTGGATCCCATGAGCATTTCATCACACTCACCCTGGCAGCTCAGCACTGCTGGACCAAAATAATGGACGAATATAATTCAGACTCAGTTAATAGGAGACGAGGGACAAAGAGCGGAGAGACGAAGATGAATACAGGCTGACAGAGGGAGGAACAAGCAGTGGTCTTGGACAGAACTGAGAGACGAGCTGTTAAAAAGAGACCAGTAGAGAGCAGACAGGAGGGACAGCTGATCATTTAATGGACAGAAGGATTTTATTATTTGTATTATTTTTACTCATTTTAACGGTTTATATATGAATGAGTTCCTACATGATGATGTTTGCGCTTTGCTCAGTTCTTTAAATGAAACAAAATCCTTTTGAATGAAATTCAAGTGTTGAAGAAATGGCATTACTAAACCATGTGATGCTCATCTCTGTCTTCCCTTCTCTTATCTGCACTCTGATCTCAAACCTGTGCAGAAGCGTCTCAAACACCATTTTGCTAAATATCACACACACATCACATTATCTCTAGCCGCTTTATCCTTCTACAGGGTCGCAGGCAAGCTGGAGCCTATCCCAGCTGACTACGGGCGAAAGGCGGGGTACACCCTGGACAAGTCGCCAGGTCATCACAGGGCTGACACATAGACACAGACAACCATTCACACTCACATTCACACCTACGGTCAATTTAGAGTCACCAGTTAACCTAACCTGCATGTCTTTGGACTGTGGGGGAAACCGGAGCACCCGGAGGAAACCCACGCGGACACGGGGAGAACATGCAAACTCCACACAGAAAGGCCCTCGCCGGACCCGGGGTTCGAACCCAGGACCTTCTTGCTGTGAGGCGACAGCGCTAACCACTACACCACCGTGCCGCCTTTGCTAAATATTGGTTAGAAAATTAATTATTATTATTATTTTTTTTTTTACAAATGTGGTGTTTATGGTTAATGGCATATCCATATTTTTTAGTAATCAACAAAATATAATTGCATGAATGAGGGAAATAAGTATTCAGACATTTTTGTTGTTTAATATACTTCCTGTGTGTACAACCCCGATTCCAAAAAAGTTGGGGCAAAGTACAAATTGTAAATAAAAACAGAATGCAATAATTTACAAATCTCAAAAACTGATATTGTATTCACAATAGAACATAGACAACATATCAAATGTCGAAAGTGAGACATTTTGAAATTTCATGCCAAATATTGGCTCATTTGAAATTTCATGACAGCAACATATCTCAAAAAAGTTGGGACAGGGGCAATAAGAGGCTGGAAAAGTTAAAGGTACAAAAAAGGAACAGCTGGAGGACCAAATTGCAACTCATTAGGTCAATTGGCAATAGGTCATTAACATGACTGGGTATAAAAAGAGCATCTTGGAGTGGCAGCGGCTCTCAGAAGTAAAGATGGGAAGAGGATCACCAATCCCCCTAATTCTGCGCCGACAAATAGTGGAGCAATATCAGAAAGGAGTTTGACAGTGTAAAATTGCAAAGAGTTTGAACATATCATCATCTACAGTGCATAATATCATCAAAAGATTCAGAGAATCTGGAAGAATCTCTGTGCATAAGGGTCAAGGCCGGAAAACCATACTGAGTGCCCGTGATCTTCGGGCCCTTAGACGGCACTGCATCACATACAGGCATGCTTCTGTATTGGAAATCACAAAATGGGCTCAGGAATATTTCCAGAGAACATTATCTGTGAACACAATTCACCGTGCCATCTGCCGTTGCCAGCTAAAACTCTATAGTTCAAAGAAGAAGCCGTATCGAAACATGATCCAGAAGCGCAGACGACTTTTCTGGGCCAAGGCTCATTTAAAATGGACTGTGGCAAAGTGGAAAACTGTTCTGTGGTCAGACGAATCAAAATTTGAAGTTCTTTATGGAAATCAGGGACGCCGTGTCATTCGGACTAAAGAGGAGAAGGACGGCCCAAGTTGTTATCAGTGCTCAGTTCAGAAGCCTGCATCTCTGATGGTATGGGGTTGCATTAGTGCGTGTGGCATGGGCAGCTTACACATCTGGAAAGACACCATCAATGCTGAAAGGTATATCCAGGTTCTAGAGAAACATATGCTCCCATCCAGACGACGTCTCTTTCAGGGAAGACCTTGCATTTTCCAACATGACAATGCCAAACCACATACTGCATCAACTACAGCATCATGGCTGGGTAGAAGAAGGGTCCGGGTACTGAACTGGCCAGCCTGCAGTCCAGATCTTTCACCCATAGAAAACATTTGGTGCATCATAAAACGGAAGATACGACAAAAAAGACCTAAGACAGTTGAGCAACTAGAATCCTACATTAGACAAGAATGGGTTAACATTCCTATCCCTAAACTTGAGCAACTTGTCTCCTCAGTCCCCAGACGTTTACAGACTGTTGTAAAGAGAAAAGGGGATGTCTCACGGTGGTAAACATGGCCTTGTCCTAACTTTTTTGAGATGTGTTGTTGTCATGAAATTTAAAATCACCTAATTTTTCTCTTTAAATGATACATTTTCTCAGTTTAAACATTTGATATGTCATCTATGTTCTATTCTGAATAAAATATGGAATTTTGAAACTTCCACATCATTGCATTCCATTTTTATTTACAGTTTGTACTTTGTCCCAACTTTTTTGGAATCAGGGTTGTATATCCACTATAAATGTACACACAATGTATTTTCACTTTGGTATGTACTAACCCCATTTCCAGAAAAGTTGGGATATTTTCCAAAATGCAATAAAAACAAAAATATGTGATTTGTTAAGTCACATGAACCTTTATTTAGCTGACAAAAGTACAAAGAAAAGATTCAATTGTATTTTTAAAATATAAACTAAGTTAGAATTTGATGCCTGCAACACACTCAAAAAAAAGTTGGGACAGAGGCATTATTACCATTGTGTTGCATCAGCTTTCCTTTTAATAACACTTTTAAATCATATGAGAACTGAGGATACTAATTGTTGCAGTTTTGAAATTGGAGTTTTTGTCCATTCTTGCTTGATACAAGACTTCAGCTGTTCAACAGTCCGTGGTCACTGTTGTCTGAGTCTCCTTTTTATGATGCGCCATACATTCTCAGGGTTCTACCTAGGCCTTTTTCAGACAAGATGGTGGCGCGCATGGATGCAGCAGCCTGGAGCTCCCCACGTATTGGGCCAATATGCAGTGTTTTCTTACCGCTACAGCCACAATATTGCTGACACACCTGTAAAAGTTACCGCTTGTCAATCTTGAAAATGTGGTCTCAAGGGCAGCACGGTGGTGTAGTGGTTAGCACTGTCACCTCACAGCAAGAAGGTTCTGGGTTCGAGCCCAGCAGCCAACGGGGGCCTTTCTGTATAGAGTTTGCATGTTCTCACTGTGTCTGTGTGGGTTTCCTCCGGGTACTCTGGTTTCCCCCACAGTCCAAAGATATGCATTTAGGTTAAAATGGGGTGGCCTTGGACTGAAGTGCCCTTGAGCAAGGCACCTAACCCCCAACTGCTCCCTGGGTGCTGTAACATGGCTGCCCACTGCTCCGTGTATGTACGTGCATGTGTTCACTGCTTCAGATGGGTTAAATGCAGAGGACAACTTTCACTGTGCTTGAGTGTGCATGTGACAAATAAAGGCTTCTTCTTCTGTTTAATTTTCGTGTTATTCCCACGCAGTGGTGATGGCACGCCACCATGTGAATGTTCTACATTCGGACATACTCCACTCCCCGTCCATGGTAGCGCCCAGTGCATAGCTGCCCGAGTAGTTCCATGTGGAGATTGTCACTGATCATTCTAGTCCAATTTACCTCCTTCCTTGTGCTGTGTTCATGGTAAAGTGTCATCTGTGTTAAGAGGCGTTTATGCGCCATGCACATAATACGTGCTGGTCCCTGGCAATTTTTTTTGACGCAACACAGTGCATTGAAACCATCAGAATAATGGTCAGTAAGGGAAGGTATGATGTGAGTTAGATCTGGATAGTCAAGTATCGTAATTGAATGGTTGAAGCTGAAAATAAAGATGACACTTGGTGAACATCAACTAGTTGTTTTATTCTTATTCCATTCTTATTCTTATTCCATAAACATGTCACTAATATAGTTGAATATTAATTATAATAAGTCTTCAAACAAAAACAATCACAGCAACTTTTGGCAAAAAAAAATCTCATGAATAATACCAAAAAAGAGTGACTTTCAGGGAGGCCTGCAAGTCCCAGGAAATGCACCAGAATGCATCTCCGAGCATGTAGAACCTGTGAGCTTTCAGGGGCCTAAGGCAGCCCCTGAACCCCTGGCCATTATGACTGGTGCCACTACGCTGATATTTTGGTCTAGTTAGAACCCTGATTCTCAAAAGGAGACAGAGCTGGACTGGTAGCAGGCCAGTCAAGCACACACACTCTGTGTTTACTAAGCCACACTGTTGTAGCCTTGCAGAATGAGGCCTGGCATTGTCCTGCTGAAATAAACATGGAGTTCCCAGGATGAGACGTTGCCTTGATGAATATCTCTTTCTAAAATCCAAATCTATGCCCCAATATATCAATGGTACCTTCACACACATGCAACTTATCCATGCCGTGGGCACAGATGCACCCCCATACCATCACTGATATTGGCTTTTGCAACTTTCTTGGATAACAAACTGGATGGTCATGTTCACTTTTGGTCCTGAGGACTCAACATCCAGTTTTCCCAAAAACAAGCTGAAACGTGGACTCATCTGACCACAGTACACATTTCCACTGCCTTTCAATTCATCCGAGATGAGTTTGGCCCAGAGAAATCAGTGGTGTTTCTGCATAGAATTGATGAATGGCTTCCTCCTTGTGTAATTCAGTTTCAGGTTGCATTTCTGGATGTAGTGGCAGACTCTGTTTAAGTGACAACGTGTTCCCGTAGTACTCCCGCGCCCATGTGGTTATATTTGTCACATAAGCATGATGGTTTCTCAGACAGCGCCACCTGACAGCTCGAAGGTCATGCACATTCAACAGTGGTTTCCGGCCTTACCCTTTATGCACCAAGATGTCTCCAAATTCCCTGAATCCTTTCACAATATGATGTAGTGTAGATTTTGAAAGACCTAAAATCTTGCATTGAGAAATTTTCTTTTTGAATTGACTCACAATTCTCTCACACATTTTGGCACAAAGGAGTGAGCCACGACCCATCCTTGCTTGCAAAGCCTGAGCCTTTGGTGCTGCTCCTTTTATACCCAATCATGATACCCTTACCTGTTACCAATTAACCTGCTTATTGTGGAATCTCCCAAAATGGTGTTAGATGAATATCCTATAAACTTTTTAGTCTTATTTTGCCTCTGTCCCAACATTTTTTTGAGTGTGTTGCAGACATCAAATACTTTGTTTATATTTACAAAATTCAATTAAGTTGGTCAGTAAAATGATTGAAACTCTTTTCTTTGAACTTTTGTCAGTTAAATAAAGGTTCACATGAAAAAACAAATCACATATTTTAGTTTTTATTGCATTTTGGAAAATATCCCAACTTTTCTGGAAATGGGGTTAGTATTTATAAACATAGTCAATGCATAAGATATGTTTAGAAATATTGACGGGGGAAAAAAATAATCAGACACCAGTTCCCAATATTAGTACTTTGCTGCAAAGCCACTGTTTGCAGTTTCAGCTCTGACGCGTCTACGGTAAGATGTAATTAGCTGTTTGCAGAAATGTGATTCAGTTTTGCCCCAGTCCTCTTAGAAAATCATTTTCAATTCGGAAAGTTTATGAGACATCCTCTGTAAATTTTCGCTACGATTCACATCAGGAGATTGGCTCGGACATACAAGGCCTTATTGAGTGATTTTGGCTGTGTTTGGGGTCACTGTCATGTTGAAACCTCCATGTTCTCTACAGTTTCAATTTTTGGCGAATGAGATTAACTTAAATTAAATGTGTCCCTGCTACATTTCTCCATTCATGATTCCTTCAATAATGTGTAATGCCCAAGTTCCGTTTGCCGAGAAGCAGCCATCATATCATGATGCTCCCACCACCATGCTTCACTGTGGGTATGATGTTCTTGGTGTTCTTGGGGTCATAAGCACAAACCTTCTTTCTCCAAACATGATGAGCTCAATTATTGAGCTCAATTATTGCCAAAGAGTTTCATTTCATTTTAATCTGATCAGCGCATATTGTTCCAGAAGAGTTCTGATTTGTCTAAATGTGCATGTCTGTACTTCTTTTTTAGCAGAGAAGTTTAGCATGAGGTTTAGGAACGGAGATGATTGTGGTTTAGTTAGTTAGTTAGTCCTCTATGTAACTGTTTTTCCTGCTGCTTTCAAGTCATCCTACAACTATTTTTGACTGACTGCTGCATTCTCTCTTAACTTCATTATCATTAGTCCAAGAGCATGTTATGAATCTTGTGAGATGCATCTGTCTGGGAACTATGGCTCTCATTATTACTGATATTATTTATAATCATACTTGTTTTTGAGTTATTGACATTTGGATTCAATTAAATAAGTTATGTTTGAGGCGGCACAGTGGTGTAGTGGTTAGCACTGTCGCCTCACAGCAAGAAGGTTCTGGATTTGAGCCCAGTGACCGACGGGGGCCTTTCTGTGTGGAGTTTGTATGTTCTCCCCGTGTCTGCGTGGGTTTCCTCCGGGTGCTCCAGTTTCCCCCAGAGTACAAAGGCATGCAGGTTAGGCTAATTGGTGGCTCTAAATTGACCGTAGGTGTGAATGTGAGTGTGAATGGTTGTTTGTCTCTATGTGTCAGCCCTGCAATGACCTGGCGACTTGTCCAGGGTGTACCCCGCCTTTCGCCCATGGTCAGCTGAGATAGGCTCCAGCTTGCCCGTGACCCTGCACAGGATAAGCGGTTACAAATAATGGATGAAAGCATTTTGAAAAGATTTTTGCATTTTTATTTGGACACAGATACTTTACATTATTATTTTTTTAATGAAGGAGTAAAACTTGTGTTTTCAAAGCTATCCATATATGTTTGGATGGGGCTTTAGAAACTAATATCATTCTACTCATTATGCTCATGATAAATGACAGCTGATTTTCAAAAAAAGTCAATGTAACGACCCACTTTAAGGTCAGATTTAAGTACAAGTGGACATCCTGAACTAAAACATTTCATTTGCACTAGGCCAGGAAGTGCCTAATGCAAATCCTCTAGTGATAAAGGTCCAGCTTAATCTCAGGGTACATCCCACTGTTTGCTTTAAGCGCACATATATTGTATATTGACATTCACATTTTAAAATAAATTGCATTTATTTTATTCCGACTGTATTAGGGTGTTAGTAGAAAAATGAAAATAGATTTCCAAACTAATTAGAGTGACTTTTTACATTTTTTCATTATTTTTTTTGTAGTAACAGTGGAACACTTCACAGAGTCAAACACTAACAAGTGTTGCCGGGCAAAACAAACCTCGCCCGGTAGCGTTTACGATGAAGGAAGATATGGCGAAAAAAATAGGTACCCTATGGGTACATGTGGCTACTGCTTATAAATAAAATTGTTTTCTGACACCATGTCCATACAGTAAATATAGCATATGTATTTACTCTATGAGGCAGTAGCGACAAAAATGAAGCGTAATCCAGAAATGAACAATTTAAAAAATCACAGAAGTAAAATATACCAAGTGTCTGTACTTTATATACCTCTTACAGTTTTTGAAACTGAAACCTCCGAACCGAGGCTGACATACACACACTGTCACCATGACCGAAACTCTTATTTCCCGGAAAAGGCCCGGCGCTAGAGCTCAGTGGAACGCACTTTCCCTCTGTAATAAGCATAAACATGTCTGAAAGCGATTTCTTTAGTCTCGTCCATTTATTTCAAATGGTGAACCGAATTGCATACACTCACTGGCCATTTTAATCAGAACACGTGTATGCGCATGCGCAGTGTGCGATTGTTATACTCTTACAGCACGATGACATAGTGGCTAGCACCTCTATGAGGCAGTAAGAAAAAGATCTAATTGTTTATACAGTGCAGCTTTTTGTAAGGAGGAAATGATTTATGATTTAACATGAGCAGTGTGTGCTTGTCTGCTAGTCTAGGCAACCCAATGTAGTGCTTGTCTCAAGCTGCCAAAGCACGTAATGCATTTATCAGTAGGTCATGCAAAAAACACAAGCTCTGGGCATGACAGTGGTGCAGCAGGTAGCCATGTCTCAGCTCCAGGGACCACTGATCAATCCTGAGCTCAGGTTACTGCCTGTGTGGTGTTTCCATGTATGTTCTCCCCGTCTTCATGAGGATTTCCTCTGGGTTTCTTCTCACTGTCAAAAAACAGTTCAATAAATGGACTGGCTACGCTAAATTGCCCCTACATGTGAATGAATGTGTGACTGGCATCCCGTCCAGTGTGTGTTCCCATCCTGCTTCCATCTTGGATCTGCTATGACCCTGACCATAAGGAAGCAGTTACTGAAGATGAATACAGTGGTGCTCAAAAGTTTGTGAACCCTTTAGAATTTTCTATATTTCTGCATAAATATGACCTAAAACAACATCAGATTTTCATACAAGTCCTAAAAGTAGATAAAGAGAACCCAGTTAAACAAATGAGACAAAAAATATTATACTTGGTCATTTATTTATTGAAGAAAATGATCCAATATTGCACATCTGTGAGTGGCAAAAGTATGTGAACCTTTGCTTTCAGTATCTGGTGTGACCCCCTTGTGCAGCAATAACTGCAACTAAATGTTTCCGGTAACTGTTGATCAGTCCTGCACACTGGCTTGGGGGAATTTTAGCCCATTCCTCCGTACAGAACAGCTTCAACTCTGGGATGTTGGTGGGTTTCCTCACATGAACTGCTCGCTTCAGGTCCTTCCACAACATTTCGATTGATGAAGGTCAGGACTTTGATTTGGCCATTCCAAAACATTAACTTTATTCTTCTTTAACCATTCTTTGGTAGAACAACTTGTGTGCTTAGGGTCGTTGTCTTGCTGCATGACCCACCTTCTCTTAAGTTTCAGTTCATGGACAGATGTCCTGACATTTTCCTTTAGAATTTGCTAGTATAATTCAGAATTCATTGTTCCATCAATGATGGCAAGCCGTCCTGGCCCAGATGCAGCAAAACAGGCCCAAACCATGATACTACCACCACCATGTTTCACAGATGGATGATGGTTCTTGTGCTGGAATGCAGTGTTTTCCTTTCTCCAAACATAACGCTTCTCATTTAAACCAAAAAGTTCTATTTTGATCTCATCTGTCCACAAAACATTTTTCCAATAGCCTTCTGGCTTGTCCACGTGATCTTTAGCAAACTGCAAATGAGCAGCAATATTCTTTTTGGAGAGCAGTGGCTTTCTCCTTGCAACCCTGCCATGCACACCACTGTTGTTTAGTGTTCTCCTGATGGTGGACTCATGAACATTAACATTAGCCAATGTGAGAGAGGCCTTCAGTTGCTTAGAAGTTACCCTGGGGTCCTTTGTGACCTCGCTGACTATTACACGCCTTGCTCTTGGAGTGATCTTTGTTGGTCGACCACTCCTGGGGAGGGGAACAATGGTTTTGAATTTCCTCCATTTGTACACAATCTAGGGCAGCACGGTGGTGTAGTGGTTAGTGCTGTCGCCTCACAGCAAGAAGGTCCTGGGTTCGAGCCCCGTGGCCGGCGAGGGCCTTTCTGTGCGGAGTTTGCATGTTCTCCCCGTGTCCGCGTGGGTTTCCTCTGGGTGCTCCGGTTTCCCCCACAGTCCAAAGACATGCAGGTTAGGTTAACTGGTGACTCTAAATTGACCATAGGTGTGAATGTGAATGGTTGTCTGTGTCTATGTGTCAGCCCTGTGATGACCTGGCGACTTGTCCAGGGTGTACCCCGCCTTTCGCCCATAGTCAGCTGGGATAGGCTCCAGCTTGCCTGCGACCCTGTAGAACAGGATAAAGCGGCTACAGATAATGAGATGAGATGTACACAATCTGTCTGACTGTGGATTGGTGGAGTCCAAACTCTTTAGAGATGGTTTTGTAACCTTTTCCAGCCTGATGAGCATCAACAACGCTTTTTCTGAGGTCCTCAGAAATCTCCTTTGTGCGTGCCATGATACACTTCCACAAACATGTGTTGTGAAGCTCAGACTTTGATAGATCCCTGTTCTTTAAATAAAACAGGGTGCCCACTCACACCTGATTGTCATCCCATTGATTGAAAACACCTGACTCTAATTTCACCTTCAAATTAACTGCTAATCCTAGAGGTTCACATACTTCTGCCACTCACAAATATGTAATATTGGATCATTTTCCTCAATAAATAAATGACCAAGTATAATTTTTTTTGTCTCATTTGTTTAACTGGGTTCTCTTTATCTACTTTTAGGACTTGTGTGAAAATCTGATGATGTTTTCGGTCATATTTATGCAGAAATATAGAAAATTCTAAAGGGTTCACAAACTTTCAAGCACCACTGTAAATGAGTCTCTGGTGCCAGGTGCTTTGTAACAGTTTTTCACCATGGCTGAAACTGTTTTTTTTTTTGTCTTATTAACTTCAAGAGAAAGAAAAATGCAGCTGGTGAGAAAACGACTGTTTAGCACTACTATAAATGATGTGATAATGAACATGTCTCAACAACATTACATGTAACTTTAAACTGATAATAAATAAACTGACAACATTGTGATTAGTTCTTTAATTAACTACTAATGAATTAATTGGTGAATCACTTTTTATTTAAGAAGAATCAAGCATTTTGGTCCACACTTGTTTTGGAAAATAATCAAATTCTGTAGTGGGGACAGTAACTGCACTTTGCACCAAGAAACATCAGTTCACCCTGTTGCTGATTATTTTCCTATAACAGCATGCCTTGAAGAGCTTTAAGAGATTTTAAATCAATATTAAGTCCAATTCCAGAGAGTTTGCTGCTATTGTTTGTTTTACACATAACTGGACTCTCTGACAGAAAGAAAGAAAGAAAAACAAAGTGGGTGGTCCAGGTCCTTGATTAATGTTATGTACTGCGTGAGGAGGTATTACTGAGACAGCCTTGTTATTTTGATAGACATCTGCAAAGATTTTAATTCAGTCCACTGCTGTTGTGTCTTGTTCCTTGTGCACATGATGTCTCCATACATACAACACTGAGTACACCGGAGGATTTATACTGAATTTATACTATTCCAAAACAGGATAACACACCGAAATCAGAAACAGCAGCAACAAAACTCATAGCAGAGCAGTAAATTCACAAACACGGCAGCACTGACTCACAAAGGAAAGGCTAGTTCCTATTTCAATAGTCATTATGCTTGTTGCTGATTGGACATGGCACATGACTAATACATGTTTCCTCTTACTGAAAACATCTTCCAGCTTTCTGTTTTCTGCCATCTTTCTCAGACTGATGCACAATGTAGCCAATCAGCAGTGTACATAAGAAGTTCGATAAGTCCCGCCCCCTTCCATATCGATGTAATGTTGATATGTTACTGTATTTGTGTTGACGTGTTACTGTGGTAAATTTGTCATCCGAATTTTTTTGTACCGTAATTACTCTATAATTCATAATTTGCGAAATAAAGCAATGGACTAGATGTGAGGGACTAATATCTATGTTGGAGGTGTTATTATCTGTGATAATCTGTAGCTATAATTCTGCTGCGCATTGCAGGGCAGCTTGTGGTACAGCAGGAATGTGAAGAGGGAGGTAGTCATGGCATGGCACTGGATGAAGGTCAGCAAGAGAATGTCTGATTACAGCAGAGTAGACAGATCAGAAAAGGTCCTTTCAGAACCAGAACACACTGGAATGGACCCAAGTACTTTTTCTAAAATGCCCCAATGTCCAGGGATAAAAATAGCACTCTTTCAGCAACATCATATAAGAGAATGTGTTAATCATAGACACCTCTCAGCAACCCTCTTCCCTTTATTCTCTCTCTCTTCACATATCACCTACGTGCATCTCATCATCTCCTGTCCACAGCACTTCATTTATTTTTCATAACCATTTAATTCCATGTCATTCAAAAAGTGTGTATACTCTTCTCAGAGCATGTGTTCAGGAAGCACCTGGCCATTCTTAATCAATGTACACTACAGGACATAACCACGCACACACAGGTCCCCTTTGTTGTGGAATTGATGCCAAATAATTAATATAAAAGCCCTGACAGATTTTGTCTCCAGGAACACACTCAAACACAGTGTGTGTGTGTGTGTGTGTGCATATATATGTGCGTGTATACACACACACACTACTGTGCAAAAGTCTTAGGCACCCTATTTTTTCATACAAACTTTGTTATAGATTTCTATTTTATGACTTCTACATTATCGAGTCAGTACAAAAACATTTTAGAGTCCAAAGGTTCGTTTTCCAGCACAAAATTAAATATTACAGAAAAAAATGTTTTGATCTGAGCAACATATTCTATACGAGCCCACTTTTCAGATTAAAAAAGAAAATATAATGAAGGCTACTGGGTTTTGCTGCAAAATTAAGAAGCAAATGTGACAGTCAAAAGTGTCCAGTAGAACTGTGGCTGGTTCTGCAAGATGCTCAGTAAAACCTACAGCTCATTTCCTTATAAAACTGCACTCACTATACTTAAGACTACTATTTTTTAAAGCAAAGAATTGTCTCACACCAAATCTTGACTTTGTTTCATTTATTATGGCTTAGTGCTTTATATATATATATATATATATATATAGGGGCGGCACGGTGGTGTAGTGGTTAGCGCTGTCGCCTCACAACAAGAAGGTCCCGAGTTCAAGCCCAGTGGCCGACGATGGCCTTTCTGTGTGGACTTTGCATGTTCTCCCCATGTCTATGTGGGTTTCCTTGGGGTGCTCCAGTTTCCCCCCACAATCCAAAGACATGCAGGTTAGGTTAATTGGTGGCTCTATTGACCGTAGATGTGAGTGGTTGTTTGTCTCTATGCCCATGTTTACATTAGACCGTATCAGCGGATCATCAGATTAACGTTTTTAAAACGATTAGTGTGCACACAGCAACGCCAATACACGATTCGCGTGCACACAGCAATACCAATACACGGATACGCTCGGCTCCGCAGGCATCCTGCGCTCCAAATCACTCCGCCCTGAACAGCGAGTGCCCTCTGGAGGATGCGCACTCTGGCCTTGCGCAGCTCACACAGCACGCGAGTGAAGTGAACAAGCAGTGATTCGGGACTGAGCCGCTGTGTGTGTGATCCCAGCGCATATCACTTACCACTTGCAAGTGGAAGGATGGCAAGCCTAAAGACAATCATAACTACACAATGGGCAGTATTTGCATCAGTATTTGTAGTATTTTCATACTTTTATACTCTTTAATGAAAGGTGATACAAGGCGGAAGTCCGCGCCGTTTTTCAGCAGTCGCGTCACATGACCAACGCCAGCGAATCAGGAAGGTGGATGTCACAATGACGTTGTCCAATGAGACGCCAGCTAGAGCTCAGCACAGCGTATCCGCGTATTCTGAATGTTTACACAGCACCGGAGCTGACACGATCTGGATTGAATACGTGGACCCTGGCGGATTCCCGTTTCCCGGCGTTTCCAGGCGGTTTAATGTAAACGGACAGTGCATCCGCGAAGAAAACGAGACAGATACGGTCTAATGTAAACGTAGCCTATGTGTCAGCCCTGCGATTATCTGGTGACTTATCCAGGGTGTACCCCGCCTTTCACCCATAGTCAGCTGGGATAGGCTCCAGCTTGCCTGCGACCCTGCACAGGAAAAGTGGCTATAGATAATGGATGGATGGATGGATGGAAATAAGATTTGGGTGGCACAGTGGTGTAGTGGTTAGCACTGTCTCCTCACAGCAAGAAGGTTCTGGGCTCAAGCCCAGCGGCCAATGGGGGCCTTTCTGTGTGGAGTTTGCATGTTCTCCCCGTGTCTGTGTGGGTTTCCTCCAGGTGCTCCGGTTTCTGCCACAGTTCAAAGACATGCAGGTTAAGTTAACACGGGGCAGCCATGGCCTGAGGTTGGGCTGGAGTGCCTTTGAGGAGGGCACCTAACCCACAACTGCTCCCCAGGTGCTGTAGCATAGCCACCCACTGCTCTGGGTATGTGTGTGCGCATGTGTGTGTTCACTGCTTCAGATGGGTTAAATGCAGAGGAGACATTTCACTGTGTGCTTAAATCTCTACTTGAGTGTACATGTGACAAATAAAGTCTTCTTCTTCTTCTTTTAATGTTGGAATAAGGAATGTTTTTTAATATTTCAAAATCAAGTGTTAAAAATCAAGTTTAAATCCCTAATAGCATACTGAAGGGTAATTTAAAAGGTATCACTTTAAATTACCCTTCAGTATGCTAGAAGGATGTACACTTGATTTTTTTTTCAAATACTGAAGTATCTCATTTCATCTCATTATCTCTAGCCGCTTTATCCTGTTCTACAGGGTCGCAGGCAAGCTGGAGCCTATCCCAGCTGACTACGGGCGAAAGGCGGGGTACACCCTGGACAAGTCGCCAGGTCATCACAGGGCTGACACATAGACACAGACAACCATTCACACTCACATTCACACCTATGGTCAATTTAGAGTCACCAGTTAACCTAACCTGCATGTCTTTGGACTGTGGGGGAAACCGGAGCACCCGGAGGAAACCCACGCAGACACGGGGAGAACATGCAAACTCCGCACAGAAAGGCCCTCACCGGCCCCGGGGCTCGAACCCAGACCTTCTTGCTGTGAGGCGACAGCGCTAACCACTACACCACTGTGCCGCCATACTGAAGTATACTTAAACAAATTATATATTAATTGTCATGCCATAAAAAGACATTATATTATGCTTTTAAATACACTTTAATAGCTTATTTCTCAACAATTAAAGCTGGAGTCATCACCTGGGGGGGATAAATATTCAAAACATCAACTATTTTTCTATTAAACATATTTCCAGTGCCACTATTGATGTGAAATGTTCAGCAGACACTGGTATTAGTGCAAAAAAAAAAATTTAAATAGAAAAAGAAATTGTAATATTCCAGTCTATAAAAAAGATCTGTGCTGTAAAGTGGAATGACAAAGGAAAAAGTATTGAAAATGTTAACTGAACTGTATTTAATACTTGGCGAAGAAGTGTTTGTTTGCAACGACAACTTCAAGATGCTTCCTGTATGAAGAAACTAATCTCCCACAGTGTCCAGGTGTGATTTTGGCTCATTCTTCTACACAAACAATCTTTACATGAAGTGAATCATGATCTTCAGTTCATTCAACAAATGTTCTGTTGGGTTTTATGAGTGCTGATTGACTGGGTCGTTCCAACACTTTTATTTTCTTCCTATGGAACCAATTAAGAGTCTGCTTTGCAGTGTGTTTGGGATTGCTGCCCTGCTGGAAAGTCCACCCACGTCTCATCCTCATCATGCTAGTGGATGGCAACATGTTCTCCTCAAGAATTTTCCAGTACATGACTCCATTCATTTTTCCTTTGAGAATCTGGATTCTGCTGGTACCATGAGAAGAGAAACAGCCCCATACCATGAGGCTTAATAGAGAAATAGTTGACATGTTGAATAGCTATTTTCCCCACTGTACGTAGCTTTTGTGTTGTGAAAACATGTTTAACAGCGGGGTTAGTTTAGATTTGTAATGAAATTCTGGTGATTTCAGCCCAAATTAGACCACCAACACCTCTGTGACAGATTGTTTTTTATCAGCAGAGATGAACAAGACTGCTTTAATTTGCATTATATGTCATTATTCTTTGCTAATCACACAGAAATAATTAATGTAGATTTCATTCATATGTTTATCAAATTCAGAGACTAGGCATACAAATATCAGCTTGCTCTGGGCATCCGAGTTTTTCCCAGATTAAGCACTGGAATGCTTTCAGGTTGGAACTTTGGAAAATCAGGAATAATGGATTGCAGCATTATTGTGCTGTGAGCTAGCTGTGTTGTCAGAGTTATTCCATTCTCTGGAGTCCTCAATGTGTTCTTGAAGTATGTGCGTGCGTGCATGCAAGATTCTTCCTTTATTTATTTTTTTGGATGTGTTGGTGGTATTAGCACCACCAAATATGTGTTGTACACATACTTAACAGATTTTTCTCACCATAAAATTTTGCTCCACCTTCAGTGCTATAACTCACCAGGAAGCCAAGCTGATCCCAAGCACCAGACCTTAATGTTTTGGAGGAATTGTTCAGTGCCTATTTCGTGCTGTTTTTTCTAGTATGCTCGCATATTGGCTTGTGAAAAACAGCTTAAGAGAATCATGTTTTGTTTTAAAACCCTGTAGTATTATTTGACTTGAGATGAAGACCAGAAGTTTTGGCGTGATTGATTTGAAATGATTACTGCACATCATGTGACATAGGCTGTATTTTATGATGACTATATTATGCAGTTTGCTGAGTGTATTGTTTGATATGCTGTCGCATTAAATTAAGAAACTTGTATTGAATGATGTGATACATTAACTGTTATCGCAGGACTGTTTTGGGCAGAAGAAACCAGACAGTTGGTTAACCATCAGGGTCCGGTTGTTCAAAACATGGTTATTTTAACAGCAGGTTAACCTGTAACCATCCGTTAAAATTTTAACCTGCCGTTAAAATTCGTTTCTTGAAGCTATTTAACCATACCGTTAGCAAACCAATTGGTTTAGCCCTAACCAATTGGTTACGACATCACACCATGTCAAAATAAATCCTACAATGCCACACTCACCATTGTCGATGCCCATTGTATCACCGATGACTTGGAAAAAACTACTGCTGGCATAAAATCGAAGGGCAACGAGCACCTGCTCCTCAATGGACAATGCATGGTTTCTTCGCATTGGGCATCCCAAATCTTCTTGCAACAAATCAAATACATAACGGAGAGATTCTCTACCAAATCGGTACCAATGTTGAAGTTCTGTGTCATTGTATCGAAGTTTGGTCCTCGTCTGAATTGTTTTGGACGGCGTGCATTAACAATCGGAAACAGGCCAGCAGCGTTCGCCTGTAAGACGAACACCATTTTGATGTTTGCGTATAACCACTTGGTTAAAAGATAACGGAGGCTGGGAGGTGTGTTAACTTTAACCACTTGGTTAACTTTAACAGAGTTTTAAACAACAGTTTAATGGTAGGTTATATTTAATAATGTTAAATAGTGATTTAACCATTGGTTAAAAGATATCCATGTTTTGAGCAACTGGACACCGACCTTTTTTAGCATATTATTATATATTTTTATTATAAATACACAGATGATTATAGGAAATCGTGCGCACTGATTGGTCGAGAAATTTGGACTATTTCTCGATAATCACCTCAAGCGACTCGCAAAATGGCAGCCAATCGCTTCGTCACCATAAGTGAGGAAGAATTACAAATATTATGAAATAAAATGCTGTTCCTAAAAGCACTAAAGATGCTATGAAATTTGGTCTAAAACTATTCAAAGGTAAGGTGGAATTGCGGTTTATTTTATCTATTTCAAAACAAAGTACTTGCCATAGATAAGTGACACGTCTGCATGCGCTGTTATTACGTTTGCATGCAGCTTTCGAAGTTTTAAATAAATGACTTTTTTAAATACTTTTTTTTTCTTAGTTTTTTAAAATAATCACCTGTGAATTTATAGTAAAACAATTCACCGATATTCACTTCACCTTTGGTGAATAATTGTTAAATATTTAAATAATATTTTAAGCTTAATTCTTTGGGGCCAAGGATGGACAAAGTGTTTAGCATGACATGTAGAAACTAGAAAGTCTAATATCACCTATTCTATTCTATCACCCTATATTCTTATGGGGGTATTTAGTTTTCATGTTTAAATCATTTAAATAAAGTTCATCTGTGCAATCAGCAGTATGTTTCCTAATTAAACAGGACTGTGAAAAACTCCTGACTAATATCATTAAGAATTTAGAAACTGAAAAAGGAACTTAGCAGGAACCTTTGAGTTCAGATCCATATTTCAAGGGATGTAACAGTTTATGAGCAGGTTCTTGACTATAAGAATTTTATACATACACACACACACACACACACACACACACACACACACAGAATCTACAAAATATGAATGAAGAAAATGTTGAAATGCACTGTCCCAAATCAACAAAACAGATGAGAAAAACATGTATACATATGCACTGTATATTCTCTCTCTCTCTTTCTTTCTCTCTCTCTCTCTCTCTCTCTCTCTCTCTCTCTCACACACACACCAGTGTTAAAGCAAAGAAACATGGAAGCATGAAAGAGAAGTGAATGGAGTTGATGAAATGAAGCAGAAAGTTGAGTTAATAAAATGGGCACAATAACACCAGAAATGAAAATTTAATCATAATTATAAGCATTCATAACACATTTATAAAGTTTAGAAACATATCCATCGCCTTCTAAAGTGATTCAACAGCTACAGCGTTCCTTTACCTGTTCTCGCAATGTATAACAGAAACAGCGTGACTTGGAGAACATTCCAGAACTTCCATCTCCTCCATCGTCCACTAATGTATGAAAACCTGTCATATATAACAAAAAAAAAGAAAATGATTATTATACAGGCACATTTCAGCATAAGCCTCATGTAAACAGGGCATTACTGTTCATCTACCGCACCATAATTCCAATACAGAGACTGTTGGTTCTATTGAAGGGGTAGTGTGAAGTCAAAAAGTCAAAGTCCTTCTTACACCAGAATCTGGTCTTCCCAGTCTCCTGTCCCAGTACTAACCAGCTCTTTAAGGCGTATGGGTGCGGTGCTGATCTCCATTTCGATAGCCCTTGGCCTCTCGCCTACACAGCTAGGGGCTAGTCCTCTGGTAACCACAAGAGTTTGACTTCCCCACTCGCATCTGTTTTGCAGCGTGCCTCGCCAGAGGGTAGTAGGTACCATGTTTATGATGGTCTTTAGTATGAGCCAACCACGAGGGGAACTCACGATCTCCCAGTCGAGAGGCGGACACACTAACCACTAGGCCAACTCGCGGTCGTAGTGTGAAGTAGGACATTGAATTTCTATAAAATGCATTTTCAAGTCATAAATGATCAATTTAACAATAATATAACAAAGAAAACCATGTGAAAAAAATTCTTCAATATATTTTTGAAGGGGAAATAGTATTATTTTCTGAAGTTTCCTGATAAAATCTGTGAACCTGGAAGTGTGATGTGATTTGAAGAATAACACGGGTTGCTGTGATAAAGAACACCTTTGAAAGCCAGACGGAGGATGATTGGGAAAGTTCTTCTTCTGTTGTATCCAGAGGCGATTCTAGAGTCTGTTGTGGCCCCAAGCAAAAATTTCCAGGGGGCCCTTCTGACCAGTGTTCATCACCAATATGTTATAAATAATCTGACACCAACGAAAAATGTATGAAACCAAAGTTTTTAAATTCCAAATGTGAAAATACAATGGTAAAGAACAATAAAAACAATAAAAAACAAAATAAATAAGCCCTCAGGCCCTGACTCTCAGGGGGCCCCTGGGCCAGGGGGCCCCAAGCAGTTGCCTGCCTTGCCTGTTCACAAGCTGTGCGTCTGGTTGTATCTGAGATGGCATAAGCGATTGAGGGGTTCGAGGGGGAGGAAGAGATTGAGGAGGTGCTTTATGTGTGAGTTTATACATATGAGTCAGATGCAACCGATGCCGAAAATGTGGTTTCTGAACAGCTGGAATGGCCACATAACACATCGAGAAAGGGTGATAGTTTCAGTGCTTTTTACTGGCTCACCCATGAGAATTCTTGGTACAGCTAACAAGACCTGTTGAACTTTGGATCTTCCTGGATTCACTGTTCAAAAGGTGTTTTGTTCAACTATCATGAATTTCCAGCGGCAATATCCAGAATACCCCGCAGGGAATTTTCAGCGTGACTGAACAGACATGTGCCACACTGACAGAAAGAATGTAAACACCAGCGGGAGAGGGCTGTGAGATAGGTTAAGGGCTAACCCCTATATAACCCTTCCTGGCTAACGTTTGGTCCCACAAACAAAATGGATGAGATCCGACTTCAGATCAATTCCCCATGGATTAAAGGAGAACTGAAGTCATTTTTAAACTTGCTTTATTTCTTAATTAACGTGTTATTCAATTACGTTTTCGGTTTTAGTAACCTTATATCATGACTTGTATTGGCAACTAATTGCAATTAGATATTATACTTATCGGCCTATTCGGCTTTTAGCCATGTTGAATTTAGTTCGTTTGGTCCACGGCAGGTGTCACTTATCTGTGCGATCTTCATGAGACTTGTGCGAGACTTCAAAACGTGACGTGTCAGCCAGGTGTCAGCGGCGCCATTTTGAAAACTGTTTTCCAAACAAAATATTGCACAAAAATGAGTTTAAATGACAATTACTGCCACTTTTTTCAAACTTTCCTGATTGCTATCAAAACAAACAAAACTTTCGGCTCGATTACGTCAGCATTCGAAGGAGGGCGCGCGCGTCTTTTGACAACGTTGGCAGATGTTGGTCACTTTGATTTCCACTGTACGTTTTACTTTCGTCCTATGATGTCTCGCACAGGTCTCAACGAATCTCGTTTACGGCCATTGCTTTGACATATGGACTGATATATTACAGAGCGTATTTCAAACACTCATAACTTGCTATAGCAGCGACAAAATAGCGATCGAAAATGCATTCCGATATTTAATAAAATGAGATAAATAGAATGCTGATAGTAAACAATTTGCCTTCAGTTCCCCTTTAAAGACTGCAGTATCACCATTTTTTTTACTGAAATATGGCTTAACAATGGATCCAGACAGGGTGATTGAGTTTGAAAATGAAAACATTTTCAGCATTGGTTGCATCTGGCTCATACATATAAGGACCAACATAAAGCACCTACTCAATTTCTTCATTCCCCTCTAACTTCTCAATCACTCGGTCTACTTCAGATGGAAAAATTACTTTCCCCAATCATCCTCCAACTGGATTTCACCAGTGTTCTCTGACGCAGATATTGTTATTCTCGATGTGACTTCATTACCGAAGATGACCGGAACTTGCTGAAGATTTGTGTCTTGGTTGCTAAGGGCATTTGTTACTAGGGGTATAACTCAGGACTAGGTGGATGCAAAATTTCAGTGACATTTGACTGCAGACTTCCCCTTTATGCTTGGGTTGTGGAAAGAAATAAAAAATAATCATAACACTTTCGCTGGATTTAAACAAATTAAAAGAAAATGATTAGAAGAGTCCATCCAGCTTTCAGAGACCCTTCTTACATGGCCCTGCAGCTTTCCGAGCTGTGGCCTGACAGCGGAGAATGTTGGCCAAAGCC
This sequence comes from Neoarius graeffei, assembly GCF_027579695.1. Classification (NCBI taxonomy): domain Eukaryota; kingdom Metazoa; phylum Chordata; class Actinopteri; order Siluriformes; family Ariidae; genus Neoarius; species Neoarius graeffei. Next base: position 41,416,500 of record NC_083570.1, on the reverse strand, counting down.
ATTCAAGAAACCAACCCCCCCGCTCCCCTGTCTCTCTCACACACACACAGCTACTCAAAGCAGTACAATACCTTCATTCATTCTACCTGTCCATAATATGTGTTTTGAATTACGTATTTTTGTGGCATGGAAACTTTTTTCTTTCTTCACAAGAAACTGTGACCGCAGCCATGCCGAAGCAGCCTCCTTACATCATTCTAAACCATCCTTCCACTTTATCCAGAATGATTTACAGAATAAAAACCTCTAATAGTAACATGTACAGGATCAGAAACCTATAAATCAATGTGTATAAAATGAGTGTGGTTTACAAAAACTATTCATTATAATGAGTTGTAGCTGTAATCCTACACCGTGAATGTTTACCATTCCACCCCAGTACACAACTCGGACTTGTTTAATCTAATAACACGCACTCATCATCTGTGCTCGTTTTTGTACATGTGAGTGAGATCAGCAGTTCGTACAAAAAATTAAACCACACCAATAACCAGTTTGAGGACCCTTGAGCAGTCTGTTTCCAGAACTAGCATTTTAAAAATAGTAATAAAAAATAAAAATGCTCCTTAGGGAGAAAACTACCCCCACAGAGCTCAGATTACGCCACAGTCATTAGCGTATGCACTTTTAGTGGGCCCCAATCCACTGGCGCCTGCTCTGCACAACTCATGTGTTCATACTAAACAAGTGGAAAAAACGTTTTCATCGGGGAGCTGACATCATGAAAATGTGTCTATAGCAAGACGGAATGCAGCAAGATGGGAAACTGCACTTCGGTCTGAAAGTCTTTCAAGTGAAGCCAGAAGAGAAATCACAAGACTGTCAGGATAAATTGTAAAGAGCTGCATATTACGATTGCACAACGCCATGTGCAGAGGTGATGATAAAATGCATAACACATACATATATACAAGTTCATATTAGATGACCAATTAACTTTTTTCGTCAAAAAAAAAAAAAAATGCTAACTCTGATCAGATCTCACCACCTAACTTGTATCTCTAAAAAAGTACCGAATATATTAAAGCTGGGGTGCAGTTAGAATGCAGTCTTTCATATTCAATGGATTTTAAAGATTCATGCGATTTGTGACATTATACAGCCCATACAAAACATGAACATTGTTTCAAGTAACCCTCTTATTAGATGCAAATGTACATGAATGGGGTGAGCGCTCAAGGCTCACTCCAAAGTGAATAAAGAACTTGATTCATCAGCTGGTAAGAGTGACTTGGAAAGCGTGAGCCCTGACATTCACACATCTAAAATGTCGGAAAATATGGCCTAAAACCCAGCAGAGATTTCCAAGTACACACACTTTAAAACATGCTGTGAGTTTCATGAAGCCTGTGAGAAAGCGACAAGAATCTATGAATGTTTCGCATATTTGGGTTTTTTTTATCATATCTTAGCTGTTTTTTCATCCCCTTATCTGAAACCAAATGCCAGTACCTTTCATCTCTGAATGACGTGATACATGCAAATACATGTTCGTTATCTCTTCTGATGCTGGATGTCTTACAGCCTCTTTATAGTCATAAAAAACACTGTCAGGTTCTTCTGACCTTCAGGATTTAGTGCGTAGTTAATAGTTGTGCTAAATGATAATACCATCAAGGTTTATAATCAAAAACAAGCATCCTGGTGCCTGGCTGTGATTTCTGGGTCTGTGCAGTAAATTTGTCTTATGATGAATGATCTACAGGATGTGACATTTTTAATATCCTCTCATCTGTAAGTATACAGTTTGGCAAAGATCACCAAAAAAAACCAATAATAAATAAACAAACAAATCATGATCATGTCTGATGGATCTGTTCTGTCTGACCACACCTCACAACAATGCCAACTTTCTCATGATATATGCATTGATATACAGAGAGCTAATCACTTTATTGGATTATAATATTGGGATTAAAATGATTAAACAATCACTGCACCAGCATTTATACCACTTATTATTGCAGTTTCCTACAGTTTATTTCTTTAAAAATGCCACTTAAAGACACATTCTGACCACTTACTCACTCTGTATAATTTGTTTAAAACGTAGCCTATTGACAAACTTTTTCATTTTTTTATAATGTCATATTTGGAGAAAAAAAAAAACTTTCCTAACTTTCTCTCCAACTCGGAAAAATAATTAATAATAAACGCCACATGTACATGGAGGCTGAGCAGCTCAGTGTGTTATATAGAGATACTTTTCAGTGGAACACCGAATCTACTGTGTATTTATTATCAATGTGAACACAAACTAGACCATCAGGGAAAATCTTCTGGTGAGTGATGAACACAGCAGTGTGATGTGGACTCACATTATCTCATTGAAGCTCGTCTCTTCGGAGTCTCATTCTCCCTGTGACTCTTCCAGGCACATTGCAGTTTCCACTTGAACACTTCACAGAGCTCTGTTCCAGCTGCTGTGTTTTTCCCTCCACGCCACAGCCAAATAATCACAGAGGGAAAAAAAAAAGACACTACTAGAGACTATTTTTTTTAAATCACATTGCTATTGGAGCAGTAGAAAAAGAAGTAGAGAATGATCATGGAGATGCAAGTTTACACAGGACAGAGTTAGTGATCCACTGGACTAAGGGCTGTCTGAACACAGCTCCGCCCTTCACTCCTCCACTGCTCATTGTTCACTCACACCCACAGCACGGGGAGATTTCACTAAAACAATTACAAACCAGATCTCTCTCTCTCTCTCTCTCTCTCTCTCTCTCTCTGTGTGTGTGTGTGTGTGTGTGTGTGTGTAAGTGAGAGAGAGAGAGAGAGACCAAGTGAGTGAGAGTTTGAGTGAGAGAGTGAAACAGAGTGAGTGAGTGAGTGAGTGAGTGAGTGAGTGAGTGAAACAAAGTGAGTGATTGAGTGAGTTAAACAAAGTGAGTGAGTGAGTGAGTGAGTGAGTGAGTGAGTGAGTGAGTGAGTGAGTGAAACAAAGTGAGTGAGTGAGTGAGTGAGTGAAACAAAGTGAGTGAGTGAGTGAAACAAAGTGAGTGAGTGAGTGAGTGAGTGAGTGAGTGAGTGAGTGAGTGAGTGAGTGAGTGAAACAAAGTGAGTGAGTGAGTGAGTGAGTGAGTGAGTGAGTGAGTGAGTGAGTGAAGCAAAGTGAGTGATTGAGTGAGTTAAACAAAGTGAGTGAGTGAGTGAGTGAGTGAGTGAGTGAGTGAGTGAGTGAGTGAAACAAAGTGAGTGAGTGAGTGAGTGAGTGAGTGAGTGAGTGAGTGAGTGAGTTTGGGAGAGTGAGTGTGCACTAGTGCAGATTATGTGAGTGAGAGAGAGTAATTGAGAGTTTGGCAAGCTGGTAAATGGCATTCAGGAGCACAAGATAGTACACACCGACAAGAGTCAACTCCAGTATGAGAACCTACCTGAAAGTTACCAGCTTGTAACAGCATCTGTCTCCACAAACAAAGTGGGAGCTGCAGTAGGTGGAGCAGGAATATTACTCAGTCTATCAGCCAAGAAGGCCATGTTGTCCATCAGGTACATCACGTCAAGAATACTGCAACCTACATTCGGTGGAAACCCCAAAACAACCGTACTTGTTATTTACGCACCAAGCAATGTCTCAGATGAGGAAGAAGTCAAAGAGTTTTATCATCATCTGACTGTGGCAACAAAATCTGTTCCTGCTCACAACATATTAATTGTAACCGGAGATTTCAATGCCAGAATAGGACTTGATAATGCAAAATTTGCTTATCATGAGACTACAAATAGAAATGGTGACCTTCTACTTGAATATATACAGGAAAATGACCTTATCATCACCAATACTACTTTTCAAAATAAGACATCCAAACTGTGGACATGTGGACCATTCAAGTATATTCAGGACCCAGCTAGACTATGTGCCGATTAGGAGGAAATGAAAGAACAGTGTAACAAACGCTGAAGCCTATAATTCATTTGCAAGCATTGGATCTGACCAGTGGCGTGCACAGATAGACACGAGGTGGTGCTCAAGCACCTGCCCCTCTGCCCTCTGTCCAAAAAAGTGCCCTTTTGAATTTTTTTTTTTTTACAGTTTACTGAGGCCAATGTCGACATGATCTTTTAGAAAAGCCGCGGCATTAAAAGCGTGTGTGAAAATAATGTCCCAATGTGTTCCCCCTCCGCACACACACCGGACCTCTGTCTCTCTTGCTCTGTCACGTGAACAAGCGTGCAGTGCATTCAATGTGAGGTTGCAGCAGCATAGCGTCCTGGAAGCCACGGCCTTGTCGTAGCGTAGACAACACATCGGGCAGTCAGTCAGCTCTTCCCCTGCCCCACCAGCCAGGTAACACATGAATCGAGTGAAAATGTATTGTTTGCCCTCTAAGCCCAAGCTGTAATTATTTTGTCGTGAAGTAGCCCGTCGCATACAGAAACAACTGCACATAAGTATTATATTTTTTGCTAGACCATTTTCAGATTTAGGAAAACAAAAATTTCTTTTTCTATTCTGTTCAACTAGAGATTCCTGGCAAAGTCAAAAAGCCTTGATGTAATAAATTAACCTTAAGTGGTTGTTTTACACCTTTAAAAACTAAAACGGGTCAGTGGCGACCCGAACACAAGAGGAGGGTTAAATCTCAGACTTTTATAATAAGGTGTTCCACATGCGCAAAAAAGTGCCCTTTTTTCCCCCCAGAGCACTTGCCCCCAAAATGTCCCTTGCACGCCACTGGATCTGACCACAGGATAGTAAAAGCAAATGTAAGATTCAGTCTAAGAGCCAACAAGAAGACATGGTCATCACTATCCCCCACCACGAGCATTTTATGAAGACCTCTTAACACTTACACCCTAATAAGCCCATTGCTTTAATGTTGACTTATGATGTCATAAGTGCTACCCAGCTTTTTTCAGTAGTATGAGCACACAAAGTTTCATTGATGTAGCTTACGTAGTTTCTGAGAAAACTTGTCCAGATTGAAACGGACGGACGGACTCCATTCCTATATCCCCCTGTGCACTTTGTGGCAGGGGATGATGATGATAACAAATCACCACAAAAGAAAGTCAAATATGACTGGTCCAAGTAAGCAACAGACCCTGAACTTCAGGATAGGTATGCATTGGAGATAAAGAACAGATATGCTTTACTATCTGACTAAAAGTGTGACGATCAGTCAGAGAGGTATGAGTGTTTGATCCAGGCAAATAAGGAAGCTGCAGAAAAAGTGATGCCAAAGCTATCCAAGAAACAGAGGAAAGCTCTCCGCTGTGATTCAAAGGTTGAAGAAGCAAGGCAGCACCTGACAGAAGTGTATAAGAGACATGTCCATGAAAACACCAAGGACACTCATGCAGAATTTAAAGAAAGTAAAGCAAAGCTAGACAGAGCATATGAAATGGCAAATTCTGAATATATTGAAAAGAAACTAAAGGAATATGAGGAGGCAAACCTCAATCACAGACCATCTAGCCTGAGCATTATTAATGATGTTAGCAGCAGAAAAGTGTCAAGGAGTAGTAGACTGAAAGGAAGTATGAAAGAAGAGAGATAAAGCAACTGGCATGATTACTTCCAAAAGCAACTCGGAAACCCTCCAGAAGTTACAAATGAGAATGAGGTCATCCCAGTCATTTTTGATGAACTGCCAATAAGAACAGATGCATCTGATATGGATGAATATCTGAAAGCAAAGAACGCTATTAAGGAGGGCAAAAGCTACGGTGAAGACGGGATACCACCTGAAGTCCTAAAGAGATGCTCTACTGATAACATAGTTCTTGATTTTTGCAATAAACCTCTACTGAACCAACAGAAACCTAAACAATGGTCCGTCTTGAATTTGATCCCTGTACCAAAGACTGTAGACCTCAGACTGACAGCAAATTACAGAGGAATTAGCCTGAGCTCAATTGCGGCTAAAACATACATCAGGATGTTCCTTAATTGAATCAGACCACCCCTTGATGATAAACTTAGTACCAAATCAATGCGACTTTAGAGAAAAGCGATCCACCACAGAGCAAATCCTGGCTTTAAGGAGAATTAAGGAGAATTGAAGGTATAATGACACAAACCTTTCAGCAGTAATAACCTTCATAGACTTGAAGAAAGCCTTTGATACTATCCATCAGGGCAAAATGATAAAAATTCTTAAAGCTTATGGCATCCTGGGCACCATAGCCCATGCAATTGAGGACACATACCAGGGTGCCAAGCCTAAGGTCATAACTTCAGATGGTGACAGAAAAATTTGACATCCTTGCTGGAGTGCTTCAAGGCGGCACGGTGGTGTAGGGGTTAGCACTGTCGCCTCACAGCAAGAAGGTTCTAGGTTTGAGCCCAGTGGCCGACGGGGGCCTTTCTGTGTGGGGTTTGCATGGTCTCCCTGTGTCTGCATGGGCGTCCTCTGGGTGCTCCGGTTTCCCCCACTGTCCAAAGACATGCACTTAAGTTAACATGGGATGGCCTTGGGTTGAATTGCCCAAGAGCAGTGGCGTGCACGTATGCAGCGGCTTTGCTCTCCTACGGTGAAGTAAATTTTGTTGTACATTTGTGCAGTGACAGTAAAGGCATTCTATTCTATTCATATCTGTTCATCATTGTACTTGACTATTGCCTCAGGTCTGCAATCAGTGGTGAAGAGGAGAGATTGGGATTCACAATCATACCTAGAAAAAGCCACAGAGTTGGTCCCTTGAACATAACAGACCTTGATATTGCACTTTGTCAGACATTGCTGCGCAAGCACAAGAACTGCTCAGAAAGGTTGAAAATACTACACCATGTGTTGGTCTATACATAAATGCCAAGAAAAGTTTATGGCATACAACCAATTAAGTTGTGTCAAAATCCAAACAGTAGATGGCAGGGTTTTTTAGAGGAAGCAAATGACTTCAAATATTTGGGGTCGGGGTTCAGAGTACTGAGCAAGATATCAAGGTTAGAAAAGCGTTGGCGTGGAAGGCATGCAACAAACTAAATAAAATATGGAAGTCTAACCTCCCAAGGCCCCTGAAAATAAAGCTATTCCAAGCCACAGTTGAAAGCGTGCTGCTATATGGTTGTGAGACCTGGAGCATTACAAAGAAAATCAGGAAAGCCTTGGATGGGTGTTACACCAGAATTTTGAGAGCTGTTTTGAATGTGAGCTGGAAATCACATATGACCAACAAAGAATTATATGGTGACGTACCTCATCTCACAACTAAAATCACTACCAGGATACTGGCTTTTGCAGGACATTATACAGTGCATTGCAAAAGTATTCATCCCCCTTGGTGTTTGTCCTGTTTTGTTGCATTACAAGCTGGAATTAAAATGGATTTTTGGGCTGTTAGCACCATTTGATTTACACAACATGCCTACCACTTTAAAGGTGCACATTGTTTTTTTATTGTGACACAAACAATAATTAAGATGAAAAAACAGAAATCTGGAGTGTGCATAAGTATCCAACCCCCCATCTGTTCTGTAGGACTGCAAAGGTGCTCTGAGGTCAGCAGTGTCTTTATGTGCTTCAAGATTGCAATGGTGCTCTGGGGTCAGCAGAGTCATTACGTGCTGCAGGACTGCGGTGGTGCTTTGGGGTCAGCAGCGCCTTTATGTGCTGCAGGACTGCGATGGTGCTTTGGGGTCAGCAGCGCCTTTATGTGCTGCAGGACTGCGATGGTGCTTTGGGGTCAGCAGCGCCTTTACGTGCTGCAAGACTGCGATGGTGCTTTGGGGTCAGTAGCGCCTTTATGTTCTGCAGGTTGTTCAACAGTGAGTGGACATGTGGTTGGAACATGAACTTCAGAGCCTTCATTGTGACTTCACCCACTGCTCTGGGGTCAGTGTTTTGGTAAACAAGGATGTATGGATGCTGTCCCCCCCCCCGGTTTGCTCAGGTTTGTTGACAGTGAAGTGGCTGGCTGCTTTATAACCCAGGGCTCCCTCATGTCTGTGCTACCTTCTGGCTCTCCCTTTTAGTTATGCTGTCAGAGTCTTGCCAGAGTCACTGCTTTTACAGTGGTGCTTGAAAGTTTGTGAACCCTTTAGAATTTTCTCTATTTCTGCATAAATATGACCTAAAACATCATCAGATTTGCACACAAGTCCTAAAAGTAGATAAAGAGAACCCAGTTAAACAAATGAGACAAAAATATTATACTTGGTCATTTATTTATCGAGGAAAATGATCCAATATTACATATCTGTGAGTGGCAAAAGTATGTGAACCTTTGCTTTCAGAATCTGGTGTGACCCCCTTGTGCAGCAATAACTGCAACTAAACGTTTGCGGTAACTGTTGATCAGTCCTGCACACCAGCTTGGAGGAATTTTAGCCCATTCCTCCGTACAGAACAGCTTCAACTCTGGGATGTTGGTGGGTTTCCTCACATGAACTGCTCACTTCAGGTCCTTCCACAACATTTCCATTGGATTAAGGTCAGGACTTTGACTTGGCCATTCCAAAACATTAACTTTATTCTTCTTTAACCATTCTTTGGTAGAACGACTTGTGCTTAGGGTCGTTGTCTTGCTGCATGACCCACCTTCTCTTGAGATTCAGTTCATGGACAGATGTCTTGACATTTTCCTTTAGAATTTGCTGGTATAATTCAGAATTCATTGTTCCATCAATGATGGCAAACCGTCCTGGCCCAGATGCAGCAAAACAGGCCCAAACCATGATACTACCACCACCACCATGTTTCACAGATGGGATAAGGTTCTTAAGTGGGAATGCAGTGTTTTCCTTTCTCCAAACATAACGCTTCTCATTTAAAGCAAAAAGTTCTATTTTGGTCTCATCCGTCCACAAAACATTTTTCCAATAGCCTTCTGGCTTGTCCACATGATCTTTAGCAAACTGCAGATGAGTAGCAATATTATTTTTGGAGAGCAGTGGCTTTCTCCTTGCAACCCTGCCATGCACACCATTGTTGTTCAGTGTTCTCCTGAGGGTGGACTCATGAACATTAACATTAGCCAATGTGAGAGAGGCCTTCAGTTGCTTAGAAGTTACTCTGGGGTCCTTTGTGACCTCGCCGACTATTTCACGCTTTGCTCTTGGAGTAATCTTTGTTGGTCGACCACTCCTGGGGAGGGTAGCAATGGTCTTGAATTTCCTCCGTTTGTACACAATCTGTCTGACTGTGGACTGGTGGAGTCCAAACTCTTTAGAGATGGTTTTGTAACCTTTTCCAGCCTGATGAGCATCAACAACGCTTTTTCTGAGGTCCTCAGAAATCTCCTTTGTTCGTGCCATGATACACTTCCACAAACATGTGTTGTGAAGATCAGACTTTGATAGATCCCTGTTCTTTAAATTAAACAGGGTGCCCACTCACACCTGACTGTCATCCCATTGATTGAAAACAACTGACTCTAATTTCACCTTCAAATTAACTGCTAATCCTAGAGGTTCACATACTTTTACCACTCACAGATATGTAATATTGGGTCATTTTCCTCAATAAATAAATTACCAAGTAAAATTTTTTTCTCATTTGTTTAACTGGGTTCTCTTTATCTACTTTTAGGACTTGTGTGAAAATCTGTTGTTGTTTTCGGTCATACTTATGCAGAAATATAGAAAATGCTAAAGGGTTCACAAACTTTCAAGCACCACTGTACTTGGTGCAAAACGTATACTGTTCTTAACCATTAGATGACACCAGGCATACCTAACAAACTGTTTTCTCTCCCTCTGTCTGTCTGTCTCTGTCAAGTTATATGTCGATCCTGAGACACCCATGATGCTCTTCGGACCTGCCTGATCCATCCTGATGCCCTACGTCTGGCTGGAGTCTCATCACATCACTCCTGTGGAGGACAGCCCTGTATGGACAGTCAAAAAACGCATTGGAAGACGGCTCTGGACACTTACAGGTTTGCTATGATGGCTGAGTTCCACAATTGCCATGATAGGTTTCAGACTGAAGTTGTCATGAACAATCTTGCATTCAAGTCTTCATTAAACAACAGTTGATAATTTCAACAAAATAGACTTCATGTTAAAACTATAATAAATTTCCTGGTTACACAGTTGTACTTTATGACTATATAGGGCACATTTATAGAAGCGGGTTATTTATAATCACACTATTTTATCACCTAGATGAGGATGGGTTCCCTTTTGAGTCTGGTTTCTCTCAAGGTTTTCTCCTCATGTCATCAGACGGAGTTTTCCTTTGCCACCATCACCACAGGATAAATAAATTCATTCAGGATAAAATTAGTTCATATGTTTAAAGTCTTTAATTTTCTGTAAAGCTGCTTTGTGATAATATCTGTTGTTAAAAGGGAAATGCAAATAAACTAACTTGACTTGCTCTTCCAGTCAGTCTTGGGGAGATCCAGTTTTTGGATTTAAATGTCTTAGTAAGAGTCAACAGGATACGTCTGTCTGATTCAACATGATTTCTCATTCTTAAGCTCTATGACCAATTATTAATAATTACGCTGTATGGTATATAAGGAAAGTGTCACTTGGGGTGTGCTGTTATAGGAAAATGAGCAATAGGGTGATGTGATGTGGCCAGGCAGGGCAAAAGTTTAGATTATTTTCCTGTAACAACATGTCCTGAAGTTTTGCATTATTAAATTAAAACATTATAAAGTTATAACAGTTTGGGGAAGAAGCACATATGGGTGTGATGGTCAGGGTTGCACATACTTTTGACTATATTGTGTATTTTACCTGTGTGCAATTACAGTGTCTTGCAAAAGTATTCATCGCCCTTGGTGTTTGTCCTGTTTTGTTGCATTACAAGCTGGAATTAAAATGGATTTTTTGGAGGGGTTAGCACCATTTGATTTACACAACATGCCGACCACTTTAAAAGTACAAATTGTTGTTTGATTGTGACACAAACAATAATTATGATTAAAAAAAGAACTCTGGAGTGTGCATAGGTATTCACCCCCCCAAAGTTAATACTTTGTAGAGCCACGCTTTGCTGCAATTACAGCTGCAAGTCTCTTGGGGTATGTCTCTATTAGCTTAGCACATCTAGCCACTAGGATTTTTGCCCGTTCCTCAAGGCAAAACTGCTTCAACTCCTTCAAGTTAGATGAGTTGTGTTGGCGTACAGCAATCTTCAAGTTATGCCACAGATTCTCAATTGGATTGAGGTCTGGGCTTTGATTAGGCCATTCCAAGAAATTTAAATGTTTCCCTTTAAACCACTCCAGTGTAGGTTTAGGGTCATTGTCCTGCTAGACCATGAGTCTTTGTCCCAGTCTCAAACTTCTGGCTGACTCAAATAGGTTTTCCTCCAGAACTGCCCTGTATTTAGTACCATCCATTTTTCCTTCAGTCCTGACCAGCTTTCCTGTCCCTGCAGATGAAAAATATCCCCACAGCATGATGCTGCCACCACCATGCTTCACTGTAGGAATGGTGTTCTCTGGGTGTTGGGTTTGCGCCACACATGGCATTTCCCATGATGGCCAAAAATATAAATTTTAGTCTCATTTGACCAGAGAATCTTCTTCCATGTGTTTGGGGAGTCTGCCATACGCTGTTGGGCAAACTCCAAACGTGTTTTTTGTTTTTAAGCAATGACTTTTTTTCTGTCCACTCTTTCATAAAGCCCCACTCTGTGGAGTGTGTGGCTTAAAGCGCTCCTATGGACAGATACTCCCATCTCCACTGTGGATCTTTGCAGCTCCCTCAGTATTATCGTTGGTGTCTTTGCTGCATCTCTGATTAATGCCCTCCTTGCCCAGTCTGTGAGTTTTGGTGGGTGGCCTTCTCTTGTCAGGTTTGTAGTGGTGCCATATTCTTTCCATTTTGCTATAATGGATTTAATGGTGCTCCCTGGGATATTCTTTATGACCTATACTTCTCCACAACTTTGTCCGTGATCTGTTTGGAGTGCTCCTTGGTTTTCATGTTGCTTGCTTAGTAGTGTTGCAGAGTCAGGGTCCTTCCAGAACAGGTTGATTTATACAAGCATCATGTGACACTGATTGCACACAGGTGGATCTTAATCAACTAATTATGGGACTTATGAAGTGAATTGGTTGGACCAGCTTTTATTTAGGGGTTTCATATGAAAGGGGGTGAATACTTATGCACACTCCAGATTTCTGTTTTTTTCATCTTAATTATCGTTTGTGTCAAATTAAAAAAAAAATGTGCAACTTGAAAGTGATAGCCATGTTATGTAAATCAAATAGTGCCAACACTCCAAAAATCCATTTTAATTCCAGCTTGTAATGCGACAAAACAGGACAAACACCAAGGGGGATGAATACTTTTTCAAGACCCTGTAAAAGGGCAGAAGGGAGTGTTGTGTCAAAATTGGTTACATGACCGCTTACACAAGGGAGAAGAACTCAAGGGCGTCCCATGCAGATCAACATTGACCTTCTACAGGATGACACCACCTATGAGATCCAGGAGACTGAAACCAGCATGCAGGGCAGACGTTTTTGGAAAGCCATCATCAATGCCTGACAGCAAGAGTCGACAGAGTGAGTGAGCGTGAAAGAATGAGTGAGTTAGCAAGAGAGTGTGAGTGAGTGACAGTGTGTAAGTGATTGAGTCTAAGAGAGTGAGTTAGAGATTGTGTGAGTGAGAGTAAAACTGTGAGTGATTGAGAGTCTGCGTGACAGTCAATGAGGGTGAGTTAGCAAAAGAGTGATTGAGAAGATGAGTGAGTGAGACCGAGAGAGTAAGAGTGTGAGACAAATAGTGTGTTAGTGAGTGAGAGTGAGTGAATTAGTAAGAGAGACTGATTGAGAATGAGTGAGTGAGTGTGAGAGACTCAGTGAGAATGAATGGCTGAGTGAGAAGGCGATTGAGACATTGCATGAGTGAGAGAGACAGAGTAGGATAGTGAGTGAGTGAGTGAGTGAGTGAGTGAGTGAGAGAGAGAGAAAGTGTGAAAGAGTATGAGAGAGAATTTCCTCTACCCTGAAAAATAAAAATAACTTTTGTCATGTACTAATTCAGTGGTAAAAGTGGTCGAATCAGAACAGTTCCGCTGAAGCTCTGCGTTACAGATCAGAAGGTTGCTTGTTCAAATCTGCCATGGTTGGGTTCTTGAGCATGACCCTTTTTTTTTTTTTTTTAAAGATATTTTTTTGGGCTTTTTGCACCTTTATTGGATAGGACAGTGCAGAGACAGGAAATGAGCGGGAGAGAGAGAGACGGGAAGGGATCGGGAAATGACCTCGGGCCGGAATCGAACCCGGGTCGCCCGCATTCATGGTATGGCGCCTTAACCACCTGAGCCACGACGCCCCCGAGCATGACCCTTAACGTGCAGCTTAACTGTATCTTGCATCAACAATCTTAAGCTTTTTTTTTTTTTTAAAGTATCAGCCAAATGAGTACATTTAAAGCACTTTACTGGCAACTCCATGCCACAAAGCTTTACAGTAAATGTTTTACACAGCTGTCATGGTCAAATAGTGAATCGATTGAAGGATTTTTGACTCACACAGAATTATTTAAATGTTTATTTATAGAATCTTAGCCTATAGCTTTCAGTTGGTACTTTTACGTAGATAACATGTAAAATATCCATCCATCCATAACCACTTATTCTGCGCAGGGTTGTGGGCAAGCAGGAGCCTATCCCAGCTGACGATGGGCGAGAGGCGGGGTACACCCTGGACAAGTCACCAGATCGTCGCAGGGCTGACACACAGAGACAAACAACCATTCACACTCACACCTACGGTCAATTTAGAGCCACCAGTTAACCCAACCTGCATGTCTTTGGACTGTGGGGGAAACCAGAGTATCCGGAGGAAACCCATGCAGACATGGAGACAACATACAAACTCCAGACAGAAAGGCCTCCATTGGCCACTGGGCTCGAACCCAGAACCTTCTTGCTGTGAGGCAACAGTGCTAACCACTACACCACCGTGCCGCCCCTTATGCAAAATATGCAGGGGAAAAAAGACGGAAGAACACAAAAAAACAACAAAGATCACTCCAACAGCAAGGCGTGTAATAGTTGGCGAGGTCACAAAGGACCCCAGAGTAACTTCTAAGCAACTGAAGGCCTCTCTCACAGTGGCTAATGTTCATGAGTCCACCATCAGGAGAACATTGAACAACAATGTTGTGCATGGCAGGATTGCAGGGAGAAAGCCACTGCTTTCCAAAAAGAACACTGCTGCTCATCTGCAGTTTGCTAAAGATCACGTGGACAAGCCAGTAGGCTATTGGAAAAATGTTTTGTGGACGAATGAGACCAAAATAGAACTTTTTGGTTTAAATGAGAAGCGTTATGTTTGGAGAAAGGAAAACACTGCATTCCAGCATAAGAACCTTATCCCATCTGTGAAACATGGTGGTGGTAGTATCATGGTTTGGGCCCGTTTTGCTGCATCTGGGCCTGACGGCTTGCCATCATTGATGGAACAATGAATTCTGAATTATACCAGCAAATTCTAAAGGAAAATATGTCAGGACATCTGTCCATGAACTGAATCTCAAGAGAAGGTGGGTCATGCAACAAGACAACGACCCTAAGCACACAAGTCATTCTACCAAAGAATGGTTAAAGAAGAATAAAGTTAATGTTTTGGAATGACCAAGTCAAAGTCCTGACCGAAATGTTGTGGAAGGACCTGAAGCGAGCAGTTCATGTGAGGAAACCCACCAACGTCCCAGAGTTGAAGCTGTTCTGTACAGAGGAATGGGCTAAAATTCCTCCAAGCCGGTGTGCAGGACTGATCAACAGTTACCGGAAACATTTAGTTGCAGTTATTGCTGCACAAGGGGGTCCCACCAGATACTGAAAGCAAAGGTTCACATACTTTTGCCACTCTCAGATATGGAATACTGGATCATTTTCCTCAAATAAATGACCAAGTATGATATTTTTTTGTCTCATTTGTTTAACTGGGTTCTCTTTATCTACTTTTAGGAATTGTGTGGAAATCTGATGTTGTTTTCAGTCATATTTATGCAGAAATATAGAAAATTCTAAAGGGTTCACAAACTTTCAACCACCACTGTACACACAATGGAGCGACCTGGAAGCCAAAATTCTCTCAAAATCTTCTGTATTTAACAAAGCAAACCTGGTGCCCATGTTTGTTTACAAATTGTCATCATCGCTCACGAGCACAGAAGTTTTACATCTCCAATGTGTCTCTTTTCCAGTTTTTCAATGTCTGTTGTGTGAAGAATAATCAGGTGTTTAGCACCTGATAGTGAAGAATATGCGTGAAGAATAATCAGGTGTTCAGCGCGTTTTTGTCCTTCCCGCTGAACACAGAAATGATTGTGCGTATGCACAGCAGAAAAGTTTCTCATTGGATATTCGCATCAGCTTCGACGTGTGACGTCGTGTTGTCTTGACAATGTGCAATGTCATAATATTGCACGCTCATTCTCCATTGGGTAGAGTGGTGTAATACATGGAGGATAAGCGATATGATAATATTGCATGCTATAGAACCAAATGAATGAAATCCACAAGAAGGGAAAAGAATACATGCTTTTATTCCATGGAAAAAGTATCCTGTATGTATAATAAAATATATTGCATGAAAACATTTTCCTGGAAAGAGACAGGAAAATGTGTTAAATATTTTTTCTTGCATTAAAAAACAGAGTCTGATGTTAAAGTGTTAAGGCTATAAAATCCAGCACACCCCTATGAGGATGCAGTGACCACATGTTCCTTTAGTGAAGAGGTGCACATTAATAAGATCACCTCAGGGAGTTGCCTGACCGAACTGCATGCTGGGATACATGCAAAACCCAGTGATTTATTTGCTTTCCTTTCTGCCACTATCAATAATGAGGAAGGAAAGAATACAGGCAAATGTCAATGCTCAAAGAGGTGGGACTCATGACTCCCAGATAAGCCCAGTGCCCTTTTCTGTCTCACTGCAGACTACAAAACAGGACAAGTGAGAAAACACAATGGCATTATAAAGTCAGTGTTACAAAGCCATAGTAGAAAACAAGTGAAACTCATATCATCTCTAGCCGCTTTATCCTGTTCTACAGGGTCGCAGGCAAGCTGGAGCCTATCCCAGCTGACTATGGGCGAAAGGCGGGGTACACCCTGGACAAGTCGCCAGGTCATCACAGGGCTGACACATAGACACAGACAACCATTCACACCTACGGTCAATTTAGTCACCAGTTAACCCAACCTGCATGTCTTTGGACTGTGGGGGAAACCGGAGCACCCGGAGGAAACCCACGCGGACACGGGGAGAACATGCAAACTCCGCACAGAAAGGCCCTCGCCGGCCACGGGGCTCGAACCCGGACCTTCTTGCTGTGAGACGACAGCGCTACAAGTGAAACTATACAGTTAATGATGACTTCCTGGTGGCGTGTACTAAACTCAACTAAACAGGCCAATTTAATTCCAGAGAGACCAATGAATTCCCAAACCTATTGCAAGAGAAAGAGTGCACATGCACTGGAGCACTCATAATCATGTCACAATAATAAGTCATTAGTGTTTCATCTCCTCAGATCATATATATATATATATATATATATATATATATATATATATATATACACATACATACATACACACACACACACACATGATATGATATATATTTTTACTTTTATACACACACCTTCCCAATTATTGACACCCCTTGTAAAGACTAGCAAAAAGGGTTGGGTGAAGTTTTGTTGGAGTAGCTTCATCTCGCACTGAAGAAGAAAAAAAAATCCAACCTTTAGTTGAAATAAATCCATCATCAAGAAATAATTATTCTTAATTGTTTCCCATTTAAATTGTACATGTTTGAGTTGATTGGTGGGTGTAGGAACTTTCAAGCTATAATCCATGACTTCCTGATTAACTGGGGTAACAAATATGAGGTGACACTGAGGCAAAATTCCCTTTAATCCTTCATCAACATGGGAAAGATAAGAGAACACAAACCAAATGAGGGAGAAGTGTGTTGATCTTCATAAGTCAGGGAATGGTTATTAAAAATAGATACTCACCTGAAAATGTCCATTTCTACTGTTAGGGCAATAATAAAAAAAAGTGGACACCAAATGGACCTGCAACAGACTTGCCTGGCAGAGGACCCAAGTTTATTTTGTCGCATGTACAGTGAGGAGGAGGGTCAGAGAGGCAAAAAAAAAACCCCGCAAAGGATCACCATTGGTGAATTACAAGAAAATGTAAAATCTTGGTGTTACCAAGTCTCCAAAATCACCATCAGACACCACGTCCATACCAGCAGATGATTTGGAAGGTTTTGCCGGAAAAAAATATTTTTTGTCAGTTAACCACAAATATAAGCACCTGAAGTTTCTGAAACGATACTACAACTTTGGAACTGTGTTCTATGGTCGGATGAAACAAAAATGGAGCTTTTTGGCAATAAACACTCAAGGTGGGTTTGGTGTAAAAAGCAGGATGGCTGTAATGAAAAGAACCCGATCCCAACTGTAAAACATGGTGGAAGTTCTGTGATGTTTTGGGGCTGTTTTTCCTCCAAAGGCCCTGGAAACCTCATTAGGGTACATGGCATCATGGACTCCATGAAATACCCAGACATTTTAAATCAGAATCTGGCTCCTCTGCCAGGAAACTAAAACTGGGTCATTACTGGATCTTCCAGCAGGACAATGATCTGAAGCATATGTCCAAAATCAACAACAAAAAATGGTGAACTGACCAGAGTATCAAGCTTCTGCCCTGGCTGTCTCAGTGCCCTGACCTGAACCCTGTTGAAAACCTGTGGGCTGAGCTGAAGAGAAGAGAGCACAAGAGAGGGCAGAGGACCCTGGATGATCTGGAGAGATTGTGTAAAAGAGGAATGATCTCAGATGCCCTGCTCTGTATCGCCAACCTTATAAAATGTTCTAGAACACTCAATGCTGTTTTACTAGCAAAGGGAGGCTGTACAAAGTATTAAATGCAGGCATGTCAATAATAGCAGCACGTGTTTTTGTTGAAAATAATTATTTCTTGATGAGGGATTTGTTTTTCTCTGAATAATTTTTTTTTTCAGTGAGAGATGAAGCAACTTCACCAAAAGGTGAATTTTTTCCGAACCCTTTTTCACTTTTTTGGGTGTGTGTGGGGGTGAGAACAATAATCATGGAGGGCACTGTATCCACAAACTTTTGGACATTTCTCATTCAATACAACAATTTTCATTACATATTTTATTATTAACAACAAATTGACTGAAAACCAGAATCTTTGAAAATATTTACATGAACTTCAGAGTTTCTTAGTAATGCTTTGCCCCCCCTCCCCCTTTTTTTTGGCTTTAATTACAGGGCTCACTCAAGCTGTATGGACTCCACAAAACCTCATAATCCATTTTCGATCAAATCCATCAGCGTTGTCTGAGCACATGCTCAGACAACACTGATGGATTTGATGCAAATGGTCATGAGAGCATGACCTTTTGTACAAAGCAGTTAACATGATCAAGAGCACACATTTGCTTCCATTTAAAAATGGATCTGGAAACACTGCGTTCGACCTTTACTTTCTTTGATTTAAATATTTAAAAATTTTAAAGCCTGTTTATTTCCAATTTTAAATGGGTGGGAATCCCTGACTTCCGGAGTGATCTCAGACTTTTGGACCCCATCGGTATATGCATGTGAAATGACATACAGTGGTGCTTGAAAGTTTGTGAACCCTTTAGAATTTTCTATATTTCTGCAAAAATATTCCCTAAAACATTAGATTTTCACACAAGTCCTAAAAGTAGATAAAGAGAACCCAGTAAAACAAATGGAGACAAAATAATAATACTTGGTCATTTATTTATTGAGGAAAAGTAAGAAAAATATCTAATATCCGTGAGTGGCAAAAGTATGTGAACCTCTAGGATTGGCAATTAATTTGAAGGTGAAATTAGAGTCAGGTGTTTTCAATCAATGGGATGACAATCAGGTGTGATTGGGCACCCTGTTTTATTTAAAGAACAGGGATCTATCAAAGTCTGGTCTTCACAACACATGTTTGTGGAAGTGTATCATGGCACAAAGGAGATTTCTGAGGACCTCAGAAAAAGTGTTGTTGATGCTCATCAGGCTGGAAAAGGTTACAAAACCATCTCTAAAGAGTTTGGACTCCACCAATCCACAGTCAGACAGATTGTGTACAAATGGAGGAAATTCAAGACCATTGTTACCCTCCCCAGGAGTGGTTGACCAACAAAGATCACTCCAACAGCAAGGTGTGTAGTCAGTGAGGTCACAAAGGACCCCAGAGTAACTTCTAAGCAACTGAAGGCCTCTCTCACAGTGACTAATGTTCATGAGTCCACCATCAGGAGAACACTGAACAACAATGGTGTGCATGGCAGGGTTGCAAGGAGAAAGCCACTGCTCTCCAAAAAGAACATTGCTGCTCGTTTGCAGTTTGCTAAAGATCACGTGGGCAAGCCAGAAGGCTATTGGAAAAATGTTTTGTGGACGAATGAGTAAATTCTAAAGGAAAATGTCAGGACATCTGTCCATGAACTGAATCTTAATAGAAGGTGGGTCATGCAGCAAGACAACGACCCTAAGCACACAAGTCGTTCTACCAAAGAATGGTTAAAGAAGAATAAAAGTTAATGTTTTGGAATGGCCAAGTCAAAGTCCTGACCTTCATCCAATCGAAATGTTGTGGAAGGACCTGAAGCGAGCAGTTCATGTGAGGAAACCCACCAACATCCCAGAGTTGAAGCTGTTCTGTACGGAGGAACGGGCTAAAATTCCTCCAAGCCGGTGTGCAGGACTGATCAACAGTTACCCCAAACGTGTAGTTGCAGTTATTGCTGCATAAGGGGGTCACACCAGATACTGAAAGCAAAGGTTCACATACTTTTGCCACTCACAGATATGTAATATTGGATCATTTTCCTCAATAAATAAATGACCAAGTATAATATTTTTGTCTCATTTGTTTAACTGGGTTCTCTTTATCTACTTTTAGGACTTGTGTGAAAATCTGATGTTTTAGGTCATATTTATGCAGAAATTTCTAAAGGGTTCACAAACTTTCGAGCACCACTGTCCTAAGGTTATCTGTTTTTTTAATAGAAAATGGTGAATACAAGACAATAGTTATAAAACACAGAATTAAAAGGAGGGTGAACTTGTCCTCCACTATAACGAGACAATGTGTATGACTATTGTAACCTGGCATAAGTTAAGTATCAAAGACAGTAGAATAGGGATGAATTGAATAAGATGTCATTTATTTTTCATTCATCTTCAGTATGCGCGTCATCCTGGTCAAAGTTGTAGTGGATCCAGAGCCCTGGATGTGAATGAGGCCAGTCTACCACAAGGCATAATGTACATGCATGCACACAGCAATTTATAGTAAACAGTTCACCTAGCCTCACTGTCTTGCTGCAAAGCTTTAGCTACACAGAAGAGCATGAGAGGGGAACATAACTTGATATACTGTACTTCTTCAAAACATTCTTCAAATCATTACAGTTACTTGCTTTCTGTATGACTGCATTTTTTGGTATCAGCTTTCCAAGAAACGTTAATAAACACTCACTCAATCCGGTGTTCCAGTAAGTGCACTCGCATTAATTTAATTTCTCATGAGGACAATTATCAACACACAGACCTGCCATTCAAAGGTAAACAGATCAAAAAGATTCACCAGAAGAGAGACAGAGTAGTGTATTAAACTATTCAAAAGAAAAGAGAAAGATCTGGAATTGCCCTAGTTATTTAAATCCAGGTGTCATTAATAATCACATTCCATTCACTAAATATAGCATTTCATTAAAAGGGCAAATCCAAATGCACCTGCTAGATTACAATCCGAATTTCTAACTTTTTTTTTTTTTTAACGATCAGCCAGTGGGAGCATAGATGTGAAACAGATGTTTTATTGAGTGAGCTCAAATAGAGCTGAACAGTTCATATGGGCCAGATCACTGATAAAGTAAGCACACAAAGCTCTCATTCTTTGCCTGTGGTTAGAAGCTTGAGGGCTTTCTGTAGATTCTGTACAGCAGTGCCAACGTCTTCGTATTGTAGTGCACTGCCCGCATACTTGCAGTACTTCTGAGCCTGGGTGAAGTCCTCGGGTGTGAGATGCACATCACCTACGAGGAAGTTCAAGTCGCAAACGAGAGCAATAAATAAGATATAAAAGGGAGAGTGACATTCAAAAAGAATTCCAAGTATCACTAAACACAGAACTGTCTGCAACTGGTAGAGTTTTTACCCAAACTTTCAAACAAGCAGATTTGTCTTTGAGCGCTGATGATGTATCTGAAAGGCACACTCAGGTGGGAAGGTTTGAAAGTTTTGAAAAAGGGAGGACACTTAAATTTTCGAGTTCATAGTGAGTGGGCTGTTTTTAGTGTGTGACAATGGGAACCAAACTCTTGGTGAACTTACTGGAAGTTTTGGACTGACATCTCTCTCTCTGACTAATGAGACTAATCATAAATGCAGTGCATCATTTTTGGGGATTTCAAGATTTAGTCACCTCTCCCGGCAGTAATTTTGAGCAGTACAAGAAATATGTCGGCTCTCACTTATTCGATTCTGTTATTATATAAACCTGTTCATAAGCTTTCCACAGGATACAGTTAATAATATAGTCCAGCAAGTTGAAGATGATCAGAATACCCAATTTATTATACCTGAAAATCCACCTACCTAGACCCAAAAAAATAAATAAATAAAATAATTGTGCTTTATAGAATTAAAAAAAAAAAAAAAACATCCTAGGAATATTGTTAGTTCGGGACTTACGACAACACATTAGGGCTAACGTAGGTTAAAATAAAAATACAGAGCTGAAGGAGGGGGTAATATTCTGAGAAAAAACCCCTCAGAATTTGACATTAAGGGTGTTTTCACACCTGGTCCCCTTTAAAGGAACCAGACTCAGTACTCTTTAAGTGGACCAAAAAGTGGACCAACAGAAAAAGAACTCAGTTCTTTTTGTGTTCACACTGTGAATTTATTACAAAGAGGACTGGGTTCTCTTTCTGGTCCAGTTAAGCTTTGATGGGGCCTCAGTCCTCTTTCTGTTCACACCAGGTCCTCTAGAGCCCTCAGACCCCCAGTGCACAGAATTCTGGGTAATTTTCTCTTGAATCAAAATGTCTGCTGCCATGCTTGCCCTGCTGTATTCTTTGATCAAAATAGTGCGGATTGAGGAAAATAAATTTATTTTATTTATATATATATATATATATATATATATATATATATATATATATATAATTATATTATTGTGGCCGACTCATCAGTCAGTAAGTTCAGAGAACTGTAAAGCAGCTGTGGTAAGTTCCAAAAGGAAGTTGAGTTTCCCTGCTACAGTCACGTGACCAACTACGGCAAACGAAGAAGGTTAAACTACAGTGAAAAAGGCGAAGTGAACCTGGTGCGCTTTTTATTCACAATGCGCAGATTAGGCGAACCGTACCGTTGATTTTTAGCGAACCGTACTGAGCCCACCTCCTGAGGTGGTCTCAGTTCGGTTCGCTTTAAAGGGGTCTGGGTACGGTTGGAGTGTTCACATATGCGCAAAAAATGCTGAGTCATCGATCTGAGTTCGGTTAGATGGCTGAAAGGGACCAAGTGTGAAAACACCCTAAAGTACAACCCCGATTCCAAAAAAGTTGGGACAAAGTACAAATTGAAAATAAAAACGGAATGCAATAATTTACAAATCTCAAAAACTGATATTGTATTCACAATAGAACATAGACAACATATCAAATGTCGAAAGTGAGACATTTTGAAATTTCATGCCAAATATTGGCTCATTTGAAATTTCATGACAGCAACACATCTCAAAAAAGTTGGGACGGGGCAATAAGAGGCTGGAAAAGTTAAAGGTACAAAAAAGGAACAGCTGGAGGACCAAACTGCAACTCATTAGGTCAATTGGCAATAGGTCATTAACATGACTGGGTATAAAAAGAGCATCTTGGAGTGGCAGCGGCTCTCAGAAGTAAAGATGGGAAGAGGATCACCAATCCCCCTAATTCTGCGCCGACAAATAGTGGAGCAATATCAGAAAGGAGTTCGACAGTGTAAAATTGCAAAGAGTTTGAACATATCATCTACAGTGCATAATATCATCAAAAGATTCAGAGATTCTGGAAGAATCTCCGTGCGTAAGGGTCAAGGCCGGAAAACCATACTGGGTGCCCGTGATCTTCGGGCCCTTAGACGGCACTGCATCACATACAGGCATGCTTCTGTATTGGAAATCACAAAATGGGCTCAGGAATATTTCCAGAGAACATCATCTGTGAACACAATTCACCGTGCCATCCGCCGTTGCCAGCTAAAACTCGATAGTTCAAAGAAGAAGCCGTATCTAAACACGATCCAGAAGCGCAGACGTCTTCTCTGGGCCAAGGCTCATTTAAAATGGACTGTGGCAAAGTGGAAAACTGTTCTGTGGTCAGACGAATCAAAATTTGAAGTTCTTTATGGAAATCAGGGACGCCGTGTCATTCGGACTAAAGAGGAGAAGGACGGCCCGAGTTGTTATCAGCGCTCAGTTCAGAAGCCTGCATCTCTGATGGTATGGGGTTGCATTAGTGCGTGTGGCATGGGCAGCTTACACATCTGGAAAGACACCATCAATGCTGAAAGGTATATCCAGGTTCTAGAGCAACATATGCTCCCATCCAGACGACGTCTCTTTCAGGGAAGACCTTGCATTTTCCAACATGACAATGCCAAACCACATACTGCATCAATTACAGCATCATGGCTGCGTAGAAGAAGGGTCCGGGTACTGAACTGGCCAGCCTGCAGTCCAGATCTTTCACCCATAGAAAACATTTGGCGCATCATAAAACGGAACATACGACAAAAAAGACCTAAGACAGTTGAGCAACTAGAATCCTACATTAGACAAGAATGGGTTAACATTCCTATCCCTAAACTTGAGCAACTTGTCTCCTCAGTCCCCAGACGTTTACAGACTGTTGTAAAGAGAAAAGGGGATGTCTCACAGTGGTAAACATGGCCTTGTCCCAACTTTGAGATGTGTTGTCATGAAATTTAAAAATCACCTAATTTTTCTCTTTAAATGATACATTTTCTCAGTTTAAACATTTGACACATCATCTATGTTCTATTCTGAATAAAATATGGAATTTTGAAACTTCCACATCATTGCATTCCGTTTTTCTTTACAATTTGTACTTTGTCCCAACTCTTTTGGAATCGGGGTTGTAGTAAACTTGCGAGAAAAAAAAAAAAACAACTCTCAGACAACGACCACAAGCAACATAGCTGTAGTTCATTCTGAGAAATGCAGTTGAAAATCTCTTCGTGCTTTATTCTTTTATACTGTGCAATCATAGAGGAAAGATAGCATAACTCTCGGCTCAGCTGTGGCATGTGTGGTGTGACGATCCAACCATGCGAAGTGAAGCTGTCTGCTTTGTGATTGGCTACTCTACTATGAGGATATCAGCTGATATACCGTGAGTAGAGAAAAACAAAATGGCAGAGCGTTTTTCTGAACCAACTGAGGACGAAATAAAAACCTCTACTCGAAAACAAAACCCCAAAAATTACCAAAAAAAAAAAGGCAACAAAATATGGAATAAAACTATTTGGATGGTAAGAACTTTTTTTTTTAATTTTACTACAATTATTATTATAGCATTTTTCACAAACTGCTACTGTCATTTCGCCGGTTTGTTTACATTCGAAGCAGAAATGATTTTGTCGGATGTTTTGTATAAAACTTTCATTTATCGAATTTGCTAAAAATAAAAATGCTCCGCTTCTCAAAGTCCAGTGAACGTGGATAGAATACAAGTTATTCCACTCAATCTCGTCGTACATAGCGACGCAATCTCATCGGTGCGACACACCTCATCGGCTATCAGCTCAGGTATGACTCAATCTTATGGAATAACGCCCTCATTCGTTTTTTAACCTTAGGCCATAGGGCCTAAGAACGTCATCTAGCTTTAAAAAGTGCTGTGATGCTCTCAGCCAGTAGGGTAGTCATTATTTTATTAATCAAATGGTTTCATCTCTAGTCAAGATCTCTGTTCCTACCAAACACCCTGAAACCAGGGCTGTGTTTGAAGCACACCCGAGCAGTGCCAGTAGGTGCCTCTTTTAGACACCTGCACAGAAAGGTCTATAATCTGTAACTATGTGAGGCTGAGGATTTGAGTTTTTCCTGAGAATAAATCAAAAATGTTCATGAGTCACTGCTCTGTATTGTATTATACCTTGTTGGTTAACATTGAGGGGTAAGGGGTCACCCACTGGCATGTTCCGGGGAACAGGAACTGGTTTCACAGGCTCTGCTGAACAGAAACAACTGTTAATAATCACATATAGCACTGCACAAAAGGCTTAGACACATTTAGCATTGTATGAGAATATATATATGGGTTACAACACACAGATATACAATAATTTCAAAACACAATCATTATATCTCAAATATCTGAAACATGGTTTATTCCGAGTTCAACAGCCAAAACAGGATGCCAAGTACCACAATGCCTGGGAAATGAGACTGCAAGTTTTAGCCATTTCACCCAAAGGCAGAGCAGACAATGGGCAGAGACCAGCTCGAATACTTTTTGAAAGAAGTCTGAGGCAGGACGAATGACAACCATCGGAGCATGGAGCTCACAAACACATAAGAATTAATGAATGAGACACTTCATAAATCTGCTTTCGCATTATTTTGCTGTTGCATTGAACATACTGTGATGAAACAGACACCATCACCTCAGCCATGGTAATCATTATCATTACTAATAAGCTGATTAGGAAGCACAGAGATCTGCTAAAAGAACCAAACACTGTGACAACTCCATGAGTTTGTTCGTAGAACCATTTTAGCAAGCTAAATCTACAGATCATCCAAAGAACCAATAAGAGTTTAGAGAGAGGAAGTGTGTCAAACTGAAGTTCAGGCTTTACCTGCTGGATGGGGAAGATCTGCAGGTGTGTTGGCTGGAGCGTGAGAGCCAGGAGGAACCTGGATGGTGTTATAGTTGGGTGGAGGGATAGATGTTGGTTCTTGGTTCGTCATATCCATACTGGAGGAGGATTGCGGCTGAGCTGGACCAAGAGCAGCATAGGATGGACCATCAGCTGCAGCACCAAACTCATCATCTATGTGGAGAGCACGTACACACATTAACACTGGCTTGTACAACAGAACTTCTCACCTAAAAACTATTAAAAGCCAGTTGGGTTGGCAAGTCTAAGAAAGTTTTCAGTGACCCAGGTGAAATCACAAGAATACTGGGCTTGAAGACATTCTTGCACTCAACTGAGTTCGAATGAAGAAGGCTTTCAAGATGAAATCATTCCAATCGCTCTGAATGTTTGTATTATACTGTATTTAAGAGATAAATGCTTGTATAAAAGAGTCTGTGCATGTATAATGCCATAATAATAATGAGCTATGAAACAATCATGGTGTAATTACATAAATAAAGAGCATGCAAGTATAAGACTTATCTGGTTCATGACAAACTCATGTGAATCAGATAAAGGCACCCCAATAGCTCAAAAGCATGAGATCATGAACATGGTCATGATTCGAGACTGAAACAGAAGCCCGTTTTAAGTGCCAAACTCTGCCTATGGAAAACTATCACGTGAATTATAACTTGATAGAGATGATGTTTTGGGCAGCAGCTGAGCACCCCTTCAGGGCAGCCTACAACAGAGAAGGAGGGCAACTCCTTCCCTCCGCTAGTCTGGACGCTCGCCTTGGGCAAGCGTTAGTACTCCCTTCACCTCCTGAGCCAGGGATACAGTGAAGTCACAGGCAGCAACGTGATGGGCAGTTGTGTCGGTGGATGAGTCAAACTTGACCAACAGTGATGCAGCATGATGCTAGTCAGTTAAATATGGCTCGGGTCTCCAGGTCCAGTAATATGACCACTGCGACTGAGGAAGACGACAGGAAACTGCCTCTGTAACCTTTCCCTAGAACACTGATAGTATGAATGATTTGAGAAGTAATGACGTAGACGGGACTTTTGCTAGGCAAGGTGCCGCGTCTGGCAGGAGAAGGAGGGGGGCTACTCTGGTCGTCAACATACGAAATCCCTTTGCTACGCTGTTGAGAATTGGTACATGGAACATTAGAACAATGACAAGACAGGAAAAATTAGAGAATGTGAAGAAGGAAAGGAGTAGACTTGAGATACAAATCCTCAGGCTGACTGAAGTGCAATAGAAGGATAAGGAAGATTTTATTAGTGACGATGTGCGGGTTATCTATTCCGGGGAATTGGAGAGGGAGGGAGGGAGAGAGAGGTGTTACACTTCTCCTAGGTCACCTGGCAGCACAGTGTGTTGTCAGAGTTGAGGCTATCAGCGATCAACTTATGATGTCCCAGTGAAGAGGAGAGCCAGTGGATATTATGGTGATAGTGGTGTACATGCCAACTACTGACTATCCCGATGAGGAAACAGAGGAAATGTATGATAAAACCAAAGTCACTATGAATCTTGGAAAGGGCAATGACTATTTGGTGCTCTTAGGTGATTGAAATGCAGTGGCTGGAGAAGGGAGTGACAGCTCGGCTATAGGTCATTTTGGTCTTGGTGAAAGAAATGAAAGGGGGCAAAATGTTAAGAGTTCTGTAAACGCAAAAATATAGCTAATCGCAAATACTTGTTTCGAGCATAATTTGAGAAGGAGGTATACGTGGAAGTTTCCGAGTGATATCAGGTGCATACAGATTGATTACATCATAGAGAGGGGTATCGTAATAGTATGAAGAATACTGCAGCATATCCAGGAGCTGATTGAGACTCGGATCATAACCTGGTTGTTATGAAGGCAAAGTTAAGACGAAAGAAAATTGTTGGGACAAAGAAGATCCAGAAATGGAAGAGGGAAAAGCTGAAAAGTGAATCTCAAATCAAATTTGCAGAAGACGTGGATGTACATGTTGGGGATGAACTCGAATCCATGAGTAATAATGCTGTAGAGAATAACTGGAATCGCCTTAAAAATGTGGTTTTAAAGAGCAGTATGGATAACATTGGTTACGACGCAAGGAGAAAGGCCAAGAAGCCTTGGGTGACCGAACAGATGTTGGATAAGATGGAGGAGAAGCAGAAATGGAAGAATGTTGGAACAGAGTATGGTAGAAGAATGTACAGGAAGTTGAATAACGAGCTTCGTAGAGAAACCAATGCAGCACCATGCTAGTTGGTTGAAGAGTCAGTGTAGTGAACTGGAAGTCCTGGAAAGAGTGGGAAAATCAGACTTAATATATGCAAAAGTCAAGGAGCTCTGCAAGGATGAGCACGAGGAGGTTAAGAAACAGTAGTGTGCGCTCAGCAACGATGGGGTTCTGTCGACAGACCCATGTGATATCTATAGTAGATGGAAAAAAGTACACAGAGGAGCTGTATGCAAAGGATGAGAAGCCAGACAGCATTCCGTTAGAGAGGGAGGAGGAACTCGAGACAGATGACCTTGGTCCTGATGTCCTAAACTGTCAATGAATTACAACAGCTAAGTGATGGGAAGTCAGAAGGTATACCAGCAGAAAGGCTGAAAGCATGGGTCCAGAGGGAGTAAATGCATTTGTGGAACTTTGCAGTACTATATATAGAACTGGAATTTAGCAAGAAGACTGAATGAAGTCAGTGCCTATATAGATAGAGCGAAGACCTCATAACCACATGATGCAAGGAACACAGAACAATATATATGTCTTCTTGTGCATGCCTCGAAGGTGATGTTTCGTGTCTTGACCAACAGGATAGAACCCAAGGCCAGAGTACATCTCGGAAAGGACCAATTTGGATTCCAGAAAGGGGTTGGTACAAGGGAGGCCAGAGCGGTCATGAGACTACTCAGTGAATGGTCCATTGACCACGATCAGGACGTTTACGTGTGCTTTGTGGACTACGAGAAAACCTTCGACAGGGTGGAGTGGATAAAACTCGCGGATGTGTTGAACACTTGTGTGGACTGGCATGATCGAAGGTTGATTGTAGCTTTATATATGGGGCAAAGCGCTACCGTGACGATGAAGGGTGGTGTTCCCGAGTCAGACGTAATTGGACGTAGAACAAGGCAAGGACGCTCTCTGTCACCACTTCTGTTTAACACCTATGCAAAAGTCATGCTGACAGAGGCATTATCGGAAGTCAGTGAAATCATTTGCGTAGGTGGCTGGCTCAAGACAGTAAGGTATGCAGATGACCAGGCGACAATAGCAAGTACGGCTGAGGGGCTACAGTGCATGATGAACAAAATGAACGAGGCTGCCGAGCGGTATGGCATTAGGATAAACCAAAAGAAAATGAAGGTCATGAAGATTAGTAAGAGGCCTAGTGAACAGTTTGAGATCCTTTTAACAGAATTTTAATGCAAGGTGGATACTGTGAGAGAGCCATCAGATCAAGGATAGCACATGCAAAGGATGCCTTTTCTAAAAGGAGAGAGTTGATGTCCAAGACCTTCAGCCTTAGTTTGAAGAAACAAACCATCAAAACGGTGATCTGGAGCACACTACTGTATTGGGCAGAATCATAGTCGATGTGCAAGGAGGATGTGCAGAGACTGGAGAGCTGCGGAACATGGCTATGGAGACGAATGACGAACATCTCCTGGACAGATAAGGTCCACAATGAAGAGGTGCTGTGCTGCATCGGGGAAGACCGCTCCATTATAAATACCATCAGTTGGAGACAGAAAGCCTGGATAGGTCACATGTTACGGCACAGGCATTTATTGGTTGAAGTGACTGAAGGAAGAATAGAGGGTAAGAGACTCCCTGGAAGAAGAGGAGTCAGAACGTTAGACAAAATAAAGGATGCATGCACTTATGCGCAAGTTAAGAGGTAAGCCTTTGAAAGGATATTATAAGGGACGGGACCTTCCACTGGCAGAGCACCAGAGAGAGAGATGATATGTTCATGATAATGGGTGAAGATCCGAAACATATCAATGTTCATGAAGCTCGACCATGCTGACCACTAGTAGATGATAAAACACCATTCCATTCCATCCATCCATTCTCTGTAACCACTTATCCTGTGCAGGGTCGCGGGCAAGCTGGAGCCCATCCCAGCTGACTATGGGTGAGAGGCGGGGTACACCCTGGGCAAGTCACCAGGTCATCACAGGGCTGATACATAGAGACAACCATTCACACACACAGTCAATTTCGAGCCACCAATTAGCCTAACCTGCATGTGTTTGGACTGGGGGGGGGGGGGATGACACGGGGGGACTGGGGCACCCGGAGGAAACCCACACAGACACGGGGAGAACATGCAAACTCCACACACAAAGGCCCCTGTTGGCCACTGGGCTCGAACCCAGAACCTTCTTGCTGTGAAAGCGACAGTGCTAAACACTACACCACCGTGCCACCTAAAACCTCATTACATATTATGAAATCTAATGCTATATTCACTTGCCTTGTAAGGGTAGTATCTCACTGGGCTGCGACAGCCTGCAACTAGTTGTAGACACAATTGCGCTAAAATATGCGAATTGGCGACAATTTTCACTTGGAATCACACTGAATTGATATTCGCATATTTTAT
The DNA here is from genome assembly GCF_027579695.1 of Neoarius graeffei. NCBI lineage: Eukaryota > Metazoa > Chordata > Actinopteri > Siluriformes > Ariidae > Neoarius > Neoarius graeffei. The sequence continues at coordinate 41,386,067 of NC_083570.1, read as the reverse complement.
CGCAATTGTTGCGTCTCCAACTAGTTGCAGGCTGTCGCAGCCCAGTGAGATACATTCGCACTTCCAGTCTCACGGAAACTGACTTGAGAAGGGTTTGTGATGGCTTTGCGACACCAGTGATGCATTTGCGGCTATTTTGAGAGAAATTCTGTCGCACAAATTTTTTGAACTTGTTCAAAATTTCAGCGACGAAGGAGTGACACTTTGCGACTCATGCGAGGAAATTGAGAAGCCCCACGAATGTTTCAAGACACTTTTGAAACACTTTTGCGAATGACGTTCGCAATTTGTCACAAGCTGTCACAGCTCAGTGAGATGCTGGCTTAAGTGCTTAGTCGCACTTCAGAATTGTTTTTATCTCAGTGTATTCGACATATAAATGGGGGGGGGGGGGGAGAGACACACGACACCTCCATGTTTGTCTTTTGTTAGCAACAAGCTAGCCAGCTTGCATCTCATCTCATTATCTCTAGCCACTTTATCCTGTTCTACAGGGTCGCAGGCAAGCTGGAGCCTATCCCAGCTGACTACGGGTGAAAGGCGGGGTACACCCTGGACAAGTCGCCAGGTCATCACAGGGCCGACACATAGACACAGACAACCATTCACACTCACATTCACACCTACGGTCAATTTAGAGTCACCAGTTAACCTAACCTGCATGTCTTTGGACTGTGGGGGAAACCGGAGCACCCGGAGGAAACCCACGCGGACACGGGGAGAACATGCAAACTCCACACAGAAAGGCCCTCGCCGGACACGGGGCTCGAACCCGGACCTTCTTGCTGTGAGGCGACAGCGCTAACCACTACACCACCGTGCCGCCCAGCCAGCTTGCATGATGTGTATATTTCTCAGAGTCAGTGTTATATATAAGTATTAGTGTGTCGCACTAATACTTGAGTATATACAGTACAACTCGTGTAAAGATAAGATGTGCTGCTGTGTTTACTGTCGATGCTGTGAGCGACCATGTTGATATGACGTAACTCCAATGGGGAAGGAATTTGTATCCCGAGTTGATGAGGGGGCTTTTCTTTGGCTTGTTCTGGTTGGAGGTCAGGAATTACAAGTTGCAGTATTATCACTATATTTGAGATCGACTGCAAACGTCATCATTCGACACCACAAAAACGCAACAAATGGCAATAAACTGTAAGACCTCTTCTGTTATTCCCATACACGTTTCAAAAGTTGTTTAGATGAATGGATGGACTGAATCCTGGTATGAAGGATGGTGCCAGTCAGTCAGTCAGTCTTAATGTGCCACAGATGAATATGTAGGACACAGAGGAGTTAATAATAAAATAATAGAGCAGCTATGAGAAACTCATCAGTTGAGCAAGAAACAAATTTCTGTTTGCTTTCTTTAATTTTAATGCCAGCTGGATGCCAAATTACATCCTGCTTGGAACACCAGAGCACCTCTCTATTAAAGGTCCATTATTCATCACAAGTTGTTTTAAAAGCATCACAGGCCCAGTGTTGACTGACGGGGAGAATTCCTCCGAGCTTGGGTGTGCTGGCCCAAGCATTTCTGACCCACATTGCTTCGCCTGCCAAATTCAGAAAAATAACAGTAAGAAAAATTGCAAACAGATGGATATTACAAATGGGGTGAGACAGAAGAGTGAGAAGTTTCTGGGAACCTGCAGCATTGAGCAAATCAAACAACTGAATTATGGCAACGAAACATTCTGAACTCACATTGCATCACTGTTTATTGTCATACCATGATACATCATGTTAGTATATTTGCCCGAAGGAAAGGAGTTTAGTAATATTGTTTGTGTTTAGCTAACAATACTGCAAACTTCTCCAAAAATTAAAATTTTACCTCACTCGGCTTTTTGTGGGTTGCACTGTGATTTGTGGATGTTTCCAAATTACTTGATTAGTCAAATGCACATCCACTGTAGTAATTATTTTCCGCTCTCCTTATCCTTGACTTGCAAGTGACGTCAAAGCAAAATAGAAACCTGGATGTAGGCCATGTCGGTGGACATACAAATGCGGGGTCGAGTGACATTCCATACAAAAACACGTGTGCGCAACTCTCTTTGTTTTCCCATTGCTTTTAGCGCTGTATATGGTTGTGGTCACAACACTACTTGTGACCGTGGCACGTTCCGATTTTTTAGAAGTGTGTCCGTGATTCGGAAAGACGGCGAGGAAACTGAGGCTTCGTACGGAGAGGAGATGAGCACAGCTGATCTAACAGAAGCTAAAACCAAAACAGCAGTAATCATTTTCTTTGAGGTGAGATTCAAAAGCTTTCTCGATAATATCGTGGAAGAATTTTATTTCGTGTTGCTAGAATTTTGCTATAAAATGAGCGTTCTCTTGTCGGGGTTCACTTGGTCGTTGGTATAATTTTAACACGTGTATTACCATTTTGCTTCTAGGAGCGCCGGCAAAATTATACGATAGAAACAATCCAGACTGGGCGCCCACTCAGAAAATGGGCTACGTTTCGTCCAAGGTCGGACTTGATTCTTCATCAGCCAAACCAGATAGAACGCGATATCTGGGTACTCGATGGTCGGTAGAAGCGTCTTATCTTCAGAAAAGTCTGACTTTTTTAATTAACATGGGTCAAAACCACACATATCTATCTTCTCTTTGTATCGAATCTTCGCTTCAGCGTTCAAATCGTGGTAATACTGAGAAAATTCAGTCCACACTAGCAACTATACCGGTACTGTAGCGGTATAACTGCATCAGTACGAAACCCACAAATGTATGGGTTTCGTACCGGTACAGTATCGGTCCTGTAGCGCTTCGCTGTAGTGTGGACAGATGAAGCGGTTCTGTATCGATACAAATATAATGCGCAAAGTCACACACCTCAATCGATGTCTTTGCTGAATAAAATAGTGAAGAACGGAGATTCGTTTGTTTCTTTCTCAGCTGCCTCGCGCGTTTTATACGATTCGACTGAATAAATGACCACCAGAAATACAGACTGTACACTGACAACAAAAAGCACACACACATTGTTTCATCCGTACGGAAGTCGAGAGAGGCCCTTCATATAATCCTTTTTTTTATTCATCTTGTTATCCCGAGATAACGACATAATTAATTCAGGATCTCGAGAAAACACCACAACTAATTCGAGATCTCGAGAAAACAAAACAATTATTTCATGATCTCGAGTAAACAGCTGAGAAATGGTTCATTCAGGTGCGCCGAGAGACTTGTGATATGCTGACTTTGGGGCTATTTCTCATTCTGTATAGACGCAACTTTGGTCATTAGAATGCCTGGAATAATCGATCACCTAATAAGGCAATATTTTGATCAGGGGTTGACACAGGGAGAGATTGCAAGTCTTTTAATAAGGGATCATTTCAAAATTAGTCCGCGGCACCTCCGCAGAAGACTGGCCCGGCTTCATCTCTACCGACGGAGATGCAGTGATCCAGCTGAGATCATGAAATAATTATTTTGTTTTCTCAAGATCTCGAAATAACGGATGCCATATATTCTCGGAAGGAAGTTACTCGGTAACCACAGAAACATTTCGCGCACGCGCATTTCAACTACCGTGAAAGAAAACCGCAAACATTTCTCGCTAGTGTGGACAGATGCACTACACTGTACCGGTATACTTTGTATCGATACAGTTATACCACTTTCGTACCGGTACAAGTGTGAACACAGCATTAGTTTTATGGCCTGATGAAAATACCAGATATCCATCAGGACGACTGACTGCTGCATTACGTCCCCCGAAAAAATTTTTAATAACATAACACGCAAAACCCTGCATTCTAATGCATTTTAGTACTTATTTTCACTAAAACAAGTTATAACTTTTAAGCCTTTTTCTTTCATGTACATTAATGATTAACATGTCAAAAATATCAAATTTAATTCCCCTAGTTAATGAGTAATTTTCAGGAGTGCATTTAGAAAACGCGGCGATTTTCCTGCTACACAGTTCATTACTCTGAAAAAAATCAGACAGTTGAAGGTAAACTCAGCAAAATCCCAAAACAGTCCTGTTAAAAAGTAAAGGCTTGTTACAGTTTCTAAAGCTTTCAGGTTTCAATGTTGGGGACAATGAGCCTCGTTTATCAATCTTTTAGTAGAGTTGTGCGTTTGCAGAAGCTAAAGTGAACTAAACATTTCCAATTCATATTTATGCGAGTTGAAGCCAATTGTTTACATTAGTTCGTATTGTCTGTAAATTTAAACACACCAATGAATACCAAATTTCTCATGTAAATCAGGGGCGTAGCTAGGATTTTTCAGGGTGTGTGTGTGTGTATATGTGTCACACACTGACTGGCAGCCTGAGTGCATTATGTAACAAAAAATAATTACCATTGCTAGTTTTAGGCAGCTTAGAAACCGGCTCTTCCATTATTGCTGTTTCTTCCACGTTTTCTTGACGATGTATTCTAGAAACGGCACTAAAACTTAGCTTCGAAGCCACAAAATGCAACTTTGATGGGAAAAAAAAATATATATATAATAAATTTCTTACCTCTCTTCACGTCAAAAGAAGGAGGAAAGTTTCGCTTGTTTTGACATGGTGAATTATTAACACGAGGAAATACTTGTAATTCGCAACTAAAAAGACTGCAGCTACACTGGCAGCTTGAACATGCTTTCTAGTGCGATTGTGCAGAACGGTGTCAGTCCTGCGCGCCTTAGCACGTGCACCTGAAGGCGCGCGCGCCTAACGAGCTCCGGCACACGCGCCGTTAACAAAGAACACCTGTCTTTAATCAATGAACTATGTTTGGGCTATTTAAGGACTGCGCCCATGCAAGGATGATGCGAAGTATTACGCCGCATCTAGGAACGCGAAAAATCCGAAAAATAAATTTCTCCATTCAGAAAACCGCAGATTTTCAAGAGGTTTGTCAAATATCCGGATTTCCGGGTCATTAGCGGAAAAAATCCGGAGGAAAATCTAAAAATCCGGAACACTTTCATGATTAGCAAGCACACCTTGATGAAACTGCCAAAAGTACAAGTTTGTTAATAATCAAGGGCATAACTCTGGTAAAAAATTTGCCCAAATTAAACGAAATTTCAATCCGTGTATAACTGTAATATAACAAAGCCTTTTGCCGAGTTTGGTGAAATTCCTCCACAAATTGTGAGAGGAGTTGATTTCAGAAGAATGTCCACCCTCACGAAATTGTCAAAGTACAAGTTGTTTGATCAAGGGTCAAAACTCTGGGAAAATTTTCACAAACAAAATTAAATCGCGATCTGCGTATTACCGTCATACAACAAGGCCTTTTGTCAAGCTTCGACAAATTCGTCCAAAAAATTATGAGAGGAGTTGATTTCAGAAGGCGAGCGCACCTTCATGAAATTGTGAAAGTACAAGGTTGTTAATCAAGGGCCACGACTCTGGCAAAATGAGACCGAATTTAACGAAATTACAGTTTGTGTATTACCGACATAACGATGCCTTTTACCAAGTTTGGTGAAATTCCTCCAGAAATTGTGAGAGGAGTTGATTTCAGAAGGAAAATGCACTCATGAAATTGTCAAAGTATCATTTTGTTAATCAAGGGCTGTAACTCTGATAAAACGTGACCCAATTTAATGATATTACAATATGCGTATTACCGACATATAACAAAGAATCCGGCCAAGTTTCGTGAAATTCCTCCAAAAATTGAGAGAGGAGTTGATTTCAGAAGGTGAGCGCCCTTCCCGGGACGGACGGAAATCACCACAACATAATCCCTCTTCAGGCCTTTCGGCCAGCGAGGGAGGGAGGGAGGCATGCATACATGCATACATACATACAAACAAAAAGCCTGCACTTAATTACAACAAATCAGAAGAGGGAACTCATCATTAGCGCTGTGATATAAAATCAACGGCATCACAAATACCAGATATTAAAGGGAATGCTTATTTAACTGAGACACGATATAGAACACAATGGCTATAATGAATGAAGATGGACCAGAGGAAATGTAAGGTGGTGTTTACATTAGACCGTATCCGTCTCGTTTTCGTCGCGGATGCACTGTCCGTTCACATTAAAACGCCGGGAAACGACTCCACAGGCGGAACAACTTGAATCCGCCAGGGCCCACGTATTCAACCCAGTTCGTATCTGATCCGGTGCTGTGTAAACATTGAGATACGAGGAAACGCAGTGCTGAGCTCTAGCTGACGTCGTCATTGGACAACGTCACTGTGACATCCACCTTCCTGATTCGCTGGCGTTGTTCATGCCACGTTGGTCATGTGACGCGACTGCTGAAAAACGGCGCGGACTTCACTTCCTGCTATTGTTTCCGCCTTGTATCACCTTTTTGTTTTTCATTAAAGAGTATAAAAGTATGAATATAATGCTTTGCCTTGTCATTCTTAATGTTGTTCATGGTAAGATGCAAATACTGCCCATTGTGTAGTTATGATTGTCTTTAGGCTTGCCATCCTTCCACTTGCAAGTGGTGAGTGACTTGCGCATGCCCGATATGCACTGGGATCTCACACACAGCAGCTCAGTCCCGAATCACTGCTCGTGTGCTTCACTCGCGCGCTCTGTGATCTGCGCAGGGCCGGAGTGCGCACCCTCCAGAGGGCACTCGCTGTTCAGGGCGGAGTGATTTGAAGCACAGCCGCTGAGGAGGAAGCGCTGAGCCGCACTGACACACTTCAACTTACGTGCCGTCTAATTAGTCATGTGATTAGCGTATCCGTGTATTGGCGTTGCTGTGTGCACGCGAATCGTTTTAAAAACGTTAATCTGATGAGCCGCTGATACGGTCTAATGTAAACACCACCTAAGTAAGCTTATGTATGCTCAGGAGTCAGTCAGTGTGACAGGACCTCATTAGTGTCGAGCTGAGCTAAGGAATGAGGCATTACACAAGGCCTAAGGCACACAGTCTTTCTGTAGTAAGATGCAGAGGCTCATAATATGCCGCATTTATGACATCACTTTCTGCTGGGAAGGCTACACGTGGTTTCCACTAATCTAGCATGAGGTCAGTGATTGAGTGTGAAGGTCCAGCTGCTTACTGAAAGGCTCGATTAGAAAGAATGCTTCTACAGAAAGAAAGAGTTATACAAGCATGAACCACACCCATCTGCCAATTAGGCGTAAACAGGAATGGTATGGAGCCATGTTAGAATCAATAATAAACACTAAGGGTGTGAGCCATGCATGAAACTATCACTCTGGGCCTCTGCACGTGTGTCCCCCTGAGGACCCATCAGAAGATGACTTCACTCTGACCTGCAGAATTCAGTTTAAAGAAGGTCCGCCCAACAGATGTTGCGAGGGGGGGGGAAGCGAGCCAACCTGCTGGCTCGGCTTCATCTCATCTAGCCGTAAACACAAAACAAACACCTTCTGGACCTCAGCACTAAAACCTACATCCATTCATCCAATTCTTAGGTAACAGCCTAGAACACCGATGGCACCATGAAAGTCTTTTGTTGTACAAGTACTGTACTCCAAAGTCACTTTAATCCTGCATTTGAACGTCTTCATTCATCTCCTCCTTCTGAAGGAACCGTGTTCATATTAAAAACACACGGAGCTATATGGGACAGACTGGCTGGTCTGCAAAAGGTATAATATTCCCGAGCTGCAAATAGGAGTCAAAAGTTTGGACGCACCTCCTCATTCAATGGATTTTCTTTATTTTTTTATGAATTAAAAGGACACTTCATGTCTTAAAGCAATGATGGCTGTCGTTTCTCTTTACTTAGTTGAGCGGTTCTTGACATAATATGAATTACTACAGTTGTGGAATAGGGCTGTTTACTGTATTATTTACTCTGATGACCTCAAACGCATTACGAAGGCAACAAATCCCGCGAATTAACTTTTGACGAGGCACACCCGTTAACTGAAAAGCATTCCAGGCGACTACCTCATGAAGCTGGTTAAGATCATGCCAATAGTGTACAAAGAGTCATCAAGGTAAATGATGGCTACAGTGAAAAATCTAAAATGTGTAACATTTTTGTTTAACGCTTTTTGTTTAGCATATAACTCCATATAATGTCCCATGTGTTATTTCATAGTTCTGATGTTTTCAGTGTTGTTCTACAATGTAGAAAATAGTCAAAATATAGAAAACTCTATGAATGAGTAGGGGTGTACAAACTTGACTGGTTATAGTTTTATATTGTATCTCCCCTGTTCGTGCTGGAGCTCTTAAGCTCCTTCTTCTGGACCCGAGCTCTGCTTTTGACACTGTTGGTCATAAACTGCTTCTCTCCAGTCTCTTTGCCATCTGTATTACTGGTTCTGCCTTTTCCTGGTTAAAATCGTGTCTTGCTGATCGACAGCGGTTTATTTCTGTCGCCAAGTACAAGTCTTCCAGAGCATCCGTCAGTTGTGGCGTCCCACAGGGTTCGGTCTTAGGACGTCGCCTGTTCATGATCTACACGCAACCCCTAGGCCAAATTATCCACCATCATGGTTTGAATTTTCATTGCTATGCAGATGACACACAGATTTACATCAGCTGCAGGCCTTCTACATCTGCCCCACCCTCCCTCTCTCTAAATGCATCCAAGACCTAAAGCTGTAGATGAATGCTAACTTTTTAAAGCTTAATATTGATAAAAGGGATCTTTTACTTATTGGTTCCAAATCGATAAACTCCTCCATTAGTAATTTTAATCTGGTCACTGATGGCACTGCCGTTAAACCTGCATCCGCTGTTCGTAAGCTCGGTGCTCTTAGATTCTGCCCTCAGTTTTGAAAATCACAAACTGCCTGTCTAAGGCCGCCTTTTCTCACCTCCGTAACATTGCACGTCTCCGTCCTGCGCTTGGCACCAAGGATGCGGATATGCTCATTCCTGCTTTTATTCCATCGTGACTAGATTATTGTAAAGCTTTGTTCATTGGTCTCCAAGCCAAATCCATTGCTCAGCTTCAGTATATTCAACACTCAGGGGTCTACAACTCATTCAATATCAAATTCTTCTGCTTCCATTTAACCTCCTAAGACCCAAGCTGTTTTTTACATGCATTTTTTATTTCTTTTTGCTATTTGGGCTTATTAGAACCTGATTAGAATAAAAACTAAGCATCATTGATAAGATGTACTTTTTGAGAAAAAGTATGTCCACATATGTGGATTCTTGTTCTGAATTTCTAAAAAGTGCTGTCCACGTATGTGACCGCTAGGCCCTAGGAGGTTAAAGCACTCCATGGCTATGCTCCTCAGGATCTTATGGACCTACTTCAACCCTACTCTCCCTACTTTCACAGTCTTAGATCTTCATCTTCTGGTCTGTTGTCGGTCCCTAAATTTAAACTGGAAATATCTCCCCGAGAGCCTTCATAACAATACATCTCACCCCAAATTCAAAACTCCCCTTTCGTGTTGTCTCTTTTCTCTCTAAATGTCCTTTCTTTTTCCATGCTTTGAGATAGCCTGCTGTCTTTATGACCATGTTGTGATTTTATTGTATTCCTTTTCGGTGTCTCTCATCTGTAATGACTTCATTTGGTTGTGGTTGTTTTGTTTTTCTGTGGTAGTGCCATCGCCCCTCCGCACCCAACAGCGCTGTAAAGCGTCCTTGGGTTGGTGAAGGGCACTATATAAATTACATTTCTTGTTTTGAATCACATTATATTTATTTTAGGGCTGTCAAAGTTAACGCGATAATAACGCGTTAACGCGATCTCAATTTATCGCGATTAAAAAAAAATAGTGCCGTTAACGCAAATTCTAATTTGGCCCTGCGAGTCACCCGTAGTTCCTGTTGAGGCTTGTCGCGCGCTGCTTCAATAAGAGTAAGTGTGAGTGATGGAGAAAGGCATAGACATATAAACATAGACGCCGCCTTCTGCGTAGAATCATACGCCATCCTCGCCGCCATATTGGATGGGGCAAAGTGGAGATTCTTCAACCGTCTCTGGTATAGCGTCTAGACAGTAGCCGAGAATAAAGATGCCTCATTCATGTGCTGCGTTTAACTGTACCAACAGGTTTACCGTCCAAACGAGATCACATGGGATTACCTTTCACAGATGAGACTGGAAAAATACTTTTCAATACTGTTCCTTCAGTCTTCAGTTTCCCAGCTCATCTCCACCGGGTAGGTGTAGAGTTATAAGCAGTGAGAATTAGAGAATACAGTGCCACACTATGCTGAATGTTTTTAACCTTTCTGACTGTGAAGGAATCAGTGATGTATTTTGTTTTGGTATGACGTTAGAACCTGGCCGAACTCAGTTTGGCGGTCATTCAGCGAGAGTAGGTCTGTGTGGTGACTCAATAAATACAACAGTACATTTTTATTTTCATTCACTATTTACAGTTTTTCCACTATTTCCACCATTTATCATATTCAGTCTTGGAGGTTGGTTATTTTGGCCTCAGGTTTTGGTACGGTAGCTTGCTACGGTATGCTGACTGATTAGCTTACCTGAGCTATCTATCGCGTACTGCTCCACTCAAAGGACACTTTTCATTTTGTATCAGCCTTTTTAAGGGGCTGCTTTTGTGCCTACATATTTTTTTATTTTTGTTATGTTTTTTTTCTTCTTTTATGGCAAATACTTCTCTTCAAAAGAAACTAATGAAGAGTAAAATAAAACATTTTTTTATTTTCACAGTGATATGCACTTTACTTTTCATCCCTTGGTTTTCTCATCTAATATGGAAGTTATGGATGTCAGTGGCTGTGACAAGACGTGTTATGCTCTGCAATAAAAAAAAAAAAAAAAAAAAAACATTGGTACAAAGCAAGCCCGTTCACTTTATGCTGATGAGAATTACAATGGTTTTTCATGTGACAAAAATGTGCGATTAAATTGCGATTAATCGCGAGTTAACTATGACGGTCGCGACATTAATCACGATTAAATATTTTAATCGCTTGACAGCACTAATTTATTTCCTATCTATCTTCACATGGAAAAATGTTTACCAAGTGGAAAGAAAAAAAAAAATAAAAATCAGCTCACCTTCTACATCACCTCCTTTAATTATTCATCTCATCTCATTATCTCTAGCCGCTTTATCCTGTTCTACAGGGTCGCAGGCAAGCTGGAGCCTATCCCAGCTGACTACGGGCGAAAGGCGGGGTACACCCTGGACAAGTCGCCAGGTCATCACAGGGCTGACACATAGACACAGACAACCATTCACATTCACACCTACGGTCAATTTAGAGTCACCAGTTAACCTAACCTGCATGTCTTTGGACTGTGGGGGAAACCGGAGCACCCGGAGGAAACCCACGCGGACACGGGGAGAACATGCAAACTCCGCACAGAAAGGCCCTCGCCGGCCACGGGGCTCGAACCCGGACCTTCTTGCTGTGAGGCGACAGCGCTAACCACTACACCACCGTGCCGCCCCCCCTTTAATTATTATTATTTATTATTATTATTCCCCTGCTCCAAAGGAGGTGGGGTATACTGGTTTACCTTTGTCCATCCGAAACACCCTTTTTCTCAGCAACTGCAATTCATAGCTACTTGGTACCAAACTTCAGCTTGGGGTTCTATACCGTGTAGACCGTTTTCAGGTCTGTCGCACATCGACTTCCTGTTTACCGACTGAATGCATTTAGGAAACGCATAGCGTGGATTTACAAAAGTTTCGAAACACTTTTCTCAGCAACTACACATCACAACTGCTTGATATTTGGTACCGAGCTTCAGCTTGGGGTTCTATACCGTGTAGACCAGCCTTTCTCAACCAGAGTGCCGTGGCACCCCGGGGTGCCATCTGGCTTCGTTAGGGGTGCGGTCAAAAATTATATATTCCAACATTGAAATAAATAAAATGAATTAAAATTCCAAAAAACGATAGTTACACTAATACAGATCATCGCCGCCTCATGCATCATCAAAATTTGTCTCACGGCCCCCTTTCCCACGTCACAACGTCACTGCCGGGGTCAGAGTATGGTCAGCGTGACTGCGTATATTTTATATGGGGGTGCCTTGAGAATTTGCATACTTCTGAAGGGTGCCGTGACTGAAAAAAGGCTGAGAAACGCTGGTGTAGACCATTTTCAGGTCTGTCACACATAGACTTCCTGTTTACCGACTGAATGCATTTACGAAAAACATTTAGCGTGTATTTACAACAGTTCTGTAACAGTTTTCTTTTTTTTGGACTAGCAGATTAATATGGACAACTTTTTCTCTTGAATCTGATGGTGTTTAATTGTGTAAATGACTATTTCTGTCATTGGAACCAGTGGATTCAGATGAACCCTGTATTCCCCTGTCTTTCCATCTAAATGACATGTTAATCAACAAATGGTTGAAAAGATTTAAAAAAAAAAAAAAAAAGATTTGTGAATGGTTTGTACTCATATGTAAGTATTCAGACAATGAGACACAACAAATGTTCTCCCCAGGGCCTTATTGACCCCTTTCACATGACGTCACCGAGCCGCAAGATTTTGTTAGGCGCCATATTGGAAGACCAAGTACATGCACTCACAATATAAAACAAAGTACGAGCGAGAGTAAAGTGACACGATGGCTGATAATTCTGGTTATGTGAGTACATTACCAGCTGCAGAAAGGGCACGGTATGTGGAGAAACTCGCTGTGATTGATGGGTTTGACCCATATGATAAGACTCGGGGCAAGGGAGAATGGAAACATAAGGAGGACCGGACACCAATTCTGCCATCTGTTTGCTACCCAGACATTGTAAACTATTTGTTGTTTACACCCAGTGCCTACACTCAGTGTTCGAACTATGCCGATATTTTCGGGGGGCCCCTTTTTTTCCCTTGGGGGTGTGTGTGGTTGCGCTGGTCTCGGAGCGCGGATCTCCAAACACATGAGAAGCCTATCTTACGCACATATCACGCGGACTCCACACCTCCACACACGCATCGCGTCTGAAGTCATAACTCATCAGGGGAAATCGTGTCCACATTGGCATGTTCAAAAAACAACCTCGCGTCAACAATGATACCACACGCAAGAAAAAAAACAACAAAAACAGTCAGGCTACTCAACAACCAACCTGGCAGCAGCGAGCAAGCCCCAAACCATCCTAAATTATTATTATTATTAAATTGTAGAAGTCTGGGAGGCTTGCTCCTCATACAGTTATCAACTTGGGGTCAATTTAGCATGTTTTAAATCTGAATTTCTTGCGTTTGCTTACCTCAAAGTGTCCGCAGATCATGCACAGACTTATCCATTATATCCACAGTTTTTTGCCAAGTCTCACACAGGTTTCTTTCAAGTCTACTGTTGGGCCAATAAATCATAAATAAAACAGCTCAGATTTTTTTGTTTAAGTCGTTTGCCACTCCACTTTATTCTCGTGGCTTCACATACCGCTGCCGTTATTTCCCCCTAATCACGAGTTTGTTGGTCTTCCAAAATGGCGCAGGGTCTGTTTACTTCCGGTTTCGGGTGACGTCTGTGAAAGGGGTCTATAGCATCATGGTATAAATATGATGCGATCTGGGTTAATTTTATAAATCGATTATACAGTGAATTTGACGCGATTTCAAGAAGCAAAATGCTATTTCAAAATGACAGTGTAGCAGGATGCTATGTGAAATCCCTGGGGAGAGACGCTGCTCTTTACTCACTTGTTTCAGGGTTAATTACGGGTTGTTTTACAATCAGGGTACGCAAGCTAAAAATCACATTTAACACTTATCTTCAATATCAAAAGGCTTGACTAAATAAACTTGGTTGTTTATTGTAGCCCTGTGATAGCTCTATTTACCATGCAAAAAAAATTTGGTGATAGCGTTATTTTTGGTGAATGTATGGCAATATATGTCATATTTAGCAAAATTACTCGTGTCATTTAGAAAAAGTGCTTTTTTGACCACAAGTAGCTCCAAAAGGGATGTACTTACATTATTCTTTATACCATAAAACAAATATTTGGTTCCATATCATTGGAAACATAGTTAAGTTTTAATGTTGGATGCCAGTAAGTTTTCAGACTATTTTGATCAAATTAGTATGGAATTGTGTCAAAAAAAAAAAAAAAAAAAAGTCCTCTCCGAGACAGCTAATTTTTCAATATAAAATACCATATCTAAAATTATTATTTTCATCCTAAAATGTGGTCAAGATATTGGGACATAAATATTAGAGACAACTAACGCAAAGCTTACAGCCTTATATTTAAAAGCACTATGGAAGTAGTGGATTCTCATCTCATCTCATCATCTCTAGCCGCTTTATCCTTCTACAGGGTCGCAGGCAAGCTGGAGCCTATCCCAGCTGACTACGGGCGAAAGGCGGGGTACACCCTGGACAAGTCGCCAGGTCATCACAGGGCTGACACATAGACACAGACAACCATTCACACTCACATTCACACCTACGCTCAATTTAGAGTCACCAGTTAACCTAACCTGCATGTCTTTGGACTGTGGGGGAAACCGGAGCACCCGGAGGAAACCCACGCGGACACGGGGAGAACATGCAAACTCCACACAGAAAGGCCCTCGCCGGCCATGGGGCTCGAACCCGGACCTTCTTGCTGTGAGGCGACAGTGCTAACCACTACACCACCGTGCCACCCTGTAGTGAATTCTGAATTGTCAAAAAAAAAAAAAAAGTCCTCTCCGAGAATCACTTCATTTGTTTCTCCCAGCCCTGCTTAAAGCTACACTTAATCTTCTTTATCTTATAGCAAATTACACAAAACTACCATACACACACGTCAAAAAATGACCTGAAATCTGTTCTTTAACTTGTCCTTCACTTAAAAACTGGTACAAGAACCAGTTTGAATCAATTTGAATTTTGGACCCCTGTGACACAAACTTTGTACCCTGATTGTAAAACAACCATTATTTGTTGAAGTCACCATTCATAATAAGTGTCCTATTCCTTCGATCGCTTGCATTCTGATATAAGCGAGAGCGCGGGGATATGCAAGTGAGCAGCAGCTCACAGTTGATCTTGTTTTCTTTTACTCTCATCAGCTTCAAGTTAAACTACATTAAGGACTTGATGTAGGACCAACTTAACCTTCACCCATTCATCAGATCATTTCTGCACACTTAGAGAAAGAACCAAGCTGGCAGGGTTTTGCTGCTGGACCGGGAGTTGGGAAGTGCTCGCCTGTGGGCTTCTCGCAAACTGATAACGTGTACAATGAGCCAACCTTTCCTGCCTTCATGCTTTAATCATGAAGAAAAGGCCTGTGTGTATTTTTTAATAGGAGTTATAGTTCTGGTTGTTTGTGGAAGGAATTGCTGATTTTATATCAGAACTTACCATACGCTTCCTCTTCCATGCCAATGGGCCCTGCCTGAGGAGTCTCGCCGCTCTTTAGGCAGTTGTGAATGTAGGTCGCCTTCCATCTAGCGTACTTCCTGTGCTGAATGTTCTGGATAGGTGGTGAGAGACAGAGAGAATGGGTCAATAGTGATAAGTGATTAAGATAAACAAATGTCGTGGCACCATAACAGGAGGAGATAAAACCAAGGGTGTCTGGGCTTTGGGCTGATGGGGAGATCTACATTACATTTTTACAGCATGATAAAAAGTGAAGAGGTGTGCGCGCGCGCACGCATTAGTCATTTAAGAACCCTTTATGATTCATTATTTTTTAAGACAACAAATATTCAGGGGCGTCGTGGCTCAGGTGGATAAGGCGCCATACCATAAATCCGGGGACCCGGGTTCGATTCCGGCCCGAGGTCATTTCCCGATCCCTCCCCATCTCTCTCTCCCGCTCATTTCCTGTCTCTACACTGTCCTATCCAATAAAGGTGAAAAAAGCCCAAAAAAATATCTTTAAAAAAAAAAAAGAAAACAAATATTCTAGGTGGGTTCCATCACTTCACTCTGAGCAGATAGAACCCACATATTGAGAGGTTCATGAGGAGCTGTTTTAAACAACAAGGCTTGTAAACCAATTTAAATAATTATAATACAGAGGGCCAAATTACTCAATTCTGACTGGTCAATCAAGGAGGGCTTTTTTTTCCTTAACATGGGGCCGTATTTCTGAAATGCTATTGGCCAGTTCGTTGCTTGGTTACGGTTACAAAAATGAGCAAATTTCGTCAACAAAATGGCTGACTCAGCAATGCCTCGCTTCTCTACATTTGATGAAGAAATGATAAACCAAAGGCGGCACGGTGGTGTAGTGGTTAGCGCTGTCGCCTCACAGCAAGAAGGTTCGAGCCCCGTGGCCGGCGAGGGCCTTTCTGTGCGGAGTTTGCATGTTCTCCCCGTGTCCGCGTGGGTTTCCTCCGGGTGCTCCGGTTTCCCCCACAGTCCAAAGACATGCAGGTTAGGTTAACTGGTGACTCTAAATTGACCGTAGGTGTGAATGTGAGTGTGAATGGTTGTCTGTGTCTATGTGTCAGCCCTGTGATGACCTGGCGACTTGTCCAGGGTGTACCCCGCCTTTCGCCCGTAGTCAGCTGGGATAGGCTCCAGCTTGCCTGCGACCCTGTAGAACAGGATAAAGCGGCTACAGATAATGAGATGAGATGATAAACCAATTGAAAGCTGCAAGCGAAAATGAAAATACCAAAAGACGCTTTAGAAACTGATTCAAACGTGCAAGATAGTCTTGCGCCCTGATTGGTTCAGAAAACATGAATGACACATGTTGTGAACTTTAATGGCTTCCGAAGTATGAATTTGGCCCTATATATTATAAACAAGCAATCGTATGGGTCCTCGTAAAATTAAGGATCAATTTCACGAGTGATTTCGAAGTTTCGAAATTGCCCTCGTCGCATCGCGACTTGAGCAATTTTCAAAGCATCGAAATCACTCGTGAAATTAATCCTTAATTTTACTCGGCCCCATACGATTACCTATACTAACAATTTAAAAAAAACAAAACAAAAAACACTAATAGTGGCTGTGCAAAACCTGAGAGACAATTCCATGCATCATCCGTTCAATGCATATCCATTTGGGGAGTGTCTTCTTTTTACACCTCTGGCACAAAAAATTCATTTCACACTCTTAAAAAGCAGATGGCCTTTCGATTAAAAAAAACAGTGAAATTTAGTTCCCTCTGAAGTTTGGTCATTGTGATATAGGTTTATTTTTGTAATATCTTTTTTTTAAAATAAATAAATAAATAAATAAATAAAAACAGGACATCCTGTGGCTGGGAAGTTATTTAATTTGAGTGGATTCCCGAGCAAATAATGTACATGAAATCGCTCGCTTCGTGCAGTCAAGCAGACAGAGGAAGTCCATGTGCGCATGCGCAGGTTTACCTGCTTCTTTTCCTTCTTCTTTTGGGTTTTACAGCAGCTGGCATCCACAGTGTTGCATTACTGCCATCTACAGGTTTACCTTTGACCGTGCACTGACTGACAATCCCATCATTCTGTCGCTAAACGAACAGCTGATCACACCGAGGTGCTCGCTGACCGCCGATATTTATTAGTTTGGCCCTACGTTTCCTTTCCTTCGCAACATAACGTCTTTTCTTCTCACTTTCCGTTACTGTAGTCAGTCTTTCACGTTTCATTCGCACACTCACATCCGCTATTCTCTCCTGTTTCAAATTTGCATCCCACAATGCCTTGCGCGAACAGGGAAAGCCCACTATGTGATGCATGACGTAGTATCTTGAATGTGGTCATGGTGAAGCAAGAAAAAAAATAGTGGAGAATTTAGGGCCACGTGGCTCGAAATTCATTCATTTATGTAAAAAAAAGTAATAAAATTACAAGTCTGTGATTCGAATTCAGTAGCTTTCGGTCCACTAAGCAAAAAAATAAATAAATAAAATTTTGGGTTTCAGAGAAAATTCTTATGACCTAAACATGAAAAATCTGAGCGGCAGTCTACCTTTCATGGAAAAAAGCGCCACCTTTTTAAAGCTTGTTTCAATAACACACGCAAATGATACCAGCAATGGAAGATGGGTGAGGGAATCTGAAAACTGGGAAGACGTGGAGAAAAACCGCTGGAGCCATATACAGAGGTCATAGTCGATGATGACATACACCGATGTGTTCATGAAATTGTGCAGAGAAGTGCTCGGGCAGGACATTTGTAGGACCACAACTTGAGAAGAACAGCAGACGTGGATGACAAACTCGCAGAAACAGCAGCAGGCTGATCGATAAAGGAGATCGATTTGTTGAGCCCAAAATTCATTGTTTAATCTGGTAATGTTATGTATTTATTTTCAAGTTGAGCTCTTCAGACATCTGTTCAACATGATATTGTGCAATTGTGAAATTGACTTCATATCTCAGCTTGGACACTGCCATTTCTAAGAAGACGGTCATGACTTCCAGGTCAAAACACATGAACTGTAAATATATACAGCTAAAATTCAGTATATAGAGGTTTTTCACCTGACGTCACAGGGTCACGTGATGCCCCGGTGTCTGCCATTTTGAAGGTCAAGCTAGCTAATGTCAACAACATAGCTAGTATGTTACTGTAGCAATGTTTACGTTCAGTCATTTGGATGACTGTTAAAACCTTTCAGTCTCAAGTTTTTCCTTTACTGGATTTACTAGTTTACTGAGCTAGCGCACTCGGGCAAGCCAGGAGCTAGCGCGCTCGGGCAAGCTGGGAACGAGCGCGCTAGCTCCCAGCCTGCCCGAGTGCGCTAGCTCAGTAAACTAGTAAATCCAGTAAAGGAAAAACTTGAGACTGAAAGGTTTTAACAGTCATCCAAATGACTGAACGTAAACATTGCTACAGTAACATACTAGCTATGTTGTTGACATTACCTAGTGCTAACAGCTAGCTGCTAGTGCACTGCTACAACACAGACACCGACCCTAATAATACAGTTCTTGGTCATTGCCTGGTAACAGCAAATTTATAACGGGCCATGTCTCAACAGACTAAGAAGTTATTTCAATGACATTTAATAACATTTTGTTTATCCTGAGGACCGAAAGTAAATGAAAATGTGAACAAACCTTAGCTGTAATAAGATGGCGACCACCGGCTCCAGGGACGACCCGCTGATGTAGGCATGTTACCCAGCCTGACACAAAATATTTGTAGGCATCCAAACTCTTATACGCTTTCAGATCAATACCTGTGTATGGCGTTGGGTTTTTAACGACATAGGTATACAGATCATGTGATATACAGGTATACAGATCTAGCGGGAGTCGCCATTGTTGTGACCACCAAAATGGCACCATCTACTTGTCGACATGGCAATGGTCACGTGGGTCGAAAACCTCTATAGGCAAGGACCCCACTGATAGAAGGGTGTGCTGATACTACTGGCTGATAAATCTGTATCGCTGTTTATAACGGCCAATAAATGAGAATTAAAAACAAAACTGAAAGACAGAAGATGGATACTATAACCATTGAATAAAAGTGTTGTTGTGCAGTTTGTCCAGGACAACACGTTTTTGAAATCACAACAATCAGCTGACCCAAGCAGAGTTGCGCAGATTAGTGGCGGTGTATCAGAGGAAGACATGCATCTATTTATTAAAAGTCAGTGTTGGATGTACGGATGACAATGTGTGTATAATCTTTTTAGTTTTTTTTTTTGCAGTTTCTATATAAATAAATAACATATCCTAAAGTATTTAATATATTAACACTGCATATATGCCTAACCTGAGTGAAGATGGATTAAAACTTTTTTCCCCTATTTAAGTTGGTTATACCTTGAAAAAAAACAAATAAACAAAAAAACATAACTAACAAACGTGCACACTTCCAGATGAATAGTTATGCGTATACAGTGGTGCCTGAAAGTTTGTGAACCCTTTAGAATTTTCTATACGGTATTTCTGCATAAATATGGCCAAAATCATCATCAGATTTTCACACAAGTCCTAAAGGTAGACAAAGAGAACCCAGTTAAACAAACGAGACAAAAATATTATACTTGGTCATTTATTTATTAGGAAAATTTTTTTCCAATACTACATATCTGAGAGTGGCAAAAGTATGTGAACCTCTAGGATTAGCAGTTAATGTGAAGGTGAAAGAGTCAGGTGGGATGACGATCAGGTGGGAGTGAGTGCCATGTTTTATTTAAAAGAACAGGGATCTAACAAAGTCTGATCTTCACAACACATGTTTTGAAAGCGTATTTTGGAAGCACGGACCAAGGAGATTCCTGAGGACCTCAGAAAAAAGAACTGTTGGTGCTCAGGAGGATGGAAAAGGTAATAAAACCATCTCGAAAGAGTTTGGACTCCATCAAGTTACAGTTACACAGATGGAGGAAATTCAAGATCACTGTAACCCTCCTGAGGAGTGGATGAGAAACAAAGATCACTTCGAGAACAAGGTACGCAATAGTCCACGAGGTCGCAATGGAACCAAGGGTATTTTCTAAGCACCTCAAGGCCTCTCATATTGGCTTCATGAGTGCACCATCAGGAGAACACTGAACAACAATGGTGTGCATGGCAGGGATGCGAGGAGAAAGCCACTGCTCTCCAAAAAGAACATTGCTGCCTGACTACAGTTTACTAAAGAACACTTTTATACTTGTGCAATGGCCAAAAGATCGTTAAGGCGTCGATAATTCTAAGTGCCGCTCTATTACAGAAATAAACACATCACAATGACCAAATTTCAGAGGGAACTAAATTTCACCGATTTTATGAAATCAAAAGGCCGTCTAGCTTTAACTGAGTAAAGCGAACTGATAGTCCATCATTACTTTAAGATATGAATTGAGTTAAAGAGGAGTCCAGATTGTCAACTAAAACCAGAAGAAATCCAAGGCAATAAGTTTAAAAAACAAGTCTTTTTTTTCCCCTTTTTCAATTTTAATTTCGAAACAAACAGTGGTGCTTTAAAGTTTGTGAACCCTTTAGCATTTTCTATATTTCTGCATAAATATAACCGAAAACATCATCAGATTTTCACACAAGTCCTAAAAGTAGATAAAGAGAACCCAGTTAAACAAACGAGACAAAAATATTATACTTGGTCATTTATTTATTGAGGAAAATGATCCAATATTACATGCCTGTGAGTGGCAAAAGTATGTGAACATCTAGGATTAGCAGGTAATTTGAAGGTGAAATTAGAGTCAGGTGTTTTCAATCAGTGGGATGACAATCAGGTGTGAGTGGGCACCCTGTTTTATTTAAAGAACAGGGATCTATCAAAGTCTGATCTTCACAACACATGTTTGTGGAAGTGTATCATGGCACGAACAAAGGAGATTTCTGAGGACCTCAGAAAAAGCGTTGTTGATGCTCATCAGGCTGAAAAAGGTTACAAAACCATCTCTACAGAGTTTGGACTCCACCAATCCACAGTCAGACAGATTGTGTACAAATGGAGGAAATTCAAGACCATTGTTACCCTCCCCAGGAGTGGTCGACCAACAAAGATCACTCCAAGAGCAAGGCGTGTAATAGTCAGCGAGGTCACAAAGGACCCCAGGGTAACTTCTAAGCAACTGAAGGCCTCTCTCACATTGGCTAACCTTAATGTTCATGAGTCCACCATCAGAAGAACACTGAACAACAATGGTGTGCATGGCAGGGTTGCAAGGAGAAAGCCACTGCTCTCCAAAAAGAACATTGCTGCTCGTCTGCAGTTTGCTAAAGATCACGTGGACAAGTCAGAAGGCTATTGGAAAAAATGTTTTGTGGACGGATGAGACCAAAATAGAACTTTTTGCTTTAAATGAGAAGCTTTATGTTTGGAGAAAGGAAAACACTGCATTCCAGCATAAGAACCTTATCCCATCTGTGAAACATGGTGGTGGTAGTATCATGGTTTGGGCCTGTTTTTCTGCATCTGGGCCAGGACGGCTTGCCATCACTGACGGAACAATGAATTCTGAATGATACCAGCGAATTCTAAAGGAAAATGTCAGGACATCTGTCCATGAACTGAATCTCAAGAGAAGGTGGGTCATGCAGCAAGACAACGACCCTAAGCACACAAATCGTTCTACCAAAGAACGGTTAAAGAATAAAGTTAATGTTTTGGAATGGCCAAGTCAAAGTCCTGACTGAAATGTTGTGGAAGGACCTGAAGTGAGCAGTTCATGTGAGGAAACCCACCAACATCCCAGAGTTGAAGCTGTTCTGTACGGAGGAACGGGCTAAAATTCCTCCAAGCCGGTGTGCAGGACTGATCAACAGTTACCGCAAACGTTTAGTTGCAGTTATTGCTGCACAAGGGGGTCACACCAGATACTGAAAGCAAAGGTTCACATACTTTTGCCACTCACAGATATGTAATATTGGATCATTTTCCTCAATAAATAAATGACCAAGTATAATATTTTTGTCATATTTGTTTAACTGGGTTCTCTTTATCTACTTTTAGGACTTGTGTGAAAATCTGATGATGTTTTAGGTCATATTTATGCAGAAATATAGAAAATTCTAAAGGGTTCACAAACTTTCAAGCACCACTGAATATGGATTGAACATGTGACACATGAATTGTGTTCTAATGTCAGAAATTCAGTACTAAATCCACCAAACACTCACTAAAGAGTCTTTCTGCACTCCTCAGGACCTGCTTAGACATACATTGGAAGGGAGCGCGTTATAAAAATGCTTCCCTTCTCCAAGTAATTCAATAAGGTACAACTCTGTGACCTGCTCAGAGAATAGCCTATAATGGAGGACTTATTCTGAGGGTCCACTGTCCACGTTAACGTTACTCAGACAAGGCGTACTATTTAAACAGTGCAGCCAATCAGAATGCAACAGTAAGAAAATGGGGGGGGGGGGGGGGGTTGGCGCAAACAACACTCAGAGAAACACACTCCATTCTTAAATGCAGGCCACTTCTTGGGGGGGAGGAAAAAAAATTATTAAAAAAATATATATATACACATCACATCAGCAGCCACGAAGTCCAAAACACAAAGGACTATTATGGATGTGGGAAAAAGTATCAGAAGCCAAGTTCAGAAAAGATTCCCAAAATTCAAAGAAGGGAAGACTGTTGTGTAAATCTGGAGTGCTGAGGCACAGTTTCAGGTACTGCTTTTGAGAAACACAGGTTTGGCAAATGGTACTGCTGATTTCAGAGAAAACTATTTTAGTTTCTTACCTCCTCTGACAACTCGCCAAACACGGACAGCACGTCGAACAGGAGGCTTGAGGTGTAGAAAGACTTGATCATATTCCTGGGAAGAAAGAGGAAGATCTGTGTGTAGCTCTACAGTGCATTGCAAAAGTATTCATCCCCCTTGGTGTTTGTCCTGTTTTGTCGCATTACAAGCTGGAATTAAAATGGATTTTTGCAGGGTTAGCACCATTTGATTTACACAACATGCCGACCACTTTAAAGGTGCAAATTGCTGTTTTATTGTGACACAAACAATAATTAAGATGGGAAAAATAAAAGAAACCAGAAATTGAGTGTGCATAGGTATTCATCACCCCAAGTCAATACTTTGTAGAGCCACCTTTTGCTGCAATTACAGCTGCAAATCTCTTGGGGTATGTCTCTATTAGCTTAGCACATCTAGCCACTGGGATTTTTGCTCATTCCTCAAGGGAAAACTGCTCCAACTCCTTCAAGTTAGAGGAGTTGTGTTGGTGTACAGCAATCTTCAAGTTATGCCACAGATTCTCAATTGGATTGAGGTCTGGGTTTTGACTAGGCCATTCCAAGACATTTAAATGTTTCCCTTTAAACCATTCCAGTGTAGCTTTAGCAGTATGTTTAGGGTCATTGTCCTGCTGGAACATGAACCTTCATCCCAGTCTCAAACCTCTGGCTGACTCAACAGGTTTTCCTCCAGAACTGCCCTGTATTTAGTGCCATCCGTCTTTCCTTCAATCCTGACCAGCTTTCCTGTCCCTGCAGAGGAAAAACATCCCCACAGCATGATGCTGCCACCGCCAGGCTTCACTGTAGGAATGGTGTTCTCAGGGTGTTGGGTTTGCGCCACACATGGCATTTCCCATGATGGCCAAAAAGTTCAATTTTATTCTCATTTGACCAGAGAATCTTCTTCCATGTGTTTGCGGAGTCTGCCGCATGCTGTTGGGCAAACTCCAAACGCGTTTTCTTTAAGCAATGGCTTTTTTTCTGGCCACTCTTCCATAAAGCCCCGCTCTGTGGAGTGTACGGCTTACAGTGGTCCTATGGACAGATACTCCCATCTCTGCTGTGGATCTTTGCAGCTCCTTCAGTGTTATCTTTGGTGTCTTTGTTGCATCTCTGATTAATGCCCTCCTTGCCCGGTCTATGAGTTTTGGTGGGTGGCCTTCTCTTGTCAGGTTTGTATTGGTGCCATATTCTTTCCATTTTGCTATAATGGATTTAATGGCGCTCCCTGGGATATTCAAAGTTTGGGATATTTTTTTATAACCCAACCCTGATCTATACTTCTCCACAACTTTGTCTCTGACCTGTTTGGAGGCTCCTTGGTTTTCATGTTGCTTGCTTAGTAGTGTTGCAGAGTCAGGGTCCTTCCAGAACAGGTTGATTTATTCAGACATCATGTGACACTTTGATTGCACACAGGTGGATCTTAATCAACTAATTATGTGAGTTATGAAGTGAATTGGTTGGAGCAGCTCTTATTTAGGGGTTTCATACGAAAGGGGGTGAATACTTATGCACACTCCAGATTTCTGTTTTTTCATCTTAATTATTGTTTGTGTCACAATATATATAAAAAAAAGTGCACCTTTAAAGTGGTAGGCATGTTGCGTAAATCAAATTGTGCTAACCCTTGAAAAATCCATTTTAATTCCAGCTTGGAATGTGACAAAACAGGACAAACACCAAGGGGGATGAATACTTTTGCAAGACACTGTACTTTTTCTTTTTTTTTTTTTTTTTTAAGAGGCAGCAAATACACGCTGAACATTTCTGATGTGGCACAAACTAAACATTACAATTCCATTCGGACTGTGAGTACAGTGACATCTGAAGACCAAACCTGAAACACTGAAAAATCCTTTCACTTCATTTTATTTTTGATTTTATATTGCTGAAAAGTAGGAGTAAAAGAAACCGAGCATTGAAACCAAACACAAGTAAACGGAGCACTGAGGGAAACAGCATGTGAAGGAGAGCTTCCTGGAACTCGAAAGTGTAAGGAAGTGTTTTCTTCAGGGTTAACATCACTAACCTGTCACCTCTGCATCCCCAGAAATAACTTTAGGTAACAAACCTAACCCCTGTTCTCAAAACAGCATGAATGAAGTATCGGACTACAGGATACACCCCAGACACGCCTTACTCCAATACGCCAACGCTCGCTGGCTGACAACCATGACGTATTCTTCAGGGAGGTGATGTTCCACCCTGTGATGGTGTAATCACCTCGTCATTCAAAATGAGCACACCTCTTCCTCGCTTGACACGAGCAAGGTGGTTGTGTCATTCTGGAACAGAGGTGATGTAAAAAAATGATCACTCATTACAAGTGTATTAGAATTATTACGACTTTATATAACGTGTCCCCAAACCTATAGCACAAGGCACTCATTCGTTTAAAGCTGGACGGCCTTTCGATTTCATAAAATCGGTGAAATTTAGTTCCCTCTGAAATTTGATCATTGTGATATGTTTATTTCTGTAACATCTGACAAAATATCAGGCCGTTCTGTGGCTGGGAAGTTATTTAATTTGAGGGGATTCCCAAGCAAATAATGTGCATGAAATCGCTCACTTCGCACAGTCAAGCAGACAGAGGAAGTCCGTGTGCGCATGCGCACCTTTCGGCATCCGCAGCATTGCATTACTGCCATCTACAGGTTTACCTTTGACCGTGCACTGACAGTTCCATCATTCTGTCGCTAAACGAACAGCTGATCACACCGAGGTGCTCGCTGACCGCCGATATTTATTAGTTTGGTCCTGCGTTTCCTTTCCTTCGCAACATAACACCTTTTTTTCTCGCTTTCCGTTACTGTAGTCGGTCTTTCATGTTTCATTCGCGTCCTCCATTTTCCTCTCCTGTTTCAAATTTGTATCCCACAATGCCTTGCGCGAACGGGGAAAGCCCACCATGTGATGCATGACGTAGTATCTTCAATTGCATCATGGTGAAGCAGGAAAAAAAAATAGCAGAGAATTTGGCCCGAAATTCATTAATTCTTCTATTTAAAAAAAAAAAAAAACTAATAAAATTGGAAGTCTGCGATTCGAATTCAGTAGCTTTCAGTCCACTAAACAAAAATAACTGGGTGTCCGGGGAAAATTCTTTTTATGACCTACACTTGAAAAATCTGAAGTCAGTCTACCTTTAAAGCTCATAGGCAACGGTTTTCAATTTCTGCACATTTGAAACTTAATATGTTAAAAAACCCTCTGTAATTTTCTTCTGGTCCCAAGAAGGATTGTTAATAAGTAATAATTAAAATAAGTTAGCGCGGATTGCGGCGAATTTCTGCTCGGCGATTTTCGTGACCACTCGGCACGTGACGTCATTCAAGACAAATAAACCGCTTGAGTTGAGTCCACTTCCGTTTACTTGCATTGCCGTTCGGCTTGAGTGCAGACGTGCGTTCGGGAATTTCCAAAGGAAAAAAAAAAAAAAACATGCCTTATTGTTGTGCAGTGAACTGTAACAACGGGAGCGGTTCAGGAAGAAGTTTTTGCCTTTTTCCGAGACAGGAGAAGAGGCGGAGCGAGCGGGTTGGCTTTTTCCAAAAAAAGAGAAGAGGCGGAGAGTGGATTGTGCGTGTGAAGTCAGAGGGTTGGCTTTTTCTGGAAGAGGAGACGAGGCAGAGAGAGTGGATTGGCTTTTTCCGGAAGAGGAGACGAGGCGGAGAGAGTGGATTGTGCGCGTTAAACAAAATCAAGCAGTCAAAGAAGAAATGGAGCAGCAACGCTCAAGCAAAAAGGAGAAGATTGGAGGTAAACATTTTTACTTTTGCTTGCAATTGACGAGTCAAGAGTCCTGAGGGATCCTGTACAGTCATTGTGGAAATGAGACAAAGGGATATTTCCTGGCTTAGAGTCGGCTAGAAATAGTATAATGCCGCGGATGGCAGGCTAATGTGGCCTACCGGCGCACTGTCCAGTAATCGTTCCCTATATCCACTAGGGAGGCGGTTTAATTATTCTTCAAAAGGGCTCTTATTTAGTATTACGACGAAAGTAGGAATTTATCATAACTACCAGGATAAATTGTTGGGGCGCGAGTCTTGTTGAGGTCCGGGGTCACCGCGATCAGAGTCGGCCGAGTCGCCGTCCGATTCCGAGGCCGCACGGTCAAACCAGTGAGCCACATTCACCGATTGCTTCACAACGGCCATAGGTTCAGACATATATGGTTTCACCTCTCGATATTCAATTTGGAAAGTTCCTGCTTCAAAATCACTATCGCTTTCAGACATTTTACACAACCTCTCACGACCAAAGTGCGTACACGTGTGCTCGGTTCGCAGGTAAACACAGAGCTGCTCCCGGTCTGTTTGGTTTGAATGATGTCACGACGACGGCCCCCTGGCGGTGAAAGCGCGCATAAGTCAGATGTAAACAAACCTTCGGAAATTGGACAAAACAGTATATTTTAACCGTTTTATTCAATTTTAGGGAGCAAATTAGACACCAGGAGGATTGAATTCGCTTTTTGGGTCATTCTTCTAGACAATAAAGTTGGTATTCTACGTTTCACCTCCGACCCTTGCTTATGGCCTTTAACCTCTCGTGTAAGCGCCTCTGCAGTGTTCAAGCAAATACGAAGAGAAAAAAATATATACTTATTTATTAATCATTTGATTTCTGTAACATTGCTGATGAAGCCCAGCCGAATACCCGCGGCATGCAGAGCAAACCGTTTGAGGGGCGTCTGTGTCAATCCATCAACCCTAAAATCGTGGATTTTAATTAAATCTTATTCAAGCAGGCTACTCTCGTAAACTTGTTGAAAAAGGGATTCAGAGTTGTGAAATTAAAGCATTCCTTATTTTTTGTCCAGTTACAGCAACATACATTCCTGCTCAAATGCTATTAAAATGAAACCATTCATCAGAGAAGAGCGGTGTGGCAGTTATTAATTTCTCCTCCATGTTGAAACTCTATGTAGAAGTGCAGTGCGAATGTGTGGGGGAGAGCAGGGATTCCCATAAATTAGTTTCAACTAATCAGGATTGAGACAACGTCAGAAGTTTAATGCTGCCCCTTAGAGTAGCCTACTTCCTTTAGAGCTGGACACTGCAGTAAGGTTTGTGCAGTTCAATATTTTTGTCAACCGAAAACGTGTATTTTCGCCTCCGCTCTATGGTGTAATGTACGCTGGTGAATTTGGGATTAGTTAGGAATTAAAGTATTTATTAAATTATTTATGAAATGTAAACTTCCCGGGGGGGATTAAGGATTTTTTTTTCCAAAATGGCCAGGTGGGGAGAGTTGGGACAGTTCGTTTTACAGGGTTTTTTTTCTTTCTTGTGGTTCACAAACATAAAAAATTGTTTTAAAATTGTATTTAAAAATGTGGGAATGTACCTGTACGAGGATTAAGCGAACAATGGCAGGACATTTTTAAAAAGTAGTCGTCATTGTGTTGTGTATCAAATTAAAGTGTGTGAAGATCTGAATTGAAAACTTGTTTAATTTTGTAAATATGTGTCTTAAAAAAAAAAAAAGTTATGAATAATTAGAAAATCTAGTGTTTTATAAAATTCCCCATTTCTGTCTGGTCACAAACCAGCAATCACTTCCTATTGGTTTAATGTTCCATTCATGAGAAAAAACCCTCAAATCAGAAACTAGACTGCATTTCCGCAAAGAAAATGCAAAGTGTGCTTGCTGAGCTATAGCAGAACAGTTAGCATACTAACATGCTAAGGTGGGGTTTACATTAGACCGTATCAGCGGATCATCAGATTAACGTTTTTAAAACGATTAGCGTGCACACAGCAACGCCAATACACGGATACGCTCGGCTCCGCAGGCATCCTGCGCTCCAAATCACTCCGCCCTGAACAGCGAGTGCCCTCTGGAGGGTGCGCACTCCGGCCCCGCGCAGCTCACAGAGCACGCGAGTGAAGCGCACGAGCAGTGATTCGGGACTGAGCCGCTGTGTGTGTGATCTCAGTGCATGTCGGGCATGCGCGTCACTTACCACTTGCAAGTGGAAGGATGGCAAGCCTAAAGACAATCATAACTACACAATGGGCAGTATTTGCATCAGTATTTGCAGTATTTTCATACTTTTATACTCTTTAATGAAAGGTGATACAAGGCGGAAGTCCGCGCCGTTTTTCAGCAGTCGCGTCACATGACCAACGCCAGCGAATCAGGAAGGTGGCTGTCACAGTGACGTTGTACAATGACGACGCCAGCTAGAGCTCAGCACAGCGTATCCGCATATTCTCAATGTTTACACAGCACTGGAGCTGACACGATCTGGATTGAATACGTGGACCCTGGCGGATTCCCATTTCCCGGCGTTTCCAGGCGTTTTAATGTAAACAGACAGTGCATCCGCGAAGAAAACGAGACAGATACGGTCTAATGTAAACTTGGCCTAAGTCAAGTCAACTTTATTGTCAAATTTGCTATAGACCCCTTTCACTGACGTCACCCGAAACCGGAAGTAAACAGACCCTGCGCCATTTTGGAAGACCAACAAACTCGTGATAAGGGGATAATAATGGCAGCGGTATGTGAACCCACGAGAATAAAGTGGAGTGGCAAACGACTTAAACAAACAAATCTGAGCTGTTTTATTTATGATTTATTGGCCCAACAGTAGACTTGAAAGAAACCTGTGTGAGACTTGGCAAAAAACTGTGGATATAATGGATAAGTCTGTGCATGATCTGCGGACACTTTGAGGTGAGCAAACGCAAGAAATTCAGATTTAAAACATGCTAAAGTGGCCCCGAGTTGATAACTGTATGAGGAGCAAGCCTCCCAGACTTCTACAATTTAATAATAATAATAATTTAGGATGGTTTGGGGCTTGCTCGCTGCTGCCAGGTTGGTTGTTGAGTAGCCTGACTGTTTTTGTTGTTTTTTTTCTTGTGTGTGGTATCATTGTTGACGCGAGGTTGTTTTTTGAACATGCCAATGTGGACACGATTTCCCCTGATGAGTTATGACTTCAGACGCGATGCGTGTGTGGAGGTGTGGAGTCCGCGTGATATGTGCGTAAGATAGGCTTCTCATGTGTTTGGAGATCCGCACTCCGAGACAAGTGCAAGCACACACACCCCCAAGGGAAAAAAAGGGGCCCCCCGAAAATATCGGCATAGTTCGAACACTGAGTGTAGGCACTGGGTGTAAACAGCAAATAGTTTACAATGTCTGGGTAGCAAACAGATGGCAGAATTGGTGTCCGGTCCTCCTTATGTTTCCATTCTCCCTTGCCCCGAGTCTTATCATATGGGTCAAACCCATCAATCACAGCCAGTTTCTCCACATACCGTGCCCTTTCTGCAGCTGGTAATGTACTCACATAACCAGAATTATCAGCCATCGTGTCACTTTACTCTCGCTCGTACTTTGTTTTATATTGTGAGTGCATGTACTTGGTCTTTCAATATGGTGCCTAACAAAATCTTGCGGCGCGGTGACGTCATGTGAAAGGGGTCTATACATGCTCGACATACAGCACAGATGAAATTTCAGTCCTCTCTGACCCACGGTGCAAACAGGCAATGCAATAAATAAAAAATAGAATAATTGAACAAACAATATACACTACCGTTCAAAAGTTTGGGGTCACTTTGAAATGTCCTTATTTTTGAAAGAAAAGCACTGTTCTTTTCAATGAAGATCACTTTAAACTAATCAGAAATCCACTCTATACATTGCTAATGTGGTAAATGACTATTCTAGCTGCAAATGTGTGGTTTTTGGTGCAATATCTCCATAGGTGTATAGAGGCCCATTTCCAGCAACTCTCACTCCAGTGTTCTAATGGTACAATGTGTTTGCTCATTGCCTCAGAAGGCTAATGGATGATTAGAAAACCCTTGTACAATCATGTTAGCACAGCTGAAAACAGTTGAGCTCTTTAGAGAAGCTATAAAACTGACCTTCCTTTGAGCAGATTGAGTTTCTGGAGCATCACATTTGTGGGGTCGATTAAATGCTCAAAATGGCCAGAAAAATGTCTTGACTATATTTTCTATTCATTTTACAACATCTCATCTCATTATCTGTAGCCGCTTTATCCTGTTCTACAGGGTCGCAGGCAAGCTGGAGCCTATCCCAGCTGACTACGGGTGAAAGGCGGGGTACACCCTGGACAAGTCGCCAGGTCATCACAGGGCTGACACATAGACACAGACAACCATTCACACTCACATTCACACCTACGGTCAATTTAGAGTCACCAGTTAACCTAACCTGCATGTCTTTGGACTGTGGGGGAAACCGGAGCACCCGGAGGAAACCCACGCGGACACAGGGAGAACATGCAAACTCCACACAGAAAGGCCCTCGCCGGCCACGGGGCTCGAACCCGGACCTTCTTGCTGTGAGGCGACAGCGCTAACCACTACACCACCGTGCTGCCCCCATTTTACAACTTATGGTAGTAAATAAAAGTGTGACTTTTCATGGAAAACACAAAATTGTCTGGGTGACCCCAAACTTTTGAACGGTAGTGTAAACAGTATAAACACTCTAGATAAGAACTAGACATAGACTAAACACTCAAACAAACAATATAACCAGTATAAAAATGTGGGAATGTACCTGTACGAGGATTAAGCGAACAATGACAGGACATTTTTAAAGTAGTCGTCATTGTGTTGTGTATCAAATTAAAGTGTGTGAAGATCTGAATTGAAAACTTGTTTAATTTTGTAAATGTGTCTTTAAAAAAGTTATGAATAATTAGAAAATCTAGTGTTTTATAAAATTCCCATTTCTATGCTAACAGCTAGCATACTAGAGTGGAGGAGCTCCTTATGACATCACACCCAAGTTCTACCCATTCATTTCAATGGCACGGAATTTTGCCGAAAAACGGGAATACCGAACGAACGACATGGGGTAGTGCAACCATTTTAACAAGCACGCCATTCCAGATCGGGCCCTACGTTTCAGCATTGGAACAGTGTCTCTATCTCAAAAACCCCTAGGAGCAGTAGTGGATTCAAAAAACGGGTGAAACGGAAGAATAAAAATAAAACTTAAGAACAACAATAGTTAATTAAATGATTGAGTTAATTAAAGGATTAAATGAGCCTTGGCCCAGAGAAGACGTCTGCGCTTCTGGATCATGTTTAGATACGGCTTCTTCTTTGAACTATAGAGTTTTAGCTGGCAACGGCGGATGGCACGGTGAATTGTGTTCACAGATAATGTTCTCTGGAAATATTCCTGAGCCCATTTTGTGATTTCCAATACAGAAGCATGCCTGTATGTGATGCAGTGGCGTCTAAGGGCCCGAAGATCACGGGCACCCAGTATGGTTTTCCGGCCTTGACCCTTACGCACAGAGATTCTTCCAGATTCTCTGAATCTTTTGATATTATGCACTGTAGATGATGATATGTTCAAACTCTTTGCAATTTTACACTGTCGAACTCCTTTCTGATATTGCTCCACTATTTGTCGGCGCAGAATTAGGGGGATTGGTGATCCTCTTCCCATCTTTACTTCTGAGAGCCGCTGCCACTCCAAGATGCTCTTTTTATACCCAGTCATGTTAATGACCTATTGCCAACTGACCTAATGAGTTGCAATTTGGTCCTCCAGCTGTTCCTTTTTTGTACCTTTAACTTTTCCAGCCTCTTATTGCCCCGTCCCAACTTTTTTGAGATGTGTTGCTGTCATGAAATTTCAAATGAGCCAATATTTGGCATGAAATTTCAAAATGTCTCACTTTCGACATTTGAGATGTTGTCTGTGTTCTATTGTGAATACAATATCAGTTTTTATTGCATTCCGTTTTTATTTACAATTTGTACTTTGTCCCAACATTTTTGGAATCAGGAACAGTCACGCGTGCATGACTCTCTTTGTTTTTCCACTGCTTTAAGCGTTCTTTTAGCCATGTCATATCTTTGTGCTGTATATGCTTGTGGTAACTACAGTACCCGTGACCGTGGCACGTTCCGATATTTTAAAATTCCGTCCGTGATTCGGAAAGAGGGTGAGGAAACTCTGAGGCTTAGTACGGAGCGGAGACGAGCATGGCTGAACAACGTCGGCAGGGCTGCTCTAACAGAGGCTAAAACCAAAACGGCTCGTGTTTGTGGTAATCATTTTATCTCGGGTGAGATTCAAAAGCTTTCTCGATAACAGAGGAAAAATTTTATTCCGTCTTGCTGGAATTTTGCTATAAAATGAGCACTCTCTTGTCGTGGTTCACTCAGTCGTTGGGATAATTTTAACACGTGTGTTACCGTTTCGCTTCTAGGAGCGCCAGCAAAATTGTACCTGAAATAAACTGAAATGTGATTTGTGAGCCATAAAGCTAGAGACTTGTCAAAATTTCACACTTCGTCTGTTGTTTAAAACTAAATGCAAAAGAAGCCCTAACTTACCCTTGCAAGTACAACTGCTTTGTCATCGTTGACTGGCTTAATTATTATTAATAATAGTAAATTTACCCATCCAGAGACAAAGTAGCTATAGGCTTCCATGAACGCAAGCCTTCATTTGAGATTTGTCGACCCACAAAGTCTACCAAACCAGACAGAACATGATACTTGGGTACTTGATGTTTGGTAGAAGCGTCTTATGCGCAGAAAAATCCGACTTGTTTAAATAAAATGGGTCAAAACCACACGTCTATCTTCGCTCGAGCATTGAAATCGTGGTAATCCTGAGAAAATTCAGCATGGTTTGCGGACACGCTTTCAGCGGCTGCCGTCCTAGTTGCTTTGTATATCCGCCATCACGGTGGACGCTCATGACGTAGCACGCTTTGATCATGTGGTTGCAAGTCATCTCTAGTAAATCCTCTCTCGTGTGATATGAATTTGACGCTATCTGCAAAGAATTTACGCAAAAGATGAAAACTTGTCCCAAATCTCCCTGCGCTCCCCTACAGACAACGCAAACTTGACCTTTATCTGATTGTTCGGCGTGACGCGGCTGCTGCCTGTAATTTGCATCAAAGCTGAAAGCGGATGAATCTGTTCCGAAGCTCTCGCCTCGATTCCACGATCCCTCACGCAGTCAAAATATGAGGCATGCAGCAAGCTAACGACATGATTATCCATTCCTGCGTCTAAATATTAAGTGTTGTCTAGTTTCCTTGAATTAAAAAAAAAAAAAAAAAAAATGGTTCTTTGCAAGTCATCCCTGTAGATGTTAGGCCATCCTTAAAAAAAATCCGTTTCCTGTCCACTGGGTGAGCAAAAAAATTCAGTCGGGAGGGAGGGATTTTTTTTTAATATGGATGGATAAGAAATCGCAATGCTGTGTTTGCTTTTTCTTTCAGTACTTTATTACAAAAGCAGACACATTTAATAAAATATGACGGTTTAATCAACTGAAACTCGTACAAAAACTTTAAGTTAGCATTTTAAATGCTGACTGCAACATTTGCAAAACTTTCACAAAGGTACTTAAAATGCCCGACACGCGGACTTTTTGTATTTCTAAATCGAGCGTTAGGCCGAGTTCGGATGAAATTACACGATTAAAATGATCACTGAATGATTTGTTTTTCTGAATCTTTACTATTTTGTTGTTCGCTAGAATACCATTTTGCGATTTCATACTTAAGCAAATGTTTGAAAACTCCGGATCTCCTTCCTTCATGGTGGCTGCCGTTTTTTTGTGCCGCACGGCGCATGCGCAGAGCTGATTCGACAGGGCTTTCCACAAGCGCCGGCTGCCGGCCATACAGCCGACTACACAATTAAGTCCAGCCGGCTACTTTAATGACTTATTTTTGTAGCCCACAGGCTCTAAATATTAATTTTCGATTTTAATAAAATTAAATGTTTATCTAACGGACTGACAATAATGTCAAACTGAACCGCACTCATTTAAGTTGTGATTCGCGCTGTTTGTACCGATAATAACCACAAATTCCCCGCCGACTTTGTTGATCAAGGGAGAGTAACTCATCCGCGGCCCCGACATGCGGTGTGTGCGCGCGCACACTCGGCGGAGGCAGTAGTGTGTCGGAGGGAACAGAAGCAGAGATGACGCTTATTTTGTCTCCAGTAAACCAGTCTTCTCTCGTTCAATTACGTGCTGGCATCAAAAGACACCGTTGGTTGTAAATGAAGCCAAACTGAGTGGTTGGAGTGTATTTTCATACACAAATGGAGAAATGTTGGCTGAGTGTGTGATTGTGTCGCCCCACTGCAGACCGTTGTCGTTGTTAATTCATAGCATGCTCAGCTGCGTGAATGTGTCATGCACCGAAAATAAGAGATTTACAAACCAGGAACGCCTCATGATGCAATACGCAAGAAAAGAAAGAAGATTTACTGCCATTTTACTTTGTATTTGAGTAAAGTGAATAAATAAATGGTCTGTGGAAAATGCATCTAATCCTGGGAACTGCGTGCACAGGAGTTTATTTTGTGTTTACTCCCCCCGGCTGGCTACTTATTTGTCACGGTTGGCTAGTATGAGCCTTAGTGGAAAGCCCTGGGAATGCGGAAATGTCAAGTTCGATTTTAGATTTACGAACCCGAAAAAAATGTCGAAAAACCGGCGTTAAAAAAAAAAATTTCAACCGCACAAACGGCACTCACCCGGCCGGTGGACCGGAAACAGAACATTTTTTAATAATGGCCTTATTTCTTCGTGTAGGGTAGAGTTTGAGTATTGTGTACACAATGAGTCACTGAATCATGACCAACAAGTGTGTCAGCTAGACAATGGCCTCTTAACTTTCAAGCGCTGATATAGTCGCATGTAAACAGAAGTACACACCTACAGAGCAAGAAGACAGCAAAGAAAAGAGGGAAAAAAAAACTCAAGCTGGATCTCTGGGAGCTTTAAGGCTTGACCAAAAAACCCCCAAAATATTTCTGATGTAAACAGCTCAGCCAGAGCCAGCAGGGCTTACTTGTGGAAGCGGCCTGATCGGTCTTCGTTGTCGGCATACAGGAACATTTTTAAGGCGTAGTTCTCGATATGGGCGTTGCCCACAATCTCCTGGGAGATGGATTCATTGGTGCTGAGCTCTTTCTTCATCTGGAACAAACAGCACAAAACAATTGGTTGAACTATTTGGCAAAGCGCGCCATCAGATTACAAGGCAAGGAAGGAACGGAGCATTTCTCAAATACTCGGCTTTAGGAATGTGTCAAGGCAATAAAGACGGAGTGGAATGTTGATCCCTGGCGCGGGACACTCGGAACAGCCTGGGCTTTCTGTGACGCATCGATTCCTGGGATGCATCACCGACTCTGAGCTTAGTCCTCTGCAGAATCTCAACGTAATTAAACTTTTTCTGGAGACCTGCCCACACATGATTAGGGCTGGTGTGCTGAGGAGCGGTTTGTTAGCCTGACCACTCGGAGGAAAGTTCTCCCAGCCATCACATTGTGTGTGTAAAAGTCATCTTTTGTTACAGTCATCATTAGAGCTAACTTGTCCAACCTAATACACACTTCTCCACAATATACATTGCTGTGTTTTTTTTTTTAAATCTATCCCATTAAAAAAAAAGTGTCTAGCGGAGCACAGTAGATCAGTTGTTGAACAGGGTGAATGCATGTCCTCAGTGGCTGGGTCCAAAGGAAAAGTTCCCAGGCCGGATCCTGTCGCTATGCAGAAACTCTCCCTGGGGCTTACTACAAGTCCCTCAAGTACACACGAACACTGGAGCCGTTTTTAATTGGCTGGCCAGTGCTACTAAAGGCGGCCTGTATTTTTAAGGACAACGGGATCAGAACAGGCTAGTTTCACGAAAACATGAATGAAGCATGTGGACATTTCGTCTCAGAAGCTTTTGCCCATACTGAGTGACGGAGAGAATCGGAAACCATTTTTATTGGATCTACAGTGGTGCTTGAAAGTTTGTGAACCCTTTAGAATTGTCTATATTTTTCTGCATAAATATGACCGAAAACATCATCAGATTTTCACACAAGTCCTAAAAGTAGATAAAGAGAACACAGTTAAACAAATGAGACAAAAATAAGGGTTGTTTTACAATCAGGGTACAAAGTTTGTGTCACAGGGGTCCAAAATTCAAATTGATTCAAACTGGTTCTTGTACCAGTTTTTAAGTGAAGGACAAGTTAAAGAACAGATAGGCATGTATAATAGTTTGTATTATAACAAGATTAAGTGTAGCTTTAAGCAGGGCTGGGGGAAACAAATGAAGTGATTCTCGGAGAGGACTTTTTTTTTTTTTTGGACAATTCGGAATCCACTACTTCCATAGTGCTTTTAAATATAAGTCTGTAAGCTTTGTGTTAGTTGTCTCTAATATTTATGTCCCAATATCTTGACCACATTTTAGGATGAAAATAATCATTTTAGATATGGTATTTTATATTGAAAAATTAGCTGTCTCGGAGAGGACATTTTTTTTTGACACAATTCCATACTAATTTGATCAAAATAGTCTGAAAACTTACTGGCATTCAACATTAAAACTTAACTATGTTTCCAATGATATGGAACCAAATATTTGTTTTATGGTATAAAGAATGATTTAAGTGCATCCCTTTTGGAGCTACCTGTGGTCAAAAAAGCACTTTTTCTAAATGACACGAGTAATTTTGCTAAATATGACATATACTGCCAGACATTCACCAAAAATAACGTTATCACCAAATTTTTTTTTTGCATGGTAAATAGACCCCTTCGCAGTAAACGTCATTCATACGAAAGCGGAAATTGCGCGCGCAGCCTGGACCCAAAAAAGACTCAGAAATGCCTAGTTGTTGTGTTGTCGGGTGTCAGAATCGTAGCAGTGATGGGGTTAAAATGTTCAGAATTCCAGCAGGATCTCACCCATTCCAAAAAAATCGCCGACGTCTATGACTACAAGCCATCAAACGTGTAGACTGGGATGAAAGCACCATCAAAAATGCGCGGGTTTGCAGCGCCCACCTCATCACAGGTAAGATCAGGCTATTTATTAAATCTTTCTTTTTTATTCTTTCTAGTCTTCGTTTATTGATGTAGCAAAATACTTTGGTAACGTTTGTCTGATTAGCTGGTCATAGTTACACAATGTAATGAATATTGTTAGCATGTTAACTTAGCTTTGCATGCAGTTTTGTTTGTAGGAGAGGTCTCGCTTGACTCAAGCAGTCCAGATTTTGTGCCATCATTATTTGCGTATGCCGAAAATCACAATTTTAAAGCAAGGATGGAAAGGTAAAATTGTGTGCCCTCACTCTAAATGCCAACTTACGTTGACTGCTCTAACCTAGCTCCCGCCCCGTTCAGTTTCATTTCTGCTCTCTGCCTCTCGCTTTTTACGCAGCTCTGATTTCTCTTAGCTGCACTCTTTACACTATCATTCCTTTCATGCCATTACCTCCTGCAAATTGCTGTTTAGTGTTGGTATTTGCTGTTGTAGCTAAAGCCACATTGCCATCACATCACTGGCATAATGTGATTAAAACAAAATGAATATGAATGTCCCATTGTTAATCAAGTTGTACATGCCCACACATAACAATCAAATGCGTCTAAAGACTTGTAGGCATGAAGTTTTTCGTGGGTGTACACTGAAGTCTTGTCAATAAGGTACGAGTATATATCTGGCCATTGTATACCAGGGAACTTACTAACATCGTCCGTCCACTCTTTAATTAAATACGGATCCGGTAGGCGATGTCCACTTGTTAGATCACAAACATGCGAAGGGGTCTATAGAGCTATCACAGGGCTACAATAAACAACCAAGTTTATTTAGTCAAGCCTTTTGATATTGAAGATAGTAAGTGTTAAATGTGATTTTTAGCTTGCGTACCCTGATTGTAAAACAACCCTTATTATACTTGGTCATTTATTTATTGAAGAAAATGATCCAATATTACATATCAGGCCTAGAAATTCATATATTTTCTCACCAGCCAGCCGGACTAGTTCCCTTCCAAAGTAACTCGCCAAACAGAAAATCAACTCGCCAAAATTTGTTCATGTATGAATTTTACTTCTGTCAAAAATAGCACAAAAGAGAGTCGTTACCATTGTTCATGACTAATGTGCATTTATTTCAAGACCCGAGTATTTTGATACTGTTAAATACATAAATGAGAGCAACACAGAGCACCATAATATAATATCAACAAATAATAATATATTGGAAAACTTGGCAACTTGGCGTATGAGTATTGAAAACAAATATACTTACTATCATGACTATAGCACCCAGAATATGTCCAACATGCTTTCTGTATTTAACCATTTATGAGAGAGAAAGCATTCGGAGCTTCATATTGACTAGGAATCAACTTGAAAAAAATGAATTATTCCATAAAAATCGTATCGCAGCCAAGGCCTACCCTGCTCCCACATTTGCTTATAAGTCCTTTGTCGTTCCTCCTTCTCGTACGCTTTATCGGCAGCCTTTTTCTCCTCTTCGGACCGAGGTCGCTTTGTCCCCGTCTCTGGCGGTTTCTGTACACCTTTCAGAAAATTCCACATTGCAACGTAGCTTTGGCAGATGTAAAAAAAAAAAACAAACACGTGTTTAAATGGGCGATAATGTGGCCACATCTATTGAATTTGATTACGAGATTACCGCAGTATTCAACGAGATGCGTTATATGCATGCGCAGTAGTGAAAAAACCGACAGCCTGACTCGTACACGATGTGATTCGGAATTCTTCGGTAGTTTCCGTCCTGCCGATAAACACATCGGTTAACACAGACACGGCACGCGCTTAATATGTGGCGGCTTTAGTTGACGGTGTGTCTGAATCTTCGCTTCATATATATTTTTTTATTTTCAACTAGCCAGCCGGGCTGCCTAGTGACAGGAATTACCCGCCAAATGACAAATTAAGTCGCCTCGGGTGACCGGACCACCGCAAATTTCGAGCCGTGCATATCTGTGAGTGGCAAAAGTATGTGAACCTCTAGGATTAGCAGTTAATTTGAAGGTGAAATTAGAGTCCGGTGTTTTCAATCAATGGGACGACAATCAGGTGTGAGCGGGCACCCTGTTTTATTTAAAGAACAGGGATCTATCAAAGTCTGATCTTCACAACACATGTTTGTGGAAGTGTATCATGGCACGAACAAAGGAGATTTCTGAGAACCTCAGAAAAATGCATTGTTGATGCTCATCAGGCTGGAAAAGGTTACAAAACCATCTCTATAGAGTTTGGACTCCACCAATCCACAGTCAGACAGATTGTGTACAAATGGAGGAAATTCAAGACCATTGACCAACAAAGATCACTCCAAGAGCAAGGCGTGTAAGAGTCGGCGAGGTCACAAAGGACCCCAGGGTAACTTCTAAGCAACTGAAGGCCTCTCTCACATTGGCTAATGTTAATGTTCATGAGTCCACCATCAGGAGAACACTGAACAATGGTGTGCATGGCAGGGTTGCAAGGAGAAAGCCACTGCTCTCCAAAAAGAACATTGCTGCTCGTCTGCAGTTTGCTAAAGATCACGTGGACAAGTCAGAAGGCTGTTGGAAAAATGTTTTGTGGACGGCTGAGACCAAAATAGAACTTTTTGGTTTAAATGAGAAGCGTTATGTTTGGAGAAAAGAAAACACTGCATTCCAGCATAAGAACCTTATCCCATCTGTGAAACATGGTGGTGGTAGTATCATGGTTTGGGCCTGTTTTGCTGCATCTGGGCCAGGACGGCTTGCCATCATTGATGGAACAATGAATTCTGAATTATACCAGCGAATTCTAAAGGAAAATGTCAGGACATCTGTCCATGAACTGAATCTCAAGAGAAGGTGGGTCATGCAGCAAGACAACGACCCTAAGCACACAAGTCGTTCTACCAAAGAATGGTTAAAGAAGAATAAAGTTAATGTTTTGGAATGGCCAAGTCAAAGTCCTGACCTTAATCCAATCGAAATGTTGTGGAAGGGCCTGAAGCGAGCAGTTTATGTGAGGAAACCCACCAACATCCCAGAGTTGAAGCTGTTCTGTATGGAGGAACGGGCTAAAATTCCCCCAAGCCGGTGTGCAGGACTGATCAACAGTTACCGCAAACGTTTAGTTGCAGTTATTGCTGCACAAGGGGGTCACACCAGATTCTGAAAGCAAAGGTTCACATCCTTTTGCCACTCACAGATATGGAATAATGGATCATTTTCCTCAATAAATAAATGACCAATTAAAATATTATAATTATAATTATCTACTTCTTGGACTTCTGTGAAAATCTGATGATGTTTTAGATCATATTTAAGCAAAAATATAGAAAATTCTAAAGGGTTCACAAACTTTCAAGCACCACTGTACCAGCTGTGAAACTGTAAAAATGTCTAGATGCCTCCACATTTGATAACACTGTTACAGATTCTACAAAGATCCAACCTCTCCAAGTAAACAATCCCAACTCACACATACCGTACTCTGTGTTTTCAGCGTACAGAGATGTTCTGACAGAGTAAACGAGCGAGGATTTGAACTCCTGGGTAAGAGGTCGGTTCGCACAAGCCAGGTTTCCACGGCAGTCTTGCGCACAATAGAAGTGATATTGTAAAAAATAAAAATAAATAAAATTCAACAAAAGACAACTGCGAATGCTCGGTGTTTCCATTAAAGGATGTGAATTGGTGTTACACTGGGGAACACAATTTTTGTTGAGTTAGGTCCGACAGCTATTTTTGGGTGCGGAATCCAAAACTGATCTCAGTTTTTCTCTATCACGTCAAGTTTTTGAACTATAGGATCCCCGTTTTCTTAAAAAATATGAAAAATACTGTACTTAACAGATATGTGCTTGTTTTATAAAAATTTACAAATATTGACATACAATGAAATATGAAAGAAACAGACATGACTGCAATGTTTATTTAACACTTATGTTTTTACAAAGGATATGGCTACTGTAATTATAATTGTGTGCAAGAAGAAGAAACCTTTATTCGTCACATGCACACTTCAAGCACAGTGAAATTCATCCTCTGCATTTAACCCATCTGAAGCAGTGAACACACACACACACACACACAGAGCAGTGGGCAGCCACACCAGAGCGCCCGGGGAGCAGTCAGGGGTTCGGTACCTTGCTCAAGGGCACCTCAGCCTAAGGCCGCCCCACGTTAACCTAACCTGCATGTCTTTGGACTGTGGGGGAAACCGGAGCACCCGGAGGAAACCCACGCGGACACGGGGAGAACATGCAAACTCCACACAGAAAGGCCCTCGCCGGCCGCTGGGTTCGAACCTGGGACCATCTTGCTGTGAGGCGACTGTGCTAACCACTACACCACCCATTTCACCAAGCAGTGTTCACTGTTTCAGATGGGTTAAATGCAGAGGATGAATTTCACTGTGCTTGAAGTGTGCATGTGACGAATAAAGGTTTCTTCTTCTTGCACACAATTATAATTACAGTAGCCATTACAGTAGCCTGTGCAAGTAGTTAAGGTAAAAATTTATGTTTATAGCTCTTTCTGGAGCGTTCAACTTGAGGACTATCGCGTTTGATGCTCCAACAATAGTCAGCCATCATATGTACATCCCATCTACCCTGATAACGTTCTTCCATAACCTTCAAATAGTCTTACTACAGCTCATCAGTGGAATTTTGCTTATCTGGAGGGTAAGCTGTGGAGAAAAAAACTTGACGTGCTAGGAAAAAAAAAACAAAAAACAAACCTGACTGCAATTTTGGAATCAGCATGCCAATTTTAGTTTTAATCAGCATAAGAATCTAACTCAACAGAATTTTTTTTTAAAATTGTTCCCCAGTGTTGTTTCCATGACTTGCTTTTTAGTGCAGTTTCAAATTGCACATTAAGCAGGTCAACAGAAACACAGCACCTGTAACTCTACAACAGCCATGTTCAAACTTCATCAGGGCAAACACATCATTCAAAGCTAGACGGCCTTTCGGTTTCATAAAATCGGTGAAATTTAGTTCTCTCTGAAATTTGGTCATTGTGATATATGTTTATTTTTGTAATATCTCAAAATAAATAAAAAATATCAGGCCATTCTGTGGCTGGGAAGTTATTTAATTTGAGCGGATTCGACAGCGCATTGATATCTGAGCTCCGTATCAACGCGCTGTCGAAGCGCGCAGAAGGTGTTAGTACGCCTGTCATTATAGTGCGGACTTTCCATAGCATAGAAAATCGCCACGTTTCAATTTGTGTAACTGAACTTGTTTCATATCACTGGTCATATAAACCTATGTAAACAGGAAAAACGTGGAAGAGTTTGGTCGCATCTAACTACAGCCCCAAAAAATACCGTTGGCCATGCTGAGCCTAGCTACATTGCTAACAGGAGTGACAGCGCGTCTGACTGCGTCTGACTGACTGGGAGGTCGCGCAAAGCTCGGAGAGGTACGGAGCAGCTCGTCTCAATTCAGATAAGAGCATATTTCATTATGGAAGTACGGTGGACTGTTCCTTTAAGAAAGGAAAAATAAAAATGATTTGTGCTAAACAAAAACAAGATATTTACTGCATATTTGGAAAAGTAAATGACAAAATGAATTTATTTCAAAAGTAGATCATAGAAACACTCAGCCATACATGAAATAACCTGGAAAATGAATGCAGGTCGTTTTTGACCCATGTTGTGCATTAGAAGGGTAGTGATACAAAAAGGGGTTTTATTCAAAAAGTAAGAAAGGAAAAAATAAAATAAGGATGCATGATGATCAAAAACAAGTTAATTGAGGAATACCTTGAATACTGAATGACGGAATTAATTTATTGCAAAGATATAGAAGATAAAAACTCAGCCAGGTCACTTTTGACCCATGTTTTGCATCAAAGGGTTAATAAGTTCAATTTATATAGTGCCTTTCTCACACCCAAGGTCGCTTTACAATTTGGGGGATGGATGGATGGATGGATGGATGGATGGATAAATAAGTCCACGAAAAGAGGGTCAGGATGTAATTCCAGTGGCGTAGCTGCCCACAGTCCCACCAAAGGCACACAAAAGTATGTCTCACACCGCCTCCACGACACCACTGGGCAACACCGCACCATGAAACCACAAAGCGAGCACAGAAGCGTCGCCACACAGAGCGCTGGCACGTCCCAAACTGCCCGCACAGCCACCGCGACGCCACCAGGCAACACCACCCGGAACACCGGACAACCCCGATGCCAAAAACAGCAACAAGTTCACTCACAGTGAGGAGCACAGGCATCATCACATAATGGACCAAGGCCCAAAACTGGGTTGGAGCTACACCACAACTGGTGGACAAAACATTCAAACAAAGAACATTCAAACCAAGAACAAACAT
The DNA here is from genome assembly GCF_027579695.1 of Neoarius graeffei. Classification (NCBI taxonomy): domain Eukaryota; kingdom Metazoa; phylum Chordata; class Actinopteri; order Siluriformes; family Ariidae; genus Neoarius; species Neoarius graeffei. The sequence continues at coordinate 41,341,957 of NC_083570.1, read as the reverse complement.
CAAATCCTACAGTCATTTTAAAAAAAAAAAAAACCCGCACACACCCCACAAGGAGGAAAAATAAAAAGCTCCAGCCAAAATATACACAGCGTACTCTCAAGTGGAAACGGGAGATTTAGCCTGTAATGACGAGGAACGCCAAAATAAACCAAATACAAAACACACACACAAACTAATGAATCATGAATCATATTTCACTGACTCGTCCGATTGTTTTGTCTGATGTTCAGATTCATCAACCCTCGAACATCATGATGTTGCGACTCGAAATATTAAAGTCTTGAAACCTCTTTATTAAGTGTATTAATTCCCGGGGGTATTTACTGAGGGCGAGTTCACTCTCAGATGCCTCATGTTGATGGAACACTGATTTACTTCACACATGCCTTTATCGTCTAACGCTGTGTTCACACTTATACCGGTACGAAAGTGGTACAACTGTATCGATACAAAGTATCCCGGTACAGTTTAGTGCATCTGTCCACACTAGCGAGAAATGTTTGCGGTTTTCTTTCACGGTAGTTGAAATGCGTGTGCGCGAAATGTTTCCGTGGTTACCGAGTAACTTCCTTCCGAGAATATGGCGGATGAAACAACGTGTGTGTGCTTTTTGTTGTCAATGTACAGTCTGTATTTCTGGTGGTCATTTATTCAGTCGAATCATATAAAACACGCGAGGCAGTTGAGAAAGAAACAAAGAAAACAAATCTCCCTTTCTCCCCCCTCACTTTCTCCCTCTTCCCTTCTCTTCCTCCTTTCTTCCTCCCTCTTTCCCCCTCCCCCTTTCTTCCCCCTTTCTTTGCTCCATGTAGCTCCACAGTCGTTTCGTTTTCGCATTATATTTGTATCGATACAGAACCACTTCATCTGTCCACACTACAGCGAAGCGCTACAGTACCGATACAAAACCCATACATGTGTGGGTTTCGTACCGATACAGTTATAGAGATCTTGCAGTCACGTGACCGGAAAGTACACAGCCACCATCTTGTCGGTAAAAAACACCGCTGAATACTGCTGCACTCGTGTACAAAATGGATCAATTTCAACCGACGGACTACACGGCTCATTTTTCTAATGAACAGATAACTAGATATGTGTCTAAAATAAAGGATCTACAGATTAGTGACCCTTATCGATTACCGGACGGAGTTTTCACGACCGTGTCAGTGGATGTTGAACTGCCAGAGGTGGAATACCCAGACGTGTATAATTACCTCATTAACTTTCCCTCGCTGTTCAGTGGTGAAGCACTGCGTGCTTATAAATCTCTGGACAGTTTTCTTTACAGAAATTCAGGATTTGTCAGCGACTCAGATGTGGCATCTTGTAAACAAGAAAATAACAATCCTCATTGGACGGGTAAGTCACTTAAGTATTACTAGTACTGATATCAGTAGTATCTAGTAAAGCACTGACCAGCCGATTATAGAATAGAATAAGGTAATTCTAGCTGTAATTCCAAATCGTCCGTCTTGTTTACATGGATGTGGCGTTGGAGAGGTAGAGGCTTGGCAGTGGAGGTTTGAGTGGCTGTTTTCTGAGCTTAGTCAACAGGCCGGCTCTGCAGCCTCGCTTTTGCTTCCTCTCCCGGCGCTGCCTCCTTCGCCTGCCAGACCCGATAACAATCCACGGAGACCCCGCTGGTCTCGCTATCTCGTCCGGAATGTTGTGCATGTGATGGAAATCGCTACAAACCATCATTTTCTGCTGGAAACCAATGTCCAGTAAGTCCATACGGTTGTAGTGGATATTGAAGTCCGGTACAGACGAACACCACGCAAAAATACACACAAAAACCATAAAAAACGTGCACAGGTAGGGAGAGCTTGTAGCCGCAGCCGTTGTAGTAGAATTGTATATAGTAGGGTTTTCCAGAAGAAAAGGTAGAAGTAGAAGCAGAAGTAGAAGGCAGAAATATGGCGTTTGACCGACAAGATGGCGTCTGTCACAATCTGGATCGGCTGTGACGTCACATGCAAGATCTCTATACCGCTACAGTACCGGTATAGTTGCTAGTGTGGACAGGTGTTGCGGTACGCAAGTAGTTTCGTATCGGTACAAAATCCCTAGTGTGGACAGGGTACAAGTGTGGTTCTAGTGAGATGGAAGGCTTTACTCTCTCAGACACGCAACACGTTTGCCTTCTCGTTACCGTTGTACTTTACTGTCCTGACTCTTAAACACCAGTTACTTTAATACTTCTATGTTTAACTACAGTAATGTTCTGAAGCAGCGCACAAGTATTTAGCACATACTCCACATCCACACAGGCGAATCTTACCATCTCCAGCTGATCCATGAGCTTCACGAGGAACTTGCGGCATTCTGGGGTTTTACTGTCCAGTTTCATGCCTGTCTGCATGGCATAAAGACGACCTGGAACACATGAAACACACGTGACAAACAGGACGTTAGAACAAGATTAATTTTTTAAAAAATGCTCTGTTTCTCAAAATCCAGTGAATGTGGATCAAATAAAAGAGTTATTCCACTCACTCAATCTCCTCGTACATGGCTTATAGCTCACTCGGCGCTACGCACCTCATTGGCTGGCAGCTCATATCTGACTCAATTTCGTGGAATAACTGTTATACACAGTGTGTGTCTTTTTTTTTTTTTAAATTCGACACACACTGTGTATAACAGTTATTCCATGAAAATGAGCTGCCAGCCAATGAGGTGCGTAGCGCCGAGTGAGCTATAAGCCATGTACGAGGAGATTGAGTGAGTGGAATAACTCTTTTATTCGATCCACATTCACTGGAAACTTGATAGAAAACGTCTGACAAAATCATTTCCGCTTAGAATGTAAACAAACCGGCGAAATGACGGGAGTAATTTGCGAAAAACGCTATAATAGTTCTTGAAAGTAAAAACTTCTCTTTTTTATTTATCAAATACGTTTATTCCAGGGCGGCACGTTGGTGTAGTGGTTAGCGCGGTCACCTCACAGCAAGAAGGTCTGGGTTCGAGCCCCGTGGCCGGCGAGGGCCTTTCTGTGTGGAGTTTGCATGTTCTCCCCGTGTCCGCGTGGGTTTCCTCCGGGTGCTCCGGTTTCCCCCACAGTCCAAAGACATGCAGGTTAGGTTAACTGGTGACTCTAAATTGACCGTAGGTGTGAATGTGAGTGTGAATGGTTGTCTGTGTCTATGTGTCAGCCCTGTGATGACCTGGCGACTTGTCCAGGGTGTACCCCGCCTTTCGCCCGTAGTCAGCTGGGATAGGCTCCAGCTTGCCCGCGACCCTGTAGAACAGGATAAAGCGGCTACAGATGAGATGAGATGAAAATTTATCAAAATTCAAACCAGTGTACTTGTATCTCACATCATGTTCTGAACAAGCCATGAATATGCTTGCCGTTTTAACAGATGCATTAATTTCCTGCTCGACGTATGTTTGAATCTTGTATAAATTTCATTTCCCAGCCTTTAGGGGTTACTGGGTATTCTAGGAAATAAATATTGGTTATTAAAAATATGGTTATTTTCACATTCTTTTACACTTTTTACTGTTTGTGTACTCGCGGCCGCTTTATGGCTTTGACCTTCAATCACATCAGCTACACTGTATGCAAGCTTGACGCTGACTGGCTGCTCGTCGTTGCAACGTCCGGGTGCCAGAAAGCTTGCTTCTGATTCGCTACAGTTCAAAATGGAGTTTTGCTGATGAGGAGCATGCACGCATGGTTACGAAATGTCATTATACATCAATACAAGATGTTATAGATGAAAAAAAATTAAGAAGACTTTAGCTTAAAAAAAAAATAAAATGTTAAGTTGTAACATCAGTCTGTTGGGCCATTTCCTGGGGCGTGGCCCTGTGTGACCTAGGATTCCACAAGTAAGATGCGCAAGTTTAACCACCTTCTTCTTCTTTTGGGTTTTACAGCAGCTGGCATCCACAGTGTTGCATTACTGCCATCTACAGGTTTACCTTTGAGCGTGCACTGACAGTTCCATCATTCTGTCGCTAAACGAACAGCTGATCACACCGAGGTGCTCGCTGAGCGCCGATATTTATTAGTTTGGTCCTGCGTTTCCTTTCCTTCGCAACATAACGTCTTTTCTTCTCGCTTTCCGTTACTGTAGTCGGTCTTTCAATGCTTCATTCGTGCCCTCCACTTTCCTCTCCTGTTTCAAATTTGTATCCCACAATGCCTTGCGCAAACAGGGAAAGCCCACCACGTGATGCATGTAGTATCTTGTATTGCGTCATGGTGAAGCAAGAAAAAAAAAAATGGTGGAGAATTTAGGGTCACATGGTGCAAAATTCATTAATTGCTCTATTTAAAATAATAATAATAATAATAATAATAATAATAATAATAATAATAATAAATTAAAACCAGAAGTCAGTGATTCGAATTCAGTAGCTTTTGGGCCACTAAACAAAAATAATTGGGTGTCGGGGAAAATTCTTTTTATGACCTACACTTGAAAAATCTGAAGTCAGTCTACGGTAGCTTTAAGTGTTTTTCCCCCCCCCACTAGTCAGTAGTCATGGTGAATAGTAGCTGCTATGTATTCTGTTCTCTGAACAGAGCTCGCCCCCTGTGAACAGCCTTCCCTGCTTTAATTAAGCTACTTCTAGTTTTATTTATTATTAATAAATATAAATAATTAAGCCTTTTTCTCTCGGCAGGTTAGTTTAATATGAATAAATTTCAATTACACAGGTTTAGTTAATAATTCATGTTTTATTGGCCGACATTCCAACTGCATGTGTAAGCTATTAATTGTGCTAGCATGTTATTATTTTGGATTATATATATATATATATATATATATATATATATATATATATATATATATATATATTAGGCCATACACTCAGTTTTATGCACACACTGATAATAAACACCTATAAAATAGCAAGCAGTGAAAGTTGGGCCTGGAATGCACCAGAAAGCGTCTAAAAATTGAAAATTTTCGAGGGCAGGACCCCCCAGCAGGAGGGTATCAAACGTGCTTTGTTGCGCCGTACTTCCTTCTTTCCACCACCTACTTAATTTCTTAATGAAACCCTTGGACGTACATACCGTACAGTACAAAGTACGCAGTACATTATCAAGTCGGTACAAAAAACATTTTAGAGTCCAAACGTTCGTTTTCCAGTACAAAATTAAATGTTACAGGAAAAAAAAAAAAAAAGTTTGTATCTGAGCAGCATATTGCATAAGAGCCGACTTTTCAGATTAAAAAAGAAAACAATGAAGGCTACTGGGGTTTTGGTGCAAAATTAAGAAGCGAACGTGACATTCAAAATGTCCAGGAGAACTCAGTGTTTTCCCCAGAAAAAAATTAAAGCCCTAAATTCTGGCATGATAAAAAACAGACAATTGAGCACCAAAGGCACAAAGTGAAACTAGGGGGGGTGCGGCGGCATGACCCCCCGGAAAATTTTTGGAAAACAGATGCTCTCAGGTGCATTTTCAGAGTCTCAGAGGTTTTAGATCCATGATTATAGGATTGATTTTACCAGCATTTCAATGATTTCTGACCTAAACAGTATTAATGTACACACATTTGAAATTTCACATTAAAGTTCAACATGCAAGTTAAACTGTTCTGTTATAGATTCCTGAGGTATACGATAGATTGAAAATCTACGGGGATCCCTTGCACTTACACTACCGTTGAAAAGTTTGGGGTCACTTTGAAATGTCCTTATTTTTGAAAGAAAAGCACTGTTCTTTTCAATGAAGATCACTTTAAACTAATCAGAAATCCACTCTATACATTGCTAATGTGGTAAATGACTATTCTAGCTGCAAATGTGTGGTTTTTGGTGCAATATCTCCATAGGTGTATAGAGGCCCATTTCCAGCAACTCTCACTCCAGTGTTCTAATGGTACAGTGTGTTTGCTCATTGCCTCAGAAGGCTAATGGATGATTAGAAAACCCTTGTACAATCATGTTAGCACAGCTGAAAACAGTTGAGCTCTTTAGAGAAGCTATAAAACTGACCTTCCTTTGAGCAGATTGAGTTTCTGGAGCATCACATTTGTGGGGTCGATTAAATGCTCAAAATGGCCAGAAAAATGTCTTGACTATATTTTCTATTCATTTTACAACTTATGGTGGGAAATAAAAGTGTGACTTTTCATGGAAAACACAAAATTGTCTGGGTGACCCCAAACTTTTGAACGGTAGTGTAATTATCTATGATCAAGTCATGTTGTAACAAAAATGTGCATGAAAATATGAACAGTGGTTTGCTCCATCTTATGTAACCCAGTGAAGAGAATCGATCATCATGACCTCCTGTTGATCACAAAGGGATCTGAACCTAAGACCTGCCACCTTAAAATAAGTTGCTGTATTACTGTAACTGTAATGATTTAGAATGTTTCTGATGCAATTACCGTAATATATGTAGAACTAAGATACGCTGAAAAGAAAAGGAAGGCAACTGCATATTATAAAGTCTAAATTTTGGCGCTTTATTAAATGGACTAGATTAAGATTAAAACATATTTAAAGGAAAAGAAAACGCAATTCATACATTTTAGGTTTGCAGAAAGATTATGTATTTATAAACACGTTCATGAAGAGAATTTGTTAATAAGGTGTCAAATGTAGCATAATTTTGAATAATAATGATAAGCGTATTTGCCAGCGTGATGTCACTGTGAGCCTTTAACGAAAGAATAATCCGGAGCCTTCTTTTGTTAAATGAATCCCAGTGACATCACGCTGCCAAAAATGCTTATGATGATTATTTGAAATGATGCTGTATTTGACACATTTGGACAACTTCACTTCGTGAGAGTGTTTATAAGTACATAATCTTTCTGCAAACCCAAACTAATGAATTAAGTTTTCTCCTCCTTTAAAGCAGATTAATTCTCCTCGGCTTTTGCTCGGCCCGATGTTGGCCGACCCTCTCATAGTCCATCTCGCTGTCATCCATGCTGATGTGGATCGAATTGTCCAGCGAGTCTCCTAGCTTATTAAAATCAGTCGGCTTTGTCCGTCTGGTGCGGGACGACATCGGCAGCCAATGAGATCGCTTATAATGAATCGGAAACTTCCGGGATGTCTGACGTTTTCTTTCGATATTTTTATTGGACGGTTTGAACATGTGATCTTGACGTAGCCAACAGATTACAGTTTGTTTGCATCACACCATGCGGACATATTACTTTGACAGAATCAACACAAACATTGGAAAAAAAGAGCGCTTGTTTAACACAAATATCAATCAGTCTGTAATTGGATCTGTTATTTGCTCGCCTATGTATCTAGTTACTTGTGGGTAGGAAATTTAACGTATCGGTATAAATCTAAGCCTATCGGATTTTAACTAAAGCGACTAAGGGCCTCTGCATGCTCTTGCGACAAGGCTTTCGCAGACAGCTTTTCGCAGACAGTTGTAATTTATCATTGAGCGGGGAGTAATAGGCGAGCGCGATGTTATTCACCGCCACAACGCAAGGGGGCGCGAAGTCGCAAAATCGCTAGGAGTAGTTGGTGGGTGTGGTTAGTGGAGTGTTTATCCTCCGGTTACTTATAATGATTAGAACTGGAGTCGTATAGATGTACGTACTTCCTCAATCAGCCGCTCTTCGTGCTGCTCCATCTTCGCTCGTGTTTTTAAAAATGGCGGTCGTGAAAACAAAACAAACCGGGAAAGTAGGGAAGCGGAAGTGCGTGTACAGCGGATGTAGAGTGGACCAATCAGAGCCCTCTTGTCTGCAAGGCTTCTGCGGTGGTCACAATTTTTGGGAGGTGCGCGCAGAGCGTCTGCGAAGGTGGGGGGGCTACGCAGACACCATCTGCGACACCATCTGCGAGGACTGCGTTGTCAGCATAAATTGGCCTTAAGCGTATCGGCAGGCAGAGCGAGCGTATCAGGCCCGATACGCTAAAACGCTTTGGGGAAAACCATGAAACTGTGGCCGGTTCTGGAAGATGCTCAGTAAAACCTACAGCTCAGTTCCTTATAAAACTGCACTCACTGTACCTGAGACTACTACTTTTTTAATGCAAAGCGTCATTACACCAAATACTGACTTTGCTTCATTCATCGTGGCTTACTGATTACTGTTTATAGGATTTTTTTTTTAAAACACAAACATTTCACGTCATTATTTTTAAGCCATTTTTGGTCTACAGCATTTCTTTACATGTGCCAAAGACTTTTGTACAGTACTGTGTGTATATGTAAGTACACACACACACACACACACACACACACACACACACACAGGATTCTTCAGTTACAGTATTTAAAAGATATCTTGTACCCAAGAACCATTCCTGAAAATTTCATGCATCTCGCTTAAATATTTCAAAAGTTATGGCTTATGGAAATTCAGTTATTTTTATCCAGCGCTAGTCTTGACAGTAAAATTCAAGCCACGCCCCCATATCCAAAAAACTAACAAAGATGTAAGGCTCAAATTTTGCATGCTCTTTACTGCGACTAATGACCTTAATCTTTGGAAGTATGAAGCAAATCTGACACGGTCAGACCTTTGTTTAATATACCAGTGTAGACTAATATTTATTTATTAAAATTATTATATAAAACTTATTGACTAAAAAGACTAAAAACAAGCCAATATAAATGAAAAAAAATGAATTCAACAGCTCGCTGGGTAAAAGCCGTTCAGCCACCGCTGGGAATATTTAAACGAGCGTCTGTTCCAGTTCCTCAGGGACATCATCCGCTAATGAAGACAAAGCCGTTTACCTCCCACACACTCGTCAATTAAACACACACCGGAATGAAATGATCCCAAAGGAAATTAAAAAGTTGTAGCTTTCCCGTGGCTCGCGTGGCCTTAAGGTAAACTCTCTGTACTAGTCACGAGTGTCAAGAGTGAAGGGTGTGCCACACAACAGACTATTTCTATGCACCAAGTTAAAAAAAATAATAATAATTTAGGGCAGCACGGTGGTGTAGTGGTTAGCGCTGTCTCCTCACAGCAAGAAGGTTTGAGCCCCGTGGCCGGCGAGGGCCTTTCTGTGCGGAGTTTGCATGTTCTCCCCGTGTCCGCGTGGGTTTCCTCCGGGTGCTCCGGTTTCCCCCACAGTCCAAAGACATGCAGGTTAGGTTAACTGGTGACTCTAAATTGACCGTAGGTGTGAATGTGAGTGTGAATGGTTGTCTGTGTCTATGTGTCAGCCCTGTGATGACCTGGCGACTTGTCCAGGGTGTACCCCGCCTTTCGCCCGTAGTCAGCTGGGATAGGCTCCAGCTTGCCTGCGACCCTGTAGAACAGGATAAAGCGGCTAGAGATAATGAGATGAGATGAAAATTTATCAAAATTCAAACCAGTGTACTTATATCCCACATCATGTTCTGAACAAGCCATGAATATGCTTGCCGTTTTAACAGATGCATTAATTTCCTGCTCGACGTATGTTTGAATCTTGTATAAATTTCATTTCCCAGCCTTTAGGGGTTACTGGGTATTCTGGGAAATAAATATTAAATCCATTTATTTTCAAATAACCTGGAAAATATGTAGAATATGACAAAGGAGAACTGAAGGCAAATTTATCATCAAAATTCTCTCTCTCATTTTATTAAATATCGGAATGCATTTTCGATCGCTATTTTTGTCGCTGCTATAGCAAGTTATGAGTGTTTGAAATACGCTCTGTAATATCAGTCCGTATGTCAAAGCGATGGCCGTAAACGCGATTCGTTGAGACCTGTGCAAGACATCGTAGGACGGAAGTAAAACTTACAGCGGAAATCAAAGTGACCGACGTCTGCCAACGTTGTCAAGAGACGCGCGCGCCCTCTTTCGAATGCTGATGTAATCAAGCCGGAAGTTGTGTTTGTTTTGATAGCAATCAGGAAAGCCTGAAGAAAGTAGGCAGTAATCGTCATTTAAACTCGTTTTTGCGCAATATTTTGTTTGGAAAACAGTTCTCAAAATGGCGGCACTGACAGCTGGCTGACACTTCATGTTTCGAAGTCTCGCACAAGTCTCGTGAAGATCGCGTGGATAAGCGACGCCTGCCGTGGACCAAATGAACTAAATTCAGCACGGCTAAAAACCAAAATAGGCCGATTAGTATAACATTTAATTGCAATTAGTTGCCAATACAAGTCACAATATAAGGTTACTAAAACCGAAAACGTAACTGAATAACACGTTAATTCAGAAATAAAGCAAGTTTAAAATGAGTTCAGTTCCCCTTTAAAAATAAGAACTGCTGGAGCAGGTGTAATGTGTGACCCTATTCAGGAGAACTGAGGCTCTGGGTCAGACTACATGTCTGCGCCCCAACGACCCTTAAAGTATTGAGCAGCTGAATGGATGAGTGGCCAAAACACGAACACCACCACTCGGCTAATTCACTTCCACTGGACACCACAGACTGTTTGCTTTTACGTGCATGGGCAGGAATGGGAGGCAGGTTCACAGAGGAAAGAAAATTCTTCATTTCAGTAGTGTTGCACTAACTGCTCAACCATTAAGGCCAATTTATGCTGACAACCCAGTCCTCGCAGATGGTGTCGCAGACAGCGTCTGCGTAGCCCCCCCACCTTCGCAGACGCTCTGCGCGCACCTCCCAAAAATTGTGACCACCGCAGAAGCCTCGCAGACAGCATCGCAGACAAGAGGGCTCTGATTGGTCCACTCTACATCTGCTGTACACGCACTTCCGCTTCCCTACTTTCCCGGTTTGGTTTGTTTTCACGACCGCCATTTTTAAAAACACGAGCGAAGATGGAGCAGCACGAAGAGCGGTTGATCGAGGAAGTGAGGAAGTACGGACATCTATACGACTCCAGTTCTAGTCATTATAAGTAACCGGAGGATAAACACTCCACTAACCACACCCACCAACTACTCCTAGCGATTTCGCGACTTCACGCCCCCTTGCGTTATGGCGGTGAATAACATCGCGCACGCCTATTACTCCCCGCTCAACGATAAATTACAACTGTCTGCGAAAAGCTATCTGCGAAAGCCTTGTCGCAAGAGCATGCAGAGGCCCTTAGCGGTCCAACCGTTACCACTGCATGTTCAAAATGTAAGAAACCGCACGGGGGGCACGCCGTTACAGGGTTGAAACTTGGCAGTCGCACGGTCGCCAGTGGTGATTAAAAACCGACCAGGGACACGAAAAGTTGAAGTTTGGTTGCCTGAAGCGTGACTACGATTTGAGAAGTACAAAAAAAAATGTAAATAAAATGTTCCTTCCTTGAAGTACCTTTATTTTCTTTACTTTCCTCAACTCCTACTCAAGGGTAAGGCCGGAGGCAGGGCATCTGTGATTAGAGAGTATTCACTTTTTTTTAATTAAAAATTTCATGAGGTAGAGAAGTACCAAACGGTTGACTTTATGTCAGCATTGGCCTTGCAAGGTTCAGGATGATGTTGAACAATAGACAGATGGCATTTTGAGCCATATACAGTGGTGCTTGAAAGTTTGTGAACCCTTGAGAATTTTCTATATTTCTGCATAAATATGACCTAAAACATCATCAGATTTTCAAACAAGTCATAAAAGTAGATAAAGAGAACCCAGTTAAACAAATGAGACAAAAATATTATACTTGGTCATTTATTTATTGAGGAAAATGATCCAATATTACATATATGTGAGTGGCAAAAGTATGTGAACCTCTAGGATTAGCAGTTAATTTGAAGGTGAAATTAGAGTCAGGTATTTTCAATCAATGGGATGACAATCAGGTGTGAGTGGGCACCCTGTTTTATTTAAAGAACAGGGATCTATCAAAGTCTGATCTTCACAACACACGTTTGTGGAAGTGTATCATGGCACAAACAAAGGAGATTTCTGAGGACCTCAGAAAAAGCGTTGTTGATGCTCATCAGGCTGGAAAAGGTTACAAAACCATCTCTAAAGAGTTTGGACTCCACCAATCCACAGTCAGACAGATTGTGTACAAATGGAGGAAATTCAAGACCATTGTTACCCTCCCCAGGAGCAGTCGGCCAACAAAGATCACTCCAAGAGCAAGGCGTGGAATAGTTGGCGAGGTCACAAAGGACCCCAGGGTAACTTCTAAGCAACTGAAGGCCTCTCTCACATTGGCTAATGTTAATGTTCATGAGTCCACCATCAGGAGAACACTGAGCAACAATGGTGTGCATGGCAGGGTTGCAAAGAGAAAGCCACTGCTCTCCAAAAAGAACATTGCTGCTCATCTGCAGTTTGCTAAAGATCATGTGGACAAGTCAGAAGGCTATTGGAAAAATGTTTTGTGGATGGATGAGACCAAAATAGAACTTTTTGGTTTAAATGAGAAGGGTTATGTTTGGAGAAAGGACAACACTGTATTCCAGCATAAGAACCTTATCCCATCTGTGAAACATGGTGGTGGTAGTATCATGGTTTGGGCCTGTTTTGCTGCATCTGGGCCAGGACGGCTTGCCATCATTGATGGAACAATGAATTCTGAATTATACCAGTGAATTCTAAAGGAAAATGTCAGGACATCTGTCCATGAACTGAATCTCAAGAGAAGGTGGGTCATGCAGCAAGACAATGACCCTAAGCACACAAGTCGTTCTACCAAAGAATGGTTAAAGAAGAATAAAGTTAATGTTTTGGAATGGCCAAGTCAAAGTCCTGACCTTAATCCAATGGAAATGTTGTGGAAGGACCTGAAGCGAGCAGTTCATGTGAGGAAACCCACCAACATCCCAGAGTTGAAGCTGTTCTGTACGGAGGAATGGGCTAAAATTCCTCCAAGCCAGTCTACAGGACTGATCAACAGTTACCGCAAACGTTTAGTTGCAGTTATTGCTGCACAAGGGGGTCACACCAGATACTGAAAGCAAAGGTTCACATACTTTTGCCACTCACAGATGTGTAATATTGTATCATTTTCCTCAATAAATAAATGAGCAAATATAATATTTTTGTCTCATTTGTTAAACTGGGTTCTCTTTATCTACTTTTAGGACTTGTGTGAAAATCTGATGATGTTTTAGGTCATATTTATGCAGAAATATAGAAAATTCTAAAGGGTTCACAAACTTTCAAGCACCACTGTATATATATAAAATATTTATTAAGTTTAGTGAGCGAGCCGTACAGCCGTGTTTTACACGGCCAAGTCTCAAAAAACACGGCCATAAATCACCAAACATGGCCTATAAATTTTATTCTAACCTGTGCTAATCAAAATTGAGACATTTTGTTGTTTTGTAAAGTAATTTTGTGCATTTTTGTCGACAGTCAGCGGTTTCCCGGGGCGTGCCCAGGCCACGTGCTTTCCATATATGGAAGTTAAATCGAGAAAAATCAAATTTACCGCCAAAAACGTAGCGTTCTTATTGATCAGATTTTGAAACGAGGCTTGAATGGAAGCAAAATACTACGAGTTTTGAGAGCTCTGCCGGCGAAGCTCGGCAGGTTTAGAATGAGTAGGTCATTTATTTAGATAAATATCTTCACGAGTGGGGCGGCACGGTGGTGTAGTGGTTAGCGCTGTTGCCTCACAACAAGAAGATCCTGGGTTCGAGCCCCGGGGCCGGCGAGGGCCTTTCTGTGTGGAGTTTGCATGTTCTCCCTGTGTCCACGTGGGTTTCCTCCGGGTGCTCCGGTTTCCCCCACAGTCCAAAGACATGCAGGTTAGGTTAACTGGTGACTCTAAATTGACCGTAGGTGTGAATGGTTGTCTGTGTCTATGTGTCAGCCCTGTGATGACCTGGCGACTTGTCCAGGGTGTACCCCGCCTTTCGCCCGTAGTCAGCTGGGATAGGCTCCAGCTTGCCTGCGACCCTGTAGAAGGATAAAGCGGCTAGAGATAATGAGATGAGATGAGATCTTCACGAGTTTATCATCATACAAGCCGGATAAACAAACTGACCGAAACTTTACACTTCCCTCTGTGCCCACTGCCAAATAATATTATAGTTTTTAAATGGCCTAATTTAGATGAAACATAAAACTTGTCCCCTTCCTCAGCCACACCGGACTCGGCGCTCAGAGCCCACTTCCGTGTTCGTTAAAAGACTGTTCCCATGGTAACACCATGATGATCACTTTCACTCTTTCGGTTTCGACTGGTTTCTCTTTCGCCGAGATTTACATTACCTTAAGTAGTACTTTCATAAAATACCATTATTGAATTTTTTTTTATTGTTTACTGTATTTACATTAGAGCCCTGCACTACCGCGGGACCCGCCGCAAAGCAGTGCGGCGCAGGACAAATTTTGAAAGCTCATTGCGAGCGCGGGCGGGACCGGAAGTGCACATATGCGCGCGCGGGCGGGAGCGGGAGTGCACATATGCGGCGCGGGCGGGAGCGGTGATAAGCTGCAGTCCCGCTAACTAAAAACGTGTTTGAAATAAAATTTATAAATTATTAATTTATGTCTATCATATATAATTTGTGCTGGATATTTTATTTGGCATTAATAAAAACATTTTAAGATGCCTAAATTTGCAGAGAGAGTCAGATTGCCAGATTGAGTGAGGAATGGCATCTTAAATTTGCCATTGATCACCCTAACGGGAAATCCTTTGATCACTCTAATGACTCGCAGTTCACACCCAGCTAGCAAGAGAACCATGAGTGAAGTGATTTACTGCTTGCGTTAGTCTACAACTCTAATCAGAGAGACAGGTTACACAGTGACTGTAGGCTTGACTCAATGCTATCCCAGAAATCCTTCCTTTAATATGCAAATTTGGCTGTCCAATCAGAGGCGGCCACATTTGCATATTACAGGAAGGATTTCTGGGATAGCATTGAGTCAAGCCTACCGTCACTGTGTAACCTGTCTCTCTGATTAGAGTTGTAGACTAACTCAAGCAGTAAATCAATTCACTTCTCTTACTAGCTCTGTTTTGCAATAAAAAAAATAAATAAATAAAAAAGCCACACACCATTGGTACAAAGCAAGCCCATTTCACTTTATGCTGATCAGAGAATTACAATGGTTTCTCATGTGATAAAAATGTGCGATTCGCGATTAAATATTTTAATCGCTTGACAGCACTAATTATTATTATTATTATTAGAGACACTACATGCTGAATTCAGAAACAAGGTAAATAATAACAAACGTGCACGTGAGCTGTAGATATTTATGCTCAAATCCACTCAAAGTAGGGGGCGGGGCACCATCACGCTGTGTCAAGACAAGAACTTTCCTGAGAAATAACACGAATGTCTGCATCATGCGGGATTTGCGGGCGGGAGCGGGACAAAATATGGCAGGCGCGGGCGGGAGCGGAACTGAAAATCATAAATTTTTTGTGGGCGCGGGCGGGAGCGGGACTGAAAAATCCAACCCGCGCAGACCTCTAATTTACATTTCAAGTAACTACAGGAAAATTTCCTTTCGCTTGTAACTAAATTTCACTTATTTTTAACTCCTGTTTATTGTGCTTTAACAGAATCAAGATGAGATGAGATGAGGATCCTAGCATGGTGGCACGGTGGTGTAGTGGTTAGCGCTGTCGCCTCACAGCAAGAATGTCCGGGTTTGAGCCCAGCGGCCGGTGAGGGCCTTTCTGTGCGGAGTTTGCATGTTCTCCCCGTGTCCGCCGGTTTCCCCCACAATCCAAAGACATGCAGGTTAGGTTAACTGGTGACTCTAAATTGAGCGTAGGTGTGAATGTGAGTGTGAATGGTTGTCTGTGTCTATGTGTCAGCCCTGTGATGACCTGGCGACTTGTCCAGGGTGTACCCCGCCTTTCGCCTGTAGTCAGCTGGGATAGGCTCCAGCTTGCCTGCGACCCTGTAGAACAGGATAAAGCGGCTACAGATAATGAGATGAGAATGATCTCTCTCATAACATTAATCTTCAGAGTCTGCTGAATCTCGTTTGTTATCGGTGTTGTATTTAGCAAAGATGTATTCTGTGTAATAAGACTCGATTGCAGCAATTTGTATTTTGTTTTTTGCCTTAAGTGCACTAGAAATTATAATTTAAGCTTTCTGCTTTTATTGCAGGAATTTGGAGAAGATTTTATTGATAATTACAGTGATTTGTAAAGTTCTGGTTAATGGATAAACTACATTTAAACTTTTATATAAAATAATATTTTTTATATATATATATATATATATATATACACACACACACACACACATACACACTATTTTACATATAAAAAAATATTATTATATATATATATTAAAAAAAAGACCAAGTAACACGCCCTGTTTTCAGAAAAACACTCCCAACCGCTCATTCTCATCTCATTATCTGTAGCCGCTTTATCCTGTTCTACAGGGTCGCGGGCAAGCTGGAGCCTATCCCAGCTGACTACGGGCGAAAGGCGGGGTACACCCTGGACAAGTCGCCAGGTCATCACAGGGCTGACACATAGACACAGACAACCATTCACACTCACATTCACACCTACGCTCAATTTAGAGTCACCAGTTAACCTAACCTGCATGTCTTTGGACTGTGGGGGAAACCGGAGCACCCGGAGGAAACCCACGCGGACACGGGGAGAACATGCAAACTCCACACAGAAAGGCCCTTGCCGGCCACGGGGCTCGAACCCGGACCTTCTTGCTGTGAGGCGACAGCGCTAACCACTACACCACTGTACCGCTGCACTCCCAACCTACTCCAGGAAATACTAAGGCTTGCACATTAATGGATTCAGATATATTCGGAACACCCTTTCCTCAACCTGGCAACAGTTTGGCGACAAACCGTCAACATCTAATATCAGAAAACTGAGTTTTATTCCGTCAACCGGTCTTCATCACCACACACTTATATAGAGATTCATTGGGCGGATTCGTGACCATTCTTGTCACCAAACTCCAGGAAATACTAAGGCGTGAGGCGAGCATTAATGGGCGGAAATATATTGGGGATGCCCTTTTCTCAACCTGGCAACAGTTTGGATACAATCTGTCAACATCTCACATGAGAAAAATGGCTTTTATTTAATGAACTGGGCATCTGTCCAACCACCATGGCAGTGACCGAACGGGCTGGATTTCTCTGAGAACGGATTCCATTCGTGTTTGAGATTATTTCTGATGAAATGCCAAACAAGTCTTAAAAAAAAAAAACTTGAAATACAACCCCGATTCCAAAAAAGTTGGGACAAAGTACAAATTGTAAATAAAAACGGAATGCAATAATTTACAAATCTCAAAAACTGATATTGTATTCACAATAGAACATAGACAACATATCAAATGTCGAAAGTGAGACATTTTGAAATTTCATGCAAAATATTGGCTCATTTGAAATTTCATGACAGCAACACATCTCAAAAAAGTTGGGACGGGGCAATAAGAGGCTGGAAAAGTTAAAGGTACAAAAAAGGAACAGCTGGAGGACCAAATTGCAACTCATTAGGTCAATTGGCAATAGGTCATTAACATGACTGGGTATAAAAAGAGCATCTTGGAGTGGCAGCGGCTCTCACAAGTAAAGATGGGAAGAGGATCACCAATCCCCCTAATTCTGCACCGACAAATAGTGGAGCAATATCAGAAAGGAGTTCGACAGTGTAAAATTGCAAAGAGTTTGAACACATCATCATCTACAGTGCATAATATCATCAAAAGAATCTCTGTGCGTAAGGGTCAAGGCCGGAAAACCATACTGGGTGCCCGTGATCTTCGGGCCCTTAGACGGCACTGCATCACATACAGGCATGCTTCTGTATTGGAAATCACAAAATGGGCTCAGGAATATTTCCAGAGAACATTATCTGTGAACACAATTCACCGTGCCATCCGCCGTTGCCAGCTAAAACTCTATAGTTCAAAGAAGAAGCCGTATCTAAACACGATCCAGAAGCGCAGACGTCTTCTCTGGGCCAAGGCTCATTTAAAATGGACTGTGGCAAAGTGGAAAACTGTTCTGTGGTCAGACGAATCAAAATTTGAAGTTCTTTATGGAAATCAGGGACGCCGTGTCATTCGGACTAAAGAGGAGAAGGATGACCCAAGTTGTTATCAGCGCTCAGTTCAGAAGCCTGCATCTCTGATGGTATGGGGTTGCATTAGTGCGTGTGGCATGGGCAGCTTACACATCTGGAAAGACACCATCAATGCTGAAAGGTATATCCAGGTTCTAGAGCAACATATGCTCCCATCCAGACGACGTCTCTTTCAGGGAAGACCTTGCATTTTCCAACATGACAATGCCAAACCACATACTGCATCAATTACAGCATCATGGCTGTGTAGAAGAAGGGTCCGGGTACTGAACTGACCAGCCTGCAGTCCAGATCTTTCACCCATAGAAAACATTTGGCGCATCATAAAACGGAAGATACGACAAAAAAGACCTAAGACAGTTGAGCAACTAGAATCCTACATTAGACAAGAATGGGTTAACATTCCTATCCCTAAACTTGAGCAACTTGTCTCCTCAGTCCCCAGACGTTTACAGACTGTTGTAAAGAGAAAAGGGGATGTCTCACAGTGGTAAACATGGCCTTGTCCCAACTTTGAGATGTGTTGTTGTCATGAAATTTAAAATCACCTAATTTTTCTCTTTAAATGATGCATTTTCTCAGTTTAAACATCTGATATGTCATCTATGTTCTATTCTGAATAAAATATGGAATTTTGAAACTTCCACATCGTTGCATTCCCAACTTTTTTGGAATCAGGGTTGTATGAAACACTTGATACTCTTCTTACATTGTGCATGCGCTGCATCGTAATGCAACGCTCTGGATCTCACTGACGCTGTGTGTAATTTGAAGGTTAACGGCATATGCTGTCCAATAAATCGACGGTATAGATTGGCCTCCTCTGTTGCTTCCATTCTTTCCACGGTGAAAATGAATTAAATTTCCAGAAAAAAAAAAATGATTATAGAAAAATCTAGGTAACTGGCCATTCATGACGGCTGCATGACCGCCTACAAAAATGCTGTCGGGGGGCCTTGTGTTCCCTGAACACATTTCTAGTTTTTATTTCTTTAAAAAAAAAAAAAGGGTAATTGTCACTATTAACACCAGCATTGATGTGTTTCATCACAGCCCAGTCATAAATCATTTACTTCACCGCTTGGACAACACATTTAAGTGAGCAGTACCGCTTTAAAGTGTGAATTTTCTTTGCTTAAAACACACGTTCTGCAGTATCGGCATATTTTGTGAAATTGATTTTCGTGTGTAAAGTTGAGGTGCCGTATCTGTTCTGTTCTGTGTGAAAGTTCTGTGGCTGTACCTTGCTCCAGCTTTGAGTTACGAGTGTTGGCAAATCTGCAGTTACTGCAAATTTCTGTGTCAAACCAAGGCAAACCGCCATTTCTCTCAGTTCAGCGATTCTGCACATAGTGCAGTTTGCCTTTGCACGGCAGCATTGTGTAGAAGAATAGAATATGCCCGCTTTGCAAATGATGTGTTACTGAAAAACACCAGTTAAAAAGTACTGTGTGTGTAAGAACCAAGCATGTGAACGAATACAAAGAACGGTTTTAAAAGGCACACCTGAGCAGAAAACCAGGAAATACCTTTTGTAATGTGAAATGTTTTGATATGATATTTTGGTCGTACTCCAGCGTAAGGTTGACGTGCGATAGCTGTATTGTCAAGACAAGTGTAAGTGTTTTCACTGACATCTGCAGCGAGGAATGCCAGCCTACTCGCCGCTCTTCCTACTACAAGGAACTCATTATGTTGCTCCAGCTCGGCTCGAAAGTTGGACCGAGTCCAGAGGAGCAGGAGGGAAACAAACAATGTGAGCTATTGCTTTAGAATAAGTCTATTACATCTGGGACAGGATGGTCTTGAGAAGATTTACAATTTCTCTAACGTTCCAGAAACTTCACAGGATTTGTCGAGACGATGAAAGGGATGCTGGATTGACGTAAAAAAAAGTCAAACGCGCCGTGCGCGCAGTAAACTGTGGAAAAGATCAGGACGTTGTTGGTGTGGCTCAGATGATGTGTGTATTATATTCGTGCCTAACATCACCATTTGAGCTGATATTTCACTGAGCACCAAGATGCAGCTTCAGATCTAAAACTTGACGAGCGCTCTTCTGGAGCAGGAAACAATTTATTAAAAGTCCTTCAGAGCACAGACGGTTCGAAAGACAAAAGGACCACTATATTTTATCAGGACGTTACAGACTCGTCAATACTGACCTCGTGTGGCAATACAGCATTAGCCATCTTTTTTAATAAGAAACTCATTTCAAGTGCTTGAGCGGTGAAGACCAGATGCTCCTGAACCGTATGACTGACTTGTTTTTTTTTCCCTGAGCTCCAACACCAACTCAGAGCCATATCAATACCAGGTTTCACTGATCAGATTTTTTTTTTAAGCTAGTTTGAAGTATTGCCTCAACACTGTACACACTTTCACGTCGTTTTGTTTAGGTTTAGGTGAAAGAAATCACTCGGATCATAACCACTGTGGTTTCCAGCAACTGTTCAGCATCACAGTTTAGGATTTATTCCCAAAACATTGCAAAAGGTGATGCACTCGTTCCTCACAGACCAGCGTGACAGGAAGTGAAAATCCAGTGACAGGGTTTTCTCCAATCCCAATTAGTTCATTCTGATTCCAAAGGTTTGTAGTCTGTAAATCACTCTGTCGGTCACCAGCGACTGCTTTAAGACTATACATGAAGCCAAAAACCTCATTAAAATGCAGCAATGAAATGTTCACCAAAGTGACTATATCAGGACTTTTCAAAGTGTGGGGCGCACCTCCCCTAGGGGGCGCCAGAGTTCTTCGGGGGGGGGCGCAAAGTGAGGAAAAATAAACCAGAATAAGTTACTATTGCGGACATTTAGCGAACTTCAGCTAGCCTTTACCAGAGACAAAATGGATCGATTTTTAGTACCTAAAGCTACAGTGAGTGAGGAGACAGAGTCTGGGCCAAGCAAAAAAAGAAGGAAGTATGACCACGATTATTTAAAGTTTGGATTTTCATGGACTGGGTCTGAAGATGCTCCACTGCCACAGTGTGTTGTCTGCCAAGAGGTGCTAGCTAACGATGCTATGAGATGTTTAAAATGTGTAAAACAAGATGTTTAAAAAAAAAGCACAGATATTTAAAATGTGTAAAAAAAGTTTTCAAAAAAGCACAGATGTTTAAAATGTGTAAAAAAAAAAAGATGTTTTAAATGTGTAAAAAGACATTTTAAAAAAGCACAGATGTTTAAAATGTGTAAAAAAAGATGTTTTCAAAAAGCACAAATGTTTAAAATGTGTAAAAAAAAAAAGATGTTTTAAAAAGCACAGATGTTTAAAGTGTAAAAAATGATGTTTTAAATGTGTAAAAAAAAGACGTTTTCAAAAAGCACAGATGTTTTAAATGTGTAAAAAAAAGATGTTTTAAAAAGCAGATGTTTAAAATGTGTAAAAATTGATGTTTTAAAAAAGCACAGATGTTTTAAATGTGTAAAAAAAAGACGTTTTAAAAAAAGCACAGATGTTTTAAATGTGTAAAAAATGTTTTAAATGTGTAAAAAAAAGACGTTTTAAAAAAAAGCACAGATGCTTAAAATGTGTAAAAAAATGTTTTAAAAAAGCACAGATGTTTAAAATGTGTAAAAAAAAGATGTTTTCAAAAAGCACAGATGTTTAAAGTGTTAAAAAAATGATGTTTTAAATGTGTAAAAAAATACGTTTTCAAAAAGCACAGATGTTTAAAATGTGTAGAAAAAAGATGTTTTAAAAAAGCACAGATGTTTTAAATGTGTAAAAAATGATGTTTTAATAAAGCTCATGTTTTAAATGTGTAAAAAAAGACGTTTTAAAAAAGCACAGATGTTTTAAATGTGTAAAAAAAGATGTTTTAAAAAGCACAGATGTTTTAAATGTGTAAAAATTGGTTTTAAAAAAGCACATGTTTTAAATGTGTAAAAAAAGACGATTTAAAAAAAGCACAGATGTTTTAAATGTGTAAAAAATGTTTTAAATGTGTAAAAAAAAGACGTTTTAAAAAAAGCACAGATGCTTAAAATGTGTAAAAAATTGTTTTAAAAAAGCACAGATGTTTTAAATGTGTAAAAAATGTTTTAAATGTGTAAAAAAAGACGTTTTAAAAAAAGCACAGATGTTTAAAATGTGTAAAAAATGATGTTTTAAAAAAGCACGTTTTAAATGTGTAAAAAATCTTTTAATAAAGCGCATATGTTTTAAATGTGTAAAAAAAGACCTTTTAAAAAAGCACAGATGTTTAAAATGTGTAAAAGAAAAAAATAAAAATGTGTACAACAACCATTTTTTTTTTTAAATACGAATGGAGCATAAAGTACAGCAACAGCAAAAATTGTAAGGGGGGGGGCGCTGTTGTTTATTTGCTCTCTGAGGGGGGGCTGACTCTCCCACACTTTGAAAAGCCCTGGACTGTACGATTCATTAATGTTGGTGCAATTTAAAATTTGAGTGAATGAAATGATCAGCTCGCTCACTGCAATATTGCTCTGTTTGTTCCTTAAACTCAGACTATTTTTAGCAGACAGCAGAGTGCAGGAGAAAACTCCTCTGAAGCCCTGATAGTGTTGACAGGAATCCAGTGAAGCGTCTGCAGTTTACAGGAGGAATGATTGATGCCCTCATAGTAACAAAAAATAAACAAATCTGGGGTGGGTTTCCCAAAAGCCTCTTAACGCTAAGAACAGCTTAACTAAGAGAGAGAGCATTCACTGTGCTGCTTGCTCTACCATTTAAAAGGAGAACTGAAGGCAAATTTTTATCATCAAAATTCTATTTCTCATTTTATTAAATATCGGAATGCATTTTTGATCGCTATTTTGTCGCTGCTACAGCAAGTTATGAGTATTTGAAATACGCTCTGTAATATATCAGTCTGTATGCCAAAGCGATGGCCGTAAACGAGATTCGTTGAGACCTGTGCGAGACATCGTAGGACGGAAGTAAAACGTACAGCGGAAATCAAAGTGACAAACATCTGCCAATGTTGTCAAAAGACGCGTGCCCTCTTTCGAATGCTGACGTAATCGAGCCAGAAGTTTTGTTTGTTTTGATAGCAATCAGGAAAGTTTGAAAAAAGTAGGCAGTAACTTTTATCACGCAGATAAGCGACGCCTGCAGTGGACCAAACAAACTAAATTCAGCACGGGTAAAAAAACGAACAGGCCGATAAGTATAATATTTAATTGCAATTAAATGCCAATATGGGTCACAATATAAGATTACTAATACTGCAAACATAATTGAATAACACGTTAAGAAATAAAGCAAGTTTAAAAGTGACTTCAATTCCCCTTTAACAATGATCTTTGTGCTACGATGCTTTTGGGAAACTCAGGCCTGTTTGAGTCATGCGAGATACACCATTAGCCCAGGCGCAGACAGGATGTGCACAGACGCCAGTGCTTTGGGAAACTCAGGCCTGTTGGAGTCATGCAAGACACACAATTGCCCAGACGCAGACGCCAGTGCTTTGGGAAAGTCAGACCTGTTTGAGTCATACGAGACACACTATTGCCCAGGTGCACACAGGGCATGCGCAGACGCCAGTGAGCAGACGCCAGTGAGCAGACGCCAGTGAGCAGACGCCAGTGAGCAGACGCCAGTGAGCAGACGCCAGTGAGCAGACGCCAGTGCTTTGGGAAACTCAGACCTGTTTGAATCATGCAAGACACACTATTGCCCAGGCGCAGACAGGGCATGTGCAGACGCCAGTGCTTTGGGAAACTCAGACCTGTTTGAATCATGCAAGACACACTATTGCCCAGGCGCAGATGGGGCATACGCAGACGCCAGTGAGCAGACGCCAGTGCTTTGGGAAACTCAGACCTGTTTGAATCATGCAAGACACACTATTGCCCAGGCGCAGACAGGGCATGTGCAGACGCCAGTGAGCAGACGCCAGTGCTTTGGGAAACTCAGACCTGTTTGAATCATGCAAGACACACTATTGCCCAGGCGCAGACAGGGCATGTGCAGACGCCAGTGCTTTGGGAAACTCAGACCTGTTTGAGTCATGCGAGACACACTATTGCCCAGGCGCAGACAGGGCGTGTGCAGACGCCAGTGCTTTGGGAAACTCAGACCTGTTTGAATCATGCAAGACACACACTATTGCCCAGGCGCAGACAGGGCATGCGCAGACGCCAGTGAGCAGACGCCAGTGAGCAGACGCCAGTGAGCAGACGCCAGTGAGCAGACGCCAGTGAGCAGACGCCAGTGAGCAGACGCCAGTGCTTTGGGAAACTCAGACCTGTTTGAATCATGCAAGACACACTATTGCCCAGGCGCAGACGGGGCATACGCAGACGCCAGTGAGCAGACGCCAGTGCTTTGGGAAACTCAGACCTGTTTGAATCATGCAAGACACACTATTGCCCAGGCGCAGACAGGGCATGTGCAGACACCAGTGCTTTGGGAAACTCAGACCTGTTTGAATCATGCAAGACAC
Organism: Neoarius graeffei; assembly: GCF_027579695.1. Classification (NCBI taxonomy): domain Eukaryota; kingdom Metazoa; phylum Chordata; class Actinopteri; order Siluriformes; family Ariidae; genus Neoarius; species Neoarius graeffei. The sequence goes on along the minus strand of NC_083570.1, from coordinate 41,317,661 downwards.
ACTATTGCCCAGGCGCAGACAGGGCATGCGCAGACAGGGCATGCGCAGACGCCAGTGAGCAGACGCCAGTGAGCAGACGCCAGTGAGCAGACGCCAGTGAGCAGACGCCAGTGCTTTGGGAAACTCAGACCTGTTTGAATCATGCAAGACACACTATTGCCCAGGCGCAGACGGGGCATACGCAGACGCCAGTGCTTTGGGAAACTCAGACCTGTTTGAATCATGCAAGACACACTATTGCCCAGGCGCAGACGCCAGTGAGCAGACGCCAGTGAGCAGACGCCAGTGCTTTGGGAAACTCAGACCTGTTTGAATCATGCAAGACACACTATTGCCCAGGCGCAGACAGGGCATGTGCAGACGCCAGTGCTTTGGGAAACTCAGACCTGTTTGAATCATGCGAGACACACTATTGCCCAGGCGCAGACAGGGCGTGTGCAGACGCCAGTGAGCAGACGCCAGTGCTTTGGGAAACTCAGACCTGTTTGAGTCATGCGAGACACACTATTGCCCAGGCGCAGACAGGGCGTGTGCAGACGCCAGTGCTTTGGGAAACTCAGACCTGTTTGAATCATGCAAGACACACTATTGCCCAGGTGCAGACAGGGCATGCGCAGACGCCAGTGAGCAGACGCCAGTGAGCAGACGCCAGTGAGCAGACGCCAGTGAGCAGACGCCAGTGAGCAGACGCCAGTGAGCAGACGCCAGTGCTTTGGGAAACTCAGACCTGTTTGAATCATGCAAGACACACTATTGCCCAGGCGCAGACGGGGCATACGCAGACGCCAGTGCTTTGGGAAACTCAGACCTGTTTGAATCATGCAAGACACACTATTGCCCAGGCGCAGACGCCAGTGAGCAGACGCCAGTGCTTTGGGAAACTCAGACCTGTTTGAATCATGCAAGACACACTATTGCCCAGGCGCAGACAGGGCATGTGCAGACGCCAGTGCTTTGGGAAACTCAGACCTGTTTGAATCATGCGAGACACACTATTGCCCAGGCGCAGACAGGGCGTGTGCAGACGCCAGTGAGCAGACGCCAGTGCTTTGGGAAACTCAGACCTGTTTGAGTCATGCGAGACACACTATTGCCCAGGCGCAGACAGGGCGTGTGCAGACGCCAGTGCTTTGGGAAACTCAGACCTGTTTGAATCATGCAAGACACACTATTGCCCAGGTGCAGACAGGGCATGCGCAGACGCCAGTGAGCAGATGCCAGTGAGCAGACGCCAGTGAGCAGACGCCAGTGAGCAGACGCCAGTGAGCAGACGCCAGTGCTTTGGGAAACTCAGACCTGTTTGAATCATGCAAGACACACTATTACCCAGGCGCAGACGGGGCATACGCAGACGCCAGTGCTTTGGGAAACTCAGACCTGTTTGAATCATGCAAGACACACTATTGCCCAGGCGCAGACAGGGCATACGCAGACGCCAGTGAGCAGACGCCAGTGCTTTGGGAAACTTAGACCTGTCTGAATCATGCAAGACATACTATTGTCCAGGCGCAGACAGGGCATGCGCAGACGCCAGTGCTTTGGGAAACTCCGGCCTGTTTGTGTTATGTGAGACACACTACTGCCCAGGCGCAGACAGCGCTAACACACACCCTGCTGGGAAAACCGGGTGGTTCTGTTCATCAGAATGTTGCTAAATTTAGCCAACAACATTCTTTCACAATCTTGTAAACAGTAAACTGCAAATGTTGATTAAAACTAACTGGGAATACCTTACATGAAATACTTCACTACATAAATGTTACATAATAATAATAATAGCTTGTATAAATTAGGTATAACTCTAACTACAGATCATCTCCTGTAACATCGAACTCGCTGTTTGTATCCAGTAACAAAAGAAGCCAAGAAGAGAATCGGGTAGTGAACCGAGTCCGAGAGTGATTCCCCGCTTCACACTCCGGCTCTGTTTGAGAGAATAAAGAATAAACATGGCACTTACAGTAATATGCTACCACCGGGTCTCTCTTATCATGTTCCAGCGCTGTCTTATAATGATGCTGAATGGCTTTTAGTTGCGGTGGGACAGCCATAATACTACAAAACGTCCAGTAAGGCGCGAACAGAAACAGACAAAAACAAACAGGAGAAGGAGTCGCTTCCGGGTTTGCTGATTCAGGAAGTGTGCTGTGTTGAGTCACACGTCAGCGCCCTCTGTAGGTGCGGAGGAGGAGCCACAGTACCGAATCATCTGACTAGCATTAGCATAGAGCTTTCCAAACTGGCTGTACTGTCTATTGTTTCCTTCTTTTATTTTACAAGTTAATAGCAGAAATTTTGTGTTCTAATGCTATGGTTTTGTTTTTTTTTATTTTACCAGGAGTCTCTTTCAGACAAGTTACATTAAAAATGTGCTAATTTATCTTTGACACACTGCACAAAAAAATGGATAAAAATTCTTTGTCCGTCTATTAAGTCCACTAAACAAATGAGTGCTGTGTATCAAATCTCATACTGTTCTAGAAAACTACTGAGTACTGACCCTTTTTAAAAGGGACATTCCATTTAAAGCATAGCCTACCTTCAGAATCAGAATCAAGTTTATTGCCAAATATGTTCTCACATACAAGGAATTTGCTTTGGTGATTGGTGCTTGAACAATTAAGATAGAAGAATTTAGCAAAGGGGCTAAGCAAAGGTGGCGTAGTGGTTTGTATTGTCGCCTCACAGCAAGAAGGTCCAGGTTCGAGCCCAGCGGCCGGCGAGGGCCTTTCTGTGCGGAGTTTGCATGTTCTCCCCGTGTCCGCGTGGGTTTCCTCCGGGTGCTCCGGTTTCCCCCACAGTCCAAAGACATGCAGGTTAGGTTAACTGGTGACTCTAAATTGACCGTAGGTGTGAATGTGAGTGTGAATGGTTGTTTGTCTCTGTGTGTCAGCCCTGTGATGACCTGGCGACTTGTCCAGGGTGTACCCCACCTTTCGCCCATAGCCAGCTGGGATAGGCTCCAGCTTGCCTGCGACCCTGTAGAATAGGATAAGCGGCTAGAGATGATGATGGATGGAATTTAGCAAAGACAAAAGTAGTTACATACATAGTATGAAAAATAAGAAGAATCTAAAATATACACATTTGAAAAGTGGACATATTTAAGGGGTATGTGCATGAGCTGTTTTGAAGTCCAAGCTGTAAGAAGAGAAGAAGAGAATATGTGCAATTGGTTATATAAATAGCCCAGAATGAAGCTGTATGACATGACCTTGAAATGTGCAAAATCACAGTTCAGAGATGAAGTGCATTAATGTCACAGATTGAAAATGTGAGGTTAGAGTCAGTGGGGGTCTCTGAACTTATAGATGTGGCCAGCTGCAGTGAGGAAAAAGCTGGCCTTATGGCGTAAGTTTTTGGTTCTAATGGACCACAACCTCCTACCAGAGGGGAGTGATTCAAAAAGTTTGTGTCCGGGGTGAGAGGGGTCAGCCACAATCCTTTCTGTTCTCCTCAGACTCCTGGACTCATGCAGGTCTTGAAGAGATGGAAGGTTTCAGCCAATAGTCCTCTCAGCAGAGCGAATGATGCACTGCAGTATGCCCTTGTCCCTGGCGGTGGCGACAGCGTACCAGACGGTGATGGAGGAGGTGAGGATGGACTCCGTGATGGTGGTGTAAAAGTGCACCATCATTGCCCTTGGCAGATCAAACTTCTTTAACTGCCGCAGGAAGTACATCCTCTGCTGTGCTTTCTTGGAGAGAGCAGGTACTCATCTCCCACTTAAGGTCCTGAGTGATTATAGGGCCCAGGAAGCGGAAATACTCCACAGAGGTTACTGGGGAGTCAAACAGGGTGATGGGGGAGGGTGTGACAGAGCTCTGCCTGAAGTCTACAATCATCTTCACTGTCTTTAGAGCATTAAGCTCTTAGTTGGTCTGCCTGCACCAGGATACCAGATGGTCAGTCTCCCACCTGTAGGCAGACTCATCCTCATCAGAGATGAGTCCAATAAGGGTGGTGTCATCTGCAAACTTTAGGAGTTTGATAGACTGATGACTGGAGGTGCAGCTGTTGAGAGAAGATTAGAGGAGAAAGGATGCAGCCTTGGGGGGATCCAGTGCTGATGGTTTGGGAGTCAGAGACATGTTTCCCCAGCTTCACATGCTGCTTTCTGTCAGACAGGAAGTCAGTGATCCACCTGCAGGTGGAGTCAGGCACACTCAGCTGGGAGAACTTGTCCTGTAGAAGAGGCAGGATGATGGTGCTGAAGGTGGAACTGAAATCCACAAACAGGATCCTAGCATGGTGGCACAGTGGTGTAGTGGTTAGCGCTGTCGCCTCACAGCAAGAAGGTCCAGGTTCGAGCCCCATGGCCAGCGAGGGCCTTTCTGTGCGGAGTTTGCATGTTCTCCCTGTGTCCGCGTGGGTTTCCTCTGGGTGCTCTGGTTTTGCCCACAGTCCAAAGACATGCAGGTTAGGTTAACTGGCGACTCCAAATTGACCGTAGGTGTGAATGTGAGTGTGAATGGTTGTCTTTGTCTATGTGTCAGCCCTGTGATGATCTGGCGACTTGTCCAGGGTGTACCCTGCCTTTCGCCTGTAGTCAGCTGGGATAGGCTCCAGCTTGCCTGCAACCCTGTAGAACAGGATAAAGCGGCTAGAGATAATGAGATGAGATGAGGATCCTAGCATGGTGGCACGGTGGTGTAGTGGTTAGCGCTGTCGCCTCACAGCAAGAAGGTCTGGGTTCAAGCCCCGTGGCCAACGAGGGCCTTTCTGTGCTGAGTTTGCATGTTTTCCCCATGTCCGCGTGGGTTTCCTCCAGGTGCTCCGGTTTCCCCCACAGTCCAAAGACATGCAGGTTAGGTTAACTGGCGACTCTAAATTGACCGTAGGTGTGAATGTGAGTGTGAATGGTTGTCTGTGTCTATGTGTCAGCCCTGTGATGACCTGGCGACTTGTCCAGGGTGTACCCCGCCTTTCGCCCATAGTCAGCTGGGATAGGCTCCAGCTTGCCTGCGACCCTGTAGAACAGGATAAAGCGGCTAGAGATAATGAGATGAGATGAGGATCCTAGCATGGTGGCACAGTGGTGTAGTGGTTAGCGCTGTCGCCTCACAGCAAGAAGGTCCAGGTTCGAGCCCCGTGGCCGGCGAGGGCCTTTCTGTGCTAAGTTTGCATGTTCTCCCTGTGTCTGCGTGGGTTTCCTCCGGGTGCTCCGGTTTCCCCCACAGTCCAAAGACATGCAGGTTAGGTTAACTGGCGACTCTAAATTGACCATAGGTGTGAGTATGAATGGTTGTCTGTGTCTATGTGTCAGCCCTGTGATGACCTGGCAACTTGTCCAGGGTGTACCCCGCCTTTCGCCCGTAGTCAGCTGGGATAGGCTCCAGCTTGCCTGCGACCCTGTAGAACAGGATAAAGTGGCTAGAGATGATGAGATGATGGGATCCTAGCATAGGTTCCTGGGAAAGTACAGGTGCTGGAGGATCAAATGAAAAGCCATGCTGACAGCATCGTCTGCAGATCTGTTGGGTCTGTAGGAAAACTGTGTGGAGTTCAGGAGTGGGTCAGTGATGTCTTTAAGGTGGTAAAGCACAAGGCGCTCGAAGGATTTCATAACCACAGAAATGAGGGCAATGGGTCTGTAGTCATTTCATCCTGTGATACTTGGCTTTTTGGGAACAGGGATAATGGTGGAGACTTTGAAGCAGGCTGGCACATGGCACGTCTCCAGTGGGGTGTTGAAGACGTCTGTGAACACCGGAGACACCTGATCAGCACAGTGCTTCAGGGTAAATCATGAGACAGAGTCAGGACCTGCTGCTTTGCAGGGGTTCAGCTTCTTAAAGAGCTTGTTGATGTCCCTCTCCAGAATGGAGAGAGTTGAGGCTGTGGTGGTGGTGGTGGGTGGATGGGCCTCCAGGGTGAAAGGCTGTGGAGAGGCCCGGGCAGCAGAAGAGGTGGGGGTGGTGGGCTGGAGCTGAAGTGTGGAGTCACCGGGGATGTTATCAGGACAGTCCCATTATCTTTCAAAGCGACAGTAGAACTCCTTCAGTTGGTTGGCCAGGCACAAGTTATTAACAGAGTGGGGGGCTGAAGGTTTATAGTTAGTGATCTGTCTGAGCCCTTTCCAGACAGACATAGGGTCATTGGCTGAGAAGTGGTGTTGGAGTTTCTCAGAGTACAGTCATTTAGCTTCTCTCACCGCCTTGCTAAACCTGTTCCTAGACTCATGTGTCCCACCACAAATTGTCAAAAAATACATGCACAGAATATAATACATAGTTTAACATATTTTTTTATATATGACCATCATTTTGCATGCCAAATATAATCATAAAAATAAAGTATTAAGTTAAATTTATTTTTTATATGGCCAAAATTTGTACGTGTTATTTATGGGTGAAAGCATTATTCACTTATTTTAAGTGAGTGGCACAGTGGTGCAGTGGTTAGCACTGTAGCATTGTCGCCTCACAGCAAGAAGGTTCTTGGTTTGAGTTTCACAGCCGACAGGGGCCTTTCTGTGTGGAGTTTGCATGTTCTCCCTGCGTCTGCGTGGGTTTCCTCCAGGCAGTCCGTTCTCAAGGCTCAGGGGATTTCAAGTAGATTTTCTTCAGAACCATTGCAAAAATCAACATCTCTCACAGACCTACCCAGACACTGTCGTAAAAATCAAAGTGAGGCACGTGTACACCAAAAAGGCACGTGTCCCATGTACATACACAGGGTATAGTAAGTACAGAGATACCCTATTAATGAATACGAGCAGTAGCCAGACAGCCGACATGTGTGTGTATGCAGTAATCCTGCTGCAGCATCTTATCATTTTGGTTTGTGAACATGCGTGTTAATGATACCATAAACATAAAAGGATGGTGCACACCCTTTACATGTAGTCTACAGTGCAGTCCAGGAATATAGTATGTTATTATGTCGATGCACAAAGTTCCCATGTCCTGTTAAAATCCAACAGGATTCGCCCAGCTTGCTTTTCACTGCATTCGTGTCATGAGTGAAAAAACCTAAGTTAGGACCTACTATTAAATATAAAGTTATACCATAAACTCTTCAGCTCAATCCCATATAACGATTTATTTTGTTTATTTTTTTAAACCTTATTAATTTAAAAACAACCAGCATATCTCGGTATCTTCAATACAATCAAGTCACAATTCCAAATAATCATGTACTAAAATTATTATTATTATTATTATTATTATGAGGTGGGGGGGTGCGTCGGGGGGCCCCCCTTAAATCCGCACCAGGTAATAAAGATAAAGCCTGGCATCTGTATCTTCACGTTATTCCCAGTACATCCCAGGAGATGTCACTAAACACATAGACCTATAATGTGCCTTATAGGTTCTGCTCAGGCGGCACGGTGGTGTAGTGGTTAGCACTGTCGCCTCACAGCAAGAAGGTCCTGGGTTCAAGCCTAGTGGTCAATGAGGACCTTTCTGTGTGGAGTTTGCATGTTCTCCCCGTGTCTGCGTGGGCACCCTCCAGGTCCTCCAGTTTCCCCCACAGTCCAAAGACATGCAGGTTAGGCTAATTGGTAACTCTAAATTGACCGTAGGTGTGAATGGTTGTTTGTCTTTATGTGTCAGCCCTGTGATGATCTGGCGACTTGTCCAGGATGTACCCTGCCTCTCGCTCATAGTCAGCTGGGATAGGCTCCAGCTTGCCTGCAACCCTGCACATGATGCAGATAATGGATGGATGTTCTGCTCATTGTCTTCATTGTTATCTGGCACCACATCATAGAAACTCATGCAAGATTGCAAACTAGGGTGCTAGATTCTCATCATGTATGTGATAAAATATAAAAATAATTCTTTCTTGATGAGGGATTTGTTTTTACAAGGAGTGACAATAATCATGTAGGGCACTATAAGGGTAGAGGTAGGCAGGATGTCTTCTAGTGGAACTGGAACAAAATCTTTAAATGAAATTTTCTCACTTTTCACTTTTGGAGGCAATAACCACACTTTAAAATGCTAACTTTACTTCTGGATGAGACATGTGGAAAAGAGAAACATATTTGAATTCTGGGAAAACCTGTTGTTTGTAGATAAAGTAGAAAGTATATCTATCTATCTATATATCTATCTGGCATATCATTACAGTGACGTGGCCACTCTGACGGCTTCAGCCATCAAAAGAATTACAGTAGTGGTTTCCTGTTGCCTTCTACTGGATTATTATAGAGGTTTTCTCTTCTCAACCATTCACACATACACCTGTGGATAATTTAGAGTAGCCAGTTAACCTAACCGTATGTCTTTGGACTGTGGGGGAAACCAGAGCAAACCCATGCAGATACAGGGAGAACATACAAACTCCACACAGAAAGGCCCCCGTCAGCTACTGGGCTTGAACCCAGAACCTTCTTGCTATGAGGCAACAGTGCTAACCAACTGCACCACCGTACTGCCCAGAAACTATATACAGTGGTGCTTGAAAGTTTGTGAACCCTTGAGAATTTTCTATATTTCTGCATAAATATGACCGAAAACATCATCAGATTTTCAAACAAGTCTTAAAAGTAGATAAAGAGAACCCAGTTAAACAAATGAGACAAAAATATTATACTTGGTCATTTATTTATTGAGGAAAATGATCCAATATTACATATATGTGAGTGGCAAAAGTATGTGAACCTCTAGGATTAGCAGTTAATTTGAAGGTGAAATTAGAGTCAGGTTTTCAATCAATGGGATGACAATCAGGTGTGAGTGGGCACCCTGTTTTATTTAAAGAACAGGGATCTATCAAAGTCTGATCTTCACAACACATGCTTGTGGAAGTGTATCATGGCACGAACAAAGGAGATTTCTGAGGACCTCAGAAAAAGCGTTGTTGATGCTCATCAGGCTGGCAAAGGTTATAAAACCATCTCTAAAGAGTCTGGACTCCACCAATCCACAATCAGACAGATTGTGTACAAATGGAGGAAATTCAAGACCATCATTACCCTCCCCAGGAGTGGTCGACCAACAAAGATCACTCCAAGAGCAAGGCATGGAATAGTTGGCGAGGTCACAAAGGACCCCAGTGTAACTTCTAAGCAACTGAAGGCCTCTCTCACATTGGCTAATGTTAATGTTCATGAGTCCACCATCTGGAGAACACTGAGCAACAATGGTGTGCATGGCAGGGTTGCAAGGAGAAAGCCACTGCTCTCCAAAAAGAACATTGCTGCTCATCTGCAGTTTGCTAAAGATCACGTGGACAAGCCAGAAGGCGATTGGAAAAATGTTTTGTGGACAGATGAGACCAAAATAGAACTTTTTGGTTTAAATGAGAAGGGTTATGTTTGGAGAAAGGAAAACACTGTATTCCAGCATAAGAACCTTATCCCATCTGTGAAACATGGTGGTGGTAGTATCATGGTTTGGGCCTGTTTTGCTGCATCTGGGCCAGGACGGCTTGCCATCATTGATGGAACAATGAATTCTGAATTATACCAGTGAATTCTAAAGGAAAATGTCAGGACATCTGTCCATGAACTGAATCTCAAGCGAAGGTGGGTCATGCAGCAAGACAACGACCCTAAGCACACAAGTTGTTCTACCAAAGAATGGTTAAAGAAGAATAAAGTTAATGTTTTGGAATGGCCAAGTCAAAGTCCTGACCTTAAGCCAATCGAAATGTTGTGGAAGGACCTGAAGCGAGCAGTTCATGTGAGGAAACCCACCAACATCCCAGAGTTGAAGCTGTTCTGTACGGAGGAATGGGCTAAAATTCCTCCAAGCCAGTGTGCAGGACTGATCAACAGTTACTGCAAACGTTTAGTTGCAGTTATTGTTGCACAAGGGGGTCACACCAGATACTGAAAGCAAAGGTTCACATACTTTTGCCACTCACAGATATGTAATATTGGATCATTTTCCTCAATAAATAAATGACCAAGTATAATATTTTTGTCTCATTTGTTAAATTGGGTTCTCTTTATCTACTTTTAGGACTTGTGTGAAAATCTGATGATGTTTTAGGTCATATTTATGCAGAAATATAGAAAATTCTAAAGGGTTCACAAACTTTCAAGCACCACTGTATATATTATATAAAGCAGAAAATATCCAAAAGGATTGTCTTGTAAAGGGTTTATCCAGGCCTTTATGCATTTACATTCTCCACCCCATCTCCACTGAATGAATGTGCTATTTGAGAGTTTTAATAGCTCGTTTTTATAGTGACATTACAGTCTGAAATACTACTGCATCTCACTTTGGTAACAGTGCTTGATCTCTGAGCACAAACATACAATATATTGTTAGTGATAGGGCAGGTTGGACAATCGTTTAATTACTTTTGCAACCCCCAGTAATGGCATTTATGAACTATGGAATATTTAATCATTACTGTCTCCCAAAATAATTTATTAATCTTCATAATAAAGCCACAAAGGAAAAGTTGAATGGGGAATTCTCTGAAAAGTTGTCTGTAAAATTGGCTCAAATATTGTGGGTTCACACTCTGGGAGGTCCTCTGTTATACTGTATTGATTGCATCATTGAACGATTGAATATTTCATAAATAGAACCACTAAAAGTCACCCAAATACTGAGGACAAAATGGACAAAATATCAAGTTTGGGAACAGGACTGGATCTCATCTCATTATCTCTAGCCACTTTATCCTGTTCTACAGGGTCGCAGGCAAGCTGGAGCCTATCCCAGCTGACTATGGGTGAAAGGCGGGGTACACCCTGGACAAGTTGCCAGGTCATCACAGGGCTGATACATAGACAACCATTCACACTCACACCTATGGTCAATTTAGAGTCACCAGTTAACCTAACCTGCATGTCTTTGGACTATGGGGGAAACCAGAGCACTCGGAGGAAACCCACACGGACACGGGGAGAGCATGCAAACTCCACACAGAAAGGCCCTCGCCGGACCCGGGGTTCGAACCCGGACCTTCTTGCTGTGAGGCGACAGCGCTAACCACTACACCACCATGCCGCCCCCAGGACTGGATCTGTTCAACCATATTGTTCTAATTATAGCTCTCAACTGTAGAAGATATTTAATAGTGTGAAATTCTGACAGGTTTGCTTGGAAATGAAGAGGCAGGATCCAGGTGAGCGAAACTCAAAATGGGCATAATATTTATTCTCGCACTTTTGCTTTTCAGCATTTTTATTAATCTTTTCTACAGCACACACAATTCTCTGGCTCTCAGCTCTCTCTGTCTGTCATAGCCCTTGTCTTTCCTCTCTTTATCCTTTCACACTGCTCACTGCAACACAGAACACTCATTAGTGGCAATCCCTCCCAGGTTTGAATTCTTTCTACTCACCTCTCCTCACTTCACTCTCCAGTCACAAACTAGCACTCGACCACACCCCTGCTTTGATGAAGGTATTGTCAACCTGGTAATTGTATTTTGTAAAGCTATTTCACCAAAAGATGGACTTTTTTTCACCCTTTTTATTTATTTATTTATTTTATTAACAAATTTTTACAAGGGGTGCTAATAATCCAATAATCATGGAGGGCACTGTATATATAGACATGAGTGTTTTACTGGGAAATGTACCTGTATTTTCCATACGTGCTACATCCGGGACATGGAGATCCAAAACCAGGACATAAATCCTTAAATGCCATGCGTGAAGAAATCAGTGAATTGTTTTGATAAATTTGGGTACTTTTTGTTTGTGAATGTGTCTATATAATAAAAAGAAAATCACACACTGACTTGAAGATATGAAGTTTATCTTCTGGTGTTGAAAAATTCGTATTTTTCAGACGAAATACATGGCAGATCAGAGTGACATATTTCCTGATATTTCACTCCAGTGATATTACTCCGAATGTTTTCCTGCTAACTAGATGCACATTGTCAAAATGGCAAACCGGTTCAAAATTAAAATTCTTTTGATTAACTTGCATGTTTTTTTAAGTGCCCGTATAATACAAAGAAAATTACATGGTGGCGCAAAGATATGAAGTTTATCTTCTCATGTTGAAAATATTTTTACTTGTTTGCTTTGCTCACTCATGATATACAGTTGTGGTCAGAAGTTTACATACAGTGACATGAATGTCATCTTGGATATGAATGTTATGGCAATATTTGGGCTTTCAGTAATCTATTTGAACTGTTCTTTTTCTGTGGCAGAATGATTGTACAGCATACATTTTTAATAAAAAAAAAACTACTAGAATTTGGTGCACAAGTTTTAATTTTCTTTGGGTTTGCTGAAATCAACACAAGGTCAAAATTATACATACAGGGTCAAAAATTTATATACGTTCACTTCAATTATTAATTCAGAGGTGCTGAAACTTCCAAAATGTCTCTTATCTTACCAAAGCCAAGGTCTCTTAATTTTCTGTTAGTGATCATGATTGACTACAGCTGGTAGTTTCTCTGTGCCTTCATAAAAAGGGTTTGTTTACAGCACTCATTGGATTAACCAACACACAGTAAAATGGGAAAGTCCAAGGAGCTCAGTGCAGATCTGAGAAAGGGGATCACAGATGTACACAACTCCAGAATGTCTCTTGGAGCCATTTCTAAACACCTGCAAATTCCAAGATCAGTTCAAACAATTGTATCCAAGTTATTGTCAGGTGTAGTCACTTTGCCAAGCCACTTTGCTTCAAGAAAACCCAAACTGTCACCCTCAGCTGAAAGGAAATTGGTTTGGATGGTCAGGAACAACCTGGGAACCACCATGGCACAGCCCTGCCATGAACTGGAAGCTGATGGATCACTGTCTACAGTTAAGGTCACCATGGACTAAGAGGCTGCTATCCAAGAAATAACCCCTGCTCCAAAATTGACACCTTCAAGCTTAACTAAAGTTTGAAGCTGACCACACAGACAAAGAAAAAAGCCTTCTGGAGGAAAGCTGTATGGTCAGATGAGACAAAGATTGAGTTGTTTGGCCACAATGACCACCATTTACAGAGGAACACTGTACCAGCTGGTGGTGGTAGGATCATCATGCTTTGGGGCTGTTTTGCTGCCAGTGGAACTGGTTCATTGCACAAAGTGAATGGAATAATGAAGAAGGAGGACTACCTCAGAATTCTCCAGCATAAACCATCAGAAACTTGAACACGACTTGGGACTTGGGAGTTACAACAGGACAATGGACCCAAACACACATCAGAGCTGGTTATTGAGGATAAAGCAGGGTAACCTTAAACTTAAAACAAGTCCTGACTTCAACCCTATTGAAAATATATGGCCCGTGCTTATAAGTCGAGTCTGTGCCAAGAAAAAAACCCAAATTTAATTGAACTCTACCAATTCTACCACGAAGAGTCATGAAATATCCAACCAGAATTCTGCCAGAAGCTTGTTCATGGTCAACAAAAATGTTTGGTCAAGGTGAATCTTGCAAAGAGACATTTTACCCAAATATTAGGTATGCTGTATGTATAATTTTGACCCAGTGTTGTTTTCAGAAAACCCAAAGAAAATTAAAACTTGTGCACCAAATTCTAGTTGTTAGGGTTTTGCACCTGGTTCGTTGATGTGATGATCCAGCAAACCCCCACTAGGCCACCAGGGGAATGACTCAAATGCAGAGGCGTGAGGCGGAAGTAGAAAAAGTAACAAAAGGTTTATTTATACTATGTACACTATATACAATCCAGGGCAAAACAAAACAAAAACAAAAACAAAGAGTATAATTCAAAAAGAAAAAGGCAAAAATGCAAAAGCTCAGAAGATCCACAAAACACAGTACAAAGGAAACTGGAGATAAACATAACAGCACAAAGACTCCGTGACAAGAGGACTGAACTGAGGGGTATAAATACACAAACTAATTAAGGACACAGGTGAAGATAATCAGGACAAACAGGCAATTAACAAAAAACACAAAACACAGGAACAGTGGCGGCCTCTAGAGGCCAAAATAAACATGACACGAAAAGGAAATAACAGCGGCCTCTAGAGGCCAAAACAGTCCAAGTCCTAACAGGACCCCCCCCTCTAGGAGCGTCTCCTGACGTTCCCAGGGCGATCCGGATGGGCCGAATGGAAGTCCCGACACAGTTCTTTATCCAGGACATCCCGAGCAGGAACCCAGCAGCGCTCCTCAGGACCATAGCCCTCCCAGTCCACCAGATATTGCAACCCGCCGCGGACCCGGCGGGAGTCAAGCAGGCGATGCACAGTGAACACAGTCTGCCCCTGGAAGATGCGGGGGGGTGGGGGGTTCCTAGGGGCAGGGGCATACGTAGACGTCAGTACAGGCCGCAACAGGGAAACATGGAAAGTGGGGTTGATCCTCAGAGTCCGGGGCAACTGAAGCCGGTAGGAGACAGGGTTCCCCCTGCGCACCACCTTGAAGGGGCCAATGTAGCGAGGAGCAAGCTTGCGGTTCTCCACCCGCAGCGGAAGGTCCTTAGTGGACAGCCAAACCCGCTGCCCAGGGCGGAAAGTGTGTGCAGGTCTTCTGTGGCGGTTGGCCTGAGTCTGGTTGGTTCTGGAGGTCTGTATGAGGGTCTTCCTGACCTTGCTCCAGGTCTTGGACACCGTCTCACATATTGGTTGACCGAGGGCACCCCTGCGTCCTCCTCCTGGTCCGGGAACAGAGGTGGCTGGAACCCGAATTGGCACTGGAATGGCGACAGCTTGGTGGCCGATGACTGCAGGGTGTTGTGGGTGTACTCTGCCCATGGCAGCCAGGTGCTCCACGATGTCGGGTTATCCATAGCCAGGCCTCGCAGGGTGGTTTCCAGGTCCTGGTTGAGCCTCTCCGTCTGACCATTGGACTGTGGGTGAAACCCAGAGGAGAGGCTGGCAGTGGCTCCGATGACCTTGCAGAACCCGTGCCACACTCGGGAGGAGAACTGGGGCCCTCGGTCTGAGACGATGTCCTGTGGAAGACCAAAGACTCGGAAGACATGATTAAATATAAGTTTCGCTGTTTCAAGAGCAGAGGGGAGTTTGCACAGAGGTATGAAGCGGCAGGCCTTGGAGAATCTGTCAACAATGACCAAAATGACCATGTTACCTTGTGACTCAGGGAGACCCGTGATGAAGTCGACTGCCACGTGGGACCAGGGACGCCGGGGAATGGTCAGAGGATGCAGGAGACCCTGGGGACGCTGTCGTGGGTTCTTGGTTCTGGTGCAAACCTCACAGGACAGGACAAATGACCTTACTTCCTGCTCCATGTTAGGCCACCAGAAGCGTCTTTTCAGGAAGTCCAGGGTCCTCCGAGCTCCCGGGTGGGCGGTGAGAGGGGAAGAGTGACCCCACTGGAGAACCTTGGCCCGGGCTTGATGTGGGACGTACAAGAGGCCTGGTGGCCCCGTCCCAGGACCGGGGTCCTGGCGTTGGGCTCGTCGAACAGCCTCCTCAATACCCCAGCGGACAGGGGCCACAATCCGGGACACCGGGATAATAGGCCCGACTTCATTCTCCCTGTTAGTGGCAGAGAACAGCCTGGACAGTGCGTCAGGTTTGGTGTTCTTGGAGCCGGGGCGGTACGAGAGGGTGAAGTCAAACTGACTGAAAAACAGGGCCCACCTAGCCTGTCGAGGGTTCAGTCTCTTGGCTTGCTGGAGGTACTCCAGGTTCTTGTGGTCAGTCCAAACCAGGAATGGATGTTGCGCTCCCTCCAGCCAGTGCCTCCACTCCTCAAGGGCCAGTTTGACCGCTAGCAGTTCTCGATCCCCCACATCGTACCGGGACTCCGCAGGACTCAGGCGGTGGGAGAAGTAAGCGCAGGGGTGCAGCTTTCCTTCCGAACGTTGAGAGAGTACCGCGCCGACACCACTGTCCGAGGCGTCCACCTCCACGATGAATGGTTGGGAGGTGTCCGGGAGGACCAGAATGGGTGCCGTGCAGAAGCGGGCCTTGAGGTCTTTGAACGCCTTTTCTGCCTGAGGAGACCAGCCATAAGATCCACCTGTCCCTTTGGTGAGGTCTGACATGGGTGCTGCCACAGAACTGAAGTTCCTGATGAACTTGCGGTAGAAGTTAGCGAATCCTAAGAACCGCTGAACCTCCTTAACGGACTTGGGAGTAGGCCAGTCCCGGACGGCCAGGGTCTTGGCAGGGTCCATTTGGAGTTGGCCTGTCCGTACAATAAATCCCAGAAAGGAGACCTCGGGAACATGAAATTCGCATTTCTGGGCCTTGGCGAACAGATTGTTCTGTAGCAGCCTCTGGAGAACCTGGCGGACATGGTGGCGGTGCTCCTGCACGGTCTTGGAAAAGATAAGGATGTCATCGAGGTAGACAAAGACATACAGGTTAATCATATCCCTTAAGACGTCGTTGATTAGGGCCTGAAAAACAGCTGGTGCGTTGGTGAGTCCGAAGGGCATCACCTGGTATTCGTAGTGCCCAGACGGGGTGTTAAAGGCAGTCTTCCACTCGTCTCCCTGTCGGATACGGATGAGGTGGTATGCGTTCCGTAGGTCCAACTTGGTGAAGACGGTGGCGCCTTGGAGCAGGTCGAAAGCAGTGGACATCAGCGGAAGGGGATATCGGTTGCGCACAGTGATCTTGTTCAGGCCCCTGTAGTCAATACATGGTCGAAGCCCCCCATCCTTCTTGCCGACAAAGAAGAAGCCAGCACCAGCAGGTGAGGTGGAGGGTCGAATGAACCCAGAGACCAGGGCGTCTTTGAGGTATTCCTCCATAGCCTTGCGTTCTGGCTGAGAGAGGGAAAACAGTCTGCCACGAGGAGGGGTAGTCCCAGGGAGCAAGTCGATGGCACAGTCGTAGGCCCGGTGCGGAGGAAGAACGGCGGCCCTGCTCTTGCTGAATACCTCCTTGAGATCCCAGTACTCTGTGGGAACTTGAGATAACTCGGTGAGATCAGGGGGCTCGGCAGGAGACACAGGAGAGCTAGAGAGCAGACAAGAGGCATGGCATGCAGGGCCCCATTCCACAACCTGGCTTGTTACCCAGTCTATGCGAGGGTTGTGGCGAGTAAGCCAAGGAAGGCCTAGAATAACTGGGAACTCAGGTGAAGGAATCAGGTGCAGGGATATTTCTTCCTTGTGACCTTGAGACTGGAGGAAGACTGGAGAAGTAACTTGAGTGACTCTTCCATCACCTAACGCTTGGCCATCGAGGGCAGACACAGACAGAGGGACTTCAAGAGGTGCAGTAGGTATATTGATGCTTTGGGCGAAGTGAATATCCATAAAGTTCCCAGCCGCCCCTGAGTCTATCAAAGCTTGACAAGAGTGGACAGACTCACCCCAGGAGATGGAGACCGGGATGTAGATTCCTTGGCCAGGGAGTCCGGGAGAGAGGGTAGGCCCCGTCACAACCCTCCCTCGGCTGGACGGGGCGGTCCTTTTCCCAAGAGTTCGGGACATGATGCTCGGAAGTGACCAGGCTTGCCACAGTAGATGCAGCACTTGTCCCTCCTTCTGCGCTCCCTCTCAGATGCGGAGAGGCGAGTACGACCCACTTGCATGGGTTCTGGACAGTCACTGAAGGAGGTAGACGGTCTCCAGGTAGAGGTAGGGAGGCTGGGGGGGCTCAAGGTTTGGTGGCGTTCTCTCATCCTGTTGTCCAGACGAATAGCATGTGAGATGAGGGTTTCGAGGTCACTTGGGCATCCAATAGAGGCCAGACCGTCCTTGATGGGGTCAGACAGACCATGGTGGAAGGCTGACACCAGGGCAGTCTCGTTCCATCCACTTACTGCTGCGAGTGTTCGGAACGAGATGGCGTAATCTGCGACGCTTCCTCCTTGCCGGATGGACATGAGCTTTCGGGCTGCGTCGGTACTGATGTCTGCCTGATCGAAGACCCGAAGCATCTCTTCAGAAAACAGCTGGAAATCAAAGCACTCAGGTCCCTGTCTTTGCCAGATAGCAGTAGCCCAGGCTCGCGCCTTACCAGCTAATAAGGTGATCACAAAGGCAATCTTGCGGCGATCCGTAGTGTAGGTGGTAGGCTGAAGCTCAAAGGTGAGTTGACACTGGGTAAGGAACTCTCGGCACTCACTGTGCTTGCCGTCATACCTCTGTGGTGCAGGAAGGCTGGGTTCACGAGGTGAAGAAGGCAGCATGGCAGGAGGCACTGGAGCAGGAGTGGGAGCTGGATCAGGAGCAGGAACTGGATCAGGAGATGCAGGCAGAGATGTCAGCTGTGCCAGGGTTTTCCCAATTTGCTGAAGCAGTTCCTCGTGGCAAGCGAGGGCCTCACGTTGGCTGGTGAGCATACGTCCATGAGCGTCCATGGTCGCTCCGAAGCGTGTCAAAGCTGCCATAATTCCCTGAAGGTTGGCCGGGTAGACAGTTGAAGCAGCCTCTGCTGAGTCGGTCATGACGGAGTCTTTCTGTTAGGGTTTTGCTGGGATTCGAACCTGGTTCGTTGGTGTGATGATCCAGCAAACCCCCACTAGGCCACCAGGGGAATGACTCAAATGCAGAGGCGTGAGGCGGAAGTAGAAAAAGTAACAAAAGGTTTATTTATACTATGTACACTATATACAATCCAGGGCAAAACAAAAAAAAAACAAAAACAAAGAGTATAATTCAAAAAGAAAAAGGCAAAAATGCAAAAGCTCAGAAGATCCACAAAACACAGTACAAAGGAAACTGGAGATAAACATAACAGCACAAAGACTCCGTGACAAGAGGACTGAACTGAGGGGTATAAATACACAAACTAATTAAGGACACAGGTGAAGATAATCAGGACAAACAGGCAATTAACAAAAAACACAAAACACAGGAACAGTGGCGGCCTCTAGAGGCCAAAATAAACATGACACGAAAAGGAAATAACAGCGGCCTCTAGAGGCCAAAACAGTCCAAGTCCTAACACTAGTGTTTTTTTAATTAAAGATGTATGCTGTACATTCTGCCACAGAAAAAGAACAGTTCAAGAAATTACTGAAAGCCCAAATATTGCCATGACATTCATATCCAAGATGACATTCATGTCACTGTATGTAAACTTCTGACTACAACAGTATATACTGTATTCATTACTCAAAGATTTGAAGATAAACTTCATATCTTCGTGCCACAGTGCAATATCCTCTCTCTCTCTCTCTCATATATATATATATATATATATATATATATATATATATATATATATATATATATATATGCATGCGCATGTGTCCAGACAGCTCTAGCTACTCTATCCCCAGCTCTCCTCTTTTTAGCCACAGCCATCTTGAGGCTCTCTCAGCCACTTTGATGGTGCTGCAGATGGCTCTCCTCTTCCTCTCACCTTCATTGCCTAAACTGCTGAAGGCTCTGGCTAGAGACCAGGCCATGAATCTCCTGGAGCCGACTTCCACTGAAAGACACCTGGCTCTCCATCCTGACTGCTGACAATTGCTGATCAGTTCCGCGTACTTGGAGAGCTACCTTTCAAAGGCTTCATCCAAATGATCTTCCCATGGGACTGTTAGCTCCAACAACACCACTTACTTGGTGGATTCAGACACAAGGAAAATGTCTGGTTGCAGGGTGGTAACTGCAATGTGGCTCAGGAACTTTAGCTGCCATTCGAGATCCACCAATAGCTGCTAGTCTCTTGCTGAGGTCTGGATCCCTGCAGATGATACTCAGAGTCCTGTGCTAATTGTTTCAGCGATCGTCTTCAGTACCTGATCATGCTTCCATCGGTACCATCCCTCTCTAAGTGCCTTTGTGCAGCTGCTGAGAATATGTTCTAGGGGTCCTCATTTGGAACACAGTGGGCATTCTGGTGATTCTGCTTTACCCCAAGTGTGCAGATTTGATGGGCTTGGAACCACATCATATACTGCCTGGATGAGAAATTTGGTGCAGTGAGGCTCAGCTTTCTCGAGCTCAAACCAGGTCACTTTTCTCTCAACCGCATTCTCCCATCTAGTCCGTGTTCCCTGCTGCTTCATACCCACTACCTTGTAGGATCTCATCTCATCTCCACTGCTGCTCTCACTTCATCCTGCACTAGGCAGTGCCCTTCCTTCCCTCTGATGGAATTTGGGGAAGTTGGAAAGGATCCCAGCCCAGCTCAGCCTCTAGTGACCACTCCGACCAGCCTTCTGTGATGCAACCTTGTCTCTGCTTCCTGAACAGCATCCTCTGCCCTCCACTTTCTACCAGTCCTCACTTGGATGCCTGCACTGGCCACCACTGGATCACTTGAGTCTCTGTACTGTACCACTTCTCTGACTCTCATTACTTTAAATTATTTTTCCAAGGATTTGAAAGGCAGTTGCAATTTGTCATGTCCATAGACTGCAATGCTTCTCAGGCTCTTTGGCAGCCCCAGCCATCTCCTGAGGTAGTTGCTGACCTTTCTCTCCAAGGTCTCAACAGTTGAGAGTGAGACTGCATAGACAAGGATGGGCCACAGGATTCTGGGAAGAATGCCATTTTGGTAGATCCAGGCCTTAAACTTCCCAGGTAGGCCAGACTTCTCCATGGCTTTCAGCCAGGTATCCAACTCAGTGCAAGCTGACTGAATGGATGCTGTGTCCCTCAGAGAGCTGTCAAAAACCTTGCCCAAGCTCTTGACTGGCTTCCCTGTGATGGTTGGGATGGCTGTGCCTGCGAAGGTAAACCGGAACTTGTCCTCCACTTTGCCCTTTCTCAGCACCATGGATCTTGATTTTCCTGGTCTGAAACACATCCTAGCCCACTCCAGCAATTTTTCTAGCCCCTTCAGAATCCACCAGCAGCCTGGGACTGTGACTGTGAGGGTATCCATAAATGCCCTGATGGGTGGTTGCCTTTGAACGGATTTCATTTTAGGCCTTCTACACTCTGGTTCAACAGACTTGGTAAGTATGTTCATGGCAAGGGAAAACAATGTTACAGAGATGGTACACCCTGTAATGATGCCAATCTCTACCTTGTGTCAGCTTGATGTTATTGCTCCTGAAAAGACCCTCATCCTGAAATCAGCGATGAGTTCTTGGATCCTGCTGGGGACATGATGTTTAGTCAGTGTAAACTGCACCAGTTTATGTGGAATGGAGCCATAAGCATTCACCAGGTTGAGCTATAACACAGACAGATTTCATCTATTTTCTCTGGCTTCCCTGATGAGCTGTGACACCACAACAATGTGTTCCAGACAGCCTGGTATCCCTGACATGCCCCCCTTCTGGACTGATGTATCAATGTATGTGTTCTTAGCCAGGTAGGTGCACAATTGCTTGGAAACAGTGTTGAAGATCTTTGACTCAACATACAACAGAAAGATGCTGCAGAACTGATCTATCTGGATTGAATTTTCCGCCTTCAGGATCCATAGCCCTTCAGCTGCTCTCCACTGTTCTGGGGTCTTCTCTCATCTCCAGTGAACTCACAGAATTTTCCACAGATGTAGAAAGAATTTGGGTCAGTTCTTGTACACATTATACAAAGTGCCACTTGGTTCTGGAGCAGAGCTTGCCCTTGCTTTGCAGATGACCTCTCTGACCTCCATCAGCTGCAGCTCTGACAGATCAAACTGCACTTCCGGTTCAGGGGGGTCTATTAGGATGTTACACTCTCCCAGCTCCTGCTCTCTTTCCAGGTTGCTGTATGTCTGCCTCAGATGTTGGTCTATTTCTTCCTGTGAGCAGACTAGCTTCCCACTGCACTTTTGCCCCAGCAGCTTTTTGGTGAACTTGAAGGGGTTGGTGATGAAGGCTGCACATTTCTGGGCCCTTTCACGCCACCATCTCTGATGTCACTCAGCCCGGCAGAGGACCCTGATCTTCTTACGGAGGATACACATCAGCTGGGCTAAGCCAATGCGCTCCTTCTCTCCTGCTTCTTTGTACTAAAACGTCAATGTTTTCATCTCCTGCCTGATGTTGTGGCTCCTCAACGCTCTATGGTTCTTTGTCTAGGGTGTTCCGAAGCCTTTCTTTTCCTCCTCTCCAAACCGTTCAGTGGCAATGCTGACCATGATGGTGGTAGTCATGGCTTGTAACTTCCTGTCAGCCTCTGTCTTCCCCATTGCCTCTAGAACTTGGTCAACATCATCATCAAGCTGTTTCCACAGTGATGTCATGTTCACTGCAGGCCATTTGATCTGCCTCCTGTTAGACTTGATGCTGGAGGTGACTCCGGGCCTGGCTCCTTCTGTGTCTCATTAGGTTGGAAACCTGTGCGCTGTGCTGCTCCTGCTCCCACCAGACACCTCATCCTCGCTTGGTGAATCTTCAGGTTGTGATCATTCTTGCAGACTTTACCACACACTGCTTGCTCATAATCATTTGTTCATTGCCTAAGTCTGCTGCCATTGTATCCATCCAACTGGGGTGGTCATCCCCCTCCCCCCGGCTCCCCTGGGGGTATCTTCTCATTAGGCTCATCATAGCTTTGTTGGGAGTCCTCATGGAGGACACAGATTGGGTTGCTAGCCCATTCTGCCCCTGTTGCCATTTCTTCGAGCTGTCACTGTCTCTCCAGTAGTCACCACTGTCATGGTCCTACCTGTGGGTTTCCTCTCTTCAGGTAACATCTCCACTCCTCTCCACTCAGCATTACCGGCCACGCCCGCATACACTTCCTCTTATTAACTCTCAGTGGCTGTCATTGGCTGTTGCCTATCACCTGCTCCTCCTCTGTGTGTATTTAAGCTGCTGTCCTCCCAAGCTTCAGTGTCAGATCGTCTTCTGGGCATCGACTCCGTCAACTCTTCAGTCCTGGTAACCTGACCCTGCATTTCTGTCCCTTATCTTGCTACCTGATCTGTGACTCTGTGTTCCAGCCTGTTCCCCACTCCTGCCTGTTGTGCTGTCCTGTCTGTCTGCTGAGGGACTGCTCACTGGGAGACTGCCTGAACACCTAGTGCCGTCAGCTTACAGCCTCCCTACTCTGACAACACCTGATCCTGTCTGATCTCTGAAGCTAAGCAGGGTTGAGCCTGGTCAGTGTTTGGATGGGAGACTGCAGACATCACCACCATGCTCCCACCAGCCATCCCTGCCTCTCAGTCTTCCTGCCACTGAACTTCACACATCCTCCTTTTTCCTGTTATCAATAAAGCTCAACATTTAACTTGCGCTCTTGGGTCCTCACCTGTTTCGTCTGTTTCCCCTGACAGAACGATCTGACCATCATGGACCCAGCGCCCTCCCCGACCAGCATGGTGATTGAGCCTGAAGTGACTGGAATGTACAGAGGGAGAAATAAACTGGATGGCTGGCGACATTGCATCTCTGCTTCAGCTTGACAACCAACAGCAGCATCAGCTAACCCAGGTCCTGCAAGTTCTCACCAACCTCACCACTCCATCCGCTCATGTTTCACCTGCTCTGGGTCCCGGTAATCCGGAACGTTTCAATGGTGACCCAAACCAGGTCCGGCCATTCCTGACCAGCTGCTGTATCCAGTTCTCTCTGCAGCCCAGGACCTTCTTGACGGAGGGAGCCAAGGTGGGGTATGTCATCACTCACCTGACCGGCTGGGTTCAGCTGTGGGGGACAGCTAATTTCGACCGGCAGACCCCGGCCTGTGCCTCCTTCAGTGCCTTCGCTGAGGAGATGTTAAAGGTATTCGACCTGGGCTCGTCAAGAACAGAGGCATCATGAGCACTGATGAGTATCCGTCAGGGCAATCGGACGGTGGCAGACTACTCCATCGACTTCCGCACCCTGGCGAGGCACAGTTCATGGAACATGGCGGCGCTGGTGGATGCCTTCCTCCACAGTTTGGCGGACTACGTCAAGGATTAGCTCGTTTCCCATGAGCAACCCCCGACACTCAATGAGGCCATTGCCCTCGCCGTACGCATCGATCACCGTATCCGCAGACAAGAGAAGGGGCGTCCTAGTCAACCTGCCACCCGCACTCGGGGTGAGTCTTCTGCTGCCCAGTTCCCGCCTGTCACGCCCCAAAGCCGACATAATCAGTCTGAGCCCATGGAGATCGGCCGTGCCTCCCTCACCCCCGAGGAGTGACAGCACCGCCTAACCTCCATCCATAAACCCCTGCTTCAGCTTCCCGACACCGCTTGTGCCCTGGCTGCCCTGGTGGACTCTGGAGCCGAAGCTAACATCATGGACACAGAGCTCGCACGGCAGCTGGGTGTGGGGTGCCACCATCTTACTCCACCCGTTCCTCTACAAGCGCTGGGTGGACATCGTCTCGGCACAGTTACACACATCACAGCCCCCGTGACAATGCTGCTGTCAGGAAACCACCAATTCAATTCACCATCCAATTCCACCTCCTACACTCACCCGGCCAACCATTCATCCTAGGGTACCCGTGGCTCCGTCTACACAACCCCCAACTCGACTGGGAGACTGACACCATACGAGAGTGGGGAAGGGGCTGCCATCAGACCTGCTTGAAGGGAGCCGTCCTGCCAACCAACCAGGAGACCACCAGTTCCACCCCCGACATATCCAAGGTTCCTGTCTGCTATCACCACCTGAGGGAGGTGTTCAACAAGTCCAAGGCCACGTCGTTACCCCCACAACGACCATACGACTGCGCCATCGACCTCCTGCCAGGCACCGCACCCCCTAAGGGCCGTCTCTACTCCCTGTCAGCCCCGGAGAGAAAGGCCATGGAGGACTACATAAACGACTCTCTGGCTGCTGGCCTAATCCGTCCATCGTCCTCTCCTGCCGGAGCTGGATTTTTCTTCGTGGGGAAGAAGGATGGTTCTCTTCGCCCATGCATAGATTACCGGGACTTGAACGACATTACGGTTAAGAACCGCTACCTTCTGCCACTACTCTCCTCTGCCTTTGAACTACTGCAAGGGGCCACAGTGTTCACCAAGCTAGATCTCCGGAATGCTTACCATCTGGTGCGAGTGAGAGAAGGCGACGAGTGGAAGACTGTGTTCAACACCCCGACGGGACACTATGAATATCTGGTCATGCCATTCGGTCTCACCAATGCCCCAACAGTGTTCCAGGCACTGGTAAACGACATCCTCAGAGACATGCTCAACAAGTTCGTTTTTGTTTACTTGGACGACATTTTGATCTTCTCTAAAACCCTGTCTGAACACACCCACCACATCCAGTTGGTCCTGCGCCGCCTGCTTGAGAATTCGTTGTTTGTGAAAGCCGAGAAGTGCGAGTTCCATGCTCAGTCTGTCTCGTTCCTGGGATATGTGGTTACCAAGGGCAGCATACAAATGGACCCTGCGAAGGTGTCGGCAGTGACGTCGTGGCCGGTCCCAGAGAGCCGTAAGAAGCTGCAGCAGTTTCTGGGGTTCGCCAACTTCTATAGGAGGTTCATCCGGGGCTACAGCACTGTGGCAACCCCACTCACTGCACTGACCAGCATCAAACAGCCCTTCCAATGGACGGCAGCAGCTGACAAAGCCTTCGAAACCCTCAAGGCCCACTTCACTTCAGCTCCCATCCTCCGGATGCCTGATGTTGAGCGGCAGTTTGTGGTGGAGGTTGATGCTTCGGATGTGGGAGTGGGGGCTGTGCTTTCCCAGCGGGCAGCTGAGGATGGAAAAATGCACCCCTGCGCCAATTACGACATCGGCAATCGTGAGCTACTGGCGGTCAAGCTTGCCCTCGAGGAGTGGCGCCACTGGTTGGAGGGGTCTAAGGTTCCATTTGTGGTCTGGACAGACCACAAAAACCTGGAATATATCCAGACAGCCAGGAGGCTAAACTCCCGCCAGCACCGGTGGTCACTATTCTTCACCTGCTTCAACTCTGTCCTTTCCTACCGTCCTGGCTCCCGCAACATCAAACTGGATGCACTCTCCCGGATGTTTCAGAGGGATGAGGCTTCCAAGGAGGAATTAACACCCATCCTCCCAAGCCCCTGTGTCATTGCTGCCCTGACCTGGGACATCGAGGAGCAGGTTCGAGAGGCCATCAGGGACCAGCCAGGCCCCAGCACTTGCCTCTCCAACCGTCTCTATGTCCCAGCCGATCTGAGGTCTCAGGTGATTCAATGGGGACACGACTCCCGCCTGGCCTGTCACCCCGGGGTCACACGCTCCCTCCGTCTGCTGTCTCAGCGATTCTGGTGGCCGTCGATGAGGAGGGACATCCAGGATTTTGTGAGAGCCTGCCCCACTTGCAACCAGCACAAGTCCCCCAGGCAGCCCCCAGCCGGGTTACTCCAGCCCCTGCCAGTACCCATGCGTCCCTGGTCCCATGTCTCCCTGGACTTTGTTACTGGTCTTCCTCCATCGGAAGGAAATACGGTCATCCTCACCATCATGGACCGCTTCAGTAAGATGACCCACTTTGTGCCGCTCCCAAAACTGCCAACTGCTAAGGAGACTGCCCGGGTCATCTTAGAACACGTCTTTCGGGTCCACAGCCTGCCCAGGAATATCGTTTCCGACCGGGGCCCACAGTTCTCCAACAGTTTCTGGAGGGAATTCTGCCACCTCCTCGGGGCCACTGCCAGTCTGTCGTCCGGGTTTCACCCACAGTCAAATGGCCAAACTGAGCGCATGAATCAGGAACTGGAGAAGGCACTTAGGTGTGTGGCTTCGCGCAACCCCCACACCTGGGCTCAACATCTGCTCTGGGTGGAATATGCCCACAACTCCCTCACCAGCTCTGCCACCGGACTCTCCCCCTTCCAGTGTGTGTATGGGTATCAACCACCTCTGTTTACCAGCCAGGAGGGAGAAGCCACCTGCCTGTCTGCTCTCACCTATGCCTGCCGCTGCCGCCGCATGTGGTCCCAGGCCCGCACCGCACTCCTGAAGTCCAGTACCAGCTATGCTATTGGGGCTAACCGGTGGAGGACCCCTGCACCCGTTTACCATGTCGGCCAGAAGGTATGGTTGTCGGCTCGAGACCTACCACTACGGGTGGAGTCACGCAAATTGGCGCCTCGCTACATCAGACCCTTTCCCGTACAGAAGGTCATCAGTCCCACGGCAGTTCGGCTGCTGCTGCCCAAGACCATGAGGATACATCCCACCTTCCACATCTCCAAACTCAAACCGGTGCACGAGAGCCCCCTGGTCCCGGCAACACCGCCGCCTCCTCCTCCATGCTTCATTGATGGTGGACCAGTCTACACGGTCCGGCGACTGCTCCGCTCGCGACGTAGGGGTAGGGACATCCAATACTTGGTAGACTGGGAGGGTTATGGTCCTGAGGAGAGGGCATGGGTCCCTGCTGGAAGGATTCTGGATCCGGCCCTCATCGCCGACTTCCATCGACTTCACCCTGACCAGCCCTCCATCCGACGGGGTTGACGTAGGGGTTCTCACCGTGCGGATCCCCTTCTGGACCCTGCCCCTGCTCCAGTGCCCAAGCCTGACACTGAACCGAATCCTGGGCGGGGGCCCTTGGATGACGAGTCTTCCGACAGTGAAGATGGTGCGGAGGCTATGGACACTGACCGGTCAGAGGAATTCTGACCCTCCACCGGGATTCCCCCTCCTCCTGCCCGTCTTGGTGGATCTGTGGCTAGGGACTTCTGGAGCCGTCCCTTGAGGGGGGGTTCTGTCATGGTCCTACCTGTGGGTTTCCTCTCTTCAGGTAACATCTCCACTCCTCTCCACTCAGCATTACCGGCCACGCCCGCATACACTTCCTCTTATTAATTCTCAGTGGCTGTCATTGACTGTTGCCTATCACCTGCTCCTCCTCTGTGTGTATTTAAGCTGCTGTCCTCCCAAGCTTCAGTGTCAGATCGTCTTCTAGGCGTCAACTCCGTCAACTCTTCAGTCCTGGTAACCTGACCCTGCATTTCTGTCCCTTATCTTGCTACCTGATCTGTGACTCTGTGTTCCAGCCTATTCCCCACGCCTGCCTGTTGTGCTGTCCTGTCTGTCTGCTGAGGGACTGCTCGCTGGGAGACTGCCTGAACACCTAGTGCTGTCAGCTTACAGCCTCCCTACTCTGACAACACCTGATCCTGTCTGATCTTTGAAGCTAAGCAGGGTCAAGCCTGGTTAGTGCTTGGATGGGAGACTGCAGACATCACCACCATGCTCCCACCAGCCATCCCTGCCTCTCGGTCCTCCTGCCACTGAACTTTGCACATCCTCCCTTTCCCCTGTTATCAATAAAAGTCAACATTTAACTTGCGCTCTTGGGTCCTCGTCTGTTTCCCCTGACAACCACACTTTTTGTGGTTGTCATCCAGTCTTTCCTGGCTGTCACTGATGCCTCAGAATGAAAGTTGTAAACATACATCTGCTGATGCCTCAGTCTGGACGCATCATCAATGATGTTTCTAGGATCATTGGGTGTTTCTGGGCTTTCAACATCATACACTCTCCTCCAGGTGAACCCACTGGGATTGATCAGACCCCAGCATGTGTCCAGACAGCTCTAGCAACTCTATTCCCATGGCTGTCCTCTTTTTAGCCACAGCCATCTTGAGGCTCTCTCTCAGCCACTTCAGTGGTGCTGCAGATGCCTCTTCCTCTCGCCTGTGTGTGTGTGTGTGTGTGTGTGTGAACTCTTAAATCATAACACTTTGCACACAAGTGAACTTCACTACACTAATTATGCAATTATTTATTGGAGAGAATTCTCCTTTATTTTGAAAAAGTCAAAATTTATATGATTACAGTTTTAAGGATCTGGATCTGTGTTAATCTGATGATCTGATTCTTTTAATAGCTCTAACTTCAGGAAGTGGCTCATTCTTGTGAACTTTCTACTTTGATGACTCATGGATTTCAAATAGACTTGTAGGCCTCAGTGCAACCCCATACATCTTTAGAAATGTGTTCTATGATGTCCAAAATGCCCTTTGTAAAACTTGGAAGGACATATAATGACGAGCTCCTCATGTAATCTTCTGAAAAGCCTGAGCAGGCCAGTTCTCCCAGGGAGGCCAGATCTCTCCAGCTAACAGAGTCATGTTCCAGTCAGAGGTTATTTTAAGGGTCTCGTCTGTCACAGCTGTTGTCTCAGGCATCACAGTGCTTCTGGAATTTCCTCACCTTTTTCTCTCCACTGGTAGCGTGGACAAACTGCTCTGATACCGCTCTTCCTCTTTGGACAGAAACACAACAGATTTTGTAAGTATTGTTTAAAACTTTACAGAGCAAAACTATAAAATTGTGCAAATTAAATAGCTACACATAGCTGATGTATTTTAGTGTGGTTATCGTTGCTATGATGTTTTGGTGGGTTGTGGTTTTTTTTTTGCTCTCATTGAGGCATGACAGTGTGTCTCTCTGTATACTGAAATTACTTGAGACATTAAGTCGAGACAGGAAGTTAAAACCCAAAACAAACATGATTTAATGTTGTTATTTCAACAACACATTCCCATTTTTGACTGCCAGTGAGGATAAAGTATTGAGTCAGATTAACTGAGTGTATCTCTTTTTTTCTATATTTAGAAGCTCCGTAAATAGAGCTGGGTGTTTGGACCATGTGCTGTATGGCTGAGTCGTGATGGGTGAAAAAAAGGGGTCTGTAATGTGAGAAGCAGAAGCAGTAAAGCCACAGGATAAACAACGTTTCAGTTTCTCCAAATTCAATGGAGTTTATACGAACAAGAGGTGGTTTTTAGTGCTGCAATGCCAGGGTCCTTTTAAACTTTTAAGCTTTCTTGTGCATCTTGTTCCATTGCTGCATCAGAAAATATCATCATCCATATAATATCAAATGATATACCATTATAAAGTCTACCATATTGTCAAATGACTTTTTCAGGACAGGAGTGCAAGAACTGGTGTGAAAGATTTCAGAATTGGCTTCGTTTCAAACTCAGTTGGCTTCAGTTAAGTGTAGTAACCAGAGATTTAAATGCCTTTTACAAAGCTGCTCTCATTAATTCAACTGCTCCAGTTCTGACAGCAAGCAAGAAACTGATAATGCTTTTCTCCCAGGCTTCTGAGCTAGGAAAATATTTTGACCTGAACTTATATCATGGACCATTTTTTAAAAATCAGATAATGGAGAGCAGTTCTCAGCCATCTGCTGATACCGGAGAGCAGGTCAGTGGTCTTGAGGAGAAACCTGTGGACCCAATGGAAGTCTTCAGCAAGCAGTTGGAGGACATCATCAACACATATGGTTCTGCATGTAGCCTGCTGGAAGAGAAGATCGCCATCTTGGAGGAAGATGAAGAGAAACTGGATGAAGAGACCATGGCCAAGGATTTGGCTGCTAACACAGGGGTGTGCAGCAGCCCAGAAACAGAACAAACAGCCAGTATGCTCCTTGAAGGACTTGGTAAGGGACATATTTTATCTTTCTTGCTTTATTTTGTTTTGTGAAAATTTGTTTCAGGATTCTTTGTTTGTAAGCCTTCTATTTATTTTAAAAGAAAATTCTAGGATTTTTTAACCTGGACCGTATTTTCCCTTCTCTTTGGGTTGAAATTTTTACTCGGAACAAAAACAATTAAAATCAGTCCAGCATTGAGTTAGAACGCTATAACCCGCAACCGTAAAATAGCTATACCCTGAAATCCTATGGGGCAATCATCTGTGTCAAAGTAAAGCACTTGTTTTGGCCACTGACATGCTCATAATGTAATTATAAGTGTCTGAGAACATGGAAAGGATCTTTACAGAGATACAAATGGGTCTGCAACTCAATGACTGTAAAAAAAAAACTGTAGAAAATGACTGTTTCTACACTCATTGTTTTCCTTTTCCCTTCTTCTGCTCTCTGACGTAGCATCCCGTTCAGTGCCTGTAGTTGATTTTCACTCAAGGCTGTTTTCTGATGGTTAAATAAGGAGAAGTCACAAAAGAATTCATGAAGAAGTCTATTTCCAAAGTAATGCCTGAATATTTAGCTGATTATGACAATATGAATGAGTGTCCGACAACATGGAAAGAATCTCTGGTAAGCATCTCCTTATTTCCAGCACCATTTATTCATTGCTTTGCCTTGTTTGTACAGGTAAAGAAGCTTTGCTCCTGCTGCAAAGCTTAAAAGATATCATCTCACCGGAGGAGAAACTGGAGACGGTGTTGAGGAAATATGCAGAGCTGGTGAGTGTTCAGGAGAAAAAGGCAAAAGAAGTGCTCCCTCCCCCAAGAAATGGCACTCTCCCCTACACTTTCCCTTAAACGCCTACAGAGGGTACATAGAGGTTTATACACACACATCATAAAATCTGAATGTACAAGGTTCAACAGCTGGACGAACATAAAGAATAGACAAAGCTAGCATAAAGCTGAAATATACAAAAGTGGGTGTTGAGACGAACACGATGGGCTCAGACATGCTGCCATTGTCACCAACAATCTCCTTTTTTACATTCTTCTAAAGACATAACATCATTCCTGATCCATCAAACCCAGCATTGGATCTGGTTCTCTGCCATCCATCCATTATCCGTAACCGCTTATCCTGTTCAGGGTCACAGGCAAGCGGGGCACACCCTGGACAAGTTGCCAGGTCATCGCAGGGCTGATGCATAGAGACAAACAACCATTCACACTCACATTCACACCTACGGTCAATTTAGAGCCACCAATTAGCCTAACCTGCATGTCTTTGGACTGTGGGGGAAACCGGAGCACCCGGAGGAAACCCACGAGAACATGCAAACTCCACACAGAAAGGCCCTCGCGGCTGCTGGGCTCGAACCCAGGACCTGCTGTGAGGCGACAGCGCTAACCACTACACCACCGTGCCGCCCCGAGGAAGTGATATATTCCATAAATTAAATCCTCCAGGTTGGTAAAACACATAACCGTGATCTCATGCAAATTCAAATTTCTTCTAAACAAATAAACTCTAACCGTGATTTTCCTTAACTGAACGATGGTTGAAAAGGGGACTAATGTACAAGAAGACACACAGACAAGCTAATGTGTTAACAAGCTACGATTAGAGAGCAAGAAACAGGCCACTGGGGTGGGACATATATATTGTAGAAATCATTTAATTGGACAATCAGAAAGTTATTCCTGGACATGAACCGTAACACTGAGGAATGCCAATTCTAATTTCAGAGGCACGTTAAGGAAAAAGTCTGTGTTAGTTAAACATTAAATGTCTGTAGTAATGTGCGCCTGTTTGTGTAGTTGAAGGAGCAGAGGGATGAGCAGGTAGAACTGAAGATGCTTCAGAAGAAACAAGGTCTCTTGATTAAACAGAGGGACCAGCTCCAGTTAGATCACAGCCAGGGTATCCTGGCACGAAGCAAGTTGGAGAGCCTCTGTCATGAGCTGCAAAAGCACAACAAGACCCTGAAGGTGAGCAAGCTCAGTCCAGCTCTGCTGAAACATCCTTTAAAAGAAAAAGGCTAGTGCTTACCGGAGGGAGATGGGGTATCTAGGTATGTGGTCCAGAATCACATAATTAAGCCAAATGCATACAGAACCCACACAGTGAGGAGATGAATATGCATGGATACACACCACCAGGTGACCAACCTTCTCACCCCAGACCCCTCAGCTCCTACTGACAGAGATAACAGAAATCAGTTATGAAAAGGATGAGGAATACCAGTTAGTCCAAGCAAGAAAAACTAATAATATAATACAACAGGGGAGCAAACAGTCAGGCTGGACTTATACAAACACATCAGACTGGAGGAACAACAAAGAAAATCCAATTTAAATGTGCTGACTGCAAAGTCATTTGAAATTTTCAAAATTTTTTATTGTGTATGGCATTTTCCTATGTCTCGCAAGAACAATATAATGCGGATGAGATGGGATCATTTTGATGTGCTGAGGGTCACTTTTCTCCGTTTTGGGAATGAATATCCTACCTCTTGAGGTAAATCATACGGCCCTACGGAAACAGCCGAACATGAGGAACTTCAACTAATTAACATAACTATGGAACTGCATCACACCAAGATAGCAACACATGAAAAACATCATGACTGCTTCGACTTCGGAGAGTTTTGAGTCGCAGGGATGTAATTTGTGGTTGACATTCACAAATAGATCCGTGAAACAAAAGATGAATATATATTTTCTCTGTCACTGCTTTTGTGTTTCTAAGGCTAAGATAGCTAAGCACTAGCTAGAATGATTGAGTTATCTGTCCAGAAAAATTACATCATCTACTGTAACCTTGCTCTATCTTGCAGTTGCACTCACTAGGCAGGCTTTCCTTTTCTTTTCCGCTGGTTTTTAGCTGGTGGGAGAGCAGAGTCCTCCATGTTTGCCCATCAGGCTTGTAGTACTTGAGTCCAGGACTCGGACTCAAGTCTGACTCATGCCCTAATTTTAAGGACTCGTGACTTGACTTGAACTTGAGCACTGATGACTTGGACTCGTAAATTGGAGACGAAGACTCTGATTTTT
Source organism: Neoarius graeffei (assembly GCF_027579695.1). Taxonomy (NCBI): domain Eukaryota; kingdom Metazoa; phylum Chordata; class Actinopteri; order Siluriformes; family Ariidae; genus Neoarius; species Neoarius graeffei. The sequence continues at coordinate 41,284,610 of NC_083570.1, read as the reverse complement.
TTCTTTATTTTTTGTAACATGTCATAATAATTTGGCAACAGATATTTATATCTACATTAATTTTTATACTAATTTTGTGCAAGAGAATGCACATTCACCTGTTCATACGTCATGTTCAGGAACAAACTAACGTTAATGGCGCTAAAATGCCTGGAGAGAACGTCCCTAGGATTGTCCACTTTGCTTATACAGACTTCTCGTGCAGTAGGAAAAAATGCACTGCTCCATATATAGAAGAACTATCGAGGAGACGATGGGGACAACCTTGAACTTCAATCGTCATTTGGTAAGACTCCACTCAGAGAAGTAAGTGACAGGCTATGTTCATTGTTCTGTTGATAGCGGGGCTTGCTTGCTGAGCGATGAACTCACAAGCGTTAACCCTTTATCATGTTATTTGCCCTTTGATAGTGGGCGGGGCTTGCTGAGCGATGAACAAGCTTTTTATCTGTAGCCTATTAACTAAAATGGGGGCAGTCGAGCAGTAACATTAGTCCAACACAGTAGCAGAGACAGTTTCACATAAAGGCAGCAACAGCCACCGTCACATCGTGCGGTTGGAGTCTTGTTCTCGGACTCGACTCGAACTTGACTCAGATCAACAGTGGACTCGACTCAAAATTTTCTTTAATGACTTGGACTTGACTCAGACTTGAACACTGGGGGCTCAAGACTGGACTCAGACTCGAGGTTTAGTGACTCGACTACAACACTGTTGCCCATGCTGACTTGTTTTGTTTTAAAATAGGTCAAACACACCCCACGGTGGTCACGTGATATTGTTTCTCACTTGCTTCGGCAATCTCTGGAATTGTAAAATGTGGGACGCGTTTTATCTTGGCAAAACATTTGCACATAGGATACATGGTGTGTGCAGCAGCGAAAACATCTCAAAACTCCAACAGCAATAGAAATAGGACATTTTGCCCAGAATTCAACTTCGCAGTCAGCACCTTTAATTTGCCCCCAAAATAAACAGGAAAACAGAAACACAAATCATAGCTAACAAAACTGTAGCCTGGACACACAAGTGTCTAGAAGTTACATGAGAGTTACACAATGGGGTGGAGTTTAATTGATTCAGACCTTGAGGAGCAGTCCAGGGCTTTATTCTGCATCAGACGAGACAGTATCTTCATTAGAGACATCACTTATCCGTAGCAGATAATGAACACAGTACAAGTGCTTGGTCAGATTATCCTTCAAACCCTGGGCATGTTTTCTTTACAGGAGAGTAGCGAGTGTGAGACGAATGCAGGAATACCCTTTTACGTTGAATGAACAAAAACATTGCTATTATTTTATTCATTTAATAAATCAAAATAGTACAACCCCGATTCCAAAAAAGTTGGGACAAAGTACAAATTGTAAATAAAAATGGAATGCAATAATTTACAAATCTCAAAAACTGATATTGTATTCACAATAGAACATAGACAACATATCAAATGTCGAAAGTGAGACATTTTGAAATTTCATGCCAAATATTGGCTCTTTTGAAATTTCATGACAGCAACACATCTCAAAAAAGTTGTGACAGGGGCAATAAGAGGCTGGAAAAGTTAAAGGTACAAAAAAGGAACAGCTGGAGGACCAAATTACAACTCATTAGGTCAATTGGCAATAGGTCATTAACATGACTGGGTATAAAAAGAGCATCTTGGCGTGGCAGCGGTTCTCAGAAGTAAAGATGGGAAGAGGATCACCAATCCCCCTAATTCTGCACCGACAAATAGTGGAGCAATATCAGAAAGGAGTTCGACAGTGTAAAATGGCAAAGAGTTTGAACATATCATCATCTACAGTGCATAATATCATCAAAAGATTCAGAGAATCTGGAAGAATCTCTGTGCGTAAGGGTCAAGGCCGGAAAACCATACTGGGTGCCCGTGATCTTTGGGCCCTTAGACGGCACTGCATCACATACAGGCATGCTTCTGTATTGGAAATCACAAAATGGGCTCAGGAATATTTCCAGAGAACATTATCTGTGAGCACAATTCACCGTGCCATCCGCCATTGCCAGCTAAAACTCTGTAGTTCAAAGAAGAAGCCGTATCTAAACATGATCCAGAAGCGCAGACGTCTTCTCTGGGCCAAGGCTCATTTAAAATGGACTGTGGCAAAGTGGAAAACTGTTCTGTGGTCAGACGAATCAAAATTTGAAGTTCTTTATGGAAATCAGGGACGCCGTGTCATTCGGACTAAAGAGGAGAAGGACGACCCAAGTTGTTATCAGCGCTCAGTTCAGAAGCCTGCATCTCTGATGGTATGGGGTTGCATTAGTGCGTGTGGCATGGGCAGCTTACACATCTGGAAAGACACCATCAATGCTGAAAGGTATATCCAGGTTCTAGAGCAACATATGCTCCCATCCAGACGACGTCTCTTTCAGGGAAGACCTTGCATTTTCCAACATGACAATGCCAAACCACATACTGCATCAATTACAACATCATGGCTGCGTAGAAGAAGGGTCTGGGTACTGAACTGGCCAGCCTGCAGTCCAGATCTTTCACCCATAGAAAACATTTAGCGCATCATAAAACGGAAGATATGACAAAGAGGACCTAAGACAGTTGAGCAACTAGAATCCTACATTAGACAAGAATGGGTTAACATTCCTATCCCTAAACTTGAGCAACTTGTCTTCTCAGTCCCCAGACGTTTACAGACTGTTGTAAAGAGAAAAGGGGATGTCTCACAGTGGTAAACATGGCCTTGTCCCAACTTTTTTGAAATGTGTTGTCATGAAATTTAAAATCACCTAATTTTTCTCTTTAAATGATACATTTCCTCAGTTTAAACATTTGATATGTCATCTATGTTCTATTCTGAATAAAATATGGAATTTTGAAACTTCCACATCATTGCATTCCGTTTTTATTTACAACTTGTACTTTGTCCCAACTTTTTTGGAATCGGGGTTGTAAATTAAAAGCATGATCAAAATCATCTATATCCAGCACACACATCATGATTTCATGACCTCAGTTTAGTGTCTCATAGCCTCATTAATTTGAGCATGAGTAACTGTCAGAACGCAATATATAAAATACACAAAATATAAAATAAGGTGTGCTTGATCAAGTGCTATTCTACGTGATAAAAAAATCATAAGGGTGGAAGCTAGTTTGTTAAATTAAACTTGTGATTAATGTGACCATTACAGTGGGGACTATTCACACAGTAATATATTTAGATGTTTATTTCATATAAAATTATTACCATATAAGGTTTTTTAAATTATTTTTAAATTGTTTCTTGCATTTATGCTACATCATAGTAGAAGGAGAGTGAGAATAATAGCTTTTTGCTATTAAAAATTCTGCCACACACCAATTGTATAAGACTGAAGTTTATTTTGTCACTTTGCAATGACCCTAACCCATAACTACATCATCACTTGTTTACTGCAGTGCATTATGGGTGATACCCAGGGTCAGCTCCGCCATATTGTTTACAACCCCGATTCCAAAAAAGTTGGGACAAAGTACAAATTGAAAATAAAAACGGAATGCAATAATTTACAAATCTCAAAAACTGATATTGTATTCACAGTAGAACATAGACAACATATCAAATGTCGAAAGTGAGACATTTTGAAATTTCATGCCAAATATTGGCTCATTTGAAATTTCATGACAGCAACACATCTCAAAAAAGTTGGGACGGGGCAATAAGAGGCTGGAAAAGTTAAAGGTACAAAAAAGGAACAGCTGGAGGACCAAATTGCAACTCATTAGGTCAATTGGCAATAGGTCATTAACATGACTGGGTATAAAAAGAGCATCTTGGAGTGGCAGCGGCTCTCAGAAGTAAAGATGGGAAGAGGATCACCAATCCCCCTAATTCTGCGCTGACAAATAGTGGAGCAATATCAGAAAGGAGTTCGACAGTGTAAAATTGCAAAGAGTTTGAACATATCATCATCTACAGTGCATAATATCATCAAAAGATTCAGAGAATCTGGAAGAATCTCTGTGCGTAAGGGTCAAGGCTGGAAAACCATACTGGGTGCCCGTGATCTTAGGGCCCTTAGACGGCACTGCATCACATACAGGCATGCTTCTGTATTGGAAATCACAAAATGGGCTCAGGAATATTTCCAGAGAACATTATCTGTGAACACAATTCACCGTGCCATCTGCCGTTGCCAGCTAAAACTCTATAGTTCAAAGAAGAAGCCATATCTAAACATGATCCAGAAGCGCAGACGTCTTCTCTGGGCCAAGGCTCATTTAAAATGGACTGTGGCAAAGTGGAAAACTGTTCTGTGGTCAGACGAATCAAAATTTGAAGTTTTTTATGGAAATCAGGGACGCCGTGTCATTCGGACTAAAGAGGAGAAGGACGACCCAAGTTGTTATCAGCGCTCAGTTCAGAAGCCTGCATCTCTGATGGTATGGGGTTGCATTAGTGCGTGTGGCATGGGCAGCTTACACATCTGGAAAGACACCATCAATGCTGAAAGGTATATCCAGGTTCTAGAGCAACATATGCTCCCATCCAGACGACGTCTCTTTCAGGGAAGACCTTGCATTTTCCAACATGACAATGCCAAACCACATACTGCATCAATTACAGCATCATGGCTGTGTAGAAGAAGGGTCCGGGTACTGAACTGGCCAGCCTGCAGTCCAGATCTTTCACCCATAGAAAACATTTGGCGCATCATAAAACGGAAGATACGACAAAAAAGACCTAAGGCAGTTGAGCAACTAGAATCCTACATTAGACAAGAATGGGTTAACATTCCTATCCCTAAACTTGAGCAACTTGTCTCCTCAGTCCCCAGACGTTTACAGACTGTTGTAAAGAGAAAAGGGGATGTCTCACAGTGGTAAACATGGCCTTGTCCCAACTTTTTTGAGATGTGTTGTTGTCATGAAATTTAAAATCACCTAATTTTTCTCTTTAAATGATACATTTTCTCAGTTTAAACATTTGATATGTCATCTATGTTCTATTCTGAATAAAATATGGAATTTTGAAACTTCCACATCATTGCATTCCATTTTTATTTACAATTTGTACTTTGTCCCAACTTTTTTGGAATACAATTCCTGATATTCAGATAGATTTTTTTTTTTCTCGATAAAGTTTAGCTGGTGCAATATATGTCCTCAGAAATGAGACATTCTGAGATTTGATGTTGTTGTTGTACAGTGTGGTAGACTCGGTCTAGACTCTTTACCTTCTCACCAAGCTTGATTTGGATTCCGATTTTCCTGCTGTAAACCCTCAACATGTTATCCACCTCTTTAAATCACCAATTTTATTGTCTTCCATGACAGAGCACGGCAAATTCGCTCCTCTCACATCGTTCTCACCTAAAATTAATCTGACATCCGTCATATCACTCAACTACTGACCCCGGCTATTCCCCACAATGCATTGTGGTAAACAAGTGATGACGTAGTTATGCTTGGGGTCTATTCAGTTTTCAAAAGTAAAATTGACGAGTTTATTTTTAAACAGACTAAAATGATCAACTGAGAAACAACAGGCAAAACTCACTGGAATTTTCAGAAATATAAATGAACCAGCCGAAAATTGTTATTGCATTGTTAATATCTGAAACTATATACAAGTAAGGCTGAAGGAAATATTTACAAGACTGCATTAAAGTATGTAATATTTTACAATAAATTTAGGTTTGTAAAAATGTGTACAATTTGTAGTATGTTTTCTCTAACTCGAGCAGTGCTTTCTGTGGGCATTAAACATGACCGGTATCTGTGTTACACCGCAGGAAGACATGCTGCAGAAGTACCAGGAGGATGAGAAAAAGAGAGCGGAAATCACCAGTCATTTCCAGAATACAGTAGTGGACATCCAGGCCCAAATCGAGCACCACAGCAACCGCAACAATAAGCTGTGCCAGGAGAACAGCGAGCTGGCTAACAAGCTCACATCCATCATCCAGCAGTATGAGAAGCGAGAGGAGGTACGGTATGGGATCAACACACACACACATACTTAAAATTTTATAGCAGGCAAACTAGTGTTTGAAAGGTCAGGTATGAATTAACATTTAAGAACACATCAGTTGTTGTTTTTTTTTTTTAAATAATATGTTTAATGGTGGGCGGCACGGTGGTGTAGTGGTTAGCGCTGTCGCCTCACAGCAAGAAGGTCCAGGTTCGAGCCCCGTGGTCGGCGAGGGCCTTTCTGTGCGGAGTTTGCATGTTTTCCCCGTGTCCGCGTGGGTTTCCTCCAGGTGCTCCGGTTTCCCCCACAGTCCAAAGACATGCAGGTTAGGTTAACTGGTGACTCTAAATTGACCGTAGTTGTGAATGTGAGTGTGAATGGTTGTCTGTGTCTATGTGTCAGCCCTGTGATGACCTGGCAACTTGTCCAGGGTGTACCCCGCCTTTCACCCATAGTCAGCTGGGATAGGCTCCAGCTTGCCTGCGACCCTGTAGAAGGATAAAGCGGCTACAGATAATGAGATGAGATCCCAAAAAGTTCTACCTTGGTCTCATCAGACTGTAACACATCTTGATCTTGACACATGGTTTGGGGTGATTTAGTTGGGCTTGGAAGTTTTTGTGTTTGTATTTTTCATAAGAAATGGCTTCCATGTAGCTACCCTACCCCACCACCCAGACATGTGAAGAATAAGAGAGATTGTTGTAACATGCAGGGAGGGAGCAGTACTTTGCCAGATGTTGCTGCAGCTCCTTTAATGTTGCTGTAGGTCTCCTGATGGCCTCCTTGATACGTTTTTGTCTTGTCCTTTCATCAGATTTGGAGGGATGTCCTGTTCTTCATAATGTCAATGTGGTGATAATGAGTTTCACTGTGTTCCATGGTACATCTTGGAACATGTTTAGAATTCTTTTGTATCCTTCTTCTGATAGATACCTCTCACAATGAGATACCGTACCTGTGTTGTAAGCTTTTACAATCTATCTGAGATGGCAACTTCTACACACGCTTTATAAGAATATTTCCATAGCATTTGCACAGTTCAAACAAATAACTGAGCAACACTGTTTAAAAAGGAAATATCAGTATTATATCTGGACTAAATGATGGACCAAAACAAATGAGAAGATCTTTCTTTCCTAGAAATACAGTATGTTTGACCTTTACCAGTCTAAAATCTGAATCTTTCCACACAGACCCACTCCTACCTACCTGAGCAGGATTTATATGGTGTACGAAGAACTGAAAACCTAATTCACATTTACAGTTAGGTCCATATATATTTGGACACTGACACAAATTTTGTTTTTTTACCTGTTTACTGAAACATATTCAAGTTATAGTTATATAATGGACATGGACATAAAGTCCAGACTTTCAGCTTTCATTTGAGGGTATCCACATTAAAATTGGATGAAGGGTTTAGGACAGGGGTCACCAAACTACGGCCCGCGGGCCAGATCCGGCCCGCCACCCCCCTTTGACCGGCCCCCCAGCCCCTCTGCCCCCCACCACTTGAACCGGCCCTATGAGGCAATCCCCAAAAGTGGTCATGGCCTATTTTTTTAAATTGCTTTTTGGCAAATAATAACATGTCTGCATCTTGTATTTTGCTGATTTTATCAATTAAAATTGATATTTAGTTATAAAATGAACTATTCATATTTTCCGAATTTTCGTCATATGCTCGCGATCAAGCAGTGACAGGCAGCGCATGCGCAAAGAACTGTCAGTGTTCAGGACAGCAAAATGGCTAGCGGTCAGCGAAAAGCTGACAGAGAGTGCAGAGTTTTTAAAGAACAGTGGACCACCGATTATTTTTTCGTTCAGTGTAAGGACCGTGCAGTTTATCTTGTATGTAAAGAAAGTGTGCCGGTTTTCAAAGAATATAATCTGCGTCGTCACTATGAAACCCGCCACAAAGCAGGGTTCGAATTATAAATTTGACCCTATGGGGGTCTCTATTTAAAAAAAAAAAAAAGCAATGCATACTCGCTCTCCTGGACCAGCGCACTTTTGCGCACTGCAGTGCACAGCTTTCACACACAGGCGCGCACGCACGCACGCACGGTGTTGCGCGCATATATATATATATATATATATATATATATATATATATATATATATATATATAGTTAAACAAATTATATATATATATATATATATATATATATATATATATATATATATATATATATATATTGTGTGTGTGTGTGTATATATAATTATATATATTGTTAAACAAAGGAAGATCGTTGTGAGATAGAGGACAAGTCTTCTTCGGACTTAACTTCACATTCGATTTCGCAGGCTGCAAATTTCAGTTTGCGCGCATAGTGGTGTGGTGGTGAAGTACAGCCGTACATGTTGCGGTTTAATAACACGTTCAATACAAAGTTATGGCTGCATGGTGATCGGAAATGAAATGAGTTTTATTTATATTTATATGGTGATATAGGCTATTCAAGCTTATTATGGTGATATATGACGTATTTGAGAGAGTTGCACAGAAAATTAAGTTTGCTTCTTTCATGGGAGCCTGAGGGAATGGGAGCTCAGCTCCCATTGGCCCCCACGTAATTCGAACTATGCCACAAAGAGTATGCTAGTTTGCGAGGGCAAACAAGAGAAGACAGGATTCGGAGGATGAAATGCGGACTGGCTGCACAACAGAACGTATTCCTTCGCTAAACCCAGATCAACCAGGCTGCTGTCCGAGCTAGCTATAAGGTAGCTCACCTACTAGCTACCCATGGAAAGCCGTTTACTGATGGGGACTTTGTTAAAGTATGCATGCTTGCTGTGGCCGAGGAGGTGTGTCCCGACAAGAAGGATGCGCTCAACGCAGTGAGTCTCTCCGCACCTACTATGACCAGGCGAACCGAAGATTTGAGGGACAACGTGTATGACCAGCTGAATGAGAAAGCGTCAGAATTCGAGTTTTTTGCTTTGGCCATGGATGAGAGCAATGACGTGCAGGACACAGCACAACTGCTGTGATCTATTGCTCATATTATTATAATTTCACTGTTTTTTAAAATGTATTTATTTTATAGGCCTATTTATTTGACCTTTATTAAGTGCTGCATACAATTATTATTAATAATATCAACAGGCTTACCTACAATTTATAATTTTCCACTCACCTTTGCCAGTGTCAATCACCTCAACTAGGCAGATGTTTCTTACCTTGACAGCTTTGATATTATTTTTATTAGAAAATAAATAAATGGAATATCTGTGGTATTTCAAATTAAAACAAAGTGTGAAGACTTGATTACTACTTTTGCAAACCACTAGTAAAGATAAACAAATATGTGCCAGGAATCAAGTGTTGATATAGTAGTGTGGATATAGTAGTGTGGATATAGTAGTGTGGATATAGTAGTGGGGATATAGTAGTATGGATATAGTAGTGGGGATGGCCGTGCCAGGCTAGTAATCTCTACTACACAATGAGGCCTGCTGGTGGTCATATTTGTCTGGGTTATACAATTCTATGTGATATAGCTGACCCAACCCCGGCCCCCATCACAGTCAGGAACGACAATGTGGCCCCCAGAGAAAAAAGTTTGGTGACCCCTGGTTTAGGAGTTTCAGCTCCTTAACATGTGCCACCCTGTTTTTAAAGGGACCAAAAGTAATTGGACAATTGACTCAAAGGCTATTTCATGGGCAGATGTGGGCAATTCCTTCGTTATGTCATTCTCAATTAAGCAGATAAAAGGCCTGGAGTTGATTTGAGGTGTGGTGCTTGCATTTGGAAGATTTTGCTGTGAAGAAAACATGCGGTCAAAGGAGCTCTCCATGCAGGTGAAACAAGCCATCCTTAAGCTGCGAAAACAGAAAAAAACCCATCCAAGAAATTGCTACAATATTAGGAGTGGCAAAATTTACAGTTTGGTACATCCTGAGAAAGAAAGAAAGAAAGAAAGAAAGAAAGAAAGAAAGAAAGCACTGGTGAACTCATCAATGCAAAAAGACCTGGATGCCCACAGATGACAACAGTGGTGGATGATCGCAGAATAATTTCCATGGTAAAGAGAAACCCCTTCACAACAGCCAACCAAGTGAACAACACTCTCCAGGAGGTAGGCGTATCAATATCCAAATCTACCATAAAGAGAAGACTGCATGAAAGTAAATACAGAGGGTTCACTGCATGGTGCAAGCCACTCATAAGCCTCAAGAATAAAAAGGCTAGATTGGACTTTGCTAAAAAAAACATCTAAAAAAGCCAGCACAGTTCTGCAAGAACATTTTTTGGACAGATGAAACCAAGATCAACCTCTACCAGAATGATGGAAAGAAAAAAGTATGGTGAAGGCATGGTACAGCTCATGATCCAAAGCATACCACATCATCTGTAAAACACGGCGGAGGCAGTGTGATGGCTTGGGCATGCATGGCTGCCAGTGGCACTGGGTCACTAGTGTTTATTGATGTGACACAGGACAGAAGCAGCCGGATGAATTCTGAGGTATTCAGAGATGTACTGTGTGCTCAAATCCAGCCAAATGCAGCCAAACTGATTGGTCGGCGTTTCATAATACAGATGGACAATGACCCAAAACATAAAGCCAAAGCAACCCAGGAGTTTATTAAAGCAAAGAAGTGGAATATTCTTGAATGGCCAAGTCAGTCACCTGATCTCAACCCAATTGAGCATGCATTTCACTTGTTAAAGACTAAACTTCAGACAGAAAGGCCCACAAACAAACAGCAACTGAAAACCGGTGCAGTAAAGGCCTGGCAGAGCATTAAAAAGGAGGAAACGCAGCGTCTGGTGATGTCCATGAGTTCAAGACTTCAGGCAGTCATTGCCAACAAAGGGTTTTCAACCAAGTATTAGAAATGAACATTTTATTTACAATTATTTAATTTGTCCAATTACTTTTGAGCCCCTGAAATGAAGGGATTGTGTTTAAAAAATGCTTTAGTTCCTCACATTTTTATGCAATCATTTTGTTCAACCCACTGAATTAAAGCTGAAAGTCTGAACTTCAACTGCATCTGAATTGTTCAAAATTCATTGTGGTAATGTACAGAACCAAAATTAGAAAAATGTTGTCTCTGTCCAAATATTGATGGACCTAACTGTACATTCAGGTGACATTCTAAATTAATATGAAGGCAATATTCAGTGTCATCATTACAAAATAACTCATAATGAAATGTCACTTACTGCTAAGGATTGTGAGTGACTTTGCATTTGCCTCTCTGCCCACAGAAACGCATCCTCACTTAGTCTCACAATTCATGATTCATGGCTTATTTAATGGTGATACTCACATCTTAAAGAAAATTCTAGCATGGCATGAGAATCCACAGGGGAATGACAGGCTAGATTTACTCTATCACACTGAGAAATGGGCATTGCGCATCAAAAAAAACAGTGTGTGGCATTTAGTACAGATTATTCAATGCTGAGTGATGAACAATGTAATCTTTACTGCCCCCACCTGTTTCTGGCAGAAAAAATGCAAAGGCATAGCTCACTGGAATGTTGCATATCTTTAAATAAACAAGGTACCGTGTCTTGCAAAAGTATTCATCCCTCTTGGTGTTTGTCCTGTTTTGTTGCATTACAAGCTGGAATTAAAATGGATTTTTGGGGCGTTAGCACCATTTGATTTACACAACATGCCTACCACTTTAAAGGTGAAAATTGTTGTTTTATTGTGACACAAACAATAATTAAGATGAATAAAACAGAAATCTGGAGTGTGCATAGGTATTCACCCCCCAAAGTCAATTCTTTGTCGAGCCACCTTTTGCTGCAAGTCTCTTGGGGTATGTCTCTATTAGCTTAGCACATCTAGCCACTGGGATTTTTGCCCATTCCTCAAGGCAAAACTGCTCCAACTCCTTCAAGTTAGATGGGTTGCATTGGTTATACCACAGATTCTCAATTGGATTGAGGTCTGGGCTTTGATTAGGCCATTCCAAGACATTTAAATGTTTCCCTTTAAACCACTCCAGTGTAGCTTTAGCAGTATGTTTAGGGTCATTGTCCTGCTGGAACGTGAACCTTCATCCCAGTCTCAAACCTCTGGCCGACTCAAACAGGTTTTCCTCCAGAATTGCCCTGTATTTAGTGCCATCCATCTTTCCTTCAGTCCTGACCAGCTTTCTTGTCCCTGCAGATCAGAAATGTCCCCACAGCATGATGCTGCCACCACCATGCTTCACTGTAGGAATGGTGTTCTCAGGGTGTTGGGTTTGCGCCACACATGGCATTTCCCATGATGGCCAAAAAGATCAATTTTAGTCTTATCTGACCAGAGAATCTTCTTCCATGTGTTTGCGGAGTCTACCGCATGCTGTTGGGCAAACTCCAAACGTGTTTTCTTAAGCAATAGCTTTTTTTATGGCCACTCTTCCAATAAAGCCCCACTCTGTGGAGTGTATGACTTAAAGTGGTCCTATGGACAGATACTCCCCTCTCCGCTGTGGATCTTTGCAGCTCCTTCAGTGTTATCTTTGGTGTCTTTCTTGCATCTCTGATTAATGCCCTTCTTGCCTGGTCTGTGAGTTTTGGTGGGTGGCCTTCTCTTGTCAGGTTTGTAGTGGTGCCATATTCTTTCCATTTTGCTATAATGGATTTAATGGTGCTCCCTGGGATATTCAAAGTTTGGGATATTTTTTTTTATAACCCAACCCTGATCTATACTTCTCCACAACTTTGTCTCTGACCTGTTTGGAGTGCTCCCTGATTTTCATGTTGTTTGCTTAGTAGTGTTGCAGAGTCAGGGTCATGAAGTCATGGTGTGTTAAGGTTGGAGTGGAAGAACTCAAATGTCCTGCACAGAGCCCTGACCTCAACCCCAGTGAACATCTTTGGGATGAACTGGAACACTGAATGGCCCCAATATCATTACCTGATCTCACAGATGAATGAACATAAATCCCTACAGCCCCACCCCAAAAAATCGAGTGAAAAGCCTTCCCAGAAGAGTGGAGCTTATTATATAAGCAAATAGGAATAAGTTTGGACTGAGATAAGAGAAGACATGGCCTAATGGTTAGAGAAGTAGCTTTGGGACCAAAAGGTTGCCAGTTCGATTCCCTGGACCAGCAGGAATAGCTGAAATGCCCTTGAGCAAGGCACTTAAGCCCCAAATGTTCCCCAGGCTGCTCTGTGTATGTTGTATGTCACTGGGTATGTTGTATGGCAGCATGATGGCGTAGTGATTAGCACTGTTGCCTCCCAGCAAGAAGGTTCTGGGTTAAAGCCCACCGGCTGACAGGGGCCTTTCTGTGTGGAGCTTGCATGTTCTCCGCGTGTCTGTGTGGGTTTCCTCCGGGTGCTCCGGTTTCCCCCACAGTCCAAAGATGTGCGGTTAGGTTAACATGGGGTGGCCTTAGGCTGAAGTGCCTTTGAGTGAGGCACTTAACCCCCAACTGCTCCTCGGGCACTGTAGCATACCTGCCCACTGCTCTGGGTATGTGCGTGTTCACTGCTTCAGATGGGTTAACTGCAGAAAGGAATTTCACTGTGCTTAAGTGTATGTGTGATGAATAAAGTTGTTCTTCTTCTCTGGATAAGTCTGCTAAATGCTATTAATGCAATATAACGGTCAGGGGTACACATACTTTTGGCCGTACCTCTATAGTGTAGAAGTCCACTGTGCTTTAATACTCGATATTTTCTCGATGTCTTGAACAGAGCTTAGAGAAGATATTCAAACAGAAAAATCTACAGCAGCAGTTGTCAGATGCCAAACTGGAAGAAGCCAATATGCGTCTGAAAGAAGCAGAGGAGAAGCACAAGCGGGAGAAGGAATACGTGAGTTACGCAACACCGTTTGTCTCCGCTCTTTGAGCAGAAATAGCACTAAGACTGTGAATCAGGATTGATAATCGATTTATGATGCAAACAGTGAATGAATAAATTAGCATCGTGTTTGCATGGAGAACACAGAGAGTCTGGAGGACTCATGGTAATGTCTTGTCTTTGTTGCTAGTTGCTTAAAGAAGCAATTGAAAAAACAAAGAAATGCTTCACAATGAAGGAGCAGGAGTTGCAGATAAAGAAGCAGGTAAAGTGGAGTGCTTTGTCATTCTCTCTCTCCCTCTCTCTCTCTCTTTCCTTGTATTTTTGTAAGCGCAGTTACTGACTCATGCTGCAGAGTGGAAGCTACAGGTTAAAGAGCTGAAAGAGCAGAACACAGTGATGCAGGCTCAGGTGAATATCAAATTTAGTGCTTAATGATCTACTTTTTAAACCACCCATTCTCCATTTTTTAGCTATCCTGAGAACATGTGAGCAAAGGGGAGTTTACATACAGATATGTAAGAATTCATTATGACATACTGAAAATTTTCATTCTGTTCAATGGAAAAAAAGAAGCTTCCTACTAAATGCTGTAAAAAAAAAATTCTGGTTTAAAAAAATATTCTAATATTCGTGACATGATGAATAAACAATCACAAATTCAGTCTCCATACACAGAGGTGATGTACAGGCTGTAGGTTGGACTATAGGAAGGTAAGCAGCACTAGATTAGACCTGACAAAGATCTACTGTTGGACCTCAACATGGTCACAGTGAAGCACAGTGTTGTGTATGAATTGGTGTACAGGCTTTTACAGTAGTGCTTGAAAGTTTGTGAACCCTTTAGAATTTTCTATATTTCTGCATAAATATGACCGAAAACATCATCAGATTTTCACACAAGTCCTAAAAGTAGATAAAGAGAACCCAGTTAAACAAATGAGACAAAAATATTATACTTGGTCATTTATTTATTGAGGAAAATGATCCATATCTCTGAGTGGCAAAAGTATGTGAACCTTTGCTTTCAGTATCTGGTGTGACCCCCTTGTGCAGCCATAACTGCAACTAAACGTTTCCGGTAACTGTTGATCAGTCCTGCACACCGGCTTGGAGGAATTTTAGCCCGTTCCTCCGTACAGAACAGCTTCAACTCTGGGATGTTGGTGGGTTTCCTCACATGAACTGCTCGTTTCAGGTCCTTCCACAACATTTCCATTGGATTAAGGTCAGGACTTTGACTTGGCCTTTCCAAAACATTAACTTTATTCTTCTTTAACCATTCTCTGGTAGAACGACTTGTGTGCTTAGGGTCGTTGTCTTGCTGCATGACCCACCTTCTCTTGAGATTCAGTTCATGGACAGATGTCCTGACATTTTCCTTTAGAATTTACTGGTATAATTCAGAATTCATTGTTCCATCAATGATGGCAAGCCGTCCTGGCCCAGATGCAGCAAAACAGGCCCAAGCCATGATACTACCACCACCATGTTTCACAGATGGGATAAGGTTCTTATGCTGGAATGCAGTGTTTTCCTTTCTCCAAACATAACACTTCTCATTTAAACCAAAAAGTTCTATTTTGGTCTCCTCCGTCCACAAAACATTTTTCCAATAGCCTTCTGGCTTGTCCACATGATTTTTAGCAAACTGCAGATGAGCAGCAATGTTCTTTTTGGAGAGCAGTGGCTTTCTCCTTGCAACCCTGCCATGCACACCATTGTTGTTCAGTGTTCTCCTGATGGTGGACTCATGAACATTAACATTAACCAATGTGAGAGAGGCCTTCAGTTGCTTAGAAGTTATGCTGGGGTCCTTTGTGACCTCACCAACTATTACACGCCTTGCTCTTGGAGTGATCTTTGTTGGTCGACCGCTCCTGGGGAGGGTAATAATGGTCTTGAATTTCCTCCATTTGTACACAATCTGTCTGACTGTGGATTGGTGGAGTCCAAACTCTTTAGAGATGGTTTTGTAACCTTTTCCAGCCTGATGAGCATCAACAACACTTTTTCTGAGGTCCTCAGAAATCTCCTTTGTGCCATGATACACTTCCACAAACATGTGTTGTGAAGATCAGACTTTGATAGATTCCTGTTCTTTAAATAAAACAGGGTGCCCACTCACACCTGATTGTCATCCCATTGATTGAAAACACCTGACTCTAATTTCACCTTCAAATTAACTGCTAATCCCAGAGGTTCACATACTTTTGCCACTCACAGATATGTAATATTGGATCATTTTCCTCAATAAATAAATGACCAAGTATAATATTTTTGTCTCATATGTTTAACTGGGTTCTCTTTATCTACTTTTAGGACTTGTGTGAAAATCTGATGTTGTTTTCGGTCATATTTATGCAGAAATATAGAAAATACTAAAGTGTTCACAAACTTTCAAGCACCACTGTATATTATTTTTGACATCATGTCTCTGTAGTATCCTGCCTGATTAATTGGATGTGTACATAATCACTGCTGTTATGTCTGAAGTGTTAGGGCCAGTGAATGAAGTAATATGAGCCAAGTGGGGAATTTGTGAATAAAATACAAATTACAACATTTGAAATTTTATTTACTTACTTAATTAAAATCTTAGGATCCTTGGATCCTTAAATATGCAGATAATTTACCTTTATTATCATTTTGCAAAAAAAAAAAAGGGGGGGGGGGGGTCAGTGGATCCAGAGGCATCCCCTCACACACACACACGCATGCGCACATACTTCGTTGCTATACTATAAGTATTATTTTGATGTAACTGAAATTGAATCCTTTTACTCTTAATTTCATTTCCTAGAAAAAAATTACTTTTCACTCCTTACATTATTATTATTTAGGTCTCAAAGCCAACATCTATACATATTTACATCAGTCACATTTACAAACAGGGTGGCATGGTGGTGTAGTGGTTAGCACTGTCACCTCACAGTAAGAAGGTCCTGGGTTCAAGCCCAGCGGCTGACGGGGGCCTTTCTGTGTGGAGTTTGCATGTTCTCCCCATGTCTGTGTGAGTTTCCCCCACGGTCCAAAGACATGCGGTTAGGCTAATTGGTGGCTCGAAATTGACCGTAGTAGGTGTGAGTGGTTGTTTGTCTCTATGTGTCAGCCCTGTGATAATTTGGCGACTTGCCCATAGTCAGCTGGGATAGGCTCCAGCTTGCCTGTGACCCTGCACAGGATAAGCAGTTATGGATAATGGATGTACATTTACAAACACAGTTTAACATGCACCCATTTTATTTCAACATCTCATCAAGTTCTTCAGAAAAATATTAGCTAGAATCATTACAATTCATCCTGCATTGACCTTCTCGGGCTACATGGTGTAGCTGAGCAAGGCCGCAAATAAAATGAGGTGCCTCATTTACCTCAGTTGTGAACTTCCACTAATGTGAAAAAGTATGCTGAGAGCAAATTAGCTTTAGCAATAGCTAATTTCCTAACATTAACTGGCTTATTTAACTAAGTTAGCCTGGTTTATTTGCTAATATTAGGTGAGACTAGCATTGATTCTGGTAGCTAGCATAATTAACGAGGCAGCAAGTCAAATTCTAGCTCATGGTAAATATCAGTTATTAACATGATGTTTTACTTCTGAGTAATTAATTAGTGAGCTATGTAGTGTTACTCACATGTGAGCCGCAGACAGACAAAGACTGAGGGATGTTTTCAGGCAAATAAATACCACTTTCTAACGGTTTTAGATAATTCTTCAAAATTACTGAGATTTTAATATTTCAGTATAATTTAAACAAAATTTTTTCCTTTTACTTGAGTATATGTTTGGTTGGACACCTCGACGTTTAAACGAGTAAGAGAATATGATTTTGAGACATTATCTATAATTTCACTTGAGTATAATTTCTCAGGACTTTTTCCAACCCTGTTGACACCAAGGGGTAATTTGACAATTTGGTGCATTATGTTTATCTGCAATGTTTATGGGAGATGCAAGGTAACTGAGACAAATGTGGAGAATGTGAGACAGAAACCCAAGCTCAAGCAGAACTCACTAGAATCAACCAAATTTGTGCTTAGGCTTTAGGTGGTGTAGCATGTGATCAAGCAAGCTGGCATTATCTTTTATTTAATACTTGTTACGAATTATGGCAGATACATCTGATTACCCAGAAAAAAGCACAAGTATATTCAGAAACATATTAGCTTTACTGGAAATGGACCAGTCCATGTCAGCAATCCCAAACATCTGCTGAGTTGTTTTTTTTTCTCCACCCTTTCTCTTGCAGCTTGTGTTGTACTCTCAGAAGTTTGATGAGTTCCAGGCTACACTGGCCAAAAGCAATGAAGTTTATACTGTTTTCAAACAAGAAATGGAAAAGGTATACTATTTTACACCATCACACATTTTAAATGCTTACAGTTGTATTTTAAATCTGGTGTGCTGCAAGACAATGAACATAACAATAACAGTAATTCAGTAGAATTTGTGTTTTTATACTCAAGTCTTAATGGCAATCCATGCCATGTGTCAAGAACAATATTTTTTACATCAATTCTTTTCATAATTATTATGTTAATCATGTCACTCATCTACTTAGATGACCAAGAAGATGAAGAAACTGGAGAGGGAGTCAAATGTGTGGAAAATACGCTTTGAAAGTTGCAGCAAAGCCCTTACTGACATGATTGAGGAGGTAACCTGTTGTATTTTTATGAACACATTTGTTCACTGATTCCATAACACTGTGCTGAACTAATTTTGTGACTTTACCTTCCAACAGAGATCTGAGAAGGGTAAAGAGCTTGAGCTTTTTACTGTGAAGATTGATAAGTTGGAGATGTTGTGTCGAGCTCTACAGGAGGAGAGGAAAGTCCTTTATGGCAAGATAAAGGAGCTTCGCCTGCAGGTTATTTCAGCCTCAGTACCTGTGGCGGACATTGTTGAGGAAGAGATTCCAGAACTCGCCCAGCTGCCAATCTCAGAGTCAGTACAAAACCCAGCACTAACAGTAGAAATGGAGAAGCTGTGGAAGGAGCAAGCCCGTCTGCAGGAATTTGCAGCCTCCCTGTTGGCCTCAACTGCAGATGACATGGTGGGCTCTGATAGTGAGGAGGAATCATCTGAGCCTACACAACTTCCTCTTGTTCCTGTGCTAAGTAAACCATCAACAGTCAAGTTAGATTCCATAACAGAAGAACATGGTCTGGAAGAAGGTATTAAAGAGGTATGTAAATCAGAGACTACACTGACTCCTGAGGCACTGAAAAGTGAGGAGATCAAATTCGAGGCCAAACATGAGTCCAATCAACATGACAAAGAACCATCCAAAGCAGAACCATCCAAAGCAGAACCACCCAAGGTAGAGCTACCCAAGGTAGAGCCACCCAAAGAAGAACCCCCCAAAGAAGAACCCCCCAAGGTAGAGCCACCCAAAGAAGAACCACCCAAGGTAGAGCTACCCAAGGTAGAGCCACCCAAAGAAGAACCACCCAAGGTAGAGCTACCCAAGGTAGAGCCACCCAAAGAAGAACCACCCAAGGTAGAGCCACCCAAAGAAGAACCACCCAAGGTAGAGCCACCCAAAGAAGAATCACCCAAGGTAGAGCCACCCAAAGAAGAACCACCCAAGGTAGAGCCACCCAAAGAAGAACCACCCAAGGTAGAGCCACCCAAAGAAGAACCACCCAAGGTAGAGCCACCCAAAGAAGAACCACCCAAGGTAGAGCCACCCAAAGAAGAACCACCCAAGGTACAGCCACCCAAAGAAGAACCACCCAAGGTAGAGCCACTCAAAGAAGAACCCCCCAAGGTAGAGCCCCTCAAAGCAGAACCCCCCAAAGAAGAACCACCCAAAGAAGTACCCCCTAAAATGGAACCACCCAAAGAAGAACCACTCAAAGTAGTACTCCCCAAAGCAGAACCACCCAAAGAAGAACCACCCAAAGCAGAAACATCCCAAGAAAAGCTAACTAAAGTGCCAGCAAGAAATGTTGCAAAAGTAGAGCCAATCAAGCAAGACACACCCAGGCAAAAATCCAACAAGCCAAATTCTGTTGATCTCAAAGAAACAAAACCCAAAGAAATGAAAAGAGTAACAGTTCACCCTGAAGCTCCTAAAGTAAATCCTATTAAAAATGAATTTGATACAGAACTAGACCCCAAAGCTGAGACTACAAAACAAACTTTAAGTGCAAAAGAGGAACCTATACAAGTTGAGTCTCACATTGCAGAACCTCCTGCACCCAAAGCTTCCACAGCAGGAGCAGCAAAACCACAAAACGCCAAATCCCAAGAGGCCAAGTCCAATGCTAGTAAATCCCATGCTAAGAAACAGGGCTCCTCTAAGAAGAAAGGTTCAGCAAAAAGTGCTAAGAAAAGCTGAGGGGGTGAACGTGGAGTGTGTAATTCCAGCCATTTTCTCTGATTCCTGATTTTCTCTATTATGGTGTGTGTGGGTGGGAGGTTGAGTGCAGTGTTGTGTGAGGTTAAGAAACCATACAGTTATATACTTTTTTCAAGTTGATTAAGATTATTCAAGTTGATTAAAGAGTTTTGATAAGTGTTATTTTTGATGTGTGTGACATATAGTACTTTTTTCATCTACTTTAACCTGCTCAGAAATAAAGATGTGATGGTGATCATTTCTTAAAAAAAAAAATGTTTTTCTCAAGTCAAAACAAAGACACTGTTCAACATCATACTGGTACACGAACAATGTTCATTTCAAAACCAGTCACAAGCTATAGCTCTGCTGGTTTACCTGAAGATTCCTCACCACCATGCGGCAGTTTCCATGGCAACCACTTAAAAAAAAGACAAGCAGCATAAGCCAGCCACTATATTCCAATCTCTGCAAGATAAAAAAGCTGCACTTACCTTTGTGTATGTGTGCGCATGTTCAGTCTTCTGGTGAAATACAGCAGCTTGTCTATATATGACAAGAAGCTGGAAAGATGTCTTGGCATCGCAACTTGCTGAAGAGCTTGCAGGATGTTGTTTGTGTATGGCCATGATGAATGAACACACACACACATACACACACACTGCTGTTGATTACAGTGGTAATATTCAAAAGGATAAGCTATAAAACAACATATTTATATTATTTCTATCTAGAGAAAAATCTGTTCACTATTAAGTAATATGACTCAATTTTCAATATTTCAGTACTGTGGCTGTGAAAGAGGGAAAAGGATATAGCCAGATAACCTGAAAATGATTTGATGTGTGTGTGTGTGTGTGTGTGTGTGTACTAGTGCATCTCAAACAATTAGAATATCATAAAAAAGTTAAATTTTTGATAATTTAATTCAAAAAAGTAAACTTTCATATAGTCTGTATTCATTACATGTAAAGTGAAATATTTCAAGCCTTTTTTTGTTTTAATTTTGATGATTATGGCTTATAGCTCATCAGAATCAGGAATCTAGTATCTCAAATTATTGGAATATTTCCTAAGATCAATCAAAAAAGGATTTACAATACAGAAATGTCCAAATTCTGAAAAGTATGTTCATTTATACACTCAGTACTTGGTTGCGGCTCCTTTACCATGAATTACTGTATCAATGCGGTGTGGCATAGAGGCGATCAGTCTGTGGCACTGCTGAGGTGTTATTGAAGCTCAGGACGCTTTGATAGCAGCCTTCAGCTCATCTGTATTATTGGGTCGGGTGTTCCTCATCTTCCCCAAAGACAACAGCCCATAGATTCTCTGTGGGGTTTAGGTCAGGTGAGTTGGCTGCCCAATCAGGCACAATAATACCATGGTCAGCAAACCATTTGGTAGTAGTTTTGGCACTGTGGGCAGGTGCTAAGTCCTGCTGGAAAAGGAAATCGGCATCTCCATAAAGCTTGTCAACAGATGGAAGCATGAAGTGCTCTAAAATCTCCTGGTAGATGGCTATGCTGACCTTGGACTTAATAAAACACAGTGGACCAACACCAGCAAATGATATGGCACCCCAAATCATCACAGACTGCAGAAACTTCATACTGGACTTCAAACACCTTGGCTTCTGTGCATCTCCACTCTTCCTCCACACTCTAGGACCTTGATTTCCAAATAAAATGCAAAGTTTATTTTCATCTGAAAAGAGGACTTTGGACCACTGAGAAACAGTCCAGTTCTTTCTCTCCTTAGCCCAGGTAAGATGCTTTTGACATTGTCTCTGGTTCAGGAGTGGCTTGACATTAGAAATGTTACAGTTGTAGCCCCTTTCCTGAAGACGTCTATGCGTGGTGACTCTTGATGTACTGACACCAACCTCAGTCCACTCCTTGTGATGCTCTCCCAAGTTCTTGAATCCGCTTTTCTTGACAATCTTCTCAAGGCTGCGGTCATCCCTGTTGCTTGTGCACCTTTTCCAGCCAGCCTGTTCAGCAATGACCTTCTGTGGCTTACCCTCCTCGTGGAGGGTGTCGATTATCATTTTCTGGACAACTGTCAAGTCAGCAGTCTTCTCCATGATTGTGATTATGTGTACTGAACTAGACAGAGAGATACACGATATTTATACTGTTTTAGACAAACTCAAAATGAAATATTCGCTTATTTTGAGATTTTTTTTTTTGCATTGTTGGCCATAATTATCAAAGTTAAAATAGAAAAATACTTGAAACATTTTAGTTTACATGTAATGAGTCGAAAATATATTAAATTTTCACTCTTTCTTAAATAACTGATGGAAAATATTGAACTTTTTCATCGTATTCTAATTTTTTAGATACACTAGTGTGTATATATATTACACACACACACTGCAGTGTTTGCAGTATGATGATCAGATTCAGTCTTCAAACAATGCATCACCTTTCAAACCCAAACAATTAGATATTAATCAGAAAATAACACTTTAATCACTATTTAAGAAAATCTGACTCTTTGTTTTAAGATGACTTTATTAACATACCCCTGGTATAATCTGCACCAGAAATTTTCACCTCGTCTCCTCTAAGCAGAGGAGTGTAATATTGTGGAAGAGAATATTAACTATTAAAAATACAGCAATTTATTGCCATTTTGGTCTTGTTAGTGAATAAATTATGTATTAAAGTTCTGTCTTTACACAAGAAATCAATCTGAGTCTCTCTCTCTCGCACACTCTGTCTTCAGAGACAATCCTGAATAAAAAGTGTTTACATTATACCACTTCAAGTTCATTAGAAATATCAGAACATCTTTCCATCTCCATTCATTCAAGAATAAAACCCTAACATTTCAATGATAAATTTGTAACTTTTTGAGACCAAATTTGTAACATTTCAAGAATACATTCACAACATTTTGAGAATGCATTTTTAATCTTTCTGGAATTAATCTGTAACATTTCAATAATTACTTTGTAACATTTTGAGAATAAATTTCTAATATTTTGAGAGTTAATTTGTAACATTGAGAATAAATTTGTAACTAAGAATAAATTTATGATGTTGTTTCAAGAATAAATTTGTAATTTTTCTAGAATAAATTGGTAACATTTCAAGAATCAGTTCGTAACACTGAGAATTAATTTGTAATAGTTCAAGAATAAATTTGTAACATTGAGAATAAAATTGTAGTTATATTATTTTGAAAATAGATTCATAATATTTTGAGAACTATCAAGGAAAAAGTGATGATGTTGGATATTAAAAGTATAATGCCATAATATTTTTGGAAAATAAAGAAAAATGGTTCATATCAGAGCAGTGTTTGTATGTTAAAATGAGGGATATTTATTTTTTAACATTGGCCCTAAAACACTGTCTTATTAAAGCATAAATGAGAGCAAGAAAATGCAGATTTTATGCATTTTATTGTGTGTTCTCTTTGTACAAAAGGTTGAATTTGGCATTTACAGATACATTCACTCGTCACAGTATTATTCTTGCTTGCGTGGTTGGAAATGCCAGATGAGAATGTTTTATGAACATATAGTGAAGCATGTCCTGACTCCAGCCTCTGTGATTAACTGCCATCGTTTTGCTCTCTCCATTTAATTTGAACAATAATAATAATAGAAAAAAAAGAATTCTGACAAATAAAATTCCCTAGGAACATAAAAAAGGGAAGAAAACTAGCATGCAAGTAGAACTTTTGTCAATAAGCTTCAAGGACTTTGTACGAGGAGAAAGGCTTGACGAAGTGATAGTCCAGATTGCCACAGTGTGGACATTGCTGCACATTACTGTACTCGGAGAAATACTGCATGCCCACACGTACATCGATTACAGGCTTCCCGCAGTGCTTACAGTTCAGTCTGGCCTGCGGGGGGGGGAGAGAGAGAGAGAGAGAGAGAGAGAGGGGTGAAACCATTTCAACAGAACACTCGGTGAAATAGTCTCTCATTTCCCGAGACAGATTTAGAGCTAACATTAATAAAGTAGTGATGAAAAGTACTTCAGGACTTCATATTCCCGTCCTGGAGGATCACAACACTTTTTCTTTTTTAATTTAACACTCCGCTTGAACAAGCCCATCATGGACTGAATTTACTGTTAGGAAAAGAGAAAATACAACGGGACCTGAGTGACACTTCAACTAGTGTTCAATTAAAAATGCTAATCCCGTCTGACCCAAATGCACCTTTCATTCAAATAACCTTTATTTACTTAAAGCTAGACTGCCTTTCAGATTTTTCAAGTTTAGGCCATAAAAATAATTTTTCCGACACCCGATTATTTTTGTTTAGTGGACCGAAAGCTACTGAATTCAAATCACAGACTTCCAATTTTATTAGTTTTTTTTAAATAGAACAATTCATAAACTTAAGAGCCATGTGACCCTAAATTCTCCGCTATTTTTTCCTGCTTCACCATGACCCAATTCAAGATACTACGTCATGCATCACGTGGTGGGCTTTCCCCGTTCGCGTAAAGCATTGTGGGATACAAATTTGAAACAGGACAGAAAAATGGACGATGCGAATGAAACATGAAAGACCGAATACAGTAACGGAAAGCGAGAAGAAAAGACGTTATGTTGCGAAGGAAAGGAAACGCAGGACCAAACTAATAAATATCAGCACTCAGTGAGCACCTCGGTGTGATCAGCTGTTCGTTTAACGACAGAATGATGGAACTGTCAGTGCACAGTCAAAGGTAAACCTGTAGATGGCAGTAATGCAACACTGTGGATGCCAGCTGCCGTACAACAAACATACGTAAAATACATCACAATGACCAAATTTCAGAGGGAACTAAATTTCACCGATTTTATGAAATCGAAAGGCCATCTAGCTTTAATATTGAGACCTATTCAGTAAGTCTATGGACTAAATCTGTGCTACAATTGTACTTTATTTTAGAGAATCACATTTTGGAATTTCAGCTGTATTTACGGTAAGATGGGTATTCAACTCCAAATCCTTAATGTTCATTTTATTCAATTTGAATACAGTTTAAAGAATGAATCTAATCATTTGTAACAGTCTCCAAAGTGTCTCTACAATGAGGGGAAATAAGTGTTTAGACACCCTCACCCTTCGTTCACACCAAACATAGCAAGAGGGTCAAAATCCACTTGGGCTGACCTGCCAACGACATTGGCAAGTTTATGGACGTTCTGTGACGTTACAAGGCAGTTACAAGGTCATTCAGAACGCTTCATCTAGCAAACTACTGTATTTAAAAAGGGCCACAAAGCAAACACACCTCACCTGGTATGTTATATCTTAATAAAAATAATAATAATAATAAAAAAAAAAAATATATATATATATATATATATATACACATACACACACACACACACACACACAACCCCGATTCCAAAAAAGTTGGGACAAAGTACAAATTGTAAATAAAAATGGAATGCAATAATTTACAAATCTCAAAAACTGATATTGTATTCACAATAGAACATAGACAACATATCAGATGTCGAAAGTGAGACATTTTGAAATTTCATGCCAAATATTGGCTCATTTGAAATTTCATGACAGCAACACATCTCAAAAAAGTTGTGACAGGGGCAATAAGAGGCTGGAAAAGTTAAAGGTACAAAAAAGGAACAGCTGGAGGACCAAATTGCAACTCATTAGGTCAATTGGCAATAGGTCATTAACATGACTGGGTATAAAAAGAGCATCTTGGAGTGGCAGCGGCTCTCAGAAGTAAAGATGGGAAGAGGATCACCGATCCCCCTAATTCTGCGCCAACAAATAGTGGAGCAATATCAGAAAGGAGTTCGACAGTGTAAAATTGCAAAGAGTTTGAACATATCATCATCTACAGTGCATAATATCATCAAAAGATTCAGAGAATCTGGAAGAATCTCTGTGCGTAAGGGTCAAGGCCAGAAAACCATACTGGGTGCCCGTGATCTTCGGGCCCTTAGACGGCACTGCATCACATATAGGCATGCTTCTGTATTGGAAAATCACAAAATGGGCTCAGGAATATTTCCAGAGAACATTATCTGTGAACACAATTCACTGTGCCATCCGCCGTTGCCAGCTAAAACTCTGTAGTTCAAAGAAGAAGCCGTATCTAAACATGATCCAGAAGCGCAGACGTCTTCTCTGGGTCAAGGCTCATTTAAAATGGACTGTGGCAGAGTGGAAAACTGTTCTGTGGTCAGACGAATCAACATTTGAAGTTCTTTATGGAAATCAGGGACGCCGTGTCATTCGGACTAAAGAGGAGAAGGACGACCCAAGTTGTTATCAGCGCTCAGTTCAGAAGCCTGCATCTCTGATGGTATGGGGTTGCATTAGTGCGTGTGGCATGGGCAGCTTACACATCTGGAAAGACACCATCAATGCTGAAAGGTATATCCAGGTTCTAGAGCAACATATGCTCCCATCCAGACGACGTCTCTTTCAGGGAAGACCTTGCATTTTCCAACATGACAATGCCAAACCACATACTGCATCAATTACAGCATCATGGCTGCGTAGAAGAAGGGTCCGGGTACTGAACTGGCCAGCCTGCAGTCCAGATCTTTCACCCATAGAAAACATTTGGCGCATCATAAAACGGAAGATACGACAAAAAAAAAAAAAAAGACCTAAGACAGTTGAGCAACTAGAATCCTACATTAGACAAGAATGGGTTAACATTCCTATCCCTAAACTTGAGCAACTTGTCTCCTCAGTCCCCAGACGTTTACAGACTGTTGTAAAGAGAAAAGGGGATGTCTCACAGTGGTAAACATGGCCTTGTCCCAACTTTTTTGAGATGTGTTGTTGTCATGAAATTTAAAATCACCTAATTTTTCTCTTTAAATGATACATTTTCTCAGTTTAAACATTTGATATGTCATCTATGTTCTATTCTGAATAAAATCTGGAATTTTGAAACTTCCACATCATTGCATTCCGTTTTTATTTACAATTTGTACTTTGTCCCAACTTTTTTGGAATCGGGGTTGTGTGTGTGTGTGTGTGTGTGTGTGTGTGTGTGTGTATATATATATATATATATATATATATATATATATATATATATATATATACACACATACACACACACACTGTGTGTGTAATTATATATATATATATATATATATATATATATATATACACATACACACAGTGAGTGTGTGTGTGTAATATATATATATACATACACACAGTATGTATATATATATATATATATATATATATATATATATATATATATACACACACATACATACACACACACAGTGTATGTGTGTGTATATATATATATATATATATATATAATATCTCATCTCATCTCATTATCTCTAGCTGCTTTATCCTTCTACAGGGTCGCAGGCAAGCTGGAGCCTATCCCAGCTGACTACGGGTGAAAGGCGGGGTACACCCTGGACAAGTCGCCAGGTCATCACAGGACTGACACATAGACACAGACAACCATTCACACTCACATTCACACCTACGGTCAATTTAGAGTCACCAGTTAACCTAACCTGCATGTCTTTGGACTGTGGGGGAAACCGGAGCACCCGGAGGAAACCCACACGGACACGGGGAGAACATGCAAACTCCACACAGAAAGGCCCTCGCCGGCCACGGGGCTCGAACCCAGGACCTTCTTGCTGTGAGGCGACAGTGCTAACCACTACACCACCATGCCGCCTATATATATATAATATATATATATATATATATATATATATATATATATATATATATATATATACACACACACACACACACACACATGCATATAACATATTATATATATATAAATAAAATACACAGTGTGTGTATAATATATATATATGTGTGTGTGTGTGTGTGTGTGTGTGTGTGTGTGTATACACATACAAAAAAAAAAGACCTAAGACAGTTGAGCAACTAGAATCCTACATTAGACAAGAATGGGTTAACATTCCTATCCCTAAACTTGAGCAACTTGTCTCCTCAGTCCCCAGACGTTTACAGACTGTTGTAAAGAGAAAAGGGGATGTCTCACAGTGGGAAACATGGCCTTGTCCCAACTTTTTTGAGATGTGTTGTTGTCATGAAATTTAAAATCACCTAATTTTTCTCTTTAAATGATACATTTTCTCAGTTTAAACATTTGATATACCATCTATGTTCTATTCTGAATAAAATATGGAATTTTGAAACTTCCACATCATTGCATTCCGTTTTTATTTACAATTTGTACTTTGTCCCAACTTTTTTGGAATCGGGATTGTGTGTGTGTGTGTATATGTATATATATATATATATATATATATATATATATATACACACACACACACACACACATGCATATAACATATATACACACACACAGGGTGTTTCAAAAAATTTGATATTTCACAATCTAATAACTTTGCCAATTCTCCTTCAACTGACCTCAAATTTTAACAGCATGTGTGGAAACAGGTTAAAATTTTATGGTTAATGTTTTTTTTTGTTTTCATCTTTTTAGGTATAGAAATGCCATTCACTGGAAAAGAAAAGGCATTTTGTGTGTTAGAGCAGCGTTTCTCAACCTTTTTCCAGTCACGGCACCCTTCAGAAGTACGCACATTCTCAAGGCACCCCCATATAAAATATACGCAGTCACGCTGACCATACGCTGACCCCGGCAGTGACGTTGTGACGTGGGAAAGGGGGCCGTGAGACAAATTTTGATGATGCATGAGGCGGCGATGATCTGCATTAGTGTAACTATTGTTTTTTGGAATTTTAATTCATTTTATTTATTTCAATGTTAGAATCACTTTTTGACAGCACCCCGGTTGAGAAAGGCTATGTTAGAGTACGCTCGAACAGGACTGTGCAGCGTGCATTTATGAGAGAATTCTCTAAAAATGCACCAACTGCCATGCAGATTTGGACATGGCACAAAAAGGTCAAAGAGGAAGGCTGTGTGTGCATCTTGAAAATTTGTGAAATCGTTCATGAAATCCACATACCTTTGTATTTCTCATTCAAATTTTGAGGAATAAATCTTATATTGCTCAACATTAAGCCTGCTCAGTTTCATTTGCCTGTATGATGTAGTTTCTGGGATATTTACATCTCAAACAACATAAATTTTTTTTTTAAATCTTTAAAAAAATACTTAAAAATATATTACACACAGTCTTGCAAAAATATTCATCCCCCTTGGTGTTTGTCATGTTTTTTTGCATTACAAGCTGGACTTAAAATGGATTTTTTTTGGGGGGGGGGCACCATTTCATTTACACAACATGCCTACTACTTTAAAGGTGCAAATTGTTGTTTTATTGTGACACAAACAATAATTAAAAAAAAAAGAAAGAAAGAAATCTGGAGTGTGCATAGGTATTCACCCCCTGCCCCGCCCCATGACAATGATGATGATAACTATAATGATAGTTAGCATATAATTCCCTCCTATTTTTACAAAATATATTATGCATCTCACCAAATCACTTGAACCATCTACAGTTTCCGACACCTTGGTCCATGCTTCATTTTCTTATTTGTTTGTGTACTGGGATGCATCATAAATTATTAGGAAACCCGCCACCACAATTATCAATTTCTCCTCCATGGCAGGCTGCTTGGGAACGGTTTAAATGGAACCAATATTTACACGACTGTGTTCTCTCGGGTTCTTTCGAACGGAGCACTTCTAAATTCCGACTGGTTGCTGCCGAACCGCATCATAGCTCATTACCATCAAGTTGCCTGAACTTTAACATTATTCTGATGCCCCCACTGCCCAAGACGTGCCGCCATCGAGAGACACTGGCTCACATAGAAAATAAATGGCTTCCGGAACATTTTGGTGCTCTCGTCTCATTTGGTGTGAACGTAGGGCAAGATCAGCCGAGACACATGAAAATATTTAAAGCAGCAGTTTCTCTGTGTGATCTGCTCGATGTCCATAATCACCTGGGTACAGTGATTTTCAGGTGATGTTATGCTGCTAATTATTATATATTTGTATCAGGATATAAGTGAATCAGAATAACTTTTCACTTCTACTTCTGAGAAAGTCTTGCTCTCTCTTTTTAGCTCTCATTTTGCTGCTGTGAGCTTTGCCTTTTATGGAATTGTGTGGGTGGTACCAAATGCAAATCAGCTGTATCACATCATTCAACAACATACATCCACACACAAGTACAAAGAAAATCAGCATTTGTCAGTCGGATAGAAAATTCCAGTTTGGTTTACGCAAACATTTACACACAATTTGACATTTTTTGATGATAAATGAGGCGCAGTGGGCGGCACAGTGGTGTAGTGGTTAGCGCTGTCACCTCACAGCAAGAAGGTCCGGGTTTGAGCCCCGTGGCCGGCGAGGGCCTTTCTGTGAAGAGTTTGCATGTTCTCCCCGTGTCCGCGTGGGTTTCCTCCGGGTGCTCCGGTTTCCCCCACAGTCCAAAGACATGCAGGTTAGGTTAACTGGTGACTCTAAGGCCAAGTTTACATTAGACCGTATCTGTCTCGTTTTCTTCGCGGATGCACTGTCCGTTTACATTAAAACGCCTGGAAACGGGAATCCGCCAGGGTCCACGTATTCAATCCAGATCGTGTCTGGTCCGGTGCTGTGTAAACATTGAGAATACGCGGATACGCTGTGCTGAGCTCTAGCTGGCATCGTCATTGGACAACGTCACTGTGACATCCACCTTCCTGATTCGCTGGCGTTGGTCATGCGACGCGACTGCTGAAAAACGGCGCGGACTTCCGCCTTGTATCACCTTTTATTAAAGAGTATAAAAGTATGAAAATACTGCAAATACTGATGCAAATACTGCCCATTGTGTAGTTATGATTGTCTTTAGGCTTGCCATCCTTCCACTTGCAAGTGGTAAGTGACGCGCATGCCCGATATGCACTGAGATCACACACACAGCGGCTCAGTCCCGAATCACTGCTCGTGCGCTTCACTCGCGCGCTCTGTGAGCTGCGCAGGGCCGGAGTGCGCACCCTCCAGAGGGCACTCGCTGTTCAGGGCGGAGTGATTTGGAGCGCAGGATGCCTGCGGAGCCGAGCGTATCCGTGTATTGGCGTTGCTGTGTGCACGCGAATTGTGTATTGGCATTGCTGTGTGCACACTAATCGTTTTAAAAACGTTAATCTGATGATCCGCTGATACGGTCTAATGTAAACCCCACCTAAATTGACCGTAGGTGTGAATGTGAGTGTGAATGGTTGTCTGTGTCTATGTGTCAGCCCTGTGATGACCTGGCGACTTGTCCAGAGTGTACCCCGCCTTTCACCCGTAGTCAGCTGGGATAGGCCTCCAGCTCGCCTGCGACCCTGTAGAACAGGATAAAGCAGCTAGAGATAATGAGATGAGATGAGACGTAAACTTATGTCGAATGATTTTGCATAGCAGGTTCGATAAATGAGATAGCCCGTGTGTCAAAAAGCAAAGAAAATCTCTGGGGTAAACACAGCAGCAGCACTGTTTACTAATGGGGTTTGCGACAATGATGGTGACTGACTGGCTCGGATTTTAAATAAATAAATAAATAAATAAATAAGCATGATTATCCGAGACGGCTGATTGGTCGCTGATTTTTTTGTTTAGTAGCTGACGGTGTTTCCAGAATAGTTTCATTTTTTAAAGTTTATCGGAGAAAAGGAATGAAAATTCAAAATGCCAACAATCTCCATTCCGATCATAAACTAGAGACCTGTGCAGGTCTGAGCTCGGCCTTTTACGTCAACGCCAGGATTTGAACAGACGTTGCAAAATCTGTTCCTTTCCTGGACGACTGCTCGGCCATGGAGGATTACACTGCAAACCGAGGTCAGGTAACAGGGCACTTATACAGTCAGGTAGTGGAATCACTATGTGAGCCTGGCATGCCAATTACATTCTTAAACACGCTCAAACTCGGTTAAGCATGCACATACAGACAGGTGCCAGGGCTTTGAACCAGAATTTTTTTCCTATTGGTTCGTTCCGAACAGAAACGGAATTTTAACGTTTCCAGTTTTGGGTTCCACCATTAAATAGACGTTCCCGAACCGGTTAGAACAAAAAAAACTTCGTTCCCGGAACGGTTAATTACGTTCCCTGTCAGCTGTTTAACAAATGGCTATAAAATTATGTCTCTGTCTCATCCAGCTTAAGCCAAATGTAGGCTAATTCTATTACAACCTTCATTAAATAAGACAAGAAATAATTCAAAACAATTATTTCATATGTTGGCGATTTGGATTCTCAGTATGTCTTCCCATCTACACAAACAGAAAAAGTGCCAAAAATGAAAGATAATTCGTTTAGTGTGTTACCAAAGGCTAGTCAGGCCCTATAGAGGGCTACCGCATGACGTCACTGCGCCGCGAGATTTTGTTAGGCGCCATATTGGAAGACCAAGTACATATCTATGCAAGTACATACATACATAAAACAAACTACACCTGAAATGTAGCCAGGGCCGGTTCTGCCCTAATCTGGACCCGGGTGCAACATCGCGCAAACCCCCCCCCCAAAAAAAACACCAGTCTAAATCAGGACAACCATCACATAACTATAACTATAAACATTTTATATCAACTATTTTAACTAAATGGGCGATAATAAATAAGCCTGCAGGCAGCCACGGCGGGCTGCCTCAGAAAAGTAACCATTTGTCCTACCTTAAAACTCGTTTTGCATTTTCTGCCTCCTTTTTTGTATTTTCGACCCTCCGTTTATTTTCTTTCCTTTTCTGAAAACCCGATTTGTGTCCAGACATTTTGTTCTGCTACCAACGAACTAACTCGTCAGGTCTCGGCTCTCGAGCCCGCGATGATTCCCGTGGGAAGGGCAACAACTGATACATTTTTACAAACAGCCAATAGGGAGGTTGCATCGTTCAGGCTCTTCTTTGCTCAGACACTCAGTAATGCACTTACTCACTAGTAGTCCACCTTCCCGCTCTCTCCATTCAATCAGCGAACGTCACACAGGAAGTGAACCCCAGCGGGTCATAGAAACTTGCGCAGGAAAAGAATGACTATTTGTAGGCTACGGAAACTTTGAGGAACGAAATAAAAACCGGTATTAACCGGTTACCATTATTTTTAATAAGCGTTTCTGTTCCGGAATATAAAAAATAATAAAGTTTCTGGTTTCGTTTCTGTTCCATGTGAAATAGAAAAAGTTCCCGGTTTTCGTTTTCGTTCCTTGAACCGGTTCAAAGCCCTGACAGGTGCCTTTATAGGCTTCAGCCAAATTCTGAGCCAAAAATGAATTAAGTATGTACCAGTTGTAAGACAGGGAACTCAAAAAATTCAAAAACAGTTTGATTTCCAAATGCTGCAAACGTTAAATTATTACTCATGAACAATTTAATTTCAGGGAGCCCAACATTCTCCTTAAGTCAACTGACTGGGTATAACACAACAGAGTATGGGACGTGCAATATACACTACAACCCCGCTATCCTTGACTTGCAAGTGATGTCAAAGCAAAACAGAAACCCGGATGTCGGCCATGTTGGTGGATATACAAATGCGGGGTCAAGCGACATTCCATACAAACCATAGTCATGCGTGCGCGACTCTCTTTGTTTTTCCACGGCTTTAAGCGTTCTTTTAGCTCGACCATCTCTTTGTGCTGTATATGGTTGTGGTCACTACAGTACTCGTGATCGCGGCATGTTCCGATTTTTTAGAATTCCGTCCGTGATTCGGAAAGAGGGCGAGGAAACTCTGAGGCTTAGTACGGAGCGGAGACAAGGGGATCAGAACACTTCGTCCAATGACCATTTCATCCAAAAGTTAAGATATTTCGTCCAAAGCCTTTTTCATACGCACTACCAATTATTTTATATTTCAGATATTCTGGTGTTTGTGAATGAAAGCACTGCTCGGCGCCTAAAAATTTAATATGATCCAGCCGGCTTTAAAAATTTATAACTCTGACAACGGAGCTCACAGTGTAGCCAAATTTTACAGGCACCTCCCTCTAAGCTTCCCCCTTCGAAAGAGCACGGTCTCGGTTGGTAGGACTGCACCTCGGCCCGGGATTTGCGAATGAAGCCCCCGTGAGAGCATTGCTCTGCGCCTGAAGATTGAATATGATCCAGCCGGAAACAGACATGCAAGCGAGCAGCTTGCAATGACAAGGGAGTGAACTCATCCCAGGGTCAGCAAGTGGCACAGGCCGACGTGGTTACCTCCCTGAGTACGGAGTGTCGGAGTGCACGTACTATGGCACTCGTTTGCTTTACAAAAATGTGTTTTGCTTCGGTCAAATTCCACTAAGAATTCCTCCTTTTTATGAACAAACACACATTCTCTCTAGCCGCTTTATCCTGTTCTACAGGGTCGCAGGCAAGCTGGAGCCTATCCCAGCTGACTACGGGCGAAAGGCGGGGTACACCCTGGACAAGTCGCCAGGTCATCACAGGGCTGACACATAGACACAGACAACCATTCACACCTACGGTCAATTTAGAGTCACCAGTTAACCTAACCTGCATGTCTTTAGACTGTGGGGGAAACCGGAGCACCCGGAGGAAACCCACGCGGACACGGGGAGAACATGCAAACTCCACACAGAAAGGCCCTCGCTGGCCCCGGGGCTCGAACCCAGGACCTTCTTGCTGTGAGGCGACAGCGCTAACCACTACACCACCGTGCCGCCATGAACAAACACCTGAAATATAAAATAATTGCTAGTGCGTATGAAAAAGGCTTTGGACGAAATGTCTTAACTACTGGACGAAATGGTCATTGGACGAAATGACCTGTATTTGCACTCGATGGTCGGTAGACGCGTCTTATCGTCAGAAAAGTCTGACTTTTTAAAATAATACGGGTCAAAATCACACATATCTATCTTCGCGCGATTGTTCAAATCGTGGTAATACTGAGAAAATTCAGTACTGTTGACAGACATGCTTTCAGCGGCTGCCATCCTAGTTGCTTTGTATATCCACCAACATGGCGGACGCTCATGACGTAGTGCATTTTGATCATGTGGTTGCAAGCCATCTATTACAAACTCTTTTACGCTGAACTTTTGCATATAACGAACTAAGTTTGTGTCCTGCGCCTTTAATGACAATGAGTCGGAGTCTTAAATTAAAAAAAAAAAAATCACTGAGCCATGCACTCCTCTCCCCTCCACCAGAGACAAACAATAAGTAATCAAGTCAAGTCCGTAATACATGTTAACGCCATAAAGCAAAGGCTTAACGAGCCTCGCTTACATGTCAATCACTAACAATTATCGAGAATGGTGTTCAAAGGATCAATACAAGGATGAAATGACTGCTGATACCGCTTAATGAAACACTTAAAGTGTGCCGGCGATGTTTTTATACCCCCAGCCCAGCGGCATGACATATGCTGCGTTCATGTGCTATGGGAAGATGATATTTTCCAGTTGGGAAGTGGTATTTACCAGTGTGTTGTGTTCACATGCTTTTGTTGTTGTTGACAAATTAAAGATGGTGGACCAGATTCAAGTTAGCAATAGTTAGTTAGCTATCGTTAGCAATAGCGTCTGCTCTGGATAGGTAAAAACAAACCATAACACATTTTTAAAGGAAACGGATTTCTAACGTATTATATTACACTTGTTAATGATGCAACATTGCATAGACACAAAAAACTACCCACTAGTACTAGTAAAAAAAAACTTTAGTAACGTACAATGCTTAACATTCAAGTGTCTTGTACCGCTCGCCGCCATGTTGAAAAGGTTAAAGTTCATCTCATCTCGGCAACTCGTGTATCAAAATTTTCTACGAGTTGCCCAGTGGAAAATACCACAAGAGGGGGCGTTCATGTGTGCTTTCCATGTCGGCGTTTGGTATTTACCATAATTCCCATAGCACATGAAGGCAGCAATAAATGGCACCATCGGTGAGTTGCAACACATGTATGAACTGATCGAGAAAACAGCGAGTCGGAACTGACAACAATACGCCTTTCATAAGTCCACCCCTACGTCCTCATCGTGAGAGTTGGAAACAGGTAATGCCGGCCAACAGGGCTCTGGTGAAACTGCATGGGCGAATCACCTGTCCAGTGGATATTCAATGATTACAGAAACATCAACAAGGAAAAGATGGAAAGCTCTTGTTGGTGGCCTATGCTCCTAGGGAGCTAACGGCTTAATAATAATAATAATAATAATAGACAGTGATACACGGGTAACCGCCGTCATTTCCATAACAGATAAAGAAATCATCGCCTCCATTGGTGATCCTTTAATTTGGTCAGTGAACTGTGACAGCGACTCATCTCATCTCATTACCTCTAGCCGCTTTATCCTTCTACAGGGTCGCAGGCAAGCTGGAGCCTATCCCAGCTGACTATGGGCGAAGTGTCAGCGACTCAGAAGGAGAAATTTGTGATAAGGAGAATGTGCTTAAAATTTCGCACAGAACGTGAATGTTTGGTGTGACAAGTTAGTCCATTTCAGTACTGCAAACTATCTGGACGTCCCCCAAGGAGTTCATGATCGCAGGGCTGCAGTAGCCTAGTAAACTAGACCCACCCGCCTAGCGACCAAAAATATTTTTGCCTAGCGAGTGGGTCTAGCCTCGCACCATATAAACAAAAACACCCCGGGCATCAAATCGTGCCCGCCAATCACAACGCAAGGTTTTTGTTTGGATTCTTTGGGCGGGCTTTTGCAAGAGTGACAGCAAGGCTGCGCGACACTGGAGAAAGCACAGCAGGAAAGATGGCTACGGCTAGTGAACAGCGCGCGTTTGACTCCGCTTTGGAATCAGTTTTAGAAGAATTAGACTTGGAGTTTTCGTTGAAACATGAGCAGGAAGAGGCTCTCCGCTCATTCCTTTTCAAGAAGGACGTTTTCGCTGTTTTGCCGACCGGCTATGGCAAAAGTCTGATCTACCAGCTGGCTCCGCTCGTAGCCAAAAGGATGGGGCTAGTTTCTGCAGTACGAAGAATTAATAAACAGCTTTGAAACATTACTTTTTGATTTGTTTCTTATTTTCCCGTTATTTTAAATTTAAGGGAAATTATTTTACCAAACACCACTAAATAAAAACTCTCAAAAATAGTTTAAGCAAACCCTCAAAAAACACTTTAAAAAAAAGCGTATGTTAAGTATGTGGTGCAGACTCCAAACTTGTGGTCATTATCTCCAAACTTCTTAATATCTAAAACCTGTTTATTAATTAATACGCATTTTGAAAAATTATTTATTTCAAGGCCTCCCCCACTGCTTTCTGTCGTTCTGACTACGTCACAGTCACTGTTGCGCTGATTGGTCAGAGCGTTGGCCAATACGCACAGAGACAGTTTGAAAGACAGCAGTTTGTTCCTCCCACACCCTTCGGAAATGTCTACGGATCGAGGCCAGACTAAATATTCACATTTAGTCTGGCTTGCCAGGCTAGGGCTGCAGTATATCTTCCTGCACCACACAGCCATTTTGCGTCATAATTACAGGTTTTATTTTAAAATGGCTTTTTTCCATTTCATAATGACGCATTTAAAGGGGAACTGAAGTCATTTTTAAACTTGCTTTACTTCTTAATTAACGTGTTATTCAATTACGTTTTCGGTTTTATTAACCTTATATCGTG
The DNA here is from genome assembly GCF_027579695.1 of Neoarius graeffei. NCBI lineage: Eukaryota > Metazoa > Chordata > Actinopteri > Siluriformes > Ariidae > Neoarius > Neoarius graeffei. Next base: position 41,247,014 of record NC_083570.1, on the reverse strand, counting down.
ACTCATACTGGCATATTATATTACACTTATCAGCCTTTTCGGTTTTTAGCCACGTTGAATGTAGTTCGTTTGGTCGACGGCAGGTGTCGCTTCACGCGACTTGTGCGAGACTTCAAATGTGAAGTGTCAGCGCCGCCATTTTGAAAACTGTTTATACAGCGGCCATATCATTCCAATTTAGATTAATTTCGAGATTTGCCAGCTTCATCAGTGATGGAGTGTCAGTCCTGCACGCTGTGGCGCGTGCACCTAAAGGCGTGTCTCGGGCTGCACACGCGCCGAGTGGACTCCAGCACGCGCGCCGTGAACAAGGCGCACCTGAGCTCAATTAAGGAACTGTGTGTTTGCCTATTTAATGACTGTTTTGATTGATTGATTGATTGATTGATTGATTGATTGATTGATTACTTTATTCTGAACAATAAAGATATAAAAATAAAAATTTAAATAAAACAATACAATAATCAAAACATCATCATAAACAAACAGAATAGCGTAGCCACAAGGCAATAACATAATGTTCAGAAAGGATTAGGAAGAAGTATTAACTTAACCAAGCCTAACCCTCTACAGTGGTGCTTGAAAGTTTGTGAACCCTTTAGAATTTTCTATATTTCTGCATAAGTATGACCTAAAACATCATCGGATTTTCACACAAGTCCTAAAAGTAGATAAAGAGAACCCAGTTAAACAAATGAGATAAAAATATTATACTTGGTCATTTATTTATTGAGGAAAATGATCCAATATTACATATCTGTGAGTGGCAAAAGTATGTGAACCTTTGCTTTCAGTATGTGGTGTGACCCCCTTGTGCAGCAATAACTGCAACTAAACGTTTCCGGTAACTGTTGATCAGTCCTGCACACCGGCTTGGAGGAATTTTAGCCCATTCCTCCGTACAGAACAGCTTCAACTCTGGGATGTTGGTGGGTTTCCTCACATGAACTGCTCACTTCAGGTCCTTCCACAACATTTCCATTGGATTAAGGTCAGGACTTTGACTTGGCCATTCCAAAACATTAACTTTATTCTTCTTTAACCATTCTTTGATAGAACGACTTGTATGCTTAGGATTGCTGTCTTGCTGCATGACTCACCTTCTCTTGAGATTCAGTTCATGGACAGATGTCCTGACATTTCCCTTTAGAATTCACTGGTATAATTCAGAATTCCTTGTTCCAACAATGATGGCAAGCCGTCCTGGCCCAGATGCAGCAAAACAGGCCCAAACCATGATACTACCACCACCATGTTTCACAGATGGGATAAGGTTCTTATGTTGGAATGCAGTGTTTTCCTTTCTCCAAACATAACACTTCTCATTGAAACCAAAAAGTTCTATTTTGATCTCATTTGTCCACAAAACATTTTCCAATCGCCTTCTGGCTTGTCCACGTGATCTTTAGCAAACTGCAGATGAGCAGCAATGTTCTTTTTGGAGAGCACTGGCTTTCTCCTTGCAACCCTGCCATGCACACCATTGTTGTTCAGTGTTCTCCTGATGGTGGACTCATGAACATTGGCTAATGTTAATGTGAGAGAGGTCTTCAGTTGCTTAGAAGTTACCTTGGGGTCCTTTGTGACCTCGCCGACTATTACACACCTTGCTCATGGAGTGATCTTTGTTGGTCGACCACTCCTGGGGAGGGTAACAATGGTCTTGAATATCCTCCATTTGTACACAATCTGTCTGACTGTGGATTGGTGGAGTCCAAACTCTTTAGAGATGGTTTTGTAACCTTTTCCAGCCTGATGAGCATCAACAACGCTTTTTCTGAGGTCCTCAGAAATCTCCTTTGTTCGTGCCATGATACACTTCCACAAACGTGTTGTGAAGATCAGACTTTGATAGATCCCTGTTCTTTAAATAAAACAGGGTGCCCACTCACACCTGATTGTCATCCCACTGATTGAAAACACCTGACTCTAATTTCACCTTCAAAGTAACTGCTAATCCTAGAGGTTCACATACTTTTGCCACTCACAGATATGTAATATTGGATCATTTTCCTCAATAAATAAGTGACCAAGTATAATATTTTTGTCTCATTTGTTTAACTGGGTTCTCTTTATCTACTTTTAGGACTTGTGTGAAAATATGATGTTTTAGGTCATATTTTTGCAGAAATGTAGGAAATTCTAAAGGGTTCACAAACTTTCAAGCACCACTGTATACCACCGCTAATCAAATGTCACTGTCCACCATAATAAACTATATATACAAAAGAAAACAAAAGCAATAAACAAAAAAGAAAACATACCAACATACCAAAACATACCGACATGGTATAATATCGACCAAATCAAATCATATATACAGATGCTTATGTTATGCATATATACACACATACAATACATCTATACAGTACTTACATATACACATACCTATAACTATACACAAAATACAAGAAGACCAGTCACAGACTTACTCTCAATTTCATCATCGCCTATATAGTCTGCCTGTCCTCATTCTCATATATTTTTATTAACATGTTTTTAATATAATTTTTTAAACAGTTTTATGTTGGTGCTATTTTTGAGTTCATTATCCAGACCATTCCACAATTGCACCCCACAGACTGTTATGCACATACTTTTCATAGTTGTTCTAACATTTACTCTCTTAAAATTAATTTCCCCTCTCAGGTTATACCCACCCTGCCTTTCCATAAACGTATTTTGTACCTCACCCGGAAGAAGGTTATGTCTTGCTTTATACATAATTTGTGCAGTCTTGTGTTTAACCAGATCCGTGAATTTCAGAGTGTGTGCTTTTACGAATAATGCATTTGTATGCTCAAGATATCCCGTATTATTGACGATTCTTATTGCTCTTTTTTGTAATGTGCATAACGGCTGCAGGTTAGATTTGTAGGTATTACCCCATATCTCCACACAGTAGCTCAGATATGGAAGTATGAGTGCATTATACAGAGTATGTAGTGATTTATAGTCCAGAATGTGTCTTGATTTCCCCAAAATTGCAGTAATCTTTGCTATTTTTGCTTTAACATGATTAATATGCGGTTTCCAGCAGACTTTATGATCAACAATCACACCCAGAAATTTTATTTTATACACTCTTTCTATGGTTATGTTGTCAATTTTCAATTCAACTTGAGGGTTCGACTTATATTTTCAAAATAACAATCTTTGTTTTACTCAAATTCAATGACAATTTGTTTACATTAAACCACCTTTTTAATTTATTCATTTCGGTTGTGATCGTTTCCATAAGGTGCTGTGCATTGTCCCCGGCGCAAAAGATGTTTGTATCATCAGCAAATAAAATGCATTTCGTTATACATGATACATTACATAAATCATTAATGTACAATATAAACAGCTTAGGACCTAAGACAGACCCTTGCGGTACTCCACATGTTATGGGCAAATACTCAGATGTGTGATCTCCAATTTTTACAAATTGTTGCCTGTTACTTAAGTAGCTCCTCACCCAGTCCAAACCAACCCCTCTGATACCATACCTCTCTAATTTTTTGAATAGAATGTCGTGATTTATTGTGTCAAATGCTTTCTTTAGATCTATGAAAATTCCCATAACATGTTTTTTTATTGTCTATACCATTTGTGATTTTCTCAATAAGTTCCATTAATGCCAGGGTTGTTGATCTGTCTTTCCGGAATCCGTATTGACTGTCAGCTAAAAGTTTATATTTTTCAATGAAGTTGTCTAGTTTTGCTGTGAACAGTTTTTCGAGGATCTTGGAGAACTGAGAGAGTAAAGAAACTGGCCTGTAATTTGTGTAATGGTGTCTATCTCCACATTTATATAAAAGGTATAACTTTAGCTATTTTCATGTTGTTTGGAAATTTACCAGATTGAAAAGACATATTACATATGTGAGTAAATGGTTCTGCAATTTCTTCAATAACTTTTTTTATTAGACTCATATCAATATCATTCCAGTCAGTGGAGGTTTTACTTTCACTTCTCCTTACAATATCTATGACCTCTTTTATGCCAACTGCATCAATGAATATAGACTTAGGATTTTTCTCCCATCGAGCAGCCTCCGCCCCTCCAGGTGTGTCTTTATCCTGAATCTTTTCTGCCAGATCTGGTTCCACATTTACAAAGAATCTATTAAAACCATTTACCACTTCTTCCATATTATTTATTGATCTGTCATTCTCAATATAATGATCAGGGTAGCTTGTGTTTTTGTTTTTAGCTCTATTCCTAATAATACTATTTAGTACATTCCATAGCCCCTTCATGTTATTTTTATTACTATCTAATAATTTATTATAATATTCCTTCTTACATGTCCTCATAATGCTGGTTAATTTATTCTTGTATTTTTTATATTTAATTTCTGCCTCCAAAGTTCTTTTTTTAATGAATTGTCTATACAGCGTGTTCTTTTTTTTTACAGGCATTTTTTAATCCTTTGGTGATCCATGGACCATTTGCCTGTTTTTGTCCATCATTGTATTTCCTTACAGGACAGGTTTTATCATATAGTGTTTTAAAGATATTTAGGAATCCACTGTATGCTTTGTCAATATCTTCTTCCTCATATACTACTTTCCAGTTCTGTTTAAGCAATTCACTCTTAAGTGTCCTTATATTTTCTTTGGTCCTTATCCGTTTGTATTTCAGCTGATTCATATCCTTAGGTTTCCAGTAATTACAGTGACAGACAATAAATACAGGCAAATGGTCACGGATGTCATTATATAAAAGCCCACTTTCTGTATTATTTTCCATACTGTTTGTAAATATATTATCTATTAATGTGACACAATGAGAAGTAATTCTACTAGGTTTGGTGATTTTTGGGTATAAACCCATACTGTACATTGTATTTATGAAATCTTCTGTCATTTTATGCTTTTTTGGATTTAACAGATCAATATTATAATCCCCACAGATAAACACAGTCTTCTGCACTGAGTTAGAAAACATGTTTGCCATCCAGTTTTCAAATATATCGATACTTGATGCTGGAGTTCTGTATAAACAGCTCACAATTATATTTTTTACTTTTTCCATACAAATTTCCACTGTGATACATTCCGCCAGATTATCAACAGCTGCTGTCATACTCTCCACCACCTTATACTTCAGTCCTTTGTCCACATATACTGCCACACCTCCTCCTCTCTTTTTCACTCTGCTTATATGATTTAGATCATAACCCTCCATCTCAAAGTCCACATCTCTGTCAGTGCTGATCCATGTCTCTGAAATTGCTATGATGTTGAATGGGTTCTTAAACTGTTTCAAATATTCTTTAATACTGTGGAAGTTGGCATATAAGCTTCTGCTATTGAAGTGGATGATTGATATGTTATGCTTTGATTGGAAAGTTGCGTTGTAGTGCTCATTTGTGTAATAACTGCAGCTGTTTTCTATATCATTGAGTAAATTGTTATTCGGATCAATATCATATTCTATGTCCTGTATATGAGTGATTCCACGCTTATGGGTACTGAAATGGGGACATGAACTTATTTTTAAAAATTCACCTAAAACCATTTCTTTTTTTACCATCAGGTCACAAAACATGTAATCTTTAATGAATGATATGTTAAAAGATAACTTTAATTTTCTGAGATGTAATAAAAACATATTTATATGCCAAAGTCAAGCCTATGAGTTCCAAAATGATGTCTGTTACATTACTTCTGTTACGATTGTCCATCTCGCGTCTGTTACAAATTAATTACAATCTAGCTATATACCATGTTAATCTTATTGAAAGAATGTGTATGTTTATTCTACTACACATGTTTATTAATTATATTTGCTAAAACATCACCTTCCTATGTTTCAAAAAGTAATTCTACATTGTTAAAATTGAGAATATATATGTCCACAACACTTCTGTTACGTTCTGACTTTGGCATATAAATATGTTTTTATTACATCTCAGAAAATTAAAGTTATCTTTTAACATATCATTCATTAAAGATTACATGTTTTGTGACCTGATGGTAAAAAAAAGAAATGGTTTTAGGTGAATTTTTAAAAATAAGTTCATGTCCCCATTTCAGTACCCATAAGCGTGGAATCACTCATATACAAAGTTTTCTAGTCCTAATGTGTGTTTATTATCAGGAGTTGTCATGGCTGTAGTTTAAGGATACCTTGTTGTTGTACGTTTCATTAATATTTGCTCAGCTCCTCCAGCTCCCGGATGACTAGTACTTTGGCTTGTTCTGGTGTTCCATTTAACTTGATGTATATTTTGCAGTTTGAAGTCCATGTTGATTGTATTTTCTTCTGTTTTCTGAGTAAACGGGCCATTCTGGCAATGTCCGCATTTTTCTTTGTCAGGTGCTCATTGATGTAAACGTCTGATCCCTTCAGCCGTCTTCCCTGTTTCAGCAGTTCGTTTTTGTGTTTTCTATTTGTAAACCGAACTATTATTGCCGGTTTTGTCTTCTCGTTTCTCCTTGGGAGCGGGTGACAGGCCTCGATGTTCTCCCTGTCTAACTCAACTCCCTTTGAGCGGAGAAACGCCGCCACCTGTTGCTCCACCGATGCCGCGTCCTCCTCGCTCGGCTCCTCTCCGTTCCGCATCGCCACTGCCCGTGCATATGAACGAGGTTTCACTTCCAAGCCGGTGATTATGATGTCGTTCATTCTGGTATATTGCTCCAGATCGGCCACCCGGTTCTCCAGCAAGTTAATCCGCTTGTCCTTCTCGGTGATTTTTAGCCTCAAGGCTTTAACTTCCTCCACCAGGCTCATGATGGTTTTCTGCTGCTGTCTAACAGCAGAAACCTCCTCCGTCAACATGTCGAGCGATCTTTTAATATCGTCGACCTCCTCGACCTGTGCCGTATTCTTTTTTGGTGGCATGTCGTCCCGTTATCATAACAACATGCCCACTGATAGCTTCTTAGCCCCTTTCAGCTTCTGAGCAATGCGAAGCGCAGGAAGAACAAGCGGGGCGGCAGCAGCGCGGCAGGAAAATCTGAGGCTTCAGCCGCGGCCCGGGCCCGCTCTCGCTCAGAGCCCGTTCCCGCGCGGCCTCTCAGCCCGCTCTCGCTCAGAGCCCGTTCCCGCGCGGCCTCTCAGCCCGCTCTCGCTCAGAGCCCGTTCCCGCGCGGCCTCGCAGCCCGCTCTCGCTCAGAGCCCGTTCCCGCGCGGCCTCTCAGCCCGCTCTCGCTCAGAGCCCGCTCTCGCTCAGAGCCCGTTCCCGCGCGGCCTCTCAGCCCGCTCTCGCTCAGAGCCCGCTCTCGCTCAGAGCCCGCTCTCGCTCAGAGCCCGCTCTCGCTCAGAGCCCGTTCCCGCGCGGCCTCTCAGCCCGCTCTCGCTCAGAGCCCGTTCCCGCGCGGCCTCTCAGCCCGCTCTCGCTCAGAGCCCGTTCCCGCGCGGCCTCTCAGCCCGCTCTCGCTCAGAGCCCGTTCCCGCGCGGCCTCTCAGCCCGCTCTCGCTCAGAGCCCGTTCTCGCGCGGCCTCTCAGCCCGCTCTCGCTCAGAGCCCGTTCTCGCGCGGCCTCTCAGCCCACTCTCGCTCAGAGCCTGTTCTCGCGCAGCCTCTCAGCCCGCTCAGAGCCTGTTCCCGCGCAGCCTCTCAGCCCGCTCAGAGCCTGTTCCCGCGCGGCCTCTCAGCCCGCTCTCGCTCAGAGCCTGTTCTTGCGCGGCCTCTCAGCCCACTCTCGCTCAGAGCCTGTTCTCGCGCAGCCTCTCAGCCCGCTCAGAGCCTGTTCTCGCGCAGCCTCTCAGCCCGCTCAGAGCCTGTTCTCGCGCAGCCTCTCAGCCCGCTCAGAGCCTGTTCCCGCGCGGCCTCTCAGCCCACTCTCGCTCAGAGCCTGTTCTCGCGCAGCCTCTCAGCCCGCTCAGAGCCTGTTCTCGCGCAGCCTCTCAGCCCGCTCAGAGCCTGTTCCCGCGCGGCCTCTCAGCCCGCTCTCGCTCAGAGCCTGTTCCCGCGCAGCCTCTCAGCCCGCTCTCGCTCAGAGCCTGTTCTCGCGCAGCCTCTCAGCCCGCTCTCGCTCAGAGCCTGTTCCCGCGCAGCCTCTCAGCCCGCTCTCGCTCAGAGCCTGTTCCCGCGCAGCCTCTCAGCCCGCTCTCGCTCAGAGCCTGTTCCCGCGCAGCCTCTCAGCCCGCTCTCGCTCAGAGCCTGTTCCCGCGCAGCCTCTCAGCCCGCTCTCGCTCAGAGCCTGTTCCCGCGCAGCCTCTCAGCCCGCTCTCGCTCAGAGCCTGTTCCCGCGCAGCCTCTCAGCCCGCTCTCGCTCAGAGCCTGTTCCCGCGCAGCCTCTCAGCCCGCTCTCGCTCAGAGCCTGTTCTCGCGCAGCCTCTCAGCCCGCTCTCGCTCAGAGCCTGTTCCCGCGCAGCCTCTCAGCCCGCTCTCGCTCAGAGCCTGTTCCCGCGCAGCCTCTCAGCCCGCTCTCGCTCAGAGCCTGTTCCCGCGCAGCCTCTCAGCCCGCTCTCACTCAGAGCCTGTTCTCGCGCAGCCTCTCAGCCCGCTCTTGCTCAGAGCCTGTTCTCGCACAGCCTGTGCTGATGCATTTCTTGCACAGACTGTGCTGATGCATTTGCATCGCGAAGTATTACGATACGCATGTACGCATTACCGAGCCTTTCTGCCCGTTGTCTTGATTTCCTGTTCCTCGTTCTTGTCCTCGCTTAGCCTTTTGATGTACTGTTTGCGCCTCGACTGACCCTTTTGCCTGTATTCTCGTTTTTGATCTAGCCTGCTGTTTTGGATTATTTGCTTGTGTATATTTTGTCTCACTGTATATATATTCTGCACTTTATCAAACTGTATCCTTCTGCACATACATCTGCCTCCCTCGCATACGTGACATGGAGATTATTCCATACGACTTCGAACCAACGTGGAGTAGAGAAGAGTTGGAAAGACGACAGGATAAGGACTAGTCCGTTGCGCTGGTATTTATGTCATCACTGCCGCACAATTAAAACGTGCCAGATCAGGCGCCTGGTGGGTTTTCAAAATAATAAATACATGCATGCATTTTTGTGATAAATGCATATTATACTGAGCGCATTTCCCACATAATCCTCACTAAGGTTTCGGACAGCACTACAAAATAGCATCCACAGCATATAGTGAGTAGGGAGCGATTTCGGACACAAGGAAAACTTCCGGCTTGATTACGTCAGCATTCGAAGGAGGTCGCGCGTGTCTTCTGACAATGTTGACAGATGTCGGTCGCTTTGATTTCTGCTGTATGTTTTACTTCCGTCCTACGATGTCTCGCACAGGTCTCAGCGAGTCGCGTTTACGGCCATCGCTTTGACATACGGACTGATATATTACAGAGCGCATTTCAAACACTCATAACTTGCTATAGCAGCGACAAAACAGCTGTCAGAAATGCATTCCGATATTTAATAAAACGAGAGAAATAGAATTTTGATGATAAAAAATTTGCCTTCCGTTCCCCTTTAATCCACTGTCATTAAGACAAAATGGTGCTGAGCCTGTTCTGTGATTGGCTAATTCTTTTTTATTGATTATTTCGCTAGGAGCGTGCAGTAGGTTTCTAGTGCGCGAGTACCTGCTAGTGACATTGTGTTAGGTTTCAGGCAGATGGAACCACATGGAAGATCTCAGTGATGCTTTTGTCAGCTGATCAAACACAGACATAATTGAGAAGCAGACGCTGTTCTGACCCATATTGATTATTTGTTAGAAATGCTCAGCATAGGGGTGGCTAATATGAATGTGCTAGCAGCGCTTGAGTCAAAGATTAAAAAAAAAAAAAAATCAATCAATAAAAGGCTTTATTTCTGGCACAATAAAAGAGTGCACAGAGCAGTACGAGGCATCCATCACATTAACAGTCATGTTATAGCTGTGGGTGTAATGAACGTGAACGAAGTGCGTAATTTATACTTTTATTGTTTCATATTCAAAGTGTGTTTAGAGGAGAGACTAAAAATAGACAGACAGAGCACACACTGTCTCATCACAGTACATGTTCAGAAGAAACACAACATGAACACAGTTCCAGAATTATGTTCACTTTCCCTGTGCTCCAGCTCAAAGGCTATATATAAATTAATTATTATTTGGTGTGATGTTGCTTTGGCCTGAATGTGTGAAGTAACCACTAATGATCTCGGACTCTGCTCCACTGGTGTTGTCCGACTGATTACAACAGAACGATATGCAGTAAATGTGTCAACGTAATAAACGTAGTCTTTTAAAACAGCCATTTTGAAATAAAATAAAACCCGTTAATATTTTACTCTTTTTTTTTTTTTTCCTGAAAATGAAACAACACGGGGGCGGCACGGTGGTGTAGTGGTTAGCGCTGTCGCCTCACAGCAAGAAGGTCCGGGTTCGAGCCCTGTGGCCGGCGAGGGCCTTTCTGTGTGGAGTTTGCATGTTCTCCCCGTGGGTTTCCTCCGGGTGCTCCGGTTTCCCCCACAGTCCAAAGACATGCAGGTTAGGTTAACTGGTGGCTCTAAATTGACCGTAGGTGTGAATGTGAGTGTGAATGGTTGTCTGTGTCTATGTGTCAGCCCTGTGATGACCTGGCGACTTGTCCAGGGTGTACCCCGCCTTTCGCCCGTAGTCAGCTGGGATAGGCTCCAGCTTGCCTGCGACCCTGTAGAACAGGATAAAGCGGCTACAGATGAGATGAAACAACACCATCCAGATCAAATGTGTCTCATTAAACATCCGATTTGTTTTATTTCTTACTAGTACAAACAATGTAGAGTGTGTAAAGCATGATAAAAATCATGTGAAACTATGGCCTCAGTCCAAGTGTGTCATGCAGTTGAAGAAACCTGTTTGCGATATTGCCTTTAGGTCTGGAGTGCTTGTTTGCATTTAGAAGGGCCTCGTTTCAGTCACTTTATAAACACGCCCCCAACGCCCCTTCACAACGCCCCATTCCATCTTAGTGTGAAATCAGTGAGTGCCCAGCGCAGCCAGGTAATTCTCCTGTCAGCATAAAAATCATTCTGTTCTTGGACAAGAAACCCAGTAAAACCATTAGCAGATGTTTTTCCAGGGCATTCTGTCCAAATCTTTGATACGTTTGAAGGGCTGGATTTGTAAAATAAATCGCAGTGATGGTACTTGTGAACATTGTTGTGAATCAGTACAAGCTGAATGTTGCATCTTTATAGTTATAACTTGGCTTTTCAAACAGTTGAATGTTCAATTGTGTTTTTAAAAAAGTGATGTCATGACAGTCTTTGATAATATCAAACCTAGCAGGGGTGGATGCAGGAAAATAGTGTGTGTGTGTGTGTGTGTGGGGGGGGGGGGGGGGGGGTTTGATGGTGTAAACCCAGCCCAGTAAGGCCAGGGGTCTGGGGGCCGTCAGAGGCCCCCGGAAGCTCTGCAGTTTTTACATGTCCGGAGGTGCATTTTAAGCTCATCTCATCACATTATCTCTAGCTGCTTTATCCTGTTCTACAGGGTCGCAGGCAAGCTGGAGCCTATCCCAGCTGACTACGGGCGAAAGGCGGGGTACACCCTGGACAAGTCGCCAGATCATCGCAGGGCTGACACACAGACACAGACAACCATTCACACTCACATTCACACCTACGGTCAATTTAGAGTCACCAGTTAACCTAACCTGCATGTCTTTGGACTGTGGGGGAAACCAGAGCACTCGGAGGAAACCCACGCGGACACGGGGAGAACATGCAAACTCCACACAGAAAGGCCCTCGCCGGCCACGGGGCTCGAACCCGGACCTTCTTGTTGTAAGGCGACAGCGCTAACCACTACACCACTGTGCCACCCGCATTTTAAGCTGTCAGAGACATGTTGTAAATGAAATCTCTTGAAGAAAATTAAAAGTAGGAACTTTCAAAACCATTTTATTCATCACTGAAAATGATATTTTCAGAGTTGCAGGTATATGCGTAGAACATAATTACAACTGATATATGGTAATATTTCTGAAAGTTGCACTGTCATATAATGCATTACCACATGACACACTACAGTGTAGTACACTGACCACAAAACACCTTCGATCAATACATTATTACTATTTTAGCGACTGCAATCTGAGCTCCTGTTCAGGACATTCAATGTACAGTGGTGCTTGAAAGTTTGTGAACCCTTTAGAATTTTCTATATTTCTGCGTAAATATGACCGAAAACATCATCAGATTTTCACACAAGTCCTAAAAGTAGATAAAGAGAACCCAGTTACACAAATGAGACGAAAATATTATACTTGGTAATTTATTCATTGAGGAAAATGATCCAATATCACATATCTGTGAGTGGCAAAAGTATGTGAACCTCTAGGATTAGCAGTTAATTTGAAGGTGAAATTAGAGTCAGGTGTTTTCAATCAATGGATGACAATCAGGTGTGAGTGGGCACCCTGTTTTATTTAAAGAACAGGGATCTATCAAAGTCTGAGCTTCACAACACATGCTTGTGGAAGTGCATCATGGCACGAACAAAGGAGATTTCTGAGGACCTCAGAAAAAGTGTTGTTGATGCTCATCAGGCTGGAAAAGGTTACAAAACCATCTCTACAGAGTTTGGACTCCACCAATCCACAGTCAGACAGATTGTGTACAAATGCAGGAAATTCAAGACCATTGTTACCCTCCTTAGGAGTGGTTGACCAACAAAGATCACTCCAAGAGCAAGGCGTGTAATAGTCTGTGAGGTCACGAAGGACCCCAGTGTAACTTCTAAGCAACTGAAGGCCTCTCTCACATTGGCTAATGTTAATGTTCATGAGTCCACCATCAGGAGAACACTGAACAACAATGGTGTGCATGGAAGGGTTGCAAGGAGAAAGCCACTGCTCTCCAAAAAGAACATTGCTGCTCGTCTGCAGTTTGCTAAAGATCATGTGGACAAGCCAGAAGGCTATTGGAAAAATGTTTTGTGGACGGATGAGACCAAAATAGAAATTTTTGATTTAAATGAGAAGCGTTATGTTTGGAGAAAGGAAAACACTGCATTCCAGCATAAGAACCTTATCCCATCTGTGAAACATGGTGGTGGTAGTATCATGGTTTGGGCCTGTTTTGCTGCATCTGGGCCAGGACGGCTTGCCATCATTGATGGAACAATGAATTCTGAATTATACCAGCAAATTCTAAAGGAAAATGTCAGGACATCTGTCCATGAGCTGAATCTCAAGAGAAGGTGGGTCATGCAGCAAGACAACGTCCCTAAGCACACAAGTCGTTCTACCAAAGAATGGTTAAAGAAGAATAAAGGTAATGTTTTGGAATGGCCAAGTCAAAGTCCTGACCTTAATCCAATGGAAATGTTGTGGAAGGACCTGAAGCGAGCAGTTCATGTGAGGAAACCCACCAACATCCCAGAGTTGAAGCTGTTCTGTACGGAGGAACAGGCTAAAATTCCTCCAAGCCGGTGTGCAGGACTGATCAACAGTTACCGGAAACGTTTAGTTGCAGTTATTGCTGCACAAGGGGGTCACACCAGATACTGAAAGCAAAGGCTCACATACTTTTGCCACTCACAGATATGTAATATTGGATCATTTTCCTCAACAAATAAATGACCAAGTATAATATTTTTGTCTCATTTGTTTAACTGGGTTCTCTTTATCTACTTTTAGGACTTGCGTGAAAATCTGATGATGTTTTAGGTCATATTTATGCAGAAATACAGAAAATTCTAAATTCTAAAGGGTTCACAAACTTTCAAGCACCACTGTACATATAAGACAGTGAATATACCCAGGGGAACTGAGGGAATGTAAGTGGCCACTTAAGACAGAGCTTAATACCGAGATAACTATAAACACAGACTGCAAGAGCTGCATGTCTATAATACAAAGTCAGTAACTGCAGTCTGAGCTCCTGAGTCGAACAGACTGAGAGAACTATACAATGATTGTGCGAGTTGCATGTGAACAAGTCTTAGTTCCCAAAACTCAGGGGATAAATAAAAAACATCCTTCTTGGGTGCTTTGTAGTATACATTAATAATTTTGTCATAATCCAGTTTAATGTCTCTGTGGATGAACAGGAGGATCAGAGCATTTAGGCGCTCTTCCAGCATAGTGCTCCTGCACACATCCTTAATGTACCTGAGAGAGGAATTCGCTCTTTCAACCCCTGCACTAGTTACAGGACGAAGCAGCAACAGATACAAAATCATGTGTATATTTGGGAACATCCTTGCTTTGCACAATCCAGCCGCTGTCGTAAAAATCAAAGTGAGGCTCACTCCAAAACAGCACATGTACCATGTACATACACAGGGTATAGTAAGTACAGGGATCGGTGGTGGTGGCTGTCCATCGCTAGCAATGATGACTGGTTCATTAGGATGTGCAGAAATGCAGATGGGCCGTGAGGCCCACACCAGAGCGACAAAGCCATCTGCAGGGGCGGCACAAATGGCCCGGGCGAGCTGCCATGGAATGCCTAGGTTCATGAGCTCTCATATACTATTCCCCTCTCCTAACGAAGCACCTTGCACAGTAAGGTAAGACAAACGATGCTGTGCCCCAATCATGGTGTCTCTCTGGACCTCCAGACCTGATGCCAAGTGGTGCAAAAAAGTGCCAGAGACCTGACGGGTATGGAAGTTGCCCCACAGCGACAACTAACTTGCCGAGTGATGCTATCCATTGGCCATTTGAGTGGTTCTTCCACATGCCATCTGCTGATGTGCTATTGACCCTGTTGGGTTCATCTGCCACAATGCACCGAAAAGCACCCTGCTGCCAGCACCTTATAAACACAGGGATACCCTATGAAGTACAAGGATACCTTATTAATGAATACAAGCAGTAGCTGGACAGCTGACACGTGTGTGTATGCAGTAATCCTGCTGCAGCATCTTATCATTTTGGGTTGTGAGCATGCGTGTTAACGATACCATAAACATAAAAGGATGGCGCACACCCTTTACACCTTTATGTAGTCTACAGTGCGGTCCGGAAATACAGCATGTTATGTCGATGCACGAAATTCCCACACCTTGTTAAAATCCAACAGGACTCGCCCAGCTTGCGTTTCACTGCATTCGTGTCACGAGCGAAAAAACCTAAGCTAGGACCTACTATTAAATAAAAAATTTATACCATCAACTCTTCAGCTCAGTCCCACATAACGATTTATTTTGTTTATTTTTTTTAAACCTTATTAATTAAAAACGGAGGGGGGGGGCATATCTCAGTATCTACAATACAGTCAAGTCACAATTCCAAAGCAGCCATGTATCAAATCTTTTTTTTTTTTTGTACAGGGTTCAATCCTTGCCAGCCTACTGAGTAACTCTAATTGAACCACTGTAGGTCCTGTGGGGCCTTGTGATGACCTGGCGACTTGTCCAGGGTGTACCCCGCCTTTCGCCCGTAGTCAGCTGGGATAGGATCCAGCTTGCCTGCGACCCTGTAGAACAGGATAAAGCGGCTAGAGATAATGAGATGAGGTTCCATGGGTGGAGTTTTGTGTAAGTGAGCAGGAACAGCATGTGGAGTCAAGGAGTTTAAAAAATATATATATAATAATTCCAAACTTATTCAACTCCATCGATATATCCCTTAGAGAGCTACTTTTCAGTTATGCAAATTTGTACACATCGTACTTAATGTATCTTTAAAGATTTGTTCCAGGATAACATTGGCTCTGTGACGAGGTCCAGAAACGCTGGAAACAGAACGGTAGGTGCTGGCTTTTGTTGAGACTGGATGAAGGGGGGGGGGGAAACCCTGTGAATCTGCTCATGCTGTATGCGCTGATAGATTAGACAGCCTGTGTTTCCTCATTTCTCTGTCTGAAATACCATGCTTGTTAATATCAAGATTTTAAGATCATTTTCAGAATGTGTCTGCTTTAGCTCAAACGCACCACAAAGCTGCTAGATCTGTTCTGTCCAGGTGCTGCCAGAGTCCTCTACATTTTCCACATCACTTTCTGACTCCTGCTACGGCAGCTTGGTAAACTCAGGGAGAAGACGGTCCTCCATTCAGTGGTAGATCATCCGAGGATTTTTCATCAAATGGTCACAGCCTTTTTCAGAATGGACAGTCTGAGCTACTGAAAAATTCACATACATCCGAGCTCTCCTAGCCTGGACGATGCCCAGACAATCCAGACAGGCATCATTGTCCACGTGCAAAAAACAAAACAAAAAAACCCCAACCCTATCTTCTTTGAAGCCAAAGTAAGACTGGACTCATGCGAGACAGTCATTAGCAAGCTGAACAGCAGCTACACTGAATCAAGCATTCTGCAGACATCCATTATTTTTTATCCATTATCCATAACCACTTATCCTGGTGCAGGGTCACGGGCAAGCTGGAGCCTATTCCAGCTGATTATGGGCAAGACACCCTGGACAAATTGCCAAGTCATCACAGGGCTGACACAAAAGACACACAACCATTCACACTCACATTCACACCTACGGTCAATTTAGAGTCACCAGTTAACCTAACCTGCATGTCTTTGGACTGTGGGGGAAACCGGAGCACCTGGAGGAAACCCACGCGGACACGGGGAGAACATGCAAACTCCGCACAGAAAGGCCCCTGTCGGTCACTGGGCTCAAACCCAGAACCTTCTTGCTCTGAGGCAACAGTGCTAACCACTACACCACCGTGCCGCCCATTCTGCAGATGTGACATTTGAAACTGACAAAATGTGAAAATGGGATGGCAAAAAAATTATGCTACTCCACATGCCTACAGTATTAAAAGCAAAGGTGCAAGTCACACTGCTGAAAATTGAGATGCGTGTAAAGGAAATGAAAGAACGGATGACAATATTCCAACACCAAATCCTGATTTAACAGTGAACAGTTAAAGGGCATATTCTGGACCAATTTCGGGGTTTTTTTATATGAAAGTATGTCCCTTTACACACTCATCCAGAAGGGTAATTTTGCACAAGGCCATCTGTCTACAGCAGAAAAAAATAAAACAACAAAACGCGTCTGGAAAAATCCTAACGGAGTCTGGAGCCAGATTCGTGACGTTACCTGCGGAAGCGCCAGCAGGCTGCGAGAGCTTTGCACGGTTTCAGTGCACAGCCTGTGTAGACCAAGCGCTCCCATTTCTCTCTCATTGTCTGGTCTTTTGGGAAACGATGAGTACTAATCCCATCAAGATTGCCGTTGCTACACTCTCCTACGATACGTCTGTTAACCATTTTAATAATTACGCGATAACGTTGAAGAAATTTGCAGAAAACCACCAGGTCGTTTTCTCATAAACAAACCAGCGCTGACGTAGGATTCAGAGGGAGGCGTCCCGCATGCGACGTCACGAAAATCAATGTTTGCCGGGGAATTCAAACGCCGAGTTTTTTCAGAGGCGGACCAATTCACCTCAAATGGCTCGATTTCAACTGAATTTTTCTGGTATTGCGCAAGGTACAAAAATTGCAGAGAATGCAGAATGTTACAGATATTTGACTAAAGTTTAATATAAAATAGGAGAATTACATTGATCTTGCTCCTGAATTTACCCGTGATATGCACTTTAACCTGAAGGACACAACCTGGTATGACGCACAGGTCAAACACTCAAGAGAACCTGTGACGCATTGCCTCTCCTGCTGTTCCGACTCTCTCACAGATGGACCTCAGAGAGAAAATCTCACATCTCTCTCTCAGGCTGATCATCACGTGACGTGGCCGCAAAGAGAACTCTCACATCTCTCTCTAATCCGACCCTCTCTGCAGACAGGCCTTAAACAATCCACCAATTCCATCGAACAGCAATATGGTTTTTAACCTTCCCTTTTTTCATGCAAGTTTACTTTTGATTTCAACTTTGAACAGGAGGCAAGACTCCCAAGAGTTACAAAGCCAACTGACCTGCACCAGGAAGCGTATCCACAATGGATCAATTCACAAACCTCACAAACACATGAAGACAAACCCAACTGTACTGCATTGCTACACATTCAGATCCATCTACAAACTGCATGGGCAAGGACAGCTCTCCTAAAGAGTGCACAAAGGCTGAAGCTGCACTGCTCTCACACTCGCTACGAACTGAAAACATCTCAAACCAAGACAACATCTGGATTCTTCTCCTCTATTGTTCTCCTGTTTCTCACACAGGAAGGTGTGGCCACATATCTCACATGGTTATACACTTCCACAACCTTGGCACAAATGCGCACACGCTTTTTCTTCCCCCCATCTGTCCCTATTTAGAATGAGGCTATTCTTTTTGATGTGTTTCAGTAAATTCAATTTTATTGCCTTGTTGTGATTTTTACTGCGATATGGTAAGAAGCCAAACTATTCAGTACTATTCCTTCAGAAACCAAGTCACTGATTATTATTTCTCTTGGTTAAAAATTCTATTATATTATAAAAGAGAATACTTATGAGACTGATTAATTAAAATGTACAGTGAAGCACATACAGTTGCAGTCAGATGTTTATATACTCCAATCATAGACATGAATGTCATGGCAATATTGGGCTTTCAGTGATTTCTTTGAACTATTCTTTTTCAAGGGCAGAATGATTGTACAACATACATCTTTAATAGAAAAAAATGGTACACAAGATTTAATTTATTCTTAGTTTAAAAAAAAAAAAAGACCTGTGTCAAAAATATGCATACACCACTTAGATTATTAATTCAGTGTTCCTAATGTCCCAAAATGTCTTTACACTTGCCAAGGCCCCATAACTTCCTGTTAGCAGTTATGACTGACTACAGCTGGTGGCTTCTCTGTGCCAACTTAAAGGGTTTGTTTGGCACCACTCGTTGGCTTAACCAACACACAGTATAATGGTAAAGTCCAAAGAGCTCAGTGCAGATCTGTGAAAGAGGATCATAGATTTACACAACTCAAACTCTAAACAAGAGTGCTCCGAGAGCACAATATCCCCCGCTGGCAACTACGCCATAACTCTGGTAAAATGTGAGTGAACTGAACGAAATTGCAATATGCATATTACCGATATATAACAAAGAATCCTGTCAAGTTTTGTGAAATTCCTCCAAAAATTGTGAGAGGAGTTGATTTCAGAAGGTGAGTACCCTTCCCGGGATGGACAGACAGACGGATGGACATCGCCACAACATAATTCCCCCTTCGGGCCTTTCGGCCAGTGGAGAATAACAATTGCAGATTCCAAGATCATCAGTTCAAACAACTATATGTAAGTACAAGTTATTGGGAGGTGTAGCCACTTTGCCAACCAACTTTGCTGAAAGAAGACCCAAACTGTCACCCTCAGCTGAGAGGAAATTGGTTCAGATGGTCAGGAACCACCCAGAAACCACCAAGGCACAGGACTGCCATGAACTGGAAGCTTCTGGAACGCTGTCTACAGTCAAGTGAGCTTGACATTGTCATGGACTGAGAGGCTGCTGTCCAAGAAAGAAGCCCCTGCTCCAAAATCCATAACTTCAAGTTCAACTAAAGCTTGCAGTTGACCACATGGACAAAGAAAAAGCCTTCTGGAGGAAAGTTTTTATGGTCAGATTGGACAATGATTGAGTCGTTTGACCACAATGACCAGAGATACTGAGGAACACTGTACCAACTGTGAAACACGGTGGTGGTAGCATCATGCTGGGGCTGTTTTGCTGCCCCAAAGCAGATGGCAAACAAAACCATTTGATCAAGGAGAAACTTGCTGAGGGACTTTCAACCAAATATTAGGTGTGCTGCATGTTTTTGATCCTGTATGTATAATTTTAACCCTCTGTTCATTTCAGAAAACCCAAAATAAATTAAAACTTGCACGCCAATTTTTTTTAAAAATTAAAGATGTTTGTTATACAATCAATTATTCTACCACAGAAAACGAACCGTTCAAAGATCTCATCTCATCTCATTATCTCTAGCCGCTTTATCCTTCTACAGGGTTGCAGGCAAGCTGGAGCCTATCCCAGCTGACTACGGGCGAAAGGCGGGGTACACCCTGGACAAGTCGCCAGGTCATCACAGGGCTGACACACAGACACAGACAACCATTCACACTCACATTCACACCTACGGTCAATTTAGAGTCACCAGTTAACCTAACCTGCATGTCTTTGGACTGTGGGGGAAACCGGAGCACCCGGAGGAAACCCACGCGGACACGGGGAGAACATGCAAACTCCGCACAGAAAGGCCCTCGCTGGCCACAGGGCTCGAACCCGGACCTTCTTGCTGTGAGGCGACAGTGCTAACCACTACACCACCGTGCCGCCCCGTTCAAAGATATCACTGGAAACCCAATACTGTCATGACATTCATGCCCATGATGAATGGACGTAAACCGTTTTTGGATGGTATGTACCTTGCATTTCAGGTGCTTCCTGTATAAAAGCAGACTCATGTCCTCTACAACAGGTACACTGCTGCATGGTTCCCCATGATGTCTGATGATCCTTGACCTAAATAGTTTAAACTTAAACTACACTACCATGGGTGGGTAATGTCCCTCCTGCTTTCCACATAGAGTGTGTTCTCCACCTTCTCTACTCTAAACCCACTTGCAACAGGTTCATGACAATCCTGCAATTAAAACAATTAATTTCCCTTCATACTGTATGTTATATAGATGCTCAGGGGGAGTGTTAGAGCAAAAAGACCATTAGTAGTGACCTCACAATTAACAATATCCTACTGCAGATATTACAGAATATCTGCAGACCCCAATAAATAGTGATGAGTTTACATGCAACTAAAAACCTATAAATCAACAACCATAGTTATTTAACTGAAAAGTACAGTGTCTTGCAAAAGTATTCCTCCCCCTTCGTGTTTGTCCTGTTTTGTCGCATTACAAGATGAAATTAAAATGGATTTTTGGAGCGTTAGCACCATTTTATTTACACACCATGCCGACCACTTTAAAGGTGCAAATTGTTGTTTCATTGTGACACAAACAATAGTTAAGATGAAAAAAACAGAAATCTGGAGTGTGCATAAGTATTCACCCCCTTTCGTATGAAACCCCTAAATAAGAGCTGCTCCAACCAATTCACTTCATAACTCACATAATTAGTCGATTAAGATCCACCTGTGTGCAAAGTGTCACATGATGTCTGTATAAATCAACCTGTTCTGGAAGGACCCTGACTCTGCAACGCTACTAAGCAAGCAACATGAGAACCAAGGAGCCTCCAAACAGGTCAGAGACAAAGTTGTGGAGAAGTATAGATCAGGGTTGGGTTATAAAAAAATATCCCAAACTTTGAATATCCCAGGGAGCACCATTAAATCCATTATAGCAAAATGGAAAGAATATGGCACCACTACAAACCTGACAAGAGAAGGCCGCCCACCAAAACTCAGACCGGGCAAGGAGGGCATTAATCAGAGATGCAACAAAAACACCAAAGATAACACTGAAGGAGCTGCAAAGATCCACAGCGGAGATGGGAGTATCTGTCCATAGGACCACTTTAAGCTGTACAACTCCACAGAGCGGGGCTTTATTGGAAGAGTGGCCAGAAAAAAAGCTATTGCTCCAGAAAACAAGTTTGGAGTTTGCCCAACAGCATGTGGCAGACTCCCCCAAACGCATGGTAGAAGATTCTCTGGTCAAATGAGACTAAAATTGATCTTTTTTTTGGCCATCATGGGAAATGCCATGTGTGGCGCAAACCCAACACCCTGAGATCACCATTCCTACAGTGAAGCCTGGCGGTGGCAGCATCATGCTGTGAGGATATTTTTCATTTCCAGGGACAGGAAAGCTGGTCAGGACTGAAGGAACGATGGATGGTACTAAATACAGGGCAGTTCTGGAGGAAAACCTGTTTGAATTGGACAAAAGTTCACGTTCCAGCAGGACAATGACCCTAAACATACTGCTAAAGCTACACTGCAGTAATTTAAAGGGAAACGTTTAAATGTCTTGGAATGGCCTAGTCAAATCCCAGACCTCAATCCAATTGAGAATCTGTGGCATAATTTGAAGACTGCTGTACACCAACGCAACCCATCTAACTTGAAGGAGTTGGAGCAGTTTTGCCTTGAGGAATGAGCAAAAATCCCAGTGGCTAGATGTGCTAAGCTAATAGAGACATACCCCAAGAGACTTGCAGCTGTAATTGCAGCAAAAGGTGGCTCTACAAAGTCTTGACTTTGGGGGAGGTGAATACCTATGCACACTCCAGAGTTCTCTTTTTTTCATCTTAAATTATTGTGTCACAATAAAACAACAATTTTCACCTTTACAGTAGTAGGCATGTTGTGTAAATCAAAATGGTGCCAACACCCCCAAAAATCCATTTTAATTCCAGCTTGTAATGCAACAAAAAAAACAGGACAAACATCAAGGGGGATGAATACTTTTACAAGACACTGTATGTAAATAATTCTATTACATACCTGACAACAAGGCGAAGCAGCCAGAATGTCATAGGTATACACCGTACCCAACTGGTGCCAGCTTCCGTCCCATCGGGATTTGCACTTTATACACACAATTTTGTGCACCCCCTCCAGACAGTCCACACAGATGGCATACAGGTGCATCAGCCTCCCTTTAGAAATAAGAATGGTACACTGTTGTAGCAACAGCAAATTATTTCTCTTCAGAGTGAAAATACCTGGATCTTCGGAGCTTCCCTGTGTCTCATCACTCTATGCATTAATGCTCTTCGGTTCTTGGTCTTCTTTATGACATTACGACACTTCATGCAGTCAAAACATGGCACCAAAAAAATCTCGAAGAATCCATAAAGATTCACCCTTTAGTATTGGAACGCATTTCTCTGATGTGGTTCTCTCTCGTTATTTTACACACCTCATTTGCCTAGTTTTATTATGAAATGATTTTAGTCAATGACTTTATTCATAGGGAAAGCTGATAACCTTCAATTGCAATTTCCTACCCTAAAGCAGTATTCTAGCCAGCGGGAGAATTGGGTTCTGAATTTTGATGTCTGCCTTGTGTGCAATTCATTCATTTGCATAAGTGTTTGCATATATTTTGAGTAGTTTATTTAATGCATCTTATGGTTCTGTGTAATTTCTGAACTGCACAGAGTTGTTTCAAAGCCTTAACCTTTTTACTTATTTGATGTCATAAAAAAAAACAACAAACAAACATGTATATGATAAAGTAGGTCAGACCACAAAAGATACTCGCCTTGTAAGTGGCACGGCACATCGTACTCGATCTCATCGTGTCGTGACGGGCTGAGAAAGAGCGTCCCATCCACCAGCGGAAACTGCTCGAAGATGGGCAGCATGTGGTGGCACAGGGCACAGTGGACCACATTGCGGTGGCTAGCACTAAGTGCAGAGAGGATAAACTTTCTCAAGTCCTCACCCTGTCCAACCTGGGCATCATCCTCCATGCGCACATGGTAGGTGTTGAGCTTATGCCGAGGGATGTGTGCCAGCAGCTCAGAGAGGTCCAGCCTCCTCAAGAACTGCACCGGGCCATCACCCTGAGTAAGGCGGGGCAGACACAAACTGCCTGTACCATGATCTGCTTGAAGACTTCCCCGGCCGGCCATATTTCCCACCAGCAAATGCTTCCTGTTGCCCTCCATGTGGACCGCATTTTTAAGGAATTCGCCCAGGTGCCGTGAACTGCGTGGTCCACTGACTGACTGAGGCGTGAAGAATGAGAAGCCTAATGGTGGAGACTGGCCAGGTGAGTCAGTAGGCGAGCGCGCACCCAGGCTCATCCCAATGCTGGCAACCGTGTGGCTCCTTTCTTGAGAGTTCTGCCGATCCACAGATTGGCGGCGTGAAAGGTCTTGGTTGGAACCACGGTGAGGCAGTTTATTGGATGACCTGCCTTTCTTCAGTTCCTCTGAGGCTTCCCCTCCACCCCCTCCCGAGGCACCTCCGCTGGCCTTCCCACTACTTTTCTCAGTCACCACCTTCTTCTTGCGCTCGTCCTGCATGCGCTTGACCTGGTACCAGTCAGTATCTTTCTTTAAGTGTCCCTGGCCACAGCGACATGAGCAGAAGCGAAAGGCCAAGTCATAACCCTTCTTAGTCCACATGTTCTGCCGGCACTGCTTCTCATTCCAGCTACGTGCACGGCCTATGCAGTTGAACTGTACAAGGATGCTGCTTTCCCACTCATAGAAGCACTGCAGGTGCATCCAGTTGCCATAAGGACAGTGCTCACTGTTGCACAGCACCCGCTGGTAGTCATCTTTCTCAAGGTCAACAGCACGGCCCAAACTGCACACAAGTGGCGTGGCACACAGGGCCTCTGCAAGACACAACATCAACAATGTTTCTCTATCACTGACACATTTATATCGCTTCACATCATGTTATATAACAATCACTAGGCCTGTACGGGCCTTCATTAAGCATATTTGTAATTGAGCTTCAAATCAAATTACATTTGCCACATGATTTATGCTTTGAAGGGAAAGCTACGCGCTGCAGGATGAAGTGCCCTGTAACGGCTCATAAAATCAGACGGTGTCTCCTGTCTCTGACCTTCATTAACGTGCAATGGACCAGAGAGCAATGTGAGTGAATCGGTTTATTGCACACTCCATGGCTGATCTACCCATACAACCTGGATACTTGAAAGAAAACATGATGGAACACACATTTGTATGGATTAAATAGATCCACCTCCAACTTTGCCTCCTGTCTCTTCGTTAAGACCGTACCCTTAACGAAGAGACAGGAGGCAAAGTTGGAGGTGGCGGAGTTGAGGATGTTAAGGTTTGCGATGGGAGGTTGGACAGGATAAGGAACGAGCACACGTGGAGAGCTTGGGAATTAAGCTAAGAGAGATGAGCCTGGGGCGGCACGGTGGTGTAGTGGTTAGTGCTGTCGCCTCACAGCAAGAAGGTCCGGGTTCGAGCCGGCGAGGGCCTTTCTGTGCGGAGTTTGCATGTTCTCCCCACGGGTTTCCCCCACAGTCCAAAGACATGCAGGTTAGGCCTAGGTCACAACCGGACGTACGATTTTTTGGCCGTGCGATTTTTGCCATTTCCCAAATCGCTGTTTTTTTTGTTCGTGGAGAAAGATGCACGTTGGCCGCAAGTTTGTCTTGCAACCTGAAAAAAACAAGCGCCCGTAGAGTTTGTTTGACGTGACAAAGAACCTCCGCGGCTGGTCTGCGGCTCGAAAATCAGCACGTCACACGCACGCCCTCCGTGCGTTTCTTGCACGTAGACCGGCTGTAGAAGCACGTACGGCCGGTTGTGACCGAGGCATTAGGTTAACTGGTGGCTCTAAATTGACCGTAGGTGTGAATGTGAGTGTGAATGGTTGTCTGTGTCAGCCCTGTGATGACCTGGCGACTTGTCCAGGGTGTACCCCGCCTTTCGCCGGTAGTCAGCTGGGATAGGCTCCAGCTCGCCTGCGACCCTGTAGAACAGGATAAAGCGGCTACAGATAATGAGATGAGATGTTGAGGATGGAGCTGCCAGGCAAACGAAAACGAGGAAGGCCAAAGACGAGATACATGGATGTGGTGACAGAGGACATGAAAGTGGTAGAGAAGGAGACGAAAGATCCGCTGTGGCGACGAAGAAGATCCATGCATCTAACAAGTGAAGAAGAACAACAGTACAGTGATTCATGAAGACGGTGAGATGGTGAGAGCAGTCAGCCTGTTGCAGTAGAGAGTGGACTACATGAAGGAACACCTGATTGAGATTCATCTCGAGGCCTACACTACCTTCTCCTACAGCTTAGTAATGTAGGAGTCTACAGGTTGGTGCAAGTGGAGACGGTCTAGATCCTCCTCCTCCTCCTCCTATCACAGCATTCCCTGCATGGTTGTTTTTATGGGTTTAAACCATAAGCACCTCGTTTACCGCTTGACGGTGCGGCTGTAGCTCCCACTAATGCAGTGTTTCCTCCTCCTGCTGCTCCTGCTGCTCCTCCTGCTGCTGCTGCTGCTGCTGAGGCTCCATTTTCCTGCTCATCTCCGCTGCTGTTAGTGCGCTTACTTCTCTTCCCCTTGTTGCTCTTCTGGCTCGGCATGATGGTGATGGTGGTGGTGATGATGGTGATGGTGGTAGTGTTGCTCGCGCTCTCTCTCTCTCGGTAAGGAAACGACGCACGCGCTAACTTTAACCGTCCGCACGCGCTCCTCTCGCAGACGGCATTGTCAGAGTCGCGCGCACCGCCGCAGACACATGGAATATAGTATATAATAATAATAATAATAATAATAATATCAGGACTCGCTGATCTTCAGCGTCGTTGTGTTTGCCATTTTGACAGCCACCATGGTGCACCATCAAGCAGAAGAAGAAGAAGAAGAGGGCGTGTCCGTGTCTTGTTTTGATTCCTGCTCTGAAACAGTGCGCGTTTCCTCCCGTGACGTAATCAGGCCCCGCCTCCACCTCGAGCACAGAAGGGAGGGGGGGATTCACAAAACTCCATTAATCTGGATACATCTCACCTCATCTCATCTCATTATCTCTAGCCGCTTTATCCTGTCCTACAGGGTCGCAGGCAAGCTGGAGCCTATCTATCCCAGCTGACTAACCTGCTTGTCTTTGGACTGTGGGGGAAACCCATGTAGATATGGAGAGAACATGAAGAACTCCACACAGAAAGGCCCTCGTCGGCCACTGGGCTCGAACCCAGAAGCTTCTTGCTGTGAGGCGACAGTGCTAACCGCTACACCACCGTGCCACCCCAATAATAATAATAATAATCTCATCTCATCATCTGTAGCCGCTTTATCCTGTTCTACAGGGTCGCAGGCGAGCTGGAGCCTATCCCAGCTGACTACGGGCGAAAGGCGGGGTACACCCTGGACAAGTCGCCAGGTCATCACAGGGCTGACACATAGACACACACAACCATTCACACTCACATTCACACCTACGCTCAATTTAGAGTCACCAGTTAACCTAACCTGCATGTCTTTGGACTGTGGGGGAAACCGGAGCACCCGGAGGAAACCCACGTGGACACGTGGACAACATGCAAACTCTGCACAGAAAGGCCCTCGCCGGCCACTGGGCTCGAACCCAGGAGCTTCTTGCTGTGAGGCGACAGTGCTAACCACTACACCACCGTGCCACCCCAATAATAATAATAACTAGACTGCATTTCCGCAGAGAAAATGCAAAGTGTGCTTGCTGAGCCATAGCAGAATAGCTATCATGCTAGCATGCTAAAAGCTAGCATGCCAATATGCTAATGCCAACATGCTAACAACTAGCATGATAACAGTTAGCATACTACAGGGCTCGAAATTCATATTTTTTTTCACCAGCCAGCCGGACTAGTTACCTTCCAAAGTAACTAGCCAAACAGAAAATCAACTTGCCAAAATTTGTTCATGTATGAATTTTACTCAAGGGTGAAAGTAACTTTTATTTCTTGCCGTTACTATTATTTTGAGTCATAGTGAGATGGGGTACACCCTGGACAAGTCGCCAGGTCATCACAGGGCTGACACATAGAGACAAACATTCATTCATTCACACTCACATTCACACCTACGGTCAATTTAGAGCTACCAATTAGCCTAACCTGCTTGTCTTTGGACTGTGGGGGAAGCCAGAGCACCTGGAGGAAACCCATGTAGATATGGAGAGAACTTGGAGAACTCCACACAGAAAGGCCCTCGTCGGCCACTGGGCTCGAACCCAGAAGCTTCTTGCTGTGAGGCAACAGTGCTAACCGCTACACCACCGTGCCACCCCAATAATAATAATAATAATAATAACTAGACTGCATTTCCGCAGAGAAAATGCAAAGTGTGCTTGCTGAGCTGTAGCAGAATAGCTATCATGCTAGCATGCTAAAAGCTAGCATGCCAATATGCTAATGCCCATATGCTAATGCCAACATGCTAACAACTAGCATGATAACAGTTAACATACTACAGGGCTCGAAATTCATATTTTTTTTCACCAGCCAGCCGGACTAGTTACCTTCCAAAGTAACTAGCCAAACAGAAAATCAACTTGCCAAAATTTGTTCATGTATGAATTTTACTCAAGGGTGAAAGTAACTTTTATTTCTTGCCGTTACTATTATTTTGAGTCATAGTGTGCGTGCGCAACGAGCGCCGAAAAATACACCTAATTATTTATTATTGTCTACTTATCAAGCATTCACTAGGACTTCTTATCACTCAGTAGTACTAGTATAGTACTTTATCACACTATCACTCTTTCATCCACCTGTATCAGTTTTTGATTATAAATAAATTGCAAACACATCATTTCAACAACGCAATCGTTTTAAGAACTTTTTTTTAGCTGAACAGTTGAAAACTAACTTTTCATTTTGGACATTCTGTCTACTAAAACACTTTGGATACCAGCTGCGCACGTTGGCGCAAGATGGTTAAGCAGTGGGCTACGCGCACTATCTCACACGTTGTCTGTCGAGTGAAACACGGAAGGAATTCACTTCAGACATAATTCAGAGACAGGTCAGAACGAGTTATATGCAATGTATATTGAGGAAAACATGTTGCTTTTGGTAAATTAACTTTAGCAGGTGTGTTGTTATGCTGAAAGTGCATTTTTTTTTTCAGAGACAGTATATTTTTCTTTCCGGTACGGCCAAATTTTTTAGTGGTACACCGGACCGGCCAGGACCGGCTTAAGGCCAATTTATGCTGACAACACAGTCCTCGCAGATGGCGTCGCAGTTAGCATCTGCGTAGCCCCCCCTTCGCAGACGCTCTGCGCGCACCTCCCAAAAATTGTGACCACCGCAGAAGCCTCGCAGACAGCGTCACAGACAAGAGGGCTCTGATTGGTCCACTCTACATCCGCTGTACACACACTTCCGCTTCCCTACTTTCTCGGTTTGGTTTGTTTTCACGACCGCCATTTTTAAAAACACGAGCGAAGATGGAGCAGCACGAAGAGCGGTTGATCGAGGAAGTGAGGAAGTACGTACATCTATACGACTCCAGTTCTAGTCATTATAAGTAACCGGAGGATAAACACTCCACTAACCACACCCACCAACTACTCCTAGCGATTTCGCGACTTCGCGCCCCCTTGCATTGTGGCGGTGAATAACATCGCACACGCCTATTACTCCCCGCTCAACGATAAATTACAACTGTCTGCGAAAAGCTATCTGCGAAAGCCTTGTCGCAAGAGCATGCAGAGGCCCTACTTTCACCCCTGATTTTACTTCTGTCAAAAATAACACAAAAGAGAGTCGTTACCATTGTTCATGACTAATGTACATTTATTTCAAGAACCGGAGTATTTTGATACTGTTGTTAAATACATAAATGAGAACAACACAGAGCACCATAATATAATATCAACAAATAATAATATATTGGACTTTTTTCCCCGGTCTGCAGGTTGGGATGTCTGTAAACCAATCAGGATGCTCTTTGTCTAGCATGCGCTACATGAACAGGCACACACACAGTCTCTCTCGCTCTCCCTCGCGCACTCTGTCATATGCGCGATGCAGACATTAATGTTTCGCGTGCAAGATCTTGCTCACTTGCTCTAGATTCCGGGAGATATTCTCCAATTTGCAGGCATCAGGGAGCCACTAGCAATATGCGGGAGACTCCCAGAACTTCCGGGAGACTTGGGATGTCTGTTATATGCATGCGCAGTAGTGAAAAAACCGACAGCCTGACCATCCTGCCGATAAACACATCAATGAACACAGACACGGCACGCGTTTAATATGTGGCGGCTTTAGTTGACGGTGTGTCTGAATCTTCGCTTCATATATCTTTTTTTATTTTCAACTAGCCAGCCGGGCTGCCTAGTGACAGGAATTACCCGCCAAATGACAAATTAAGTCACCTCGGGCGACCGGACCACCGCGAATTTTGAGCCCTGTAAACTAACATGCTAACAGCATACTAACAAGCTAAAAGCTAGCATGTTAACATGTTAATGCTAACATGCTAATAGATAACATGCTAACAGCTAGCATTCTAACATGCTAATGATTAACATGCTATTTGTTAAAATTCTAACACTTTAAGGCTAATATGCTGACAGCTATCATGCTAACAGGTAACATGCTAATGGCTAGTATGTTAACTTTTAGCATGCTAACACACTGAGGGTGACATGCTAACAGTTAGCATGCTAACATGCTCAGGCGAACTCGCTAACAGCAAACATGTGAACTCTGCATGCTACCATGCTAATCCTAACATGTTAACAGCTCTCATGATAACATGCTAATGGTGAACATGCTTACAACTCGTGAGCTAACAGCAGGCATGATATCGTAATGGGGAACATGCTAACAGCTAGCATGGTAACACGTGAATGCTTATATGCTAATTGCTATCGTGTGTGCGTGTAAGTATTCCTAATAAAGTGGCCATTGAGTTGAAGTTGATTTGCTGTCAAAGTCTCAAATGAGCAGATCCTTGCCAAATGCATCATCACCTATGGGGGAAGGGAGGAATGACTCAGTCAAGCTTCCATTGATTAGCGGCAAAATGGAGAAAAAATGGACGGATGAAAGGCAAGACAAAGACGAGTGCGGGTCAGAGCCGATATCACGTGTGTGATGGGTGATTTGGCCTGAGGTGCCGTATGAAGTTTGGTGGATGTGTGGTGAAGTGTTACTGAGCAAAACTCCATTCATTTGAATGGGGCCAAAAATCAACGGAAGCCTATGGAGGTAAAAAGAGATGCATGAAAACCAAGGAAAAGATGAGTGCAGGTCTCAGATGAGGGGATGGATCTGTGCGGGGACTTGGCCTGAGGCATCAAGTGAAGTTTCTTGAAGTTTGGTCACTTGGTTAAAAAAATTGATGGAGAGTGAAAGTTTTTCTCCTGAAACACCATTCATTTTCAATGGGGCCAAAAATCAATGCAAGCCTATGGAGGAAAAAGGGATGAGCAAAAAGAAAGGAAAAATATGAGTGCGGGTCAGAACCAATTGCATGTATGTGTCAGGGGAGTTGGCCTGAAATATCACATGAGGTTTGGTGCATCTGCGATGGAGCAGATTAGGACGATTCGATCGGTTCATGAGCCCTATTCATTCTCTATGGGAAAAAAGCAAAAGAAAAACGACAAGAACAAGAGAACAGGCGCGTTGATCCAAAAGCTGTATACAAGCACACTACACCACTTCGGGCCAGACGTCTCAGAGCTGGAACGGTGTCTCTATCTTGAACGCCCTAGCAGGAGTAGTGGATCCAAAAAACGTGTCGGAATAAGGCAGAATAAGTAAACTTAAGAAGAACAATAGTGTGCTTGCCTTTGGCAAGCATACTAATTATTATTATTATTATTATTATTATTATTATTATAGGCAATGCAAGTTTATTTATATAACACATTTCATACACAGTGGCAGTTCAATGTGCTTTACAGAGGTAAAAGCAAAACAGTAAACAATAGAAAATAAAATTACATAAAATAAATGGGGAAGAAGAGAGAAAAAAATTATAAGAATTAAACAATAGTAGAAATAAAATAATAAAATGAAGTAAAAGTTCAGTAAAAAAACAGCAGAATAGAATAAAAGTTAAGTAAAGTTTAAAACATGCAGAGACTGTAAAAGTTAAGTAAAGTTTAAAACATGTAAATATGACAATATTTATCAGTTAGCAGAAAGCATCTGAAAACAGCTTGGTCTTTAGTCTAGATTTGAAGCTGCCAACAGCAGGAGCATTTTTGATGTCCTCTGGGAGTTGGTTCCACAGCTGTACTGCATAGTAGCTAAAAGCTGCTTCACCACACTTTGTTTTAACAACAGGTTTTACCAGTAAATTTTGCTGCTGCGATCTGGTAGATCTGATTGGGTTAGGCCGCTGCAACATATCAGAGAGGTAATTGGGCCCTGTACCATTTAGAGATTTGTACACCAGCAGCAATGCTTTAAAGTCAATTCTGTAGCTTACTGGAAGCCAGTGAAGGGACCTTAGAATTAGAGTAATGTGCTCTGTTCTTTTTGTTCGTGTGTGAACCCTAGCCGCTGCATTTTGAATCACCTGAAGTCGTTTGATGGTCTTTTTTGGCAGGCCTGTAAAAAGGCCATTGCAGTAATCAACCCTACTAGAGATGAAGGCATGTATATGTTTTTCCAGATCATTTTTTGACATAAGTCCTCTTAGTTTGGAAATATTTTTTAGGTGATAAAATGCCGATTTAGTGATTGCTTTCATGTGACTGTCAAAGTTTAGCTCACCGTCAATGAAAACACCAAGATTTTTAACCATATCTTTTGTTTTAATCCCCTTTGTGTCAAGAATAGTGGTAATCCTGAGTCTTTCATCTTTTTTCCCAAATAGAATTACTTCTGTTTTATCTGTGTTCAGCTGAAGAAAATTTTGTGACATCCAGTTGTTGATTTGGTCGATACACTGGTAGAGACATTCAAGGGGGGCATAATCATTAGGTGATAGAGCAAAATAAATTTGGGTGTCATCTGCATAGCAGTGATACAAAATTGAGTTGTTCTTGATAATTTGTCCAAGTGGGAGCATATAAAGGTTGAATAGTAATGGTCCAAGGATCGACCCCTGGGGGACACCACAGGTCAAGGACATTGATGTTGAGGTACAATTTCCCATGGTAACAAAGAAGCTTCTATCTTTTAAGTATGATTTTAACCAATTGATAACTTTACGGGCGGCACGGTGGTGTAGTGGTTAGCGCTGTCGCCTCACAGCAAGAAGGTCCTGGGTTCGAGCCCCGGGGCCGGCGAGGGCCTTTCTGTGCGGAGTTTGCATGTTCTCCCCGTGTCCGCGTGGGTTTCCTCCGGGTGCTCCGGTTTCCCCCACAGTCCAAAGACATGCAGGTTGGTTTAACTGGTGACTCTAAATTGACCGTAGGTGTGAATGTGAGTGTGAATGGTTGTCTGTGTCTATGTGTCAGCCCTGTGATGACCTGGCGACTTGTCCAGGGTGTACCCCACCTTTCGCCCATAGTCAGCTGGGATAGGCTCCAGCTTGCCTGCGACCCTGTAGAAGGATAAAGCGGCTAGAGATAATGAGATGAGATGAGATGATAACTTTACCAGTCAACCCAACCCAGTGTTCAAGTCGATATAGCAGTATGTTGTGATCAACAGTATCAAAAGCTGCACTGAGGTCCAGTAACGCCAGGACCGATGTTTTGCCTGCATCAGTATTAAGACGTATGTCATTTATAACTTTAATCAGCGCTGTTTCAGTGCTATGATTGGCACGAAATCCTGACTGAAAGTTATCAAAACAGCTGTTTGATATCATGAAGGCAGTTAATTGATTGAAGACAATTTTTTCAAGAATTTTCCTGATGAATGGTAGATTTGATATTGGCCTGTAGTTGTTTAATACTGAAGCATCCAGATTATTCTTTTTAAGTAGGGGCTTTACAACGGCTTTTTTCAGGGACACAGGAACAATGCCAGTCTCTAGGGATGTATTTATGATCTGAAGCACATCTGTAATCATGAGGTGAAGAACAGACTTAAAAAAGTTGGTGGGCAGAATGTCCAATTCAGATGTTGAGGAACTGAGATTTTGTACAGTTTTTTCAAGAGTCTCGTAATCAATTAAACAAAATTCTGACATTGTGTTGAAGTTGTCTGTCTGTGTCACTGGTGATTGTAGCTTTTCAGTTATTTGCAACTGAGATATATTATGAGCAATATTCTTCCGTATTCCGTATATCAATTTTACCTTTGAAGAAGGATGCAAACTCATCGCATTTATTAACTGAGAGTAGTTCAGGTACTAATTGTGGTGGGGGATTAGTTAGCTTCTCTACCGTTGAAAATAGCACACGGGCATTGTTCATATTCCTGTTGTTGATGTTGGAGAAGAAAGACTGCCTTGCTTTACCAATTTCATAATTATATTTACAAAGCATCTCTTTATGGATTTGATAATGGATGTGAAGTTTAGATTTGTGCCATTTTCTTTCAGTCTTTCTACATTCTCTCTTTAGCAATTTAACAGCTGGGTATTGGTTCCATGGTGCTTTCTGCTTGTCATTGACTCTTTTGATTTTGAATGGAGCAATATCATCCATAATTTGGGTCATATTTAAATTAAAAATTTCCAGTAAATCATCTACAGAGTCTGACATTTTGGTTGAGATCCGAGAGAGAGCTTGCTCAAAGAGGACACGTGTTGTCATTTATGACTCTCCTACCCATAGTCGTTGAGCTGTTCTGAATGTGAGGGGACATAGAAACATCAGAGAAAACACAGAAATGACCAGATAAGGCCAGGTCAACAACAGTAGTAGAAACAGTAAGACCCTTTGTGATAATGAGGTCAAGGGTATGACCACGAGAGTGGGTCGGCCCCTGTACATGTTGTACTAGGTTGAAGTTGTCAATAAGTGCAAGTAGTTCTCTGGCATAAGTGTTTTCAGGATTATACCAAATCTGATACTGGTAGATAAAGAAAGAAAGCACTGCCTCTTGATTGACCTTGCAATACAAGGAGATGACAGGGTTATGGAGAAGGAGAACGAGAAGAAGGATAAATACCAGCATTTGAAATTTGAAATAAAGCAGATTTGGGAAATTAATAAAGTGGAGGTTATTCCAATTGTTGTTGGAGCCCTTGGTGCAGTTACAAAAACGATCCAAAATTGGATGTCAAAGATTGGTGTTGAAATTCGAACTGAGTTGCTGCAAAAGACTGCACTCTTGGGAACAGCCTGAATTTTGAGAAGAGTGCTACAAATGTAG
Organism: Neoarius graeffei; assembly: GCF_027579695.1. Classification (NCBI taxonomy): domain Eukaryota; kingdom Metazoa; phylum Chordata; class Actinopteri; order Siluriformes; family Ariidae; genus Neoarius; species Neoarius graeffei. The sequence goes on along the minus strand of NC_083570.1, from coordinate 41,212,556 downwards.
TAAGGCGTGTGAACTGCAGGACCCTTGGTCATTTGTTATGACCCACTCCTGTATGTTAATTCTGATGACAAAAAATCAGTCTGAGTTTGAAATAATAATAATAATAATAATAATAATAATAATAATAATAATAACCATGCTCATGTCAGGTTATTCAATTCCATTTTTATTTCTATCTATCTATCTATCTATCTATCTATCTATCTATCTATCTATCTATCTATCTATCTATCTATCTATCTATCTATCTATCTATAGTACTGTGAAGAAGTCTTAGGCACATGCTGTAGAGCAAAGATGCTTCCAAAAATAAAGAAATTAAATGTTTCTACATAAAAAAACACTATAAAGAGCAGTACACAGTTGTAGGTGCAATCAGTTAATTATTGAAATTAAGTGATCAATCTCATTAAATCAGTCTCATTAAATTTGAAGGTTAATAATTAAAATGAATCAATCCCATTGAATCATTTGCTTTGACTCATTTGAATTGAATCATACCATAGAATCAGTCTCATTTGAAGTGAATCATTCAGTGAATCATTTAGTGAATCGTTCAATGAATCATTTAGTGAATCATACCATTAATCCTGGATAAATTACCAAACAGCTAGATTATGGTATATTTCCAAATTATTATTGATCACTTACTATATTACATAAATCTGCACCTTTTTGAATTCTTTGCGACTGGGGACTTCAGATATTGTTCACACCAAGATGAATACACACAGCTTTGATAATGAATTTATTATACAAAGATAAAAATAATAATCAATATATACAAGCAGTGAGGTGTGTATATATATATATGTGTGTGTGTGTGTGTGTGTGTGTGTGTGTGTGTGTGTGTGTGTGTGTGTGTGTTAGGCCCCTAGGCCTGAGCCAAGGTGTGTGTGTATGAGGGAGCTATAAAATTTGGAATGTTCTTATCTGATGTTTTGGTATGTTGAGTGTGGAGGAGGGGCTTGACCATGTGTTTAGACAAAAGGCTAGTTCTGTATAGCTAACCAAAATGTGTTTGAGCACGAGGTAGGCCCAGATTAGCTTCGTGTTGCTAAGCTAAGACAAAAGGGAAGCTATCTAAAGTGTATCAGCACGTGTTGAGCATGTGTTTCTAAGTAACAAAAGGATTCCACACTCATAACATTACCAAACTCACTGAAATCTTAATAAGGTCAAAATGTGTGTTTAGGAGATTGAGGATATTAGTAAAAAGAATAAGAGAAAGAGAGAGGCATGCACAGCCTATTAAAACAAATGAGATTAAACAAACAGAACAATTCAATTCGACACGCTGCGTGTCTAATAGTGTAATGAATAAACCTGGGTTTAAATTCACACTTTCAATAAAGCAACTTCCTAAAACTAGCTTAATTATTATGCCCAAATATATTTTACTCAATATCTTGCCTCTAGCAAAGTTCTGAGAAGATGTTCGCTGTTGCAGAGCTTTGCTGTTCATGAAGCACGTGAGTCGATTCCATGAGTCGATTCCGTGGACAGAGAACTTCTCTTGATCCGACGCGTCGTTTGTGATGAAAGGAAAGTCTCTGATTAATGTGCACAGAACTTCAATCAGGAGGAATTCTGGTCGCTCCTAATTACAAATTAAAACTGCGTTTGAGCTGCAGTCGTGACGTCACTTCTAATACGAATAAACCGGTTGTAACTCAGGTTGAGTTTAAAGATCGCGCTATTCTGGACTTTTACCTTGGCCAGTGGTTAAGCACAGAATGCGCTGGATGGTGAATCTTGCAAGAAGGAAGTGTTTTCGGGTTTGAGAGCATCTCTTTTGTGCATCTAGATTCCTTGGAATCCGGACACGAGAGACAAAGAGCGGAGCTTCCGCCTGGACTTATGCGCGCATGGCGGACTGACGTAGATGATCCCGCCCACGCGTGACGTAGGTCATGTGGAAGAGGACTGGGAGTTGTAGTTCTTAGACACAGAATGGCGGCATGATACCTACACAGTAATAAATAAAATATAGTCAATATTTGGCGTGAGACGACTCTTTGCTTTAAAAAGAATAGTAGTCTCAGGTACAGTTAGAGCAGTTTTATAAGGAAATGAGCTGAAGGTTTTACTGAGCATCTTTCAGAACCGGCCACAGTTCTTCTGGAACTTTTTACTCTCACATTTGTTTCTTATTTCTGCAGCAAAACCCAGTAGCCTTCTTCTTTTTTTTTTTAATCGGAAAATGGTCTCTTATGTAACAGGCTGCTTTCTTCACTGACAGACAAACATTTTTCCGTAATGTTTAATTTTCTGTCAGAAAACTAATGTCTGGAAATCAAAAATCGAAAGTCATCGAATAAAAATATACAGGAAAGTTTTTATCCAACAAAGACTTTTGCACAGTACTGTATATAGCATCACAAAGCAGCTTTACAGATTAGACTTAGATCCCTAATGAGCAAGTAAGAGATCACAGTGGAGAGGAAAAACTCCCTGAGAAGTCATGAGTGAGGATGAAATCAGACTTTTAAAGGGAAGCCATCCTCTTCAAGGTGATCTAGGTAAATCTAGATAAAAACAAGCTTTATTAAGGATATAACCATTAAAAATAATCAATGGCTACATCAATAATCAAGCCTACATACTATTGCTTCATATATACAGTGTCTTGTAAAAGTATTCATCCCCCTTGGTATTTGTCCTGTTTTGTCGCATTAAAAGATGAAATTAAAATGGATTTTTGGAGGGTTAGCACCATTTGATTTACACACCATGCCTACCACTTTAAAGGTGCAATTTGTTGATTTATTGTGACACAAACAATAGTTAAGATGAAAAAACAGAAATCTGGAGTGTGCATAAGTATTCACCCCCTTTCGTATGAAACCCCTAAATAAGAGCCGGTCCAACCAATTCATTTCATACGTCACATAATTAGTTGATTAAGATCCACCTGTGTGCAATCAAAGTGTCACATGATCTGTCACATGATGTCTGTATAAATCAACCTGTTCTGGAAGGACCCTGACTCTGCAACACTACTAAGCAAGCAACATGAAAACCAAGGAGCCTCCAAACAGGTCAGAGACAAAGTTGTGAAGAAGTATAGATCAGGGTTGGGTTATAAAAAAATATCCCAAACTTTGAATATCCCAGGGAGCGCCATTAAATCCATTATAGCAAAATGGAAAGAATATGGCACCACTGCAAACCTGACAAGAGAAGGCCACCCACTAGAACTCACAGACCAGGCTAGGAAGACATTAATCAGAGATGAAAAAAAAAACCTCACCAGAGATAACACTGAAGGAGCTGCAAAGATCCACAGAGAAGAAGGGAGTATCTGTTCATAGGGCTACTTTAACCCTTTGGTGACTGACCCCTTGAAAATCGTTCCTCCAGGAATGATGACGTTTCAGTTGTCAAGACAACGGAAAAACTAAAACTAAAGTTACAACGTTTATCAACAAAACAAGTTACAACAAAATCTTTCTGTTTTGTATTTTAGTTTTTCCGTTGTCTTGACAACTGAAACGTCATCGTTCTTGGAGGAACGATTTTCAAGGGGTCAGTCACCAAAGGGTTAAGCCGTACACTCCACAGAGTGGGGCTTTATGGAAGAGTGGCCAGAAAAGAGTCATTACTTAAGAAAACACATTTGGAGTTTGCCCAACAGCATGTAGCAAACTCCCCAAACACATGGAAAAAGATTCTCTTGTCAAATGAGACTAAAATTGATCTTTTTGGCCATCATGGGAAACGCCATGTGTGGTGCAAACACAACACCATGAGAACACCATTCCTACAGTGAAGCATGGTGGTGGCAGCATCATGATGTGGGGATGTTTTTCATCTGCAGGGACAGTTAAGCTGATCAGGACTGAGGAAAAGATGGATGGCACCAAATACTGGGCAGTTCTAGAGGAAAACCTGTTTGAGTCAGCCAGATGTTTGAGACTGAGATGAAGGTTCACATTCCAGCAGGACAATGACCCGAAACATACTGCTAAAGCTACACTGGAATGGTTTAAAGGGAAGCATTTAAATGTCTTGGAATGGCCTAGTCAAAGCCCAGACTTCAATCCAATTGAGAATCTGTGACATAACTTGAAGATTGCTGTACACCAACGCAACCCATCTAACTTGAAGGAGTTGGAGCAGTTTTGCCTTGAGGAATGGGGCAAAAATCCCAGTGGCTAGATGTGCTAAGCTAATAGAGACATACCCCAAGAGACTTGCAGCTGTAATTGCAGCAAAAGGTGGCTCTACAAAGTATTGACTTGGGGTGGTGAATGCCTATGCACACTTCAGATTTCTTTTTTTAATCATAATTATTGTTTGTGTCACAATCAAACAACAATTTGCACCTTTAAAGTGGTAGGCGTGTTGTGTAAATCAAATGATGCTAACCCTCCAAAAATCCATTTTAATTCCAGCTTGTAATGCGACAAATCAGGACAAACACAAAGGGGGATGAATACTTTTGCAAGACTCTGTAGTTATTTATTGAACACCAGCCTTGTGCTCTTCATGCTCAGGTGATTTATGAGTTCTCGCCACACTTGTTTGGCAAATGTTTTTACCTTTTTATGTTGCTGTAATTCTGACCAGAATGAAAAAGTTTTATGAGGACATTTTCAGCTTTACCTGCTCTACTACCAACATTTTGTAAACTAAACCAAATGGTACACAACCACCACCTAAACAATTAAAAGAAATACATACCTGTCTCAATGAACTAACTCAAGTAGCATGAGATTAAGACAGTACATTCACTATAGGCATCTTTATCTGTACCTTCATTGTGCCAGTGTGTATATGACAGCAGAGTCTGAAAAACAGACATCTGCATTTATACTGTTTATATCACACACACACACACACACACACACACACACACACACACACACACACACACACACACACACACTTGTCTCACTATCATTGTGAGGACCTTCCACTGACATAATTATTAATGCAGTTAATTAATGCTGTGCCTGAACCTAACCCTAACCTTAACCTCAGTTATGAAAAGGAAACTTTTTGGCTCATTCATTCATTTATTTCGTTTTGTTAACCCCTTCAGACATAATGTGTACACATAAAGTTCCATAGCATTTTTCCTTATGTCCGAAGGGGTTAAACAACAACAACAACAACAACCATTTCCTTGTGGGGACCATCCAAATGTCCCCACAAGGTCAAAATTGTCAGATTTTACTATCCTTGTGGGGACATTTGGTCCTCAGTTGTGCATAAACACACACACACACACACACACACACACACACACACACACACACACACACACACACACACACACACACACTTCAATTCATGGCAATGCAAAAAGCATGAATTACAGGTTGGGCACAAAATTAAAAACCTAACTGATTTAAAGTTTAAAAGAGTTAAGCCACTTAAAGGTAGACTGACTTCAGATTTTTCAAGTGTAGGTCATAAAAAGAATTTTCCCTGAAACCCAATTATTTTTGTTTAGTGGACCAAAAGCTACTGAATTTGAATCACAGACTTCCCATTTTATTAGTTTTTTTTTAATAGAACAATTAATGAATTTAGGGCCATGTGACCCTAAATTCTCTGCTATTTTTTCCTGCTTCACCATGACCCAATTCAAGATACTTTGTCATGCATCATGTGGTGGGATTTCCCTGTTCACGCAAATACAAATTTGAAACAGGAGAGGAAAATGGAGGATGTGAATGAAACGTGAAAGAGCGACTACAGTAACAGAAAGCAAGAAAAAAGACATTATGTTGCAAAGGAAAGGAAATGCAGGGCCAAACTAATAAATATCGGCGCTCAGCGAGCACCTCGGTGTGATCAGCTGTTCGTTTAGCGACAGAATGATGGAACTGTCAGTGCACGGTCAAGGTAAACCTGTAGATGGCAGTAATGCAACACTGTGGATGCCAGCTGCTGTAAAACCCAAAAGTAGAAGGAAAAGAAGAAGAAGGTAAACCTGTGCATGCGCACACGGACTTCCTCTGTCTGCTTGACTGCGTGAAGCGAGCGATTTCATGCACATTATTTGCTCGGGAATCCACTCAAATTAAATAACTTCCCAGCCACAGAATGGCCTGTTTTATTTTTTGTTTGTTTGTTTTGGATTTTTTTTTAGATATTGCAGAAATGAACATATATCACAATGACCAAATTTCTTAGGGAACTAAATTTCACCGATTTTATGAAATCGAAAGGCCATCCAGCTTTAACTTAAGACTGTCCATAATCACTCATGATGTGATGTAAGCTTCTTAAAACTCCAACTATTTATGCAACCACAGACAAATTAGTTGAGCTAGATGCCTAATGAGTTATACTCAGTACTCTTAGAGTAATCTTCAATCCAAGAATCAGTAACGCCACCCCTCCCTCAGTCCTCTCTGCTATGAACCTTGTCCCTGTACTCATTGGCTGAAACAGTAGCGACTGAATCTGTGCTCCTTTGCTTTTCTCTGGATTTAGTGCTTTGAAAATTTGTATCTAAATTTGAGAAACTGAATTTGAAATGGGTCGTGCCAGAAAAAAAATGAAACTGAATGTTCTACACCAGATTAATATCAAATTCAATGTGTGCTCAAATTCAAGCCACGGAATCCAATTACTCATCTCATCTCATCTCATTATCTCTAGCCGCTTTATCCTTCTACAGGGTCGCAGGCAAGCTGGAGCCTATCCCAGCTGACTACGGGCGAAAGGTGGGGTACACCCTGGACAAGTCGCCAGGTCATCACAGGGCTGACACATAGACACAGACAACCATTCACACTCACATTCACACCTACGGTCAATTTAGAGTCACCAGTTAACCTAACCTGCATGTCTTTGGACTGTGGGGGAAACCGGAGCACCCGGAGGAAACCCACGCGGACACGGGGAGAACATGCAAACTCCACACAGAAAGGCCCTCGCCGGCCACGGGGCTCGAACCCGGACCTTCTTGCTGTGAGGCGACAGCGCTAACCACTACACCACCGTGCCGCCCCGGAATCCAATTACTATTTAATTTAATCTAAAAAAAAAAAACTTCACTTACTAATTCAGTTAAAGCCATAAAATATCAAGTTGGTACAACCCCAAATCAGAAAATGTTAGGATGGTATTTTGAAATTGAAATTAAAACTGAAAACAGTGATTTGTAAACAATATTTGACCTGCATTGCGCTCAAAACAATACAAAAGCACATTATTTGATGTTCTACCTCATTAATTTTATTATTTTGTTTTGTCTTTTTTTTTTCAAAATAAACACTTATTTCAATTTTTATTCTTGTAACATATGATTCCAAAAAAGTTGGGACAAAGTACAAATTGTAAATAAAAACGGAATGCAATAATTTACAAATCTCAAAAACTGATATTGCATTCACAATAGAACATAGACAACATATCAAATGTCGAAAGTGAGACATTTTGAAATTTCATGCCAAATATTGGCTCATTTGAAATTTCATGACAGCAACACATCTCAAAAAAGTTGGGACGGGGCAATAAGAGGCTGGAAAAGTTAAAGGTACAAAAAAGGAACAGCTGTGTCTATGTGTCAGTTGTCTGTGTCTATGTGTCAGCCCTGTGATGACCTGGCGACTTGTCCAGGGTGTACCCCGCCTTTCGCCTGTAGGCAGCTGGGATAGGCTCCAGCTCACCTGCGACCCTGTAGAACAGGATAAAGCGGCTACAGATAATGAGATGAGATGAGATGATTGCCAGCAAACTAAAGTTAGCATTGCCTAACTCCATCCATCCATTATCTGTAGCCACTTATCCTGTATAGGGTTGCGGGCGAGCTAGAGCCTATCCCAGCTGACTATGGGCGAGAGGCGGGGTACACCCTGGACAAGTCGCCAGGTCACATTGCCTAACTCGCTAGAACTTTATTAAATTGTTATTCTGGGTATATACAAGCATCCAATGCTTAATTTCACTGAGGAAACTAGCTATTATAATGGAATATAAAAGCTTTAAATGTACTTACCGTTCATTCTGGTTCATCATTTTTCTTGACTTCACTCCATGTCTTTTCACTTCACTTCTATTTCTTTTTCAGAAAAAGATAAAAGTCTGTCCTGTTGTCTTAGGCCGCTTTTGAAGCCACGGACTCGAGTTGCTCTGAGTCTCCGAAGAAAGGAGAGATGTTCCGACGTCAGTTCAGCATCTTCTCGCTACTGGTTCATCATGTTTCTTGACTCCACTCCATGTCTTTTCACTTCACTTCTATTTCTTTTTCTAATTTTAATGCATATGGGACACATCCTCCTCAGCCACAAGTTGACTGTCCCGAGTTTAAGAGTAGGAGTTGAGTTTTTTTCAGATCATTGTCTTGCTGGAAGATCCAGTGACAACCCAGTTTTAGTTTCCTGGCAGAGGCAGCCAGATTTTAGCCTGGTTTTTCATGGAATCCATGATGCCATGTACCCTAACAAGGTTTCCAGGGCCTTTGGAAGAAAAACAGCCACAAAGCATCACAGAACTTCCACCATATTTTACAGTTGGGATCGGGTTCTTTCATTATAGACATCCTTCTTTTTACGCCAAACCCACCTTGAGTGTTTATTGCCAAAAAGCTCCGTTTTTGTTACATCAGACCGTAGAACACAGTTCCAGCTAAAAGTAGGGTTAGGAGTAACATTTCAGAAATTTTAGCTGCTTATATTTGTGGTTAACTGACAGAAAAAGCTTTTTTCTGGCAAAACCTTCCAAATAATCTGCTGGTATGGACATGGTGTCTGATGGTGATTTTGGAGACCTGGAAACACCAAGATTTGATTTTTTTTCTTGTAATTCACCAACAGTGATCCTTGGGGATTGTTTTCCCCTCTCTTACCCTCCTCCTCACTGTACATGGGGCAAAATAAACTTGGGTCCTCTTCCAGGCAAGTCTGTAACAGGTCCAGTTGGTGTCCACTTTTTTTTATTATTGCCCTAACAGTAGAAAAGGACCTTTTCAGGTGAGTAGCTATTTTTTATAACCATTCCCTAACTTATGAAGGTCAACACACTTCTCCCTCATTACCTCTGCCAAGAAGGTTATGTTTTCGGTAGCGTTGGTTTGTTTGTTGGTTGGTTTGTCTGTTAGCAACATTACAGAAAAAGTTATGAACGGATTGCTCTGAAATTTTTTCCAGAGGTGTGACTGGGCACAAGTAACAATCCATAAAATTTTGGCGGTGATCCGGATCACCTTCTGGATCCTGGAATTTTTTAAAGGATTCTTGGCGGAGGTCTGCGCTCTCCGAGTGCTTTTCTAGTTTGTTTTGTGTTCTCTTATCTTTTCCATTTTGATAAGGAAATTTTGCCTTTGTGTCACCCAGAGCCGGCCCGTGGCATAGGCAATATAGGCAAATGCTAAGGGCGCTGCGTCCATCCAGGGGCGCAGAAACGGGGGGAGAAAAATTATGACTTCCACTATTCTGAAAACGAGTCAGCATTATAATGTCTTAGCCTAATTTAATTGTACAGCAAAGCATGTAGTCAGGCTGCGATTTGTCAAAAAAGGTGGGGTGGGGTGTGGTGGTGGTTGTTAATCATGAAACAATAAGCGCTCAACAGTAGTTTGCCCTGTCTATAGTGTGTCTTTGGGCGCGCAAGTGCGCATCCGCGGCTATTCTCTGTTTTGGCCAATTGCCTAGAGCGCAAAGTGTGCCCAGGGGCGCCAAGGGCGACCAAAACCCCACCAAAAAGGAGGGATGGAGTTATTGAATGGAGATGTTACCAAGTGCATCAGTGGTGTACAGTGTTTTCAACCACTGTGCTGCCGAACTCTAGTACCGCGGAACACTAGTGTGCCATGAGAGATCACCAAGTGTACCGTGGAAAATTATAGAATGACTGTATATTGTAAATATTGGCAACAGCGTTTTAGTTTCAGTCAACATTTTCTATTGGTGATGTGCCTTGAGATTTTTTCATTGAAAAAAGTGCGCCCTGGCTCAAAAAGGTTGAAAAACAAGTGTAGCCTACGCAGTAGTGGTCGGTTATGCCTACTAAAAATGCACAATGATAGGTTATAAGGGGGGCGGGGGGAGCGGTGTTCATCAGGGAATGAGAATGGCTATCCACTGCAAAAAGTAGCCCAGACTACAAGTGCTTAAATGAAGAAATCCAAACTCTCGGGTGCGCAAGGGCGCAAACGAAGGCTACAGGAAGAAACAAATAGAGCCAAGTATAGAGGTAAGTCTGATCTAATCTCTCATATCAACCATTATAGTGGCAAATTAATATTTTAGACGCCTGAATCAATGTCTGCCTAGCTAACTAGATGCAAACAGCAATAGACTTCAATAACAAAGTACCCATAATAGCACTTTTGTTTGAAAATACAGCCCATTGATGTCCTAACAGAGTGCTTAAGTTTGCACAATTTAGAATTGTATAATTTTTTATTCATTTAATTTGTTAATTCTTCAGAGATGACTTAACTTTTAATAGCAAAAAAGAAACTAAAAATAATTTCTTGTTTATTGTCCATGCACTACACTTTGAACAGGGTGCGGAAGAGTTTTTGCCCATTATATGGAGATATGTATTGAATTTGTGTGGTCATTTTACTTTGTGACACTTTATGTGAATAATGATAACAATAATAACAATAATGAAAAAGATAAAAATGACTTCTTGTTTATTGTCCATGCACTGTACATTGTTTAATAGTAATAGAATAGAGTGATTAGATTAAAGTGTTATTTATGGCCCTTTTCCACTACCCTTTTTCAGCTCACTTCAGCTCACTTCAGCCCGACATGGCTCGCGTCTCGACTACTAAAAAACAGCACGACTCAGCTCGCTTCAGCCCTGCTTAGCCCCTAAAACTCGCACGGTTTTGGAGTGGGGCTGAAGCGAGCCAAACCGAGCCGAGTGGGGCTAGGGGCGTGAGGAGACACTCCCCTGTGCACTGATTGGTGAGGAGGAGTGTTTTCACATGCCCACACACGCCCCGCGAGCACGCTGGGATCTGTAAACACTGTAAACCCGGAAGAAGAAGAATTACAAATTACGAGAATTTCTGAAGCCTTATGCGCCTTGCCTCATCTATACGCTCTTGCCAGTATCTGTTGGCGTTGTCGGTGACTACAAGCCACAGCACCAAGACCAGCAACACTAACGACTCCATGTTTATTGTTTACTATCCGGGTCGTGAGACTACCGCTTAAAAGCTCACTGATGTCACTGTTTGCGCTGCTTAACGACATCACGTAACGTCCACCCACTTTCGCTAACTCCACCCAATGTGTCCACCCACTTCCAGCCAGCATGGTTCAGCGCAGTTGTAGTCGAAATGCAACTCCAACAGCCCCACTCAGCCCGACTCAGCCGCGTTGGTAGTGGAAAAGCGGCATTAGATGTTATTAGAGGGTTTTTTTTCTTGGGGGGGGGGCGCCAAAACTCAATCTCGCCTAGGGCAGCCAAAGACCTAGAGCCGGCCCTGGTGTCACCTCATATTTGTGTTCCAGTTAATCAGGAAGTCATGGATTATAGCGTGAAAGTTCCTACACACTCCCATCAACTCAAACATGTACAATTTAAATGGGAATCATGCTTCAGCTGCATTATGTTCACTATAATTTCCAGGGATTCCAAGAATAGTGGCACGTGTTTTTTGTTGAAAATAATTATTTCTTGACAAGGGATTTGTTTTTCTTTGAATAAATTTATTTTAATTAAAGGTTGGATTTTTTTCTTTCTTTTTTTCAGTGGGAGATGAAGCTACTTCCACATGCTTTTGGATGTTGTATATAGTAGGTGCCTTCTTCTTTTCTTCTCATCCAGCATCTCCTGCCATATTTTATTAGTAACACTCATAACTGTTTCAGCATCTATTACTGTTTTAGTATAATTTGTTTTAGCATTTCCACACACTAATCCTCTTGCAGGACTAGTCGTCTAGGGTTTTTTTTAGTTTGTTTTGTTTTTGCTCAAATGTCAGGGAATGTTTTCCTGCCTGACTGAATGGGGATCAGTTTCCTTGAGATGAAAGAACTTGAAAGAAACTTCAAAAGGGAACCAAATCTCTCATGAGATTCATCAGTGAGTTTCAGTCTTGACCATGCCACAGCCATCTGTAGCCAGGAACCGAGAGAGCAAAGTTACCTTAGGCTTGTTTGGTGAGTCTGTGCCCAGTGAAGTTTCAGATTCCTGTTCTTGACTGACAAGAGTGGAACTGAATGTGTTTTTTTTTTTTTGCTGCTGTTGTAACCGGGGCAGCACGGTGGTGTAGTGGTTAGCACTGTCGCCTCACAGCAAGAAGGTCTGGGTTCAAGCCCAGCAGCTGGCAAGGGCCTTTCTGTGTGGAGTTTGCATGTTCTCCCCATGTCTGCTCCGGTTTCCCCCACAGTCTAAAGACATGCAGGTTAGGTTAACTGGTGACTCTAAATTGAGCGTAGGTGTGAATGTGAGTGTGAGTGGTTGTCTGTGTCTATGTGTCAGCCCTGTGATGACCTGGCGACTTGTCCAGGGTGTACCCCGCCTTTCGCCCGTAGTCAGCTGGGATAGGCTCCAGCTTGCCTGCGACCTTGTAGAACAGGATCAGTGGCTACAAATAATGGATGAATTGATGTTGTAACCCATCTGCTTCACGGTCTGACATATTGTAGGTCCTGAGATGCTTTTCTGCTCATCACGGTCGTAAAGAGTGGTTATTTGACTTCCCTCAGCCTTCTTGTCAGCTTGAACCAGTCTTCTGGTTCATTCTCTTATGACCTCTTTCTTCAACAAGGCTGGGTGTACCTCTGACCAAAACAAGTCTCAGTAAACAGCAGGGCTTTGAACCAGAATTTTTTTCCTATTGGTTCGTTCCGAACAGAAACGGAATTTTAACGTTTCCGGTTTTGGGTTCCACCATTAAATAGACGTTCCCGAACCGGTTAGAACAAAAAAATTTCGTTCCCGGAACGGTTAATTACGTTCCCTGTCAGCTGTTTAACAAATGGCTATAAAATGATGTCTCTGTCTCATCCAGCTTAAGCCAAATGTAGGCTAATTCTATTACAACCTTCATTAAATAAGACAAGAAATAATTCAAAACAATTATTATTTCAAATGTTGGCGATTTGGATTCTCAGTATGTCTTCCCATCTACACAAACAGAAAAAGTGCCAAAAATGAAAGATAATTCGTTTAGTGTGTTACCAAAGGCTAGTCAGGCCCTATAGAGGGCTACCGCATGACGTCACCGCGCCGCGAGATTTTGTTAGGCGCCATATTGGAAGACCAAGTACACATCTATGCAAGTACATACATACATAAAACAAACTACACCTGAAATGTAGCCAGGGCCGGTTCTGCCCTAATCTGGACCCGGGTGCAACATCGCGCAAACCCCCCCCCAAAAAAAAAAAAAAAAACACCAGTCTAAATCAGGACAACCATCACATAACTATAACTATAAACATTTTAGATCAACTATTTTAACTAAATGGGCTATAATAAATACGCTTGCAGGCAGCCACGGCGGGCTGCCTCAGAAAAGTAACCATTTGTCCTGCCTTAAAACTCGTTTTGCATTTTCTGCCTCCTTTTTTGTATTTTCGACCCTCCGTTTATTTTCTTTCCTTTTCTGAAAACCCGATTTGTGTCCAGACATTTTGTTCTGCTACCAACGAACTAACTCGTCAGGTCTCGTCTCTCGAGCCCGCGATGATTCCCGTGGGAAGGGCAACAACTGATACATTTTTACAAACAGCCAATAGGGAGGTTGCAACGTTCAGGCTCTTCTTTGCTCAGACACTCAGTAATGCACTTACTCACTTATTATCACGTGGAGACATGATAGTAGTCCACCTTCCCGCTCTCTCCATTCGGTCAGCGAACGTCACACAGGAAGTGAACCCCAGCGGGTCATAGAAACTTGCGCAGGAGAAGAATGACTTTTTTTATTTGTAGGCTACGGAAACTTTGAGGAATGAAATAAAAAACGGTATTAACCGGTTACCATTATTTTTAATAAGCGTTTCTGTTCCGGAGCATAAAAAATAATAAAGTTTCTGGTTTCGTTTCTGTTCCATGTGAAATAGAAAAAGTTCCCAGTTTTCGTTTTCGTTCCTTGAACCGGTTCAAAGCCCTGGTAAACAGTATACGATACCAGTGAAATCTGCACCACACTTACATCATTTATATAGAAAGAAGTGATCAAAAGAATAATATGAAGCATTTCATGCAATATTTAGGCAGATATTCACAGTTTACCAAAATATGCATTTTTCCTGATGAAATAACAACCAAATCAATAGTTTCATGAAAATGGTTGTCAAACAGGTGGCATGGTGGTGTAGTGGTTAGCACTGTCGTGTCACAGCAAGAAGGTCCTGGGTTCAAGTGGCTGGCTGACTCAGGCCTGTCTGTGTGGAGTTTGCATGTTCTCCCCGTGTCCGCGTGGGTTTCCTCCGGGTGCTCCGGTTTCCCCCACAGTCCAAAGACATGCAGGTTAGGTTAACTGGTGACTCTAAATTGACCGTAGGTGTGAATGTGAGTGTGAATGGTTGTCTGTGTCTATGTGTCAGCCCTGTGATGACCTGGTGACTTGTCCAGGGTGTACCCCGCCTTTCGCCCGTAGTCAGCTGGGATAGGCTCCAGCTTGCCCGCGACCCTGCACAGGATAAGTGGTTATGGATGATGGATGGATGGTTGTTAAAAGACTCTAACAAAATATAACAAAATGTGCTGTAATGATTTCTAAGATAAAGATCTTTACACTGATGTAACTACCATGACTTGGTTAGATTTTGAACATCTGAAGGCTGATGTTGAAACATCATCTAATAGTTCATCCTTTGACAAAAGCTGACACCCAGAGGTACAAATTTGTTGTCTGTTGATGCTCCATACTTTAGATTCTCAATGGGATTCAAATCAGGTGAAAATACAGGCCACTCACTCGATCAGACAGACCTTTTAAAGGCCACTTTCCTTAAGTTGTCTTCTTGGCAAAATTTTTCTCCTTATGTAGCTAATTATGGTCTGATCTGATCTTCTGTTGTTGTTGTTTTTCTGTTTCTCGTTATGATGTCCTGATTGTAATTAGCTCTCGGAGCAACTAGCTGTGAAACTAGCTGCGTCATTTATTCCGATATACCAAACAGATGGTCTGTTTACAGCATTAGTGTTTATGTATTGCATATGCCAGCCATTAATTTCTCTAATCTGCATATTACAGGGATATTACAGTAAAGTAATGCAGCAGAACAGAAGAACATGCAGAATGTGTATCTATTGGTTCAAATCTGTCACATGGTCTTTGCTTCACTACGTAACCACTGAGTGAAAAGACACCTGAAGAGAACTTCATTACCATTCATAGACCTCATTACCCCAGCATCATATACAACAACAGTATGGCTTAACTGTTCATTTATAGCTGCACATGTCTGATAACGGACACATGAACAGCAGTATTTCTAATATTTTACATAGTAACAAGAGGAAACACTTGTTTTTCGAAAGACAAAAACACAAGCTACTTGACCAAGTGGAACAGTTTATTATGAATGAAACCAGCAACCAAAAATAATATTTTATGCCTGAGATCCTTGTGATGTCATCAGTACAGTAATGCGTATAAAAGTGTGTGCGATAATCTTGTCATAAAGCATTTCCCAGAGTATCTAGTTTCAAGTTTGTCTTAAAAAATAAATTTCTCAAATATTACATGAGACATAAAGGTCTAGATCATGCACAAGACAGAAACAAACAAACTCGTTTGGCACAAATAAACCTGAAAGCCAGACTCACAGTAATGTTACTGCACTGGAAAGTCTTTGGCCATTACAGAACAATATCAGAGAAGATTTGATGGCGATATCCAGTCTCCCAAGAGCTTAATCTTGTTCACAAAATTCTATACAAGATTGATAAGTGAATAAAACATAGTATAGAACACATTTTGTTTTGCAGTCACAATTAAAAGGGTTCGTCCACAGGAGGCCGAGACATAATTACGTAAACATTAGTTAGTGGTGTTGGTCATTTAAAAACAAGATGTTGGTCAAAAAAATCACTCATTCCCCTCAACAACACCGCATTTATAAAAGTATACAAAGAAGATGCATTCATGAGTAGGTGTATGTACTAGGGTGCATCAGTTGCCCTGTAAAAATGAAAAGTTCCTCTGATCATGATGCATTTTTGTTTTTATATTCCTTTTGGTAAGAAAACACACTGGGTGAAATCTCATCTCATCTCATTATCTGTAGCCGCTTTATCCTGTTCTACAGGGTCGCAGGCAAGCTGGAGCCTATCCCAGCTGACTACGGGCGAAAGGCGGGGTACACCCTGGACAAGTCGCCAGGTCATCACAGGGCTGACACATAGACACAGACAACCATTCACACTCACATTCACACCTACGGTCAATTTAGAGTCACCAGTTAACCTAACCTGCATGTCTTTGGACTGTGGGGGAAACCGGAGCACCCGGAGGAAACCCACGCGGACACGGGGAGAACATGCAAACTCCGCACAGAAAGGCCCTCGCTGGCCACAGGGCTCGAACCCGGACCTTCTTGCTGTGAGGCGACAGTGCTAACCACTACACCACCGTGCCGCCCACTGGGTGAAATATTTTGACAAAATTCTAAAGTTTAATGGTGGCACCAGGAGCTCAAAGTTCTGGAAAAAGCTGCTATTTTATGACTTTTATGACAAAATTTCGATCACTTTTCATGAAACATTATGGCACCTTATAGAGTATACCAAATATCTTAGATATACATTTTTAGTACATATTCTAAATATATTATCAAGCACAGTTTGAGTTTTAGCTGTTCACTGAATCATTGTTCAACTACTTTTAAACAATACAAATGTATTATGAATCACATTAATGCTTCTCAATCCCTTGCAAAGGTTCTTAACATGATCTCTGGCTCACAAGAAATCAGTAAATGGAGTCCAACATTGTGATTCAAACCTTACGCGAAAACATAAAATAAGCGTTTTTTGGCAAAAAAAAAAATGAACCTCATGGTGCCACCATTAGACTTTTGAATATGGTCCAAAAATTTTACAGGATGTCTTTATTGGTGAAAAGGAACGCCCAAACAAAAATGCATCAGATTTTATGAAAGTGAGGGCAACTGATGCACCCTAGTATGTACTCACTGTAGAACTGAGCTCTCCAAGCTGAAATGGTCTTACTTAACTAAAGGACAGTTTCTCAGTTCATTCCTGCAGTAGTATAACATCAACATTGTCATGAACTCCTTGCAGTAGGAGTTCGCCCTGAAACGTGATGACCTTCTTTCGCTTGGCTGCTTTCAGTGTCCCGACGAGTGCCTCGAAGAGGTTGGCGCACTTGTCATCGTTGAACAGGACACCGAATTTGACGCTGATTTTTCCATCTGCATCTGTGAAGCAGGAAGAGTGCTTATTGTGATTAGAATGATGAATAAAACTGAGCTCAACAAAGCCACCAGCAATGCACTGTGTGTTTCTCAGATGCTCCAGAGCAGTCAATAGCCTTTACGATCCACAAACGTTTTGATAAGTTTATACTTAGAGTATACAGTGTCTTGCAAAAATATTCATCCCCCTTGGCATTTGTCCTGTTTTGTCACCTTACAAGCTGGAATTAAAATGGATTAGTGCCATATGATTTACCCAACATGCCTACCACTTTAAAAGGTGCAAATTGTTTTATTGTGACACAAATAATAATTAAGATGAAAAAACAGAAATCTGGAGTGTGCATAGGTATTCACCCCCACCAAAGTCAATACTTTGTAGAGCCACCTTTTGCTGCAATTACAGCTGCAGGTCTCTTGGGGTATGTCTCTATTAGCTTAGCACATCTAGCCACTGGGATTTTTGCCCATTCCTCAAGGCAAAACTGCTCCAACTCCTTCAAGTTAAATGGGTTGCGTTGGTGTACAGCAATCTTCAAGTTATGCCACAGATTCTCAATTGGATTGAGGTCTGGGTTTTTGACTAGGCCATTCCAAGACATTTAAATGTTTCCCTTTAAACCACTCCAGTGTAGCTTTAGCAGTATGTTTAGGGTCATTGTCCTGCTGGAACATGAACCTTCGTCCCTGTCTCAAACCTCTGGCTGACTCAAACAGGTTTTCCTCCAGAATTGCCCTGTATTTAGTGCCATCCATCTTTCCTTCAGTCCTGACCAGCTTTCCTGTCCCTGCAGATGAAAAACATCCCCACAGCATGATGCTGCCACCGCCAGGCTTCACTGTAGGAATGGTGTTCTCAGGGTGTTGGGTTTGCGCCAAACATGGCGTTTCCCATGACGGCCAAAAAGATAAATTTTAGTCTCATTTGAGCAGAGAATCTTCTTCCATGTGTTTGGGGAGTCTGCCACATGCTATTGGGCAAACTCCAAACGTGTTTTCTTAAGCAATCGCTTTTCTGGCCACTCTTCCATAAAGCCCCGCTCTGTGGAGTGTACGGCTTAAAGCGGTCCTATGGACAGATACTCCCATCTCCGCTGTGGCTCTCTGCAGCTCCTTCAGTGTTATCTTTGGTGTCTCTGATTAATGCCCTCCTTGCCCGGTCTAAGAGTTTTGGTGGGCAGCCTTCTCTTGTCAGGTTTGTAGTGGTGCCATATTCTTTTCATTTTGCTATAATGGATTTAATGGCGCTCCCTGGGATATTCAAAGTTTGGGATTTAGTATGTATTTCTGATCACACAAACATGTTGCTTGCATGAGTCTCTCCACTCCTCTCTTCCTCATTACCTTTCACACTTTGATTCTCTTTTCCTCCCTGTTTGTGAATGCAGTTTTCTGTGACAAACATTTTTCCACAAAAATTTTAGCTTGGCTAAAGGACACAAACGTTTTATATATTTATTTATTTAGGTGGTTAGTTCCTTTAAACGTGAATTATTTAACTGAAGTGATTACATGTTGGATTTGATGCTCAGCAACTTTGCTTATATTTGAAGAGTGGTATTAACGCATATGGCTAATAAAAGCACCTCAGCACTCAGGTTACCTGCTGTTTTCAAAGCAATGCTCAGGGTATTTATATTTCCAACATGTAGATACATGCACTGATGCTCTGTTGTGACATATCACGCCTCTGGTTGCGAAACACTGGCTCGCAGTGTAAAAACACACACTGGCACAACTTCCTGAAGGTTGTATTAGTTTCAGTGTAAAATCACTAAAGCTGTAATAATGAGGTGCCTTCTTTATATCAATATTATATCTGTATAATATTGGGCTACTGCCTGCACCCCAGGCCTCCCCACCCAACATCTGCACCTGACCTCACTAATATTCTTGTAGCTGAATGAACACAAGTCACCACAGCCACACCCCAAAACCTAGTGGAAGAGGAGTTGCTGTTAATAAGCTCCACATGTTAATGGAGTTGTATGGTAGGTGTGGTGGTCAGGTGTTCATATACTTTTGGCTGTAGTGTAAGGGGCAGCATGGTGATGCAGTGGTCAGCACTGTCACCTCACAGCAAGAAGGTTCTGGGCTCGACCAGGGGCCGACAGGGGGCCTTTCTGTGTGGAGTTTGCATGTTCTCCCCGTGTCTGCGTGGGTTTCCCCCCACAGTCCAAAGACATGCAGTTAAGCTAAGTGGCTACTCTAAGGTGGGGTTTACATTAGACCGTATCAGCGGATCATCAGATTAACGTTTTTAAAACGATTCGCGTGCACACAGCAACGCCAATACACGGATACGCTCGGCTCCGCAGGCATCCTGCGCTCCAAATCACTCCGCCCTGAACAGCGAGTGCCCTCTGGAGGGTGCGCACTCCGGCCCTGCGCAGCTCACAGAGCGCGTGAGTGAAGCGCACGAGCAGTGATTCGGGACTGAGCCGCTGTGTGTGTGATCTCAGTGCATGTTGGGCATGCGCGTCACTTACCACTTGCAAGTGGAAGGATGGCAAGCCTAAAGACAATCATAACTACACAATGGGCAGTATTTGCATCAGTATTTGCAGTATTTTCATACTTTTATACTCTTTAATGAAAGGTGATACAAGGCGGAAGTCCGCGCCGTTTTTCAGCAGTCGCATCACATGACCAACGCCAGCAAATCAGGAAGGTGGATGTCACAGTCACGTTGTCCAATGAGACGCTAGCTAGAGCTCAGCACAGCGTATCCGCGTATTCTGAATGTTTACACAGCACCGGACCAGACACGATCTGGATTGAATACGTGGACGCTGGCGGATTCCCGTTTCCCGGCGTTTTAATGTAAACGGACAGTGCATCCGCGAAGAAAACGAGACAGATACGGTCTAATGTAAACTTGGCCTAAATTGCCCATAGTGTGTGTGCGTGCGCGCGCAGAAAGGAACTGGCCGCCCTACTGCTGCAATTATGGCCAAGTCAACCAAACATTGTTCACCAAACAGGGATTGGGTTTGGCAGTGAAAACAAGGATTAGTAATAATTAGGAGCAGAATATACTTACTTTTGCTGCCAAGTCTGTGAATTTCATTCACGAGGAGTGTGACTTCATGATCCACGTTCATTTTAATTCCCACTGAAACAGAAAATGTATCAGTAGATTTACCAAAATCAAGTCTAATTTATGAGGTTGATGTTAATGTTAAAACACTCTGTGTGTGTGTGTTTATATGCTCCATCCATCTATTTTGGCATATCACTGCAGTGACGTGGCCGCTCTGACGGCTTAAGCTATCAAAGTTTCTAGTGAACATTACAGTACTGGTTTCCTGTTCCCTTCTACTGGATTATTCTAGAGGTTTTCTCCTCTCAACTATTCACACCTACGGTCAATTTAGAGTCACCAGTTAACCTAACCTGCATGTCTTTGGACTGTGGGGGAAACTGGAGCACCCGGAGGAAACCCACGCGGACACGGGGAGAACATGCAAACTCCACACAGAAAGGCCCTCGCCGGCCACGGGGCTCGAACCCGGACCTTCTTGCTGTGAGGCAACAGTGCTAACCACTACACCACCGTGCTGTCGCTTATATGCTACAGAGGACCAGATGTCCCTACAAGGACTGTAAAGTCTGGCAATTCTGACCTTGTGGGGACTTTTGGACGGTCCCTACAAGGAAAGTGTTTTATTTTTGTTTAAAAAATAAGTTAAAGAAGAGATTTTTTTTTTCCTTTTCATTAGGTTAAGGTGCGGCGGCACGGTGGTGTAGTGGTTAGCGCTGTCACCTCACAGCAAGAAGGTCCGGGTTCGAGCCCTGTGGCCGGCGAGGACCTTTCTGTGTGGAGTTTGCATGTTCTCCCCGTGTCCGCGTGGGTTTCCTCCGGGTGCTCCGGTTTCCCCCACAGTCCAAAGACATGCAGGTTAGGTTAACTGGTGACTCTAAATTGAGCGTAGGTGTGAATGTGAGTGTGAATGGTTGTCTGTGTCTGTGTGTCAGCCCTGTGATGACCTGGCGACTTGTCCAGGGTGTACCCCACCTTTCGCCCGTAGTCAGCTGGGATAGGCTCCAGCTTGCCTGCGACCCTGTAGAAGAATAAAGCGGCTACAGATAATGGATGGATGGATGGAGGGCAGGCTATGAGAGTATGCGAGTGCGACCCCCAAAAGAATGCAGTTCTAGACACTGTGACACACATACACAGTTGATAAGGCAAACTGTTCAACAAGTTTAAAGTTACCCCTCCTCTTTATTCAAACATGGTGGTGTATACTGATTTTTTTTCCCAGAATTTTTTTTTTTGTGTGTAGATGTAATGGATGCCAGATTGTTAATGTATTTTAGTTCCACAGGCTACATGGTGAGGGTATCTTTTGTCCTCATTGCTTGGGCCAGATCAAACCATTAAACAAGCTTAAATTATTCTTACTCTTGCCACATACATGATTTTTTTTTTCCAAAACTGATGATATTCAGTTCAAACACCATTTAAAGTAATTTCAGAAATAGATCTCTTGTGCGGCGGCAGGGTGGTGTAGTGGTTAGCGCTGTCGCCTCACAGCAAGAAGGTCCGGGTTCGAGCCCCGTGGCCGGCGAGGGCCTTTCTGTGCGGAGTTTTCATGTTCTCCCCGTGTCCGCGTGGGTTTCCTCCGGGTGCTCCGGTTTCCCCCACAGTCCAAAGACATGCAGGTTAGGTTAACTGGTGACTCTAAATTGAGCGTAGGTGTGAATGTGAGTGTGAATGGTTGTCTGTGTCTATGTGTCAGCCCTGTGATGACCTGGCGACTTGTCCAGGGTGTACCCCGCCTTTCGCCTGTAGTCAGCTGGGATAGACTCCAGCTCGCCTGTGACCCTGTAGAACAGGATAAAGCGGCTAGAGATAATGAGATGAGATGAGATGAAGGTGCAGCAAAATGAGCTCCATTAATAATTACATCAATGGAAGATCCTCGTAAGACACGAGGGAGAGAGTATTTATCCGATCTGTGGCAATCAATTCATCAATAAACCCCGTCCACATGCTTGTTTTTCTTTTTTTGACTGGGTTATTATTTCTGAAAGGCTGGAAGCTGCAGGTCACGTGCACATGATCCCTGAGCTGCTCTACAGCCAGAACCCGGAAGTTGCTCCGGTTTAAATACAAAACAAAAAACAAAACAACCAATGAATTAGAAATATCGTTATTTTTTCATTCAGCTGTATTTACGACATGCACACCCGCTGATTACCTGCAGCTCTAAACCAGGCATGTACTGACCGGTGTCAGTAGTTACACTTACACACATTTCTGGATAAAGCAGTGTGCGCTTCTCCCTCTCCCACACTGCCGGTGCGCGGCTCAAGCTGCAGAAGTGAAGTGGAAACACTTGCTGACTTACCGAGCAGGAGACACCGCTGGCTGCCGCTGCTGAGACTCCGGGAGGGACAGTGAGAAACACCATACATGGAGCTCCAGAGAGTCTGTAGCTGGTGGTGACGTCACACCCACCCACACAGATGTGACAGCTGGGAGTGTCACTCATCCACACATAAGATACGATTCGATTCGATTCGATTCGGGTGTTTTCACACCTGGTCCCCTTTAAAGGAACCAGACTCAGTCCTCTTTAAGTGGACCAAAAAGTGGACCAACAGAAAAAGAACTCAGTTCTTTTTGTGTTCACACTGTGAATTTATTACAAAGAGGACTGGGTTCTCTTTCTGGTCCAGTTAAGCTTTGATGGGGCCTCAGTCCTCTTTCTGTTCACACCAGGTCCTCTAGAGCCCTCAGACCCCCAGTGCACAGAATTCTGGGTAATTTTCTCTTGAATCAAAATGTTTGCTGCCATGCTTGCCCTGCTGTATTCTTTGATCAAAATAGTGCGGATTAAGGAAAATAAATTTATTTTATATATATAATAGTTATATTTTATATATAATATAATATAGTTATATTATTGTGGCCGACTCATCAGTCAGTAAGTTCAGAGAACTGTAAAGCGGCTGTGGTAAGTTCCAAAAGGAAGTTGAGTTTCCCTGCTACAGTCACGTGACCAACTACGGCAAACGAAGAAGGTTAAACTACAGTGAAAAAGGCGAAGTGAACCCGGTGCGCTTTTTGTTCATAATGCGCAGATTAGGCGAACTGTACCGTTGATTTTTAGCGAACCGTACTGAGACCACCTCCTGAGGTGGTCTCAGTTCGGTTCGCTTTAAAGGGGTCTGGGTACGGTTGGAGTGTTCACATATGCGCAAAAAATGCTGTCATCGATCTGAGTTCGGTTAGATGGCTGAAAGGGACCAAGTGTGAAAACGCCCTTAGATTAGATTAGATTGGTGAATTCAAGTACCTGGGGTCAACTGTGCAGGAAAATGGGGGCTGCGATAGTGAGGTGAGAAAGAGAGTGCAGGCAGGGTGGAGCAGTTGGAGAAGGATTTCGGGAGTCATTTGTGATAGGAAAGTCCCAGCAAAAGTGAAAGGTAAGATGTATAAGACAGTAGTGAGACCAGCTGTGATGTATGGATTGGAGACCGTACTCTTAACAAAGAGACAGGAGGCAAAGTTGGAGGTGTCGGAGTTGAGGATGTTAAGGTTTGCGATGGGAGGTTGGACAGGATAAGGAATGAACACATCAGAGGGACAGCACATGTGGAGAGCTTGGGAATGAAGCTAAGAGAGATGAGACTGAGATGGTATGGGCACATCCTGAGAAGAGATGCAGAGCATGTTGGAAGGAGAATGTTGAGGATGGAGCTGCCAGGCAAACGAAAAGGAGGAAGGCCAAAGAGGAGATACATGGATGTGGTGAGAGAGGACATGAAAGTGGCAGGTGTGGTAGAGAAGGATGCGGAAGACAGGGAGCAATGGAGACGAAAGATCCGCTGTGGCGACCCCTAATCAGGAGCAGCCAAAAGAAGAAGAGATTAGATAAGATTAGAATAGATTAGATTAGATTAATTAGATTAGAAAGATTAGATTAGACAGATTAGAATAGAATAGAATAGATTAGATTAATTAGATTAGACAGATTAGAATATATTAGATTAGACTTGATAGATTAGATTAATTAGATTGAATAGATTAGATAGATAAGAATGGATTAGATTAGACAGATTAGAATAGATTAGATTAATTAGATTAGATTGATTAGAATAGATTAGCTAGATTAATTAGATTAGAATAGATTAGATTAGACAGAGCTTTATTGATCCCTTTGGGAGGGTTCCCTCAGGGAAATTAAAATTCCAGTAGCATTATTACAGGATAAACAGAGAACAGAAAAAAGAGAGAACTTATGGATAAATTAAGTATTTACATCTACAAATATATTAAAAAAAGATATGAAGAAAGTCCAGCAGGAGAGGTATTGCACATTGTCCGGTATTGCTTATTGTTAGGCTATAGGCTACTGCTCCTTCCCATCCTCTGTCCTCCTGTTACCCCTCCTCCCCCCCAGAGAGGAGTTGTACAGTCTGATGGTGTGAGGGACAAAGGAGTTTTTGAGTCTGTTCGTCCTGCACTTGGGAAGGAGCATTCTGTCACTGAACAGGCTCCTCTGGTTGCTGATGACGGTGTGCAGAGGGTGACTGGCATCGTCCATGATGTTCAACAGTTTGTCCATAGACCTCTTCTCTGCACCGTCACCAGAGAGTCCAGCTTCATTCCGACCACAGAGCCGGCCCGCCTGGATGTGTCCTTCTTGGATGTGCTGCCCCCCCAGCACACCACGGTGTAAAACAGGACACTGGCGACCACAGACTGATAGAACATCCACAGGAGTTTCCTGCAGATGTTAAAGGACCGCAGCCTCCTAAGGAAGTATAGCCTGCTCTGTCCCTTCCTGTATAAGTGGTTGGTGTTGCAACCACCTGTAAGATAAGAAATAAACTACAAATTAAGAGATAAAAAATTAACAAATCTGCATAAATTTAATGGTTAAAGGTGGTATTGCATGGATAAGTATTGCACAGGTATTATTACCAGTATTACCCAGATAGTATTGCACAAGTCATTCAGTATATTGCACAAGAGCCATTTTAACCATGTGTAGCTAGCAGTTTGCTGTAAAGTACTGATGCTGATAGTCAGTGCACACAGTATACGTTCAGAGGGGTTTCTATGGATGTAGAAGTGATCTGGACAGTATTGTTCATTATTGTGAGGAGTGACTGGTGCTGTGCTTGGTGAGGTGCCGGAATAAGAATAATTTTAACAAAATTACTTCTAAATGTAACATTTTGATTCCAGGAATTAATTATACTTAAATATACTCAGACCTCTGATCAAATATCCTGACTGTTTTGTAGGTAACCCTTGTTGGGGTTGTAGTTTTTTTTATTTTATTATTATTATTATTATTACTGCTGCTATTGCTGTTAAGAGGGAAAAAAAGTTACTCATATAGATGCTATAATAATAATAATAATAATAATAATAATAATAATAATAATAAATTTATTTTAGATCACGCCCTGAGCTTCCTTCTTGTGCAGTGAACACATTTGGCCACTAGATGGCACAATCTCATCATTATCTCATCTCATTCTCATTATCTGTAGCCGCTTTATCCTGTTCTACAGGGTCGCAGGCGAGCTGGAGTCTATCCCAGCTGACTACGGGCGAAAGGCGGGGTACACCCTGGACAAGTCGCCAGGTCATCACAGGGCTGACACATAGACACAGACAACCATTCACACTCACATTCACACCTACGGTCAATTTAGAGTCACCAGTTAACCTAACCTGCATGTCTTTGGACTGTGGGGGAAACCGGAGCACCCGGAGGAAACCCACGCGGACACGGGGAGAACATGCAAACTCCACACAGAAAGGCCCCTGTCGGCCTCAAGGCTCAAACCCAGAACCTTCTTGCTGTGAGGCGACAGCGCTAACCACTACACCACCGTGCCGCCCCAGATCACAATTAAATTCATTAAAATACACTGTATTACCAAACGTTTTCATCACAACTATATACATTCTTTGAACATCTCATTTATTCCCATTTCCTCTTATAATAAGCTCCACTCTTTCAGGGAAGTCTTTCCACTCAATTTTAGGCATGGCTGTGGGGATTTGTGTTCATTCACCTCCAAGAGCATTGGTGAGGTTAATTTGACAACAAGGGTTAGCTATCCCATATTAGTAACATATCTCACTTCTTCATGGGGGGCGACATGGTGGTGTAGTGGTTAGCACTGTCACCTCACAGCAAGAAGGTTCTGGGTTCGAGTCCCGTGGCCGGCGAGGGCCTTTCTGTGTGGAGTTTGCATGTTCTCCCCGTGTCCGCGTGGGTTTCCTCCGGGTGCTCCGGTTTCCCCCACAGTCCAAAGACATGCAGGTTAGGTTAACTGGTGACTCTAAATTGACCGTAGGTGTGAATGTGAGTGTGAATGGTTGTCTGTGTCTATGTGTCAGCCCTGTGATGACCTGGCGACTTGTCCAGGGTGTACCCCGCCTTTCGCCCGTAGTCAGCTGGGATAGGCTCCAGCTTGCCTGCGACCCTGCACAGAATAAGTGGTTACGAATAATGGATGGATGGACTTCTTCATGGGTCATTGTCATGAATGAAAGTAACTTCTTTACTTGAACTGCTATTCACACGACTGTTTGATAGTCAGTCTCGTGTATGTGCATTCATTCTTAAAATGCATTCTTGCAAATTAAATGCCACTTGTTACAAGATGATTCAGTCCAACTGGATACTTAGTTATATGCTCTTTTACACCAGCAAAGTTATCATAACTATGTTGAATGACTTTAACTTCTGCTTTCCTTTTGAAAGTTGCTATTATTAAAATTATTTCCTCATTGTTTTAATGCGAGCTGAAGAGAAGCAGCCCCACAGTATGATGCTGCCACCACCATGCTTCACTGTGGCTGTGCTGTTCTTTGGATAAGCAGTCTTCTAGTGTCAAGCTTATGTTTTATAATTATGCCTAAAAAGTTCTACCTTCATCTCATCAGACCATAACACATTTTGCCACATGGTCTGGGGTGATTTAGGTGGATATGTTTGTTTGTTTTTCTTATAAGAAAGGGTTTCTATGTAGCCACCCTGCCCCATCACCCAGACACGTGAAGAATATGAGAGGCTGTTGTTGCATGCACTGAGTGACCAGTACCTTCCAGATGTTCCTGCAGTTCCTTTAATGTTGCTGGTTCCAGGTTTGGAGGGATGTCCTGTTCTTGGCGAGGTCACTGTGGTGCTTCATTTTCTCCATTTGTTGATGATGGCCTTTATGATGTTTTATGGTACAGCTAATATTTTGAGAAGTCTTCTGTGCCTCTCTCCTCATCAATACCTTTCAACAGCGAGAGCCCGTACATGCTTTGTAAGCTCTTTGTAGACCACTGTATCAGCAGCCGGATCACACCAAGATGTCATCAAGAAAATCGTACAGTAACAGCTAATTTTTATGAAGGGTTAATCAGAATCACTCAGATGATGACAGGTGTATGATAATTACTCAATATGAGTTTGAACGTGATTGATAAATTCTCTACACAGTTACACACCCCATTATAAAAAGGTGTGTATACTTATGCAACAAGGCGACTGTACGTTCCATAATAGAAACAACGTTACCAAATTCATCATCAGCATATTCTAATATGTATGAACATTAACATAAATATCAGGATATTAAGCCTGTCTAACATTCTATAATTATTTTTAACAGCAATAACAATAACAACAGGGTTTGGAAAAGTAGTCGGTTTTTTTGTTTTTTAATCAAAATAATGTTTCCTTAATATCTTTAAGATTTTGCCAAAGTATTACAGCAACATCTAAACAAATAAAAACTAAACTAAACTACAAAACATGTATATAACACATAAAAGCAAAAAAAAAAAAAAAAAGAAGCATGGATTATTTATGAATTTCCATAAATCATGAAATTATATTTATGTCCTATAAATGTACGGCTTCCCTGTTCATACACTACAGATTTTATTTAAAAAACGTACAAGAGGTATCAACTTAAATATACTTTTTTTTATTTTAAAAAAAATTATTACTGCGTTTAGGCGGCACGGTGGCGTAGTGGTTAGCGCTGTCGCCTCACAGCAAGAAGGTCTGGGTTCGAGCCCCGGGGCCGGCGAGGGCCTTTCTGTGTGGAGTTTGCATGTTCTCCCCGTGTCCGCGTGGGTTTCCTCCGGGTGCTCCGGTTTCCCCCACAGTCCAAAGACATGCAGGTTAGGTTAACTGGTGACTCTAAATTGACCGTAGGTGTGAATGTGAGTGTGAATGGTTGTCTGTGTCTATGTGTCAGCCCTGTGATGACCTGGCGACTTGTCCAGGGTGTACCCCGCCTTTCGCCCGTAGTCATCTGGGATAGGCTCCAGCTTGCCTGCGACCCTGTAGAACAGGATAAAGCGGCTACAGATAATGAGATGAGATGAGATGAGAAAAGAGCCGTTCAAATAAAAGATCAGAGACTGAAATCACACACATCACATCACATTATCTCTAGCCGCTTTATCCTTCTACAGGGTCGCAGGCAAGCTGGAGCCTATCCCAGCTGACTACGGGCGAAAGGCGGGGTACACCCTGGACAAGTCGCCAGGTCATCACAGGGCTGACACATAGACACAGACAACCATTCACACCTACGGTCAATTTAGAGTCACCAGTTAACCTAACCTGCATGTCTTTGGACTGTGGGGGAAACCGGAGCACCCGGAGGAAACCCACGCGGACACGGGGAGAACATGCAAACTCCACACAGAAAGGCCCTCGCCGGCCCCAGGGCTCGAACCCAGGACCTTCTTGCTGTGAGGCGACAGCGCTAACCACTACACCACCGTGCCGCCCCAGAGACTGAAATGGAAAAGGAAAAAACAATAACAGTGAAGCGGAGTGCTATAAAGAGATGTAAGGGATGTGGGTAAAGTCAGGAGATACTTTTCTTGGGGCAAGTTTGATTGGAGACGATGGCTTAACAAACCAAATACACGCGATTGGAGTGGTAAGATGGCGGCCAGATGGCTTCATTCGTGTCCAGATTCCTGTGTCGGAAGTGTAACCCGGAAGGTAAACCACACGGCCAGTGTGTCACTTCCGGGACTATATCAAAATGTCGGCTCCTAGTAGCGGTGGTGCCTGTAAACGCCTGGTGCAGTATGTTGTTGTTCGGGCGGATTTGATCCATGCCCTGTCGTGGCCTTTAGGAGCGGTTATAACGCAGGCCTGCCACGCCTCCACCGCCGCCATTCACCTCCACTACAGCGACCCGGACACGCAGGAATACCTGGCTGCACTGGACACCATGCACAAAGTGGTGCTGCAGGTGTGTGACGTCACCCGATAATAACCTGCATTATTATTATTAACATGGCAGAATCATTATTAACTGCTTTGCAGGGCTACGGCTTGGAAAATAAAGCTATAATACTGTAACTGAATGAATGAGAGTCGTACTGTACTGTACATATGAGCTTCAGAACAGGGGTTTGAAAGTGAAGTCATTGTTTCTGTCGCCCTCCAGTGGTTGTCAGCAGTACTGTTTCAACCCCAACCATTCCAATGCTAGTGAAGAGACTGAGACAAACTTCCATGTTAAGGTTACATCTCAACCAAACAGTGTTCTGTCATTTTAAATGTATTATACATGAGTTATTTTGGTGATTTTTAAAAAGGTTGATGAGGCGATTGACAGGTGAGTCTCCTGAAGGTGCACACAGTAGACCCTGAAACACTGTATTAGAGCCATTCCACCGAATCGGTGCCATTTCCGTCCCTAGAAAATTATACATATAAATGCACTTTAAAATACACTTCCTTATTACGCAGAATGTCCTGCACATTGATCTGATTTCAAATTTAAGATATATAATTGTAAGGATTAATAAAAACTACCTAAAACACTGAAAAATAGCATGTGTTGCCTGTCCCCGCACTCTAACTTTATACTTAACTATGAAATATTATGATAAAAATCCTTCAGAAACAGTATTTCTTTTGCACTGTTGTGTGACTCCATATCCTATCCATGGTTTAAATATATTTTTTTTCATAAGAAATCCACAATATCTTAGCTAAAATACACATTTTAGTCGTGTCCCTGGGTTTTCACTCAGTCCTGTTACCCAAACATATTACCCCATCTGACAAATTTGGAGCATTCCATAAATCACATGCTCAACAGGAAGTTACGTCAGTTGTGTCTTCTGAAGGCCATGGGAAGACCAAAAGTTAGTTCTCTCATTTACTTTTCTGTATATTTGATGATTTTTTAACTTTGACTGATAAGGTCAATGTCAACATACTGTCCTGTTACTTAAATTATTTCTGAGATGATATTTGTTTATTTTAAAAATACAGATTTTTGGTAAATCACTAGAATGTGCTAAGTGTGGTCATGCTATTAGTGATGACGCCATGTGGCTTAATTCCATGTATTAGCTAATCCTAGGTTAAAAACTCAGTCCTGTTACTCATAAAGAGTATGCAGCCATCTTTGACTTCCAAACCTTGTAAAAAAAAAAAATAACGTAGCCTGAGGTTGACCAATACACATTTTGAATAGTTAAATGTGTGTGTTATTATAATCAGTGTTGAAAAGATATAACAAATTAAGTTTAATTTGGGAGTGGTACAACAAGCAAATGGCACTCATTCGGTGGAATGTCCTATTGACAATTATTCACCGAAGGTGAAGTGAATATCGTTGAATCATAACTGACACGAAGTCGAGGTTATTATTCACCAATATTCACTGAGCCTGAGGTGGATAATTGTTTTAGGATAAATACACAGGGTTTTTTTTTCTTTTTAAATCGCATTAAAAAAATCATTTTTCAGACTTCAAAAACAGCACACAAATGTAATAAAGGCGCACATACAGACTTGTCACTTATTTATGCCGACTTGCATAAAAATCTTTGTTTGGAAATAGATAAAATAAATCACGATTCCACCTTACCTTTGAACAGTTTTCGACCAAACTTA
The DNA here is from genome assembly GCF_027579695.1 of Neoarius graeffei. Lineage (NCBI taxonomy): Eukaryota > Metazoa > Chordata > Actinopteri > Siluriformes > Ariidae > Neoarius > Neoarius graeffei. The sequence goes on along the minus strand of NC_083570.1, from coordinate 41,181,325 downwards.
GTAGCATCTTTTAGTGCTTTTAGGAACAAGATTTTCTTTCATCATTTGTAATTCTTCCTCACTTACGGTGAAGCGATTGGCTGCCATTTTGCCGAGTCGCTCTTGGTGATTATTGAGAAATAGTCTGAATCTCTCGACCAATCAGCACACGCGATTTCTTATAATCGCCTACATACAGTGGTGCTTGAAAGTTTGTGAACCCTTTAGAATTTTCTATATTTCTGCATAAATGACAGAAAACATCAGATTTTCACACAAGTCCTAAAAGTAAATGAAGAGAACCCAGTTAAACAAATGAGACAAAAATATTATACTTGGTCATTTATTTATTGAGGAAAATGATCCAATATTACATATCTGTGAGTGGCAAAAGTATGTGACCCCCTTGTGCAGCAATAACTGCAACTAAACGTTTCCGGTAACTGTTGATCAGTCCTGCACACCGGCTTAGAGGAATTTTAGCCCATTCCTTCATACAGAACAGCTTCAACTCTGGGATGTTGGTGGGTTTCCTCACATGAACTGCTCGCTTCAGGTCCTTACACAACATTTCGATTGGATTAAGGTCAGGACCTTGACGTGGCCATTCCAAAACATTAACTTTATTCTTCTTTAACCATTCTTTGGTAGAACGACTTGTGTGCTTAGGGTCGTTGTCTTGCTGCATGACCCACCTTCTCTTGAGATTCAGTTCATGGGCAGATGTCCTGACATTTTCCTTTAGAATTCGCTGGTACAATTCAGAATTCATTGTTCCATCAATGATGGCAAGCCGTCCTGGCCCAGATGCAGCAAAACAGGCCCAAACCATGATACTACCACCACCATGTTTCACAGATGGGATAAGGTTCTTGTGCTGGAATGCAGTGTTTTCCTTTCTCCAAACATAACACTTCTCATTTAAACCAAAAAGTTCTATTTTGATCTCATCCGTCCACAAAACATTTTTCCAATAGCCTTCTGGCTTGTCCACGTGATCTTTAGCAAACTGCAGATGAGCAGCAATGTTCTTTTTGGAGAGCAGTGGCCTTCTCCTTGCAACCCTGCCATGCACACCATTGTTGTTCAGTGTTCTCCTGATGGTGGACTCATGAACATTAGCCAATGTGAGAGAGGTCTTCAGTTGCTTAGAAGTTACCCTGGGGTCCTTTGTGACCTCACCGACTATTACACGCCTTGCTCTTGGAGTGATCTTTGTTGGTCGACCACTCCTGGGGAGGGTAACAATGGTCTTGAATTTCCTCCATTTGTACACAATCTGTCTGACTGTGGATTGGTGGAGTCCAAACTCTTTAGAGATGGTTTTGTAACCTTTTCCAGCCTGATGAGCATCAACAACGCTTTTTCTGAGGTCCTCAGAAATATCATTTGTTCGTGCCATGATACACTTCCACAAACATGTGTTGTGAAGATCAGACTTTGATAGATCCCTGTTCTTTAAATAAAACAGGGTGCCCACTCACACCTGATTGTCGTCCCATTGATTGAAAACACCTGACTCTAATTTCACGTTCAAATTAACTGCTAATCCTAGAGGTTCACATACTTTTGCCACTCACAGATATGTAATATTGGATCATTTTCCTCAATAAATAAATGACCAAGTATAATATTTTTTGTCTCATTTGTTTAACTGGGTTCTCTTTATCTACTTTTAGGACTTGTGTGAAAATTTGATGATGTTTTCGGTCATATTTATGCAGAAATATAGAAAATTCTAAAAAGGGTTCACAAACTTTCAAGCACCACTGTATTTGTACTAAACTCTAACAGACCGCCAGTGGGGAATTCTTTGCGGTTTTTGCCCATTTTACTGTCGAAGCTGTGGCTTATTATGATATTATTATTAGCAAACCAGCACAACTAAAAGCAACAGCTAATATTAACTAAACTTCATGCCAATTTATTGACTGTATGACTTTCAGCTAACACTGGAAGTAACTTCATAAAGTTAGCCAGTCTCTCCTTTTTAAAGAATCTCCACTGAGAGAATGAGCAGAGAATAAAAAAAAAAAGCACCAATACATTCAGATGGGAAATCATGGAGAGCAGTGATGTCTCTCTAAATATCCATGCATTGTCTGCTTTATTACATTACAGGCATTTAGCAGACACTTATCTCTTATCTAGAGTGACATACAACAGGACCCTGATCTACTCACAGGGAGCAGTTAGAGGTTAGGTGCCTCGCTCAAGGGCACGTCAGTCATTCCTACTGGTCCAGGATCAAACCAATGACCTTTTGGTCCCAAAGCTGCTTCTCTAATTTTTAGGCCATGGCTTAATATATAGATTTAGGCACTGCCTAAAAGCAGAACTCCCGTCTGTTTCTGGGTTGTAGAATTTTCTTATATCATAACCAGCCTCTTTTGTTTTATATTGAGAATCGCCAAAAAAAAAAAATTTCAGGCATGACGTGCGCGCGTCGTGCATGGAGATTGCCCCACCACAATTGGGTTGCCTGTGATGACAGGTACGTGACACACGGCAACGTTGGGCGACAACAGCGACAAGTTACTCACTACTCTACTCTATTGTCCCGACTACTACTTTACTTCACACTTCACTAGTTGTTGGGTTTCCTGTGGTGGCAGGCACGCACAGGACCGAAACCATCAGAAAACAACTCGATGGGTTTCTTTATGTATCCACACACTATGCCTATGGGGCTTGGCCCGTGCAGGAGCTCTGCGATTAGAAACACCCGCACATTAAAACTGCATGACTCCGTAGTAAGAGTCCAGGTGCTAAACTGGCCTGCCTGCGGTCCAGACCTGTCTCCCATTCAAAATATTTGGCATGTTATGAAGCGCAAAATACGACAAAGGAGACCCCGAACTGTTGAGCAACTGAAATTGTTCATCAGGCAAGAATGGGACAACATTTCTCTTTCAAAACTGCAGCAATTGGTCTCCTCAGTTCCCAAACGTTTAGAGTGTTGTTAAAAGTAGAGGGGATGCAACACAGTGGTAAACATGCCCCTGTCCCAGCTGTTTTGAAACGTGTTGCTGACACATTTACTGTATGCACTTATCTACTCTGCCAATAATGTGGCAGCAGAATCATCCAGATAGAGATACAGGCCAAGAGCTACAGTTAATGTTATACATCAGAATGAAGAAAAAGTGTGATCTCTGTGACTTGAACCGTGGCATCGTTGTTGGTAATCTGAGGTTATCATGGGCACAGACTCGCCCACACTGGACAGGTGAAGATTAGGGGATGGGGAAATCACCTAGAAGACTTTTTTTCTAGTCTTTATCTGACCACAATAGCCTCAGATTTCTGTTCTTGGCTGACAGGAGTGGAACCTTTGTGTTCTTCTGCTGTTGTACCTCATCCACTGACAGGTTTGATGCGTTATGTGTTCGGAGATGCTTTTCTGCTCAACACAGATGTAAAAAAGTGATCGAGTTACTATAGACTGTGTCAGGACAGATGAGCCTGGTCATTCTCCTCCAAGCTCGCTCATTATCTCATGTTTCCACCCACAGAACTGTCGTTCACTCAGTGTTTTTGTTTTTCGCACCACTTTGTATCAAGTCTAGAGATGGTTGTGTGTGAAAATTCCAAATCTGCAGTTTCTGAAGTACTCACTCCAGCCCATCCGGTGCCAACAATCAATCATACCATTGTTAGTCACAGAGATCACACTTTTTTTCCTTCCTTCTGATGTTTGATGAGAACATTAACCGAAGCTCTTGACCTGTATCTGAGAGTTCATGCCTTTTGCTGCTGCCACTTCAGTTCCTGATTAGATAATAGGTGTTCCAAGAAAGTGGACGGTGAGTGTAGGCTGTTTGCATCATGTTTAGCTGCTTAGAATAAAATGAGCCAATGGGATAGCAGTGACTAATCCCCATCAGTACACCACTGTACAGAGAAATAACATTCTGTAAGATTTCACTCACAACTCTCGTTTCGTCCTTCAGGCGGCAGATGAAGCGTCTCTGACTCATTTATCCACGACGCTCAGTGACAACGGCATCGCGCACAAACTGTGGATGGAGCAGCCGGAGAACATTCCTACCTGTCTGGCCTTGAAGCCTTACCCGAAGGAAACTGTACAGCACTTTGTTAAAAAGTTCAAACTTTTCAAATGAGTGGGACACAGCATCCGACCCATGTTTCATTTCTTTACAGATATACTCTCGGGTTTCACTGAGTGAAGAGACGGACATCACTTAAAAGTAATTAAAAGAATTACTCACTGTATGTTGTTTTGAATCCATATTTCAGATTCGTGTACCACAGTAACACCACAAACAATAGGTCCGTATTTACAATCGCTGGCAAGAAATATGGAATCACTACTCTTGGAGGATTTTTATAGCAATAAGAAAAAAAAATTCACAGATACGACATAAAACTATTTTTGGCTTAACAGCTGAACATTCTGGCTTTGTAAAACCTACCTCATACAAAATAATAATTTGTAATTAATGAGATTTTTTTTTTCTCATCAAGTAGAGGAAAAAAAAAACTATGGAATCACCTTATAATACGCATTTCTAAAACAAATACCTGCACAAGTTTAAATACGCAAATGAGTCTGCAGTTAAAAGCAGGCTTGTAATACTTGAGTCTGACTCGTGCCCTAATTTTAAGGACTCATGACTTGACTCGGACGACATAATATCCCCTTCGGGCCTTTCAACCAGCGGGGGATAAAAATTGTGAGGGAAGTTGATTTCCGAAAGCAAGCACACCTTGATGAAATTGCCAAAGTACAAGTTTGTTAATGATCAAGGGCATAACTCTGGGGAAAATCTGCCCAAATTCAACAAAATTTCAATCTGCGTATAACTGTCATATAACAAAGCCTTCTGCCAAGTTTGGTGAAATTCCTCCACAAATGGTGAGAGGAGTTGATTTCAGAAGAACATACACTGCCGTTCAAAAGTTTGGGGTCACCCAGACAATTTTGTGTTTTCCATGAAAAGTCACACTTTTATTTCCCACCATAAATTGTAAAATGAATAGAAAATATAGTCGAGACATTTTTCTGGCCATTTTGAGCATTTAATCGACCCCACAAATGTGATGCTCCAGGCCAAGTTTACATTAGACCGTATCTGTCTCGTTTTCTTCGCGGATGCACTGTCCGTTTACATTAAAACGCCGGGAAACGGGAATCCGCCAGCGTCCACGTATTCAATCCAGATCGTGTCTGGTCCGGTGCTGTGTAAACATTGAGAATACGCGGATACGCTGTGCTGAGCTCTAGCTGGCGTCGTCATTGGACAACGTCACTGTGACATCCACCTTCCTGATTCGCTGGCGTTGGTCATGTGACGCGACTGCTGAAAAACGGTGCGGACTTCCGCCTTGTATCACCTTTCATTAAAGAGTATAAAAGTATGAAAATACTGCAAGTGCTGATGCAAATACTGCCCATTGTGTAGTTATGATTGTCTTTAGGCTTGCCATCCTTCCACTTGCAAGTGGTAAGTGACGCGCATGCCCGACATGCACTGAGATCACACACACAGCGGCTCAGTCCCGAATCACTGCTCGTGCGCTTCACTCGCGCGCTCTGTGAGCTGCGCAGGGCCGGAGTGCGCACCCTCCAGAGGGCACTCGCTGTTCAGGGCGGAGTGATTTGGAGCGCAGGATGCCTGCGGAGCCGAGCGTATCCGTGTATTGGCGTTGCTGTGTGCACGCGAATCGTGTATTGGCGTTGCTGTGTGCACACTAATCGTTTTAAAAACGTTAATCTGATGATCCGCTGATACGGTCTAATGTAAACCCCACCCCAGAAACTCAATCTGCTCAAAGGAAGGTCAGTTTTATAGCTTCTCTAAAGAGCTCAACTGTTTTCAGCTGTGCTAACATGATTGTACAAGGGTTTTCTAATCATCCATTAGCCTTCTGAGGCAATGAGCAAACACATTGTACCATTAGAACACTGGAGTGAGAGTTGCTGGAAATGGGGCTCTATACACCTATGGAGATATTGCACCAAAAACCAGACATTTGCAGCTAGAATAGTCATTTACCACATTAGCAATGTATAGAGTGGATTTCTGATTAGTTTAAAGTGATCTTCATTGAAAAGAACAGTGCTTTTCTTTCAAAAATAAGGACATTTCAAAGTGACCCCAAACTTTTGAACGGTAGTGTACACCCTCATGAAATTGTCCAAGTTATTTAATCAACGGTCAAAACTCTGGGAAAATTTTCACAAACGAAATTAAATCGCAATCTACGTATTACCATCGTATAACAAGGCCTTTTGCCGAGCTTCGAGAAATTCGTCCAAAAATTGTGAGAGGAGTCGATGTCAGAAGGCGAGCACACCGTCACGAAATTGTCAAAGTATACTTTTGTTAATCAAGGGCTGTAACTCTGGTTACGAAATTACAATCTGCGTACTAATGACGTATAACAAAGAATCCTGCCAAGTTTCATGAAATTCCTCCAAAAATTGTGAGGAGTTGATTTCAGAAGGTGACCACCTTTCCCGGGACGGACAGACATACATCACCATGACAATCCCCTTTCAGCCAGTGGGGGATAAAAGCTATTAGGAATTTTTTTCACAAAACCAGACAGTTATGTTAAGTGACTAGAGGAGTTGTGCCTTTTGACTTTTTTTTTCCATTATTTCCATGGCAACCAATTCAACTTAGGAAAACTTGGGGTGGGTTTGCATGTGGGGGCCGGGGGAAGGAGATACATCATCTGCTGATGACTTTTTTTTTTTTGGTTGATTATTCCATTTTTTCTCCCCCCTCTACTTGGTGATGAAAAAAATATGCAATTAATTACAATTTGTATGAGGTATGCATTAGGGTGCATCAGTTGCCCCCTAAAAATGAAAAGTTCCTCCGATCATGATGCATTTTTGTTTTTATGTTCCTTTTGGTAAGAAAGCACACTGGGTGAAATATTTTGACACAATTCTAAAGTGTAATGGTGGCACCAGGAGCTCAAAGTTCTGGAAAAAGCTGCTATTTTATGACAAAATTTTGATCACTTTTCATGAAACATTATGGCACCTTATAGAGTATACCAAATATCTTAGATCCACATTTTTAGTACATATTCTAAATATATTATCAAGCACAGTTTGAGTTTTAGCTGTTCACTGAATCATTGTTCAACTACTTTTAAACAATACAAATGTATTATGAATCACATTAATGCTTCTCAATCCCTTGCAAAAGTTCTTAACATGATCTCTGGCTCACAAGAAATCAATAAATGGAGTCCAACATTGTGATTCAAACCTTACGCGAAAACATAAAATAAGCGTTTTTTGGCAAAAAATGAACCTCATGGTGCCACCATTAGACTTTTGAATATGGTCAAAAATTTTACAGGATGTCTTTATTGGTGAAAAGGAACGCCCAAACAAAAATGCATCAGATTTTATGAAAGTGAGGGCAACTGATGCACCCTAGTATGCATGTTTTACAAAGCCACACTTCAGCTGTTAAACAAAACTAGTTTCGCGTCGTATCTTTTTGCTACAAAAGTAAAAACCTGAATGAACGTCCTCCAGAAGTAGTAAGTCCATTTTTTTTTTTTTTTTGGCCAGGGGCTGTATGAATGAACGAGGTAAACGTTCGATATTGTAGCAAGTGGTCCAAGACGAGTGAACAAAAGCTCGTGTCCCCGTGGTGGAGACAAGACGGAATGAAAACGATGCGGTTCCTGCATCAGAAAGCCTACTCGGAGCGATAGGATTATTTATTTAAAGGAAAAATGTGGAGCTGCCTACAAGCATAACAAACGATATGGAAGTATGAAAGAGGACACGGTCCGAACGAGACACTTTTACATGGTGCTTTTATTGCAATGTGTTGCATTCTCACATTCATGGATGTTATAGAGATTTGTTAGTCAAAGCATCACTTCCTTCAAGGTCTGCATCATCACCTTAGACAAGCAACAGAAGGGGCCATATGCACAAGAGGTGTGTGTGTGTATGTGTGTGTATACATGTGTAAACTTGAACTAGTTCAGTTTGAGCAGCCACATAATTTCCATGAAATGGACAAGAGAAATAAGACTGAAGTAGATGAGGAAAACATCATCATCATCATCATCATCAACAACACAGTTTTGCAGCCCACAGGACGGACCTGCAGCTGCTGGACCCAGCATGTGACTGATTGTCTACAACGTCCTAAGAAAGGTACAATTTTTCCCCCCCAGACAGAAGGAACTAAAAAAAGCAAAAAGAAAACAGGGAAAACTATCATGCTAACATGCAGAATTCTCCCAGACACACATTTATCCATTCATTCATTCTGTCCCGACGCAGCTGCAACGATGCCTCTCGAGGGGAAAAAGATTTCACAAGTATTATACAAACTGGACACAATGAATAAAATGTGTATAGTTATTTATATATATATATTTATACTTATTTATATTAATTTTACAGTTGAAAAGTGGAACCCTACTTTGAGTGATCAGTGCTGTTTCAGCAGAGTTTATGCCACTGCAACCAACATCCGGATTAATAAGGCAGCAAAAAGATCTCGGTCAAGCAGTAGCGCCTACAAAGTGATACAGTAGAGTGGTGAAAGGTGAAAGAGATGCATGCTGGAGGAAAAAAAAAAAAAAAAGTGTTCAAACAACACGTTATTACGGCTTGGCACAGTACGGGCCTGGATCACATCTCAGTACGATGAGACACTAGTAGCGGAGACGTCTGAGGAATGTCTTCAAAAGTGAAAGGTTGAACGTACGCCCATGAGAGGGGGAAAGTGGAGCACCTGAAGAACATTGGCATAGTTTGAAAATACTTTCGACTCTGCAGCAATTACGAGAAGTTGACGTAAACGTAGCGTAAAGTGAGGTTACCCTGCTCGCTCGCTGATGAAGGACGACGGGCTACGGCCAAGTTCTCTCTGAAGAACCTGAGAAAGTTGACATCAAAAAAAAAAGCAAAAGGACTCTGGACTCCATTACATTCAGGGGACATTTGTAGTTACTAATGTCAAAGCTCTGTGACTTGGGTTGGAGTTTTTGTTGTTGGGTTGTTTTTTTTTCGTGTTTTTTTTTTTTTCCCTAACGATGGCCACTTTTCCTTTGAATTGAATTATAAAGTGCAAAACTAGATTGTATTCCTTGCAAATTCCTGGAACGTTTTTGAGTAAAAAAAAAAGAAACCATGTAAAATACAGCAAACGTCTTCTTAGAAAGGTCGATATAAGAAAATCTTCGTTGATAAGAAAAATCCACAAACAAGAGGAGCAGTCCCTCTATGCAGAAAATATATACAACAGGCACCTCAAATTTGGTATAAAGAATTTAGCTAAATAAAGTCAAAGATTTAAGAAACCTTGCATCAGTGTGGATTTTTTTTTTTTATTATTTTTTATTTTTTTTTAGCCCAAAACCATGCTTCAAACTATAAATCAGGTATTTCTGTGAGCTGAAAACAAACAAAACAAAACAAAAAACACCATCGGAATCAGAAACGAGAATCGGGTCTCGTTTAAGGTGCATAGCTGTGGTTCGTTTCTCTTCCTGAAAAAACAGTGATCACATGATGTCGTCATTTCTTCATGCTGTGAGGGCTGGAAAAACTCTATAAGAAAGAAAACCCGAACAGAAATCGGCACTACAGAGCAGTAGTGTTAGCCATGAACTACACTAAAGTACGTGATGTCTAGTGAAGATAAACAGTGATGCTACATTAATTCTATCCAAATCGTATGAGGCTTTGCATATAAAGATTTTTTTTTTTTTCTTGATACTCGAAGCTTTGGTCATTATTCCTTTGGGAGGGGGACACGGGGGACTTGTGGCAAATGAAATCTGAAATACCTGAGCACCGTTCACCTCAAACCAAGGTTCCACTTCCTCAGAGCTGTTTAAACCTTTTACGGAAAAATTAAATAATACGGCCTTTTTTTTTTTTTTTACCTTTTTTTTTTTTTTTAAATTAACCCGTACGAAAGCCAGACCATGCTGCTTCTCTCTCAGTAAAGTCACATTCAGCAGTCGCTAAAAACCATTCTCACATAAAAGATCTGAACACCCAAAAAGGAAAGATGCAGGTATACAATTAAAAGAAAGAAAAGAATAAATCGGAAAAAAAAAAAAAATCAGGACGTTTCCATTTTTAAACATCTGATATACAGTATTAACCACACAGATACTTTCAGACAGTCATACACATCCCCAAAAAAAAAAAGAGGAGGAGAAAAAAAAAAAGGAAGAAAGTAGTTATTACCACAAACTTGGAGCACTACAATATTGTTGACTTGTAGAACAAATACATATTCACATTTGTCTGTTATTTACACGATAAACCATTGTACCTTGGAGTGGAACTGAACTGACCAAGAGCCATTTATTAAAGAATTATTAAAGAGTAAGCCATTGTTAATAGGCACTGCATTCTAATGTGGTATATTTGGCATCTCAGAAACGGTATGAACAGGACTTTGTTAAAAGAAAAAAAAAAAAGTACCTGATTAACTGGCACATAACAAAACGAGACTTCATTGTACAGAATAACCTGTCTGAAGCAGAAACACGCATCTTAACCATGCAAGAACAGGTCATTCCTCATCACCTTTCACATTCTGGACGTTTTAAACCGCCAAATCCTTTTTTTTTTAAACCCTTGGGACAGTACATGTAACGTACTGTAAACCTATTGTGTAATTTGTTTGCAATGTGTATGTACATTTATATCAAAAAGTGGCTCAGGAAAGGCCTCGCTGTTTCACCAACATGCAAGCTGTAAGTTCATCTTGGTGTGGGATTGATCTAAAAAAATAAAACCAATAATAATGAGCCATTCTTTGAATACACAGCACACACACAAAAACACACGACTGAAATGTACACAGAGTGTTCGACAAATCAGAGACCATGGTTTTGTGTAGGATGAGGAGTTGGCAGCTTGGGGTGGGAGATGTTCATGCACTTTTTTTTTTTTGCGAAACAGGTTTTATCTATGTACCTGGTGAGAAATTTTGAACCGTACTTTTTTTTTTTTTTTAAATCTATAACATCTGATAAAGCCTTTTTATCGCTTCCGAATTCCTCTGAACAGATTCTTGTGTTGTCAAATTCTTGCCTGTGCATACAATTGATCGTTATTGCATGTGGTGATGAAAAACAGAATGCTGTCTGTGTGCTTCACCATAATGAGGAGTCTTTAAAAAAAAAAAAGAAAAAGACAGGGAGGATGAAAGGAGGAAGCGAATGAGGCGAGGACGATGCTGATGAAGAACAGTGTCTGACTGGGCGAACAGTAGTCACATGAGCAGTCAAAGAGCTGGAGGACGCAGTCAACGGCGTGTGTGCGAGGGACAACGCCTCGTCCTTACAGAGCCAGAAATAAGAAACTCGGGATTCCTAGACTGTCTATGAACACAAAGCAATAGTAAACCCCACTGAATTATCAAAATCAGTTTCGATCAGTTCAGCTTCATTAGGTTATGGAATTTGGGACATGTACTGGGGTGCCAGAAAACACAAAAGCATACCAATATCAATCAGAAAGTTTTATATATATATATATATATATATATATATATATATATATATATATATATATATATAGCAAGACCTGACCTTTCCCTTTCCTTCATGAAAAGTTGCGACACCTCCCCAGGTAATATTCAGCTGTATTACTGAAGTCCATACAATTTCTTGATTTCAAACATTATTCTTTTAAAATAATAATAACAAAACAAAAAACACCATTCTCAAAGCTATAAAAGAAGAGAGCCAGTTTGAAACCCATGACGTCAATGCATTCAAATGATGGTTGGTTGCAGACCGATTCAACAATGTTTTTCAAAACGAACTTAGAAAGTAAGTGTGAGAGTTTGTCCTGACCTTTGTCCACTTTTGTGCTGTACAATAATACCAACCTGCACAATACACATGGCAAACAACACTGATAGGCTGATGCGACCCTAAGTGGCTCGTATTCGCAGCTGCTGAGAGGTGGAGGGACGTTTTCGAAGGTTCGTCTAGTTATTTATTTATTTACTTAATCTTTTTTTTTTTTTTTTTTTAAATGTCTGCCGTTTTTAAAACGAGTACTCCCAGGAAAGCCTGTAGCAGATGTGAGAGGTTTCTCCCAACCTGGCAACGCTTGTTCTGACAAAACAGGCCATGAAAGGAAAGAAAAGAATAAAACGCAGGAGAGAGAGAGAGAAAGAAAGAAAGACAGACAGAGAGAACAAAACATTGGGAAACTCTCCCCTATCATCTGGGGAGAGCTCATCAGTCACAGATCCAGCTGAAACTGAGCTGTCCAGTGCGGAGAGAACCTTAACACTCTGAAGTGTTGCCCCATGGACCGAGGCTCACGTGGATCGCTGCAGCAGAACCGGAGCGGTTGCCTGCCCCGGTTTCCAAGAAGCACTGCACCGATGGCCCAGTTAGGGATGTCAGCTGGCGAAAAAGCAGCAGGTCCTTTTACAGAACTTGGCAAATTTCCGGAACGCGATCTTTGTATTCACTTGTTTTGACCCCTATTGAGGAAGCAGACTTGGAAAAGTAGGTGACCAGGAATGAGCGCTGCATTAGCTGTCTAACAGGCTGCGAGATGCCATCAACCTGGGCCCACGGATCCCGAGCCCAGCAGGTATTCCCCATACAGAAACCGAAAGGCGACGAATAGAAACTCTTGACATTGTCGGGGACATCTCTACACAGGTGAGTGTGGGTGTGTGTATATGTATATGTGTGTGTGTGTGTACATGTGTGTGTGTGTGTGTGTTAGGGTCACTCGGTCAGGAGCTGCTGTAAGAGGCTCTTCTGCTGCGACTGGGAAGTGCTGGTGCTGCTCTGAGGCTTCTGGTGCCCTACTTGCCCTGGCTGATTCAGGTAGGAGTCACTCCCCACGAGATTTACCGTGCACTGGACGTCGGCAAACACTTGAACCTGCTGTACCTGGTTTGAAAGAAAAGAAAAAGGCACGAGCTTTCTGAAATCGCTCTCAAAACACCTTTCCTGCCCATGGCAATACAGTGGCGTGTACGTTTATACGTATTTATACAGTATAAAGTAGGGTTGCACCGAATCCAAGGTTCGGTTTCGGCCGAACCCTAGAGCGATGACCGAACCGAATCCTACGTGCGGTGCACGTGCATGCGATTACGTCGTCAATGTTTAGGAGAAGCTAGCCTCCATTGTGCTTGCAGTCGAAATCGAAAATGGAAGCAGTGAGCCGAAAGAGTGTTGTGTGGCAGTACTTTCAAGTGAAAGGGGGAGATTCAAGTCGCGCAACATGCACACTTTGCAGTACAGAGTTGTCTCGTGGTGGGAAAGATGCTAAACAGTACACAACATCTCCGCTGTTAAAACATCTTCGCTCAAAGCATCCGACGGAGTACGAGTTCTGCACGGCCGAATCTAACGTCAGTGAGGCTTCAGGTACCGCAACCGCACAGTCACGGATAAAAAGTGGTCCTCGGACCACCATTACCAACGCTAGCTATAGAACTAGGTTGTTAATAAAATAGCCTACGTGGAGACATGTTCGAGCTTTTTGTGCTACACATTGTTTAACATATCTAATTAAGCCTACAGTTGTAAGTGCCTGAAATTGAAGTGAAATAGCCTATAATTAATGTTCCATGAGTGTAAGCATTAAACATGATCAAGATCCCCAGTAAGTTTTTATTATTTTTTTTCTGAGGAAAACAGATTCAGCATTAAAGGGGTCCAAAATATAACATATACGGTTGCTGATGTGACAAAGTAACGTATTCATAAGTATTCTATCAAATTTATGTACTAGAAAACAACGAAATATCTTGGTAATTGTAAATATAATACTTTATTAATAGTCGGTACGCTAAACCGCACGAGAGTCGCCATTTTTAAAAGACCGTGACGTCAGCCCTACCCACTGCACTAGCGGAACTCGTGTAATCATGGCGTCGGGCGCATCAAGTGAAAGCGACAGCTCTGTCGAATCGTACGAAGAGATCCCGCAAGACACACTGCAAGCAGGCTATGGCTTAGAAGGGTACCAGTTTGAACCTAGGAGAGGTACTCTCGACTCCGGTGATGAAATAAGAGAAGAAAGCTCGGATGACGGCGAGGATGAGACCGATACTGATGCTGAGCGTGGGGCAGAGCGTCTGCGTGCAGGTGACACGGCGTGGTGCTCGTGCGGAAAATGTACCGTGGAGTTGCTCACGAGTCCAGCAGAATTTATTTGCTGCAATGAGATAGGCGCCACCCGTGGACTTGCGAAATCGTCGCAAGAGGCAGAAACAGGTATTTCCAACCTCAATGAGCCATATTGTTTATTTACAACTGGGCACATACATACGTCATAAGTGTTACGCAGAGAAAATGAACGTGCATTCTGATTGGATAAAATTAATATCATGGCGGGCTGTTCAAACTGCGGAAATAGTTTGCTCGAGCTACTTTCAAAACACTAACTTTCCAACCTTAGAACAAAAAACTTTTGTAAGTCTTGAATAAGGTTCGTCATTGTGTTTTATTGTTATATTTACTCTATATATTGCCCTCTGTTCCCCTTTAAATATCACCGTTTTGTTTGAAAATTAAGTAGGCTTACATGTATGCAAGAGTTAAAATGTAAATGTGCTATGTTTTGCTGCATTCTATCTGCAGAGATTTTTTTTTTTTTGTTCAACAAACAAAAAATGTGTTTTTGTGTCTATGTTTTTTTGTTCTTTATAATGGACAGTATACTAAAGCCTGTACACTGAATGACTTTAAGCTGAAAATTTTAGTGGTGTTCTCTAAGTGTGACTATTCAAATACAAAAAATAGTGGCAGAAGTTATTGCCTATGTTTTTACAGTTTAAAATAAAATAATAAAATATTCCTTCTGGATAAAGTATCTCTATCTTACTATTAAGAAAAGGAAATGTGCAGTGTTTTTCACTGATGTTCGGAGTAGGATTCGGTATTCGGTTTCGGATTCGGCCGAATCTTAAGCAGTGGATTCGGTATTCGGCAGAACCTTAAAAATCAGGATTCGGTACATCCCTAGTATAAAGTCCTGCTCATATCCTCAAGTGCTCACCTGATCGTTACACATAGAGCTGACGCTGCCAAGGTTGTTGTTGCCAATGCCAACTGGTGGTCCAATCGGAGGTAGTGAACCCGCAGCTCCTGAGCCCCCGGCCATGGAGACAGTGATGCTCATGTTGTTGTACACACCCTGCTGGCCAAAACTCTGCGAGCTAGTCTGGCCAGTTTGGTTATACAGACTACCAAAACACAAAACAAACACCACTTCAAATGGAGCATAAAACATACATTTTATTTGATTAACAGATGATGGGGGGGGAAAAAAAAAAAATCTGGTCTGCACAAACGTCATTGCCAAATTGTTCTGGGACCCTGTAGTTTTCGTTAGCTTTTTTCTTTGTATCATGAATCTGATTCTCCACTGAAAGGACGCGTGCGGAACAAACCATAAGTTGGTGAGCAATCAGCCTAATCTTTTTTTCCTCTTATTATTTGGTTCCAGGTGAATTCAGCTACACTCCGAGATGTCCACAAGCGCTGGCGACTGGCGGCTTTCTCCGCCTACGCAGATGGTCTGTGCCGGCTACTTGATCCCCCCCATAACTTTCAAATGTTCAGGCAATTTATATCGTCTCTGCTGCCCATAATTTGCTGCAAATCCAATTATTCCACCACGAAATTGTCTTCGATTCCGGTCTAACGTGACCGGAAGCGACGCCATGTTTGTTGATTGATTCTCGCACTCTGATTGGCTGAGCTGGACCACATGACTACATACGCTACGGCGTGGTCATGTTACACCATGTAGTTATGCATGGGTGCAAGGATAAAATTTTCAAAAACCTGAAAAGTCTGACAAACTCAGACGTGCATGGCGCAGCCATGCGGGGGGGTTACGAAGGGGGGTGAGCCCCCTTAGGGCTCGAAAAAAATCTAAATTGCAAGTTAAAATGGTTGTCTCTCATGCAATCTCATGCAAACATTTATAATATTAATAGTTATATGGTTTGCAAATTCACATCAAATGTTTAATACATTTCATCAATTCATCTGAAATGATATTTCAAGTACAAGGCTTGATATTTCAAAACATCTAGCAACTACTAATTTAAATGTTGAAACAACCATTTTTAATATGCTTTTGCTGTGATACCTTTTTTACAATATATACACAGCTCGGGTTAAAATAAGGGGCCGCATGTCTTGATGTCCTCAGAAACTCCTGGATTTTAGCAAATAACAAGATTCAGCTTTTTCCATAGACAAAAATATCTATATTTTATAATCCATTACTGACTACAAATGAGTTTTCAACCTAACAGCCACATTAGAAAAGATGATAAAAAAAGCTAACAAACTTATTTCAAGACCTACCTTACTTTTATTTAATAATTGAAAGGTAATCAAATGTCAAAAAAAAAAGTTTATAAAAGCAGATACTTGTGATGAATAATTTCATTTCTAGAAGAAAGCACACTGCATTTGCACATCACACAATATCAGATGACAATTTAAATCACCAATAAATGTTTTGAATTCACTTATTACGGCATAACACAAAAATCAGAAAAGTGATTAGTCTCATCGGCGTGACTTAAGTCCCTTCTTCCCGCTGGAGCCGTACTTGATAGTCTTTGAACAGCAGTCACAATACGCAACTCCTGGGACGTCTGGTTTTCTCAACCATATTCCCCATTTGTCACGGTTTTTGTCACACTTGCTTAACCATTCCCATCTCCATTTATTTCTAGACGTCTTTTCTAATTCTTCCGTTTTATGATGCGCCAAATGTTTTCTATGGGTGAAAGATCTGGACTGCAGGCTGTCCAGTTTAGTACCCGGACCCTTCTTCTACGCAGCCATGATGCTGTAATTGATGCAGTATGTGGTTTGGCATTGTCATGTTGGAAAATGCAAGGTCTTCCCTGAAAGAGACGTCGTCTGGATGGGAGCATATGTTGCTCTAGAACCTGGATATACCTTTCAGCATTGATGGTGTCTTTCCAGATGTGTAAGCTGCCCATGCCACACGCACTAATGCAACCCCATACCATCAGAGATGCAGGCTTCTGAACTGAGCGCTGATAACAACTCGGGCCGTCCTTCTCCTCTTTAGTCCGAATGACACGGCGTCCGATTTCCATAAAGAACTTCAAATTTTGATTCGTCTGACCACAGAACAGTTTTCCACTTTGCCACAGTCCATTTTAAATGAGCCTTGGCCCAGAGAAGACGTCTGCGCTTCTGGATCGTGTTTAGATACGGCTTCTTCTTTGAACTATAGAGTTTTAGCTGGCAACGGCGGATGGCACGGTGAATTGTGTTCACAGATAATGTTCTCTGGAAATATTCCTGAGCCCATTTTGTGATTTCCAATACAGAAGCATGCCTGTATGTGATGCAGTGCCGTCTAAGGGTCCGAAGATCACGGGCACCCAGCATGGTTTTCCGGCCTTGACCCTTACGCACAGAGATTCTTCCAGATTCTCTGAATCTTTTGATGATATTATGCACTGTACAACCCCGATTCCAAAAAAGTTGGGACAAAGTACAAATTGTAAATAAAAACGGAATGCAATCATTTACAAATCTCAAAAACTGATATTTTATTCACAATAGAACATAGACAACATATCAAATGTCGAAAGTGAGACATTTTGAAATTTCATGCCAAATATTGGCTCATTTGAAATTTCATGACAGCAACACATCTCAAAAAAGTTGGGACAGGGGCAATAAGAGGCCGGAAAAGTTAAAGGTACAAAAAAGGAACAGCTGGAGGACCAAATTGCAACTCATTAGGTCAATTGGCAATAGGTCATTAACATGACTGGGTATAAAAAGAGCATCTTGGAGTGGCAGCGGCTCTCAGAAGTAAAGATGGGAAGAGGATCACCAATCCCCCTAATTCTGCACCAACAAATAGTGGAGCAATATCAGAAAGGAGTTCGACAGTGTAAAATTGCAAAGAGTTTGAACATATCATCATCTACAGTGCATAATATCATCAAAAGATTCAGAGATTCTGGAAGAATCTCTGTGTGTAAGGGTCAAGGCCGGAAAACCATACTGGGTGCCCATGATCTTCGGACCCTTAGACGGCACTGCACCACATACAGACATGCTTCTGTATTGGAAATCACAAAATGGGCTCAGGAATATTTCCAGAGAACATTATCTGTGAACACAATTCACCGTGCCATCCGCCGTTGCCAGCTAAAACTCTATAGTTCAAAGAAGAAGCCGTATCTAAACACGATCCAGAAGCGCAGACGTCTTCTCTGGGCCAAGGCTCATTTAAAATGGACTGTGGCAAAGTGGAAAACTGTTCTGTGGTCAGACGAATCAAAATTTGAAGTTCTTTATGGAAATCAGGGACGCCGTGTCATTCGGACTAAAGAGGAGAAGGATGACCCAAGTTGTTATCAGCGCTCAGTTCAGAAGCCTGCATCTCTGGTGGTATGGGGTTGCATTAGTGCGTGTGGCATGGGCAGCTTACACATCTGGAAAGACACCATCAATGCTGAAAGGTATATCCAGGTTCTAGAGCAACACATGCTCCCATCCAGACGACGTCTCTTTCAGGGAAGACCTTGCATTTTCCAACATGACAATGTCAAACCACATACTGCATCAATTACAGCATCATGGCTGCGTAGAAGAAGGGTCCGGGTACTGAACTGGCCAGCCTGCAGTCCAGATCTTTCACCCATAGAAAACATTTGGCGCATCATAAAATGGAAGATACGACAAAAAAGACCTAAGACAGTTGAGCAACTAGAATCCTACATTAGACAAGAATGGGTTAACATTCCTATCCCTAAACTTGAGCAACTTGTCTCCTCAGTCCCCAGACGTTTACAGACTGTTGTAAAGAGAAAAGGGGATGTCTCACAGTGGTAAACATGGCCTTGTCCCAACTTTTTTGAGATGTGTTGTTGTCATGAAATTTAAAATCACCTAATTTTTCTCTTTAAATGATACATTTTCTCAGTTTAAACATTTGATATGTCATCTATGTTCTATTCTGAATAAAATCTGGAATTTTGAAACTTCCACATCATTGCATTCCGTTTTTATTTACAATTTGTACTTTGTCCCAACTTTTTTGGAATCGGGGTTGTAGATGATATGTTCAAACTCTTTGCAATTTTACACTGTCGAACTCCTTTCTGATATTGCTCCACTATTTGTTGGCGCAGAATTAGGGGGATTGGTGATTCTCTTCCCATCTTTACTTCTGAGAGCCGCTGCCACTCCAAGATGCTCTTTTTATACCCAGTCATGTTAATGACCTATTGCCAATTGACCTAATGAGTTACAATTTGGTCCTCCAGCTGTTCCTTTTTTGTACCTTTAACTTTTCCAGCCTCTTATTGCCCCGTCCCAACTTTGAGATGTGTTGCTGTCATGAAATTTCAAATGAGCCAATATTTGGCATGAAATTTCAAAATGTCTCACTTTCGACATTTGATATGTTGTCTATGTTCTATTGTGAATACAATATCAGTTTTTGAGATTTGTAAATGATTGCATTCCGTTTTTATTTACAATTTGTACTTTGTCCCAACTTTTTTGGAATCGGGGTTGTACATATTTTGCAAATATTTTAAAGGGAAATGGTTAGTAACTTATGAGCTGAAAATGCACCAGAAGGCATGTAAATTTCAAAATTTTCTGGTTGGGGTGTCCCCAGACCATTACCGTGCCAAGTTCCAGAGTTGCCCACTGTTTTTTTTCATCAGCTAGTTCAAATTTTCTGGAGAACCCTGTACACCCCACCCACTGATTTCTGTAATGATGGATTTTTTTTTGTGTGCTAATTTCATCTATAGTCTCATCTACAGTATAGTTCTATGTAACTTGGCAAGAACTAGTCACTGGAGGTGTGTTTTGGAAAGAGTGCAGATCTCCTCTTGTGGCGATGTTCAATTTTGTCATCTTTGTGTTTATTAACAATTTATTATAAAACATTGCTAATTAAGCCATGTGTATTGTACCAGCAGAACCACACTTTTCTACTCGGTCATGCTTCCAGTCATGTCCATAGCTCACAGCTCCAGGGTCCTGGTTCGATCCTGAGTGGAGTTTCGCACGTTATTAACATGTCTACACGTGTTTTCATGTTGTCCTGTTTCCTCCCACCTTCAGCGTTACCAGGATACTCTCCGCATCCACAATAGTTAATGATGATGAATGAATGAGGCGTGTAACGGCCTTTACAGCTGCGATTTGCACTGCTAAAGAAAGTGGCTGTAAAAACTAGCAATCCACAAATCTGAGAAAGTCAGGGAGACGAACCGCTCGCTAGTTCTAGGCGATAGCCTTACCTGTTAGTCACACCACCTTGCCAGTTCTTCATGTCAGGTGACTGATAGCCAGGTGGGGGCTGGGTCTGCTGAAGCAAAGGACTCTGGGAGGTGGGGTTCTGTGGTGACAGCAAGGGGCTGGTGGGACCAAGTTCAGGGGGGAATGATGGATCTCCTTGCTGGACCATACCTTTAAGAATAAGAATACAGTGCTCAGTGTAAATGAGTGCACCCCCTTTGAAAAGTAACATTTTAAACAATATCTCAATGAACACAAACAATTTCCAAAATGTTGACAAGACAAAGTTTAATATAACATCTGTTTAACTTATAACGTGAACGTAAGGTTAATAATATAACTTAGATTACACATTTTTCAGTTTTACTCAAATTAGGGTAGTGCAAAAATGAGTACACCCCACAACAAAAACTACTACATCTAGTACTTTGTATGGCCTCCATGATTTTTAATGATGGCACCAAGTCTTCTAGGCATGGAATGAACAAGTTGGCGACATTTTGCAACATCAATCTTTTTCCATTCTTCAACAATGACCTCTTTTAGTGACTGGATGCTGGATGGAGAGTGATGCTCAATTTGTCTCTTCAGAATTCCCCAAAGAAAATAATTTCTTTACACCACAAAGGTGAAGGCTACAAGAAGATCAGCAAAGCTTTACTTATCAGTCAGAATACTGTAGCAGAAGTGGTACAAAAATTTAAGAAAGATGGAACTGCAACCATCTCACAGACACGTCCAGGTCGTCTACAGAAGTTAACACCTCGACAGGAGCATCTTCTGATGACAAGGGTTGAAGAAAATCGGCATGCAAGTTCACTGCGGTTATCTAAAGAAGTAGAAAGCCAAACTGGGGTGACTATTTCCCGTGACACAATACGGCGTACACTGCAGAGGAATGGCATGCATGGATGCCGTCCATGAAAGAAGCCTCTCCTAAAGCCCAGGCACAAAAAAGCCCGCTTAGAGTTTGTCAGGGCCCATGCTGACAAAGATGAAGACTACTGGGACTCTATACTCTGGAGTGATGAGACCAAGATAAATGTTTTTGGAACTGATGGCTTCAAAACTGTATGGCGTCGCAAAGGTGAGGAATACAAAGAAAACTGCATGGTGCCTACAGTGAAACATGGTGGTGGCAGTGTCCTTATGTGGGGCTGCGTGAGTGCTGCTGGTGTCGGGGAGCTGCATTTCATTGATGGCATCATGAATTCACAGACGTATTGCTCTATACTGAAAGAGAAGATGCGACCATCACTCCGTGCCCTTGGCCGTCATGCACTTTTCCAACATGACTAAACACACATCTAAGGCCACTGTTGGATTTCTGAAGAAGAACAGGGTGAAAGTGATTCAGTGGCCAAGTATGTCTCCTGATCTGAACCCAATCGAACACCTATGGGGAATTCTGAAAAGACAAGTTGAGCATCACTCTCCATCCAGCATCCAGTCACTAAAAGAGGTCATTGCTGAAGAATGGAAAAAGATTGATGTTGCAAAATGTCGCCAACTTGTTCATTCCATGCCTAGAAGACTTGGTGCTGTCATTAAAAATCATGGAGGCCATACAAAGTACTAGATGTAGTAGTTTTTGTTGTGGGGTGTACTCATTTTTGCACCACCCTAATTTGAGTAAAACTGAAAAATGTGTAATCTAAGTTATATTATTAACCTTACTTTGCCGTTATAAGTTATACAGATGTTCTATTAAACTTTGTCTTGTCAACATTTTGGAAATTGTTTGTGTTCATTGAGATATTGTTTAAAATGTTACTTTTCAAAGGGGGTGGACTCATTTACGCTCAGCACTGTAATTTCACCGGTATAAAACATTAGAAGACTAATTGCTTCCAATCCCATTTGTATTAGTACAAAGTCAGGGTGAATAATGCAACTCAATATGACCTGGATGACTAAAAACTTGCTTTGGATAACCAAAACCTACCTGCACCCCCGAACTGCTGGAAGAGTCCCTGCTGAACAGGAGAGTTCACTGATCCCCCAAACTGCCCCTGTATGCCTCCTATCATGCCTTGGTTTGCCATGGGCAGCCTGGCAGACAGCTTGGGGTCCAGCGGTGTCCCCATGGGGTTGAAGTGGCTGGGAGAGGTAGGGGTGCTTCCAGGGACATTGTTGTAGCCTGGACTGTAGCCAAACGGCTGCTGTTGCTGTGGCTGCTGAGGGCCTTTGGGGACACGCTGGACTCCCATGGGTCCTGGGTTTATCCCCTGCCTCATCATCATGACTTTCTGCTGCAGCAGTTGCCTCTGATGGTGCTGGAAGCTGTACAGCTCCCTTTGCCTCTGGGCAAGCATCTGAGCATTGAGTGGGGGCTGAGAGACAGAATGACAGAGGTGTAAATATAAACAACTAAACACAGTATTAAGGTTTTTTTTTTCCAAGACAATGAAATACTTATTATCTCATCTCATTATCTGTAGCCGCTTTATCCTGTTCTACAGGGTCGCAGGCAAGCTGGAGCCTATCCCAGCTGACTACGGGCGAAAGGCGGGGTACACCCTGGACAAGTCGCCAGGTCATCACAGGGCTGACACATAGACACAGACAACCATTCACACTCACATTCACACCTACGCTGAATTTAGAGTCACCAGTTAACCTAACCTGCATGTCTTTGGACTGTGGGGGAAACCGGAGCACCCGGAGGAAACCCACGCGGACACGGGGAGAACATGCAAACTCCGCACAGAAAGGCCCTCGCCGGCCACGGGGCTCGAACCCGGACCTTCTTGCTGTGAGGCGACAGCGCTAACCACTACACCACCGTGCCACCCGAAATACTTATTATTATTATTATTATTATCATCATCCATACAGGATGCTTTTCCGATGGAATAAAAACACGTGTTCTATTCCCTTCTAGCGGGTTTCATTCGTTTGGTTTGATAGCATGCAATATTATCATATCACTTATCCGACGTGTATTACGTCGCTCTACCCAATGGAGAATGAGCGTCGAATATGGTTTACGATATTGCATGGCTGTCAAGACAACATGACGCCACACATCGGAGATGTAAAACTTCCGCGCTCGCGAGCGACTGGGACAATTTGTAAAAACAAGCATGGCTGCCAGGTTTGCTTCGTTAAATATGGAAGATTTTGAGAGAATTTTCAAAGAGAAAGACGCGTTGAAGACCCAAAAGGAATGTGTATGTAGAATAATAATAATGGCTTTTTTCATGGTATATCAGATTCCATTCAGCTACTCGTCTTCGACTCGTTCAGTTATCGCGCTCGCTGAATGGAATATATCCAATATCCCACTCAACGCCAGCCAATATTCTTTAAATACATGATAAAAAAATGACATCTAAATTACAGTAATTATTCAACATTCATAGACTGAAATATACAGTAAACTGCATTAAAAGCAAACAAAAATCGCACAGATTAAAACTCATTTTAATTTTCTTAATTTCCCGTCACTAAAGCTAACTGCGGATCGAGATTCACAAGGAATGGGATCGACCATAATAACACTGCATGACAAAGAAAACCATTCCAACTTTCAGTACACTATATAGTCATGCACTAACCTGTGACGGCATCTGCTGCATGCCTTGCCTTACCCCCACTGCGACGGGCACCCCCTGTGGAAACTGGCTCATGGCCGCCAACCTGTTCTGTAACTGAAAGAGTGAGGGAGGGAGGAAGGATGAGCAACAGATCAGTGAGAGCAGCTAATCACTAATCACCCTGGGAGGCAGGTCCTTCAGTGCCATGGCCCCCAAGCTCTGGAATTCCCTTCCTCAACCCCTCCGTGACTGCTCTTCTCTTCCTTTCTTCAAATCTCATCTCCAAACAACCTTTTGGTTTCATTAACATTTCTCCACCACTGCATAAACTCGCCACTCTTTAGCAACACTCTTTTTTTTTTTTTTTGGTGTTTTCTCTGACCTACAGTTAGGTCCATAAATATTTGGACAGAGACAACATTTTTCTAATTTTGGTTCTGTACATTACCACAATGAATTTTGAACAAAACAATTCAGATGCAGTTGAAGTTCAGACTTTCAGCTTTAATTCAGTGGGTTGAACAAAATGATTGCATAAAAATGTGAGGAACTAAAGCATTTTTTAAACACAATCCCTTCATTTCAGGGGCTCAAAAGTAATTGGACAAATTAAATAATTGTAAATAAAATGCTCATTTCTAATACTTGGTTGAAAACCCTTTGTTGGCAATGACTGCCTGAAGTCTTGAACTCATGGACATCACCAGACGCTGTGTTTCCTCCTTTTTAACGCTCTGCCAGGCCTTTACTGCAGCGGTTTTCAGTTGCTGTTTGTTTGTGGGCCTTTCTGTCTGAAGTTTAGTCTTTAACAAGTGAAATGCATGCTCAGTTGGGTTGAGATCAGGTGACTGACTTGGCCATTCAAGAATATTCCGTTTCTTTGCTTTAATAAACTCCTGGGTTGCTTTGGCTTTATGTTTTGGGTCATTGTCCATCTGTATTATGAAACACCGACCAATCAGTTTGGCTGCATTTGAGCACACAGTATGTCTCTGAATACCTCAGAATTCATCCGGCTGCTTCTGTTCTGTCACATCATCAATAAACACTAGTGACCCAGTGCCACTGGCAGCCATGCATGCCCAAGCCATCACACTGCCTCCGCCGTGTTTTACAGATGATGTGGTATACTTTGGATCATGAGCTGTACCACGCCTTCGCCATACTTTTTCCTTTCCATCATTCTGGTAGAGGTTGATCTTGGTTTCATCTGTCCAAAGAATGTTCTTCCAGAACTGTGCTGGCTTTTTTAGATGTTTTTTAGCAAAGTCCAATCTAGCCTTTTTATTCTTGAGGCTTAAGAGTGGCTTGCACCGTGCAGTGAACCCTCTGTATTTACTTTCATGCAGCCTTCTCTTTATGGTAGATTTGGATATTGATGCGCCTACCTCCTGGAGAGTGTTGATCACTTGGTTGGCTGTTGTGAAGGGGTTTCTCTTCACCATGGAAATTATTCTGCGATCATCCACCACTGTTGTCTTCTTTGGGCGTCCAGGTCTTTTTGCATTGATGAGTTCACCAGTGCTTTCTTTCTTTCTCAGGATGTACCAAACTGTAGATTTTGCCACTCCTAATATTGTAGCAATTTCTCGGATGGGTTTTTTCTGTTTTCGCAGCTTAAGGATGGCTTGTTTCACCTGCATGGAGAGCTCCTTTGACCGCATGTTTTCTTCACAGCAAAATCTTCCAAATGCAAGCACCACACCTCAAATCAACTCCAGGCCTTTTATCTGCTTAATTGAGAATGCCATAACGAAGGAATTGCCCACACCTGCCCATGAAATAGCCTTTGAGTCAATTGTCCAATTACTTTTGGTCCCTTTAAAAACAGGGTGGCACATGTTAAGGAGCTGAAACTCCTAAACCCTTCATCCAATTTTAATGTGGATACCCTCAAATAAAAGCTGAAAGTCTGGACTTTATGTCCATTATATAACTATAACTTGAATATGTTTCAGTAAACAGGTAAAAAAACAAAATTTGTGTCAGTGTCCAAATATATATATATATATATATATATATATATATATATGGACCTAACTGTATGTAAAGCGACCTTGAGTTTGAGAAAGGCGCTATATAAATGTGACTTATTATTATTACTAGAAAAGGCGGTGAGCATCATTCCACAGCATGCTAGCATGTACACAAACAATAGGCCTTTTGTGGATCTGTAACAGAGCAGCTCCATGTCCAGGGAGAGTTTAAGCATCTCTAAGTTGGGGGTTTTAATAATAAGGAGTTCCAAGTACGTTTACAAACAGAGCACAATGATACAGAGCCTTTAACTGTGTGCGGATACTGTACTGATTTATATATTTAAAAAAAAAACTTGAACGGAGTAATGATTATTCTGCAACAGACTTTTCCTTATAAATTTTTATCTGCAAGCAGGTGGATGGAGATCTTTCAGCACGACGTATAATGAACTGTGAGTTCGTGAATAGTGGCAGAACTGTGCACACAGGACTAATGTTAAAGTGCATATCCTGGACCAATTTCGTGTTTTTTTTTTTTTTTTTTATATGAAAGTATGTCCCTTTACACACTCATCCAGAAGGGTAATTTTGCACAAGGCTATCTGTCTACAGCAGAAAAAAATAAAATAAAACGTGTCTGGAAAAATCCCAAGGGAGTCTGGAGCCAGATTCGTGACGTTACCTGCGGAAGCGCCAGCAGGCTGCGCGAGCTTTGCATGGTTTCAGTGCACAGCCTGTGTAGACCAAGCGCTCCCATTTCTCTCTCACTGTCCCGTCTTTTGGGAAACGATGAGTACTAATCCCATCAAGATTGGTGTTGCTACACCCTCCTACGATACATCTGTTAACCATTTTAATAATTACGCGATAACGTTGAAGAAATTTGCAGAAAACCACCAGGTCGTTTTCTCATAAACAAACCAGCGCTGACGTAGGATTCAGAGGGAGGCGTCCCGCACGCGACGTCACGAAAATCAATGTTTGCCGGGAAATCCAAATGCCGAGTTTTTTCAGAGGCGGACCAATTCGCCTCAAATGGCTCGATTTCAACTGAATTTTTCTGGTATTGCGCAAGGTAAAAAAAAAATTGCACAAAATGCAGAATGTTACAGATATTTGACCAAAGTTTAATATAAAATAGGAGAATTACATTGATCTTGCTCCTGAATTTACCTGCGATATGCACTTTAATACATATAGAAAAGCCCTGTGTCTGAAGTCACTCACTCGTTCACTACTCCCTATATAGGGAATTACTATATAGAGGACTATATAGTGAGCTTATTAGTAAAATAAGGGAAGGGGGGGTGAAAAAAAACCAAAAACCCTTTCGGACACTACTCCGTTGCACTGTTATTTACGTCATTACTGTCGCACAATTAAAACGTGCCAGATCAGTCGGCTAGTGGGTTTTCAAAATAATAAATACACGCATGCATTTTTGTGATAAATCCATATTATACGGAGCGCATTTCACACAAAGTACGTTGTCTCTGCTGCATCTTTCAGTTCTTTTAAATCAAGGCTGAATCCTTTCTTCTTTGCCGCTGCCTTTTATTCAATCAAATTTGAGGCTTGTGATTTGGTTTCTTTCAGCGCGGCCGCAATGCATGATGGGATATATTGCTTGGTTAGTGACCATCGGTTGTACACTACTTTTCGTGATGCATTGTGGGATACTTTGAATCCACTATATAGGGTGTAATCATACTCTCTATACATTTGGACAGCACTACAAAATGGCGACCTCGCTATATAGTCCACTATATAGTGAGTAGTGAGTGATTTCGGACACAGGGAAGGTGTGTTGCTGAGGTTTGTAAAATACCTGCTGTGGGCCCTGTACACGCTGCTGAAGCTGCAGCCTCAACTGGTTAGGTGGCAGGCGCATCTGAGTGGGCATCCCTGGGGCCCGGTTCATTCCAGGCCGCATTGTGTTCATGCCCACGTTGCCCGGGAAGGGTACGCGCGGTGCCCCGAAGCTCATACCTTGTGTCGTGTTTATCTCAGCTGGGAATTGTGAAGGAGAGGTGGGGAACTGGGATGGGTAGCTAGGCACAGGGGTCGATGGCTGAGGCTGGGTAAAACGCTGGGTGATTTGATCTAGGCATCCACTCTAGAGAAGTCAGTCAAGTCAGTCAGTCAGGATGGCAATAAATAAATAAATAAATAAATAAATAAAGATAAGGTGGCACTGCTTACCTGGACAATCTTGTCGATGCCCAGTGCCCGGTCCAGCTCAGCAAGCTCACTTTCATCTGTACCACTCAGGAAAGACAAGAGCTGCTCGAGCAGGGCCTTCTCATCGTTCCGAGCTTCCGTAGTGGAAGGCGGGATTAGCATCTCATCCAGAGGACACGGAACGCATTGCCTGAGAAGCGAAGAAAAAAATGAGGTGAGTATTTTCACAAGCACAAAAAAAAAAAAATCAGATAACTGATTTTTGCAATAATTTATCCAACACAGTTCTATGCACTTAATTAGCGTGCAGTAGACGCTGACATTTTTTCCAGGAATCCTGTAGAATTGGACATAATTTCACCATCATGCAGCTGGGATGGGACAGGAATCACAACAACGATAGGTCAGTTTTTAATACATAAATATGCAGCTCTAATATGAATTAAAAAAATAATAATCTCTTGATTCTGAACACGGGAATGGGATGGGACAGGAATTTTTTTGAGGGAGTAAAATGGGACAGGAGTGAAAATCCGCTCCCGTGCCACTCTCTAAATGTGCAGCGCTTCACTTTTTTACAATCTGCCCACAAACCAACTGCAAAAGAAGGATCTGAAGTCAAATTTGATTAAAGCTGTAATCTAGATATAGGATACTGTAATCGGGAAGCAGAGCCCCATACTTAAAGGAGAACTGAAGGCAAATTTTTTATCATCAAAATTCTATTTCTCATTTTATTAAATATCATAATGCATTTTTGATAGCTATTTTGTCGCTGCTATAGCAAGTTATGAGTGTTTGAAATACGCTCTGTAATATATCAGTCCGTATGTCAAAGCGATGGCCGTAAACGAGATTCGTTGAGACCTGTGCGAGACATCGTAGGACGGAAGTAAAACATACAGCGGAAATCAAAGTGACCGACATCTGACAACGTTGTCAAAAGACGCACGTGCCCTCTTTCGAATGCTGATGTGTTCAAGCCGGAAGTTTTGCTTGTTTTGATAGCAATCAGGAAAGTTTGAAAAAAGTAGTCAGTAATCGTCATTTAAACTCATTTTTGTGCAATATTTCATTTGGAAAACAGTTTTCAAAATGGCAGCGCTGACACTTCACGTTTCGAAGTCTCGCACAAGTCTCGTGAAGATCGTGCGGATAAGTGACGCCTGCCGTGGACCAAACGAACTAAATTCAACATGGCTAAAAACCAAACAGGCCGATAAGTATAATATTTAATTGCACTTAGTTGCCAATACGAGTCACGGTATAAGGTTCCTAAAACCGAAAATGTAACTGAATAACACGTTAATTAAGAAATAAAGCAAGTTTAAAAATGACTTCGGTTCCCCTTTAAGAGAAGTATATCGACCTGATTTTTGATGGCTTGACCGTGCGACGCCCGTACGCACTTATGTACATGTACCACCACAGGATAGCGGTCATAAGTGCAAGGCAACATATCTCAAACCACTTGACCACCGGACAATGAAATCTCTGTCTTTATTTACATAAGATTAATGGGGTTTTTTATCCAGTGCTCATTTTGCTTTTTTTTTTTTAAAAACCAAAACATTAGATTATTTACAAACACATTTTATGGAAAATATTCATGACAGTTTCATAGAAAAATAGTTAACAGTTTTATTAATCCACTAGCTTGTTGGACAGTTGACAGTTTCTGTCATGTAAGGGTGATAGATGGATGTAAGTGCAGGAAGCATTTTACTGAAAAAACACTAGCAAATACATCCAAAACAGACAAAAGCAGAGTCGAAAATCAGGCAGTGGTCGAACGGCTGCATGCTCCTATTATTCTATTCAGGCTGATTTTGTGCCCTTGCAAATATTTTGCTCATACACTCATCAGGAGCTCCGCTTTTAGGCAGTGCCTAAATATCTATATATTACGCTATTTACATGAGCACCTGAATTGAGTGGCGTTCATGTGTATGCACAGGGTTTGGAGCATTTTATACTTTATCAAGTGCAGTATCCAAAAACAAGATCAGCTCTCGCTTGTATCAGAATGCAGGCGATCGAAGGAATAGGACGCTTATTATGAATGTTGATTTCAACAAATAATTAACCCTGAAACAAGTGAGTAAAGAGCAGCGTCTCTCCCCAGGGATTTCACATAGCATCCTGCTAAACTGGCATTTTGAAATAGCATTTTGCTTCTTGAAACAGCGTCAAAATCCAACCTGTGTGTTTCATAAATGCATTCGGTCGGTAAACAGGAAGTCGATGTGCGAAAGACCTGAAAACGGTCTACACGGTATAGAACCCCAAGCTGAAGTTTGGTACCAAATATCAAGCAGTTGTGATTCGTAGTTGCTGAGAAAAGTGCGATGAAAATTTTGTAAATCCACGCTATATGTTTCGTAAATACATTCGGTCGGTAAACAGGAAGTCGATGTGCGACAGACCTGAAAACAGTCTACACGGTATAGAACCCCAAGCTGAAGCTTGGTACCAAATATTAAGCAGTTGTGATGTGTAGTTGCTGAGAAAAGTGTGACGAAAATTTTGTAAATCCACGCTATACGTTTCGTAAATACATTCGGCTGGTAAACAGGAAGTTGATGTGTGACAGACCTGAAAACGGTCTACACGGTATAGAACCCCAAGCTGAAGTTTGGTACCAAATATCAAGCAGTTGTGATTCGTAGTTGCTGAGAAAAGTGTGACGAAAATTTTGTAAATCCACGCTATATGTTTCGTAAATACATTCGGTCGGTAAACAGGAAGTCGATGTGCGACAGACCTGAAAACGGTCTACACGGTATAGAACCCCAAGCTGAAGCTCGGTACCAAATATCAAGCAGTTGTGATGTGTAGTTGCTGAGAAAAGTGTGACGAAAATTTTGTAAATCCACCCTATATGTTTCGTAAATACATTCAGTCGGTAAACAGGATCTGCGACAGACCTGAAAACGGTCTACACGGTATAGAACCCCAAGCTGAAGTTTGGTACCAAGTAGTTTTTTGGTTTTTCAATTTGTGGTTGCTGAGAAAAAGGGTGTTTTGGATGGACGGACAGAGGTAAACCAGTATATAAACCAGTATTAAACCCCTCGGAGCCGGGGGTATAATTAGGCCCTTAGTTCATCACCCACAGACACTCACTCTTGAGGTGAGGACAGAGGAGCATGTGCATGGTTCCCCAGAGTGCCATCAAATGCCATGGTTTCAGGCAGGGACATGGACTGGAACTGCTGTGACTCAGGGACATCCAGCTTAGCCAGGCCTACATCGATACAAAAAAAAAAAAACAACCCAAAGCTGCAGTTATTGACAATATAATTCTCACCACCCAGGTAAAAAACAACAAAACGCCAGCCAGTGTTTATTACAAAAAAAAAAAAAAAATCACACAGAAAAAAGGACAGTTTCAACAAATCCTAACTGACAGAAGTCCAGACCTGTGTTGGTGTTGAATATGGGGAGGCTGGTGGGGTCACTGAAGGGGCTGCTGTTCTCCTTGGGTAGCTGAAAGGGATCAGCCTGCCCCAGTGCCTGACCCGAACCCAGACCCTGACTCTGAGCCTGGGTGGGTGTGGAGGGACTGCAGAAGTCAAAGGGAGACCGACTCTGGAGACTAGAGCCATCGGAGAACACTGCACACACAAAAGCACGTTGAGTGAAATCTAAGGAAAACTAGAGAGGTCCCATCACCTTCATAAAATAATAATAAAGTAACTGCATGTTATAATTTATATAAAATACAAACTGAGTGTAGAATAACCTTAATGTTTTGTCTCGATATGTAGATTTTTCACTTTCTAATTCCATGAATCTACTTCATCTTTGTTTATTCTTATTAATACATTGTTTATTTGCTCATATTTATAAGAACAAAATCATCATGTCTTCTAGCATACAGGATATGGAGGAAGGCATGGCCTAATGGCCAGAGAAGCAGCTTTGAGACTAAAACATCACTGGTTCCATTCCCTGGACCAGCAGAAATGGCTGAAGTGCCCTTGAGCAAGGCAACTAACCCCCAACTACTCCCCAGGCTGCTCATACCCGAGGGTATGTTTAGGGTACATTGCTCTGGATAAATGTAATGTAATGTACACTGAAACAGTGGTAACTATGCCAAAAACATACAACAGGAAATACAGTGGTGCTTGAAAGTTTGTGAACCCTTTAGAATTTTCTATATTTCTGCATAAATATGACCGAAAACATCATCAGATTTTCACACAAGTCCGAAAAGTAGATAAAGAGAACCCAGTTAAACAAATGAGACAAAAATATTATACTTGGTCATTTATTTATTGAGGAAAATGATCCAATATTACATATCTGTGAGTGGCAAAAGTATGTGAACCTCTAGGATTAGCAGTTAATTTGAAGGTGAAATTAGAGTCAGGTGTTTTCAATCAATGGGATGACAATCAGGTGTGAGTGGGCACCCTGTTTTATTTAAAGAACAGGGATCTATCAAAGTCTGATCTTCATAACACATGTTTGTGAAGTGTATCATGGCACGAACAAAGGAGATTTCTGAGGACCTCAGAAAAAGCATTGTTGATGCTCATCAGGCTGGAAAAGGTTATAAAACCATCTCTAAAGAGTTTGGACTCCACCAATCCACAGTCAGACAGATTGTGTACAAATGGAGGAAATTCAAGACCATTGTTACCCTCCCCAGGAGTGGTCGACCAACAAAGATCACTCCAAGAACAAGGCATGTAATAGTCGGCGAGGTCACAAAGGACCCCAGGGTAACTTCTAAGCAACTGAAGGCCCCTCTCACACTGGCTAATGTTAAATGTTCATGAGTCCACCATCAGGAGAACACTGAACAACAATGGTGTGCATGGCAGGGTTGCAAGGAGAAAGCCACTGCTCTCCAAAAAGAACATTGCTGCTCATCTGCAGTTTGCTAAAGATCACGTGGACAAGCCAGAAGGCTATTGGAAAAATGTTTTATGGATGGATGAGACCAAAATAGAACTTTTTGGTTTAAATGAGAAGCGTTATGTTTGGAGAAAGGAAAACTGCTTTCCAGCATAAGAACCTTATCCCATCTGTGAAACATGGTGGTGGCAGTATCATGGTTTGGGCCTGTTTTGCTGCATCTGGGCCAGGACGGCTTGCCATCCTTGATGGAACAATGAATTCTGAATTATACCAGCAAATTCTAAAGGAAAATGTCAGGACATCTGTCCATGAACTGAATCTCAAGAGAAGGTGGGTCATGCAGCAAGACAACGACCCTAAGCACACAAGTCGTTCTACCAAAGAATGGTTAAAGAAGAATAAAGTTAATGTTTTGGAATGGCCAAATCAAAGTCCTGACCTTCATCAATCGAAATGTTGTGGAAGGACCTGAAGCGAGCAGTTCATGTGAGGAAACCCACCAACATCCCAGAGTTGAAGCTGTTCTGTACGGAGGAACGGGCTAAAATTCCTCCAAGCCGGTGTGCAGGACTGATCAACAGTTACCAGAAACGTTTAGTTGCAGTTATTGCTGCACAAAGGGGTCACACCAGATACTGAAAGCAAAGGTTCACATACTTTTGCCACTCACAGATATGTAATATTGGATCATTTTCCTGAAGTATAATATTTTTGTCTCATTTGTTTAACTGGGTTCTCTTTATCTACTTTTAGGACTTGTGTGAAAATCTGATGATGTTTTAGGTCATATTTATGCAGAAATATAGAAAATTCTAAAGAGTTCACAAACTTTCAAGCACCACTATACTTCATAAATGCATACACATTGTTTAAGCTAATTATATGGCATTTGCAGTCTGATTAATGCTTTTGTTTGTGTGTTGCTGTTTGACAGTATGAGGCATCCTCACCACGGCTGGGTGTTCCAGGTGTTTCATGTTTCACGCTCACGCCAACGGGAATACTGTCACCGCCCTGCTGGGGCAGCCCTGTCTCGTCCACTGACTTTTCACCCACAGGCCTGTGAGTGGGCAGGACCTGGTTCAATGTATGCAGATCAGCACTGGGAAACTGCTACACATGCACAGATGTACACAAACACAAAAGGGAGGGGAATGGGAGAGCAAAGGTCAGCCAACATCAGAGTGCACTGCAGTGTCTGCTAGCATGAGTGGGGTAAAGTTCACGTGAACAGAGTGACTGCAGTTAAAATGAACAGATGTACAGTCGGGTTCAGAGGTATTTGGACAGTGACATACGGTAATATTCACAGTTTTGCCTCTGTACACCACCACAAGGGATTTGAAATGAAGTCATCAAGATGTGATTAATTTAATTAATGGGGCGGCACGGTGGCGTAGTGGTTAGCGCTGTCGCCTTACAGCAAGAAGGTTCCGGGTGCGAGCCCAGCGGCCGGCGAGGGCCTTTCTGTGCGGAGTTTGCATGTTCTCCCCGTGTCTGCGTGGGTTTCCTCCGGGTGCTCCGGTTCCCCCCACAGTCCAAAGACATGCGGTTAAGTTGGCGTGGGGCAGCCTTGGGCTGAGGTGCCCTTGAGCAAGGTACCGAACCCCTGACTGCTCCCCGGGCGCTTTAGTGTGGCTGCCCACTGCTCTGGGTGTGCGTGCGTGTGTTCACTGCTTCAGATGGGTTAAATGCAGAGGATGAATCTCACTGTGCTTGAAGTGTGCATATGACAAATAAAGGCTTCTTCTTTAATTTGAAGGCTTTGACACAAGTATTGCATTCATCCTTTAGGAATTATAGCCATTTTTTTTAGCGTCCCTCCATTTTCGCAAGCTCAAAAATAATTCGACAAATATAAATATAGGCATCATTTTTAATAATTGGATGCATGTCGTTTGCAGGAAATGACTGCCTGGAGCACATGGACAAAACACGGCATTTCCTTCATTGAGATGCTTTGCCAGGCCTTTACTGCAGCCGTCATCAGCTGGTGCATGTTTGTGGCTCTTTCTGCCCTCAGTTTTGTCTCCAGTAATTGAAAAGCAGCTCAATTGAGTTGACTGACTCAGCCATTTCAGAACATTCCACTTCTTTGCCTTAAGAAGCTCTTAAGTATGTTTTGGGTAATTACTCATCTGTACTGTTAAGTGCTGTCCTATCAGTTTTGGAGCATTTGACTGAATCTGAGCAGAGAGTATACTCCTGTGCAAAGGCAAACTGCAGTATCTGCATATTGTGTTGGTGGTAAAAGACGGACCGATAGCGAATCGGTGACGCTACTGGACCGTCTTTAGCCACCGACACAATATGCAGATACTGCAGTATAGCGCTATACGCTTCAGAATTCATCCTGCTACTTCGTTCAGCAGTTACATCATTAAACACCAGTGACCCGGCTCCACTGGCAGCCATACACACCTATGTCCATCATGTTTGACAAATGACGTAGCATCATGAATTCTTCCTGTCCTTCTCCATATTCTTCTCTTCCCATCATTCTGGTACAAGTTAATCTTGCTTTCATCTTGTTATAGAACTATGCATGCTTTCTGGCAAAGTCTCTGGGGGTTTTTTTTTGTCTTGAGTGTTACCAGTGGTTTGCATCTTGAGGTAAACCCCTCTGTATTGCTGGGTTTCAGTCACTTGACTTTTCTTAGCGGTTTTACCGGAAGTGAAATAGCTGGCGGTCTAAACAGCTGCCGTAGTGCAAACAACTAGCGATAACTTAGAGTACGCTCGTAATCTAGAAGCCACTGCTCGCTTTAGATATATTCAGAAGATTGCTATGTGCAATGGAATCAACCCGTACAGTCTGGGAAAGAAGGATTTGTCATACGATCTCAAAAACTAGCCTTCAGTCGAGTTCCCCGACATCTCGAACTATCCGGTGTTGCAGACGTCCTTCTACACCGCAAAACAGATGAAAGCGTGGAAGAGTATGGAGGCTTACAACTTTTTTGTATATGGCTGGGTAAAGGACCTCGGGATCAAGTTGCTGCCGAATGAATCCTGGATTGTTTTTGCCCGTGTAAGGATTTTTTTAAGCTTTTCGTTCACATCTTTACAATGAAGCGCTGCAAGTTGACGTGTAAAACAAACAGTTGGCTTGATTCTCACTTGTCGGCTCTTATCTCTCAGGTAAATCATTCATAAAGATCATCAGAAACCCCTTTAAAGACCTGGATCTTAGTTAAACAAGACGGAGAAGTGATCACGGCACATTGTAACTGTACGGCTGGAGAAGAATTTTGTCGCGAACTTCACGCATATGGACTTTGTGAGGAGTAAACAAAGAAACAGCTGGGGACTTTAGCACTTCGTGACTAAAAAAAGTACCGTAAAATAACAACACACAGCAAGAAAAGTACTTGGAAAACACTAAGGACATACAGTAGCTGAGAGGGAGATACAAACCTTTCACTAAGTGATCACTGCAAACTCGAGCGTGCTTCGACTCGGCTCCCTTCGATTTCAGTGAAAGGTTCGAAAGCCTCCTTTCTCCACGTCTTTTTGTGAAATCCTGTGTTCGTTCACCCTTTTTTATTAGTTCACGGGGAACCCTGAAGAAACTTTTATCAGTTTCACGGTTTGATCGATCCGAACAACCTAAAACAACGCAAGCGTAAGGCATTTTTCATGCCAGTCAATGCGCCTTCTCCGTACAAACGCTTTGTCAACTGAGCTTTGGTAGACCACCGGCTAATGTTTTGAATAACTAATGAGGCGGATGTGACGTCATGTGAAACCCAGCAATTTACATTCATGAAGGCGTCTCTTCATTGTAGACTTGGACAATGATAGGCCTACCGTCTCCAGAGTGTTCTTGACTTGGCTAGATGTTGTGAAGGGGTTTTCCTTCACCAAGGAAAGAATTCTGAGATCATCCACTCTGGCTGTCTTATGTGGTCTTCCAGGTCACGAAACTGCTTCTCGCCCAATTATTTTTAAGTTTGTGAAAATGGAAGGATACTGCATTAAAAAAAAATGCTTTTTTTTTTGTTAAACTCCTTAAATTAAAGCTGAAAGTCCTCGTTTCAATCACATCTTGATGGCTTCATTTCAAATCCACTGTGGCGGTGTACAGAGGCAAAATCACAGGGATACCGTCACTGTCCAAATACTTATGAACTAGACCATATCTCCACCTGTAATCCCCTTACACAGGCTTAAGTCTACTTACTAACATTCTATCTGAGAAATTTTACGCATACATGCCCAAACTATAATCCATCCGCTATCCATATTTATATAGGATTTAAATTATAAATTTGTTCTTAACAAACCTGCATTTAGTGCCAGTAATGCCAAAATGACAATGTTGATTGAAATACTGGCAAATTGAAGCGGAAGTAATTTTGTTAGAATAATAACACTATAAATAATAGTGAAGGTGTATTTCAGTCGCCCTTTTTTTTTGCATCACACCAGCCTTCAGAATATTTGCATAACAGCAATTCAACCTGCAATACAACAAAGTGGCCTTTGAAGGACACGCACAAGCACTTCCTATGCACAAAGAAAGTGTGGCAGTTCATACCGGACTGGGCTTATCACTGGATTTGGATGAGCATGTGACTGGCGGAACAGGAGGCGTGGCAGCGCTACACTGCCCACTTTCGTCTCCTAGTTTCTTCTCGGCTTTGACGCGCACCGTGTCCAAGCTTAGCATAGCAGGTGGGGGCAGGTCCACCAGGTCATTCTCGTCTGTGTCAAGCAGGAAGCGCAGCAGTTGGTGGTCCTGCTGCTGCTTGGCATTTCCCATGGCAAGTGGCAGCACCAGACCGGGTCTCGGGCTGCTCGCTGACAGCTCCTTCTTGATCTCGGTCTCGTTGGCGCCGTCGACAGGGCTGTCCTGGAGTAAGCGGTGAAGGATCTTGTGGCGCTCGGTCAGTGTGCTGTGGGATGCTGGGCATTGGCCAGAGGGTGCTGAGCGACTTTGGGAGGCATGTGAGGTCTCATGGACTGCCGTGCCATCCAGAAGCTGGCTGAGTTTGGGGATAGTACTTCTGGGTTCATCGTTGTGGCCCGGCTCGGGTGGCTTAGCTGGAGATGGACGTGCGGGTGAGCTGCTGGGTGTGGGAGTCTGTCTGGCTAGTGGAGAAGGGAGAGAGAAAGGGAGCCCATCACCACCTGATTGCTGCCGTGCCAGTGTGCCAGCAGGAGAGTGAATGCCAGGTGTAGGGGGTGAGAAAGGGTGGCCTGAGACACGTGGGCTGTTTGCCAGGCCTGGGCTGGCTCGGGGAGGCCGGGGAGACATGAACGAGGTAGGGGTGGCTGTGAGAGGGCTGCCCAGTGGCGACAGGCTGCTGCCCTGCTGCGGGGGAGGTGCGATCCGGGTGGGCATGGTGGTACCAGGGGCAGATGTGCCTCCGTTGGCATTGTTGTGATGCAGACTGACGTCGCCAGAGGGCTGCATGGCAGGAGAGCAAGCCGGGGCAGCCGCTGTGGACAAGAGGCTATGGGTAGTGTTTTCCTGAGAGCTAGCAGTGTTGTTTTCCCTGTGACACACAAACATACAGATATAGACACACGAGTGTTCTACTGGGAAATACGCCACTTGTATTTTTCATGCAAACTACATACAGCAACCATGACATTTCTTGAGATGTCACTCATGAGGAAATCGATGAATTGTTTTGATAAATACAGTGGTGCTTGAAAGTTTGTGAACCCTTTAGAATTTTCTATATTTCTGCATAAATATGACCGAAAACAACATCAGATTTTCACACAAGTCCTAAAAGTAGATAAAGAGAACCCAGTTAAACAAATGAGACAAAAATATTATACTTGGCCATTTATTTATTGAGGAAAATGATCCAGTATTACATATCTGTGAGTGGCAAAAGTATGTGAGCCTTTGCTTTCAGTATCTGGTGTGACCCCCTTGTGCAGCAATAACTGCAACTAAACGTTTGCGGTAACTGTTGATCAGTCCTGCACACCGGCTTGGAGGAATTTTAGCCCATTCCTCTGTACAGAACAGCTTCAACTCTGGGATGTTGGTGGGTTTCCTCACATGAACTGCTCACTTCAGGTCCTTCCACAACATTTCCATTGGCTTAAGGTCAGGACTTTGACTTGGCCATTCCAAAACATTAACTTTATTCTTCTTTAACCATTCTTTGGTAGAACGACTTGTGTGCTTAGGGTCGGTGTCTTGCTGCATGACCCACCTTCTCTTGAGATTCAGTTCATGGACAGATGTCCTGACATTTTCCTTTAGAATTCGCTGGTATCATTCAGAATTCATTGTTCCATCAATGATGGCAAGCCGTCCTGGCCCAGATGCAGCAAAACAGGCCCAAACCATGATACTATCACCACCATGTTTCACAGATGGGATAAGGTTCTTATGCTGGAATGCAGTGTTTTCCTTTCTCCAAACATAACGCTTCTCATTTAAACCAAAAAGATCTATTTTGGTCTCATCCATCCACAAAACATTTTCCAATAGCCTTCTGGCTTGTCCACGTGATCTTTAGCAAACTGCAGATGAGCAGCAATGTTCTTTTTGGAGAGCAGTGGCTTTCTCCTTGCAACCCTGCCATGCACACCATTGTTGTTCAGTGTACTCCTGATGGTGGACTCATGAACATTAACATTAGCCAATGTGAGAGAGGCCTTCAGTTGCTTAGAAGTTACCCTGGGGTCCTTTGTGACCTTGCCGACTATTACACGCCTTGCTCTTGGAGTGATCTTTGTTGGTCGACCACTCCTGGGGAGGGTAACAATGGTCTTGAATTTCCTCCATTTGTACACAATCTGTCTGACTGTGGATTGGTGGAGTCCAAACCTTTTCCAGCCTGATGAGCATCAACAACGCTTTTTCTGAGGTCCTCAGAAATCTCCTTTGTTTGTGCCATGATACACTTCCACAAACATGTGTTGTGAAGATCAGACTTTGATAGATCCCTGTTCTTTAAAAAAAACAGGGTGCCCACTCACACCTGATTGTCATCCCATTGATTGAAAACACCTGACTCTAATTTCACCTTCAAATTAACTGCTAATCCTAGAGGTTCACATACTTTTGCCACTCACAGATATGTAATATTGGATCATTTTCCTCAATAAATAAATGGCCAAGTATAATATTTTTGTCTCATTTGTTTAACTGGGTTCTCTTTATCTACTTTTAGGACTTGTGTGAAAATCTGATGATGTTTTCAGTCATATTTATGCAGAAATATAGAAAATTCTAAAGGGTTCATAAACTTTCAAGCACCACTGTATGGGTACTTTTTGTTTCTGAATGTGTCGATATATTAAAAAGAAAAAAAAAATCACACGTTGGCTTGAAGATATGATGTTTATCTTCTCATGCTGAAAAATATATATCACTTGTTCGCGTCGCTCACTCGTGATGAGCCAAGTGATTGCCTTGTGATTCACTACTCAAAGACAAACTTCGTATCTTCAAGCCAGCGTGTAATATCCATTCTTTATTTTTGATATATAAACCACAGATATCATCTGGAATGTCCTGCTTTGGATAAAAGCACATTTCAAGACAAAAGTGATTATATTCTGAAACTTTAATTTGCTGTGAATGTTATATGGACATCCGTTATGGATTTTAGTCGGGCGGGTTATTCTGTATTATCCAGTTTGAAAAAAATATATTATAAAAAAGTACAACCCCGATTCCAAAAAAGCTGAGACAAAGTACAAATTGTAAATAAAAACGGAATGCAATAATTTACAAATCTCAAAAACTGATATTGTATTCACAATAGAACATAGACAACATATCAAATGTCGAAAGTGAGACATTTTGAAATTTCATGCCAAATATTGGCTCATTTGAAATTTCATGACAGCAACACATCTCAAAAAAGTTGGGACGGGGCAATAAGAGGCTGGAAAAGTTAAAGGTACAAAAAAGGAACAGCTGGAGGACCAAATTGCAACTCATTAGGTCAATTGGCAATAGGTCATTAACATGACTGGGTATAAAAAGAGCATCTTGGAGTGGCAGCGGCTCTCAGAAGTAAAGATGGGAAGAGGATCACCAATCCCCCTAATTCTGCACCGACAAATAGTGGAGCAATATCAGAAAGGAGTTCGACAGATTCCAAAAAAGTTGGGACAAAGTACAAATTGTAAATAAAAACGGAATGCAATGATGTGGAAGTTTCAAAATTCCATATTTTATTCAGAATAGAACATAGATGACATATCAAATGTTTAAACTGAGAAAATGTATCATTTAAAGAGAAAAATTAGGTGATTTTAAATTTCATGACAACAACACATCTCAAAAAAGTTGGGACAAGGCCATGTTTACCACTGTGAGACATCCCCTTTTCTCTTTACAACAGTCTGTAAACGTCTGGGGACTGAGGAGACAAGTTGCTCAAGTTTAGGGATAGGAATGTTAACCCATTCTTGTCTAATGTAGGATTCTAGTTGCTCAACTGTCTTAGGTCTTTTTTGTCGTATCTTCCGTTTTATGATGCGCCAAATGTTTTGGGTGAAAGATCTGGACTGCAGGCTGGCCAGTTCAGTACCCGGACCCTTCTTCTACGCAGCCATGATGCTGTAATTGATGCAGTATGTGGTTTGGCATTGTCATGTTGGAAAATGCAAGGTCTTCCCTGAAAGAGACGTCATCTGGATGGGAGCATATGTCGCTCTAGAACCTGGATATACCTTTCAGCATTGATGGTGTCTTTCCAGATGTGTAAGCTGCCCATGCCACAGGCACTAATGCAACCCCATACCATCAGAGATGCAGGCTTCTGAACTGAGCGCTGATAACAACTTGGGTCGTCCTTCTCCTCTTTAGTCCGAATGACACGGCCTCCCTGATTTCCATAAAGAACTTCAAATTTTGATTCGTCTGACCACAGAACAGTTTTCCACTTTGCCACAGTCCATTTTAAATGAGCCTTGGCCCAGAGAAGACGTCTGCGCTTCTGGATCATGTTTAGATACGGCTTCTTCTTTGAACTATAGAGTTTTAGCTGGCAACGGCGGATGGCACGGTGAATTGTGTTCACAATGTTCTCTGGAAATATTCCTGAGCCCATTTTGTGATTTCCAATACAGAAGCATGCCTGTATGTGATGCAGTGGCGTCTAAGGGCCCGAAGATCACGGGCACCCAGTATGGTTTTTCCAGCCTTGACCCTTACGTACAGAGATTCTTCCAGATTCTCTGAATCTTTTGATGATATTATGCACTGTAGATGATGATATGTTCAAACTCTTTGCAATTTTACACTGTCGAACTCCTTTCTGATATTGCTCCACTATTTGTTGGCGCAGAATTAGGGGGATTGGTGATCCTCTTCCCATCTTTACTTCTGAGAGCCGCTGCCACTCCAAGATGCTCTTTTTATACCCAGTCATGTTAATGACCTATTGCCAATTGACCTAATGAGTTGCAATTTGGTCCTCCAGCTGTTCCTTTTTTGTACCTTTAACTTTTCCAGCCTTTTATTGCCCCCGTCCCAACTTTTTTGAGATGTGTTGCTGGCATGAAATTTCAAAATGTCTCACTTTCGACATTTGATATGTTGTCTACGTTCTATTGTGAATACAATATCAGTTTCTGAGATTTGTAAATTATTGCATTCCGTTTTTATTTACAATTTGTACTTTGTCCCAACTTTTTTGGAATCGGGGTTGTATAAAGTATATAAAATAACTAAGATTGTATACTCAGATATTAGGCAACGAGTGTGTGTGTGTGTGTGTGTGTGTGTGTGTGTGTGTGTGTGTGTGGGGAGCAGTAACACCTGTCGATAGTGTGGATGCCCATGATGAAGGGCTGTTCGTCGGGGTTGGGAGGGCAGCAGAACTTGCAGCGAGTCTGTGCACTGAGGGGCGTCCCGTCACTAAGCGTGAATCGGTACAGAG
The DNA here is from genome assembly GCF_027579695.1 of Neoarius graeffei. Lineage (NCBI taxonomy): Eukaryota > Metazoa > Chordata > Actinopteri > Siluriformes > Ariidae > Neoarius > Neoarius graeffei. The sequence goes on along the minus strand of NC_083570.1, from coordinate 41,138,608 downwards.
GGCTGATGGCCGTACCATGGGTCATCACTGTCGTTTAAAAAAAAAAAAAGTTCACTCATTTTCATTTTAACAAGGCAATAATATGAAACCAATAAAACTATACTGTGTATATAAAGGCAGGACACTCCATGAAAACTTGACCTTCTCTGGTTTCTGTTTAATAAGACTTGTAAGTATTTGGATCCATTAAAAAAAAAAAAACAACAACTCTGAAATAGCGATGAAGATTTCAGTACAGATGAGGGATTTAGGTGCATACCCTCTTGTAGCAGCTTCTTGGCATGGGAGGGTTCTTTGCCCTGTGGCTGGAAGAATGCATAGATGCACTTCCTGACCAGGTCCTCCCAGCCTGGCCGGCCTGTGGCTCTCAGAGCACTCGTCTCGATGGAGATGATCTTCCCTGAAGGGGACACACACACACACACACACACACACACACACACACACACACACACACACACACACACACACACACAGCAGTTCTTTAAATAAAGCACTGAAAGCGATCTTCTGTTCATTTAATTCTCACTCTCTTTCCCTCTCATTACACAAAGTAAGTGCTCCTCCTTTCCTGAAACCCTTAATAAATGACTGATTGAGGAGGTCATGGTTGGTGTGTCGTCTTGCATGAGCGCAGCAGCAAAAAAGGCTGCCAGTTTGTGAGGACGACTACAAACTGAACGAAAGGCCTCAGTGACCGAGTTACAGGATTAAGATTTGGATAGGAAAGGCTGAGCCACCCGTCCTCACAAAACGTTCAGCTGGTGGTAGAAGATTTGTGCAAGGTGGGAGCAGACAGAAAAACATACCTGTGGGGTCCTGCCTGGTGATGAAGGACTCCGTACTGACGGGGATGGGTGGCACTCGGGGCGCACGACACGCTATGCATATCAGGCAGCTCTGCAAGTCTGCATGCAAACAAGCGAGCACACACACACACAGTTTGAATCTTTAAAATGCTCCTCATCCTATTCAGTTATTATTTAATAATAACAGATTAAACCAGGGCGGCACGGTGGTGTAGTGGTTAGCGCTGTCGCCTCACAGCAAGAAGGTCCGGGTTCGAGCCCCGTGGCTGGCGAGGGCCTTTCTGTGCGGAGTTTGCATGTTCTCCCCGTGTCCGGATGGGTTTCCTCCGGGTGCTCCGGTTTCCCCCACAGTCCAAAGACATGCAGGTTAGGTTAACTGGTGACTCTAAATTGACCGTAGGTGTGAATGTGAATGGTTGTCTGTGTCTATGTGTCAGCCCTGTGATGACCTGGCGACTTGTCCAGGGTGTACCCCGCCTTTCGCCCGTAGTCAGCTGGGATAGGCTCCAGCTTGCCTGCAACCCTGTAGAACAGGATAAAGCGGCTAGAGATAATGAGATGAGATTAAACCAGGCTTATTTGTCATTCCAACAGAACTAGCTGGCAAAAAACATCGTGGATTAGCGGGCTGGTCAGTAATCAGCTTTACATACTAGATTTGCCAGTTAAACAATTACCGTACATTGTGTATTACAGTACCAAAATTAGCCAACATTTAAGATTTTTCAATTTCACTCGGAGCAACTTCTATCCAAATCTCGATCTATGAATTTCTACAGGAGTGAACTGCCACTGTGTTGGATTTAAATCCTATATCTTATTGCCGTATTTTACAATTTCATCATACAGTTTGACATCATACTGGATATAAAAAGTGTTCACGAACTGTTAAAATGATGTTTTTTTTGTTTAAATCAGAAAAACCTATGATAAACAATTTTAAAACTTTTCCCACCTTTAATGTGATCTATAACCTGTACAATTCAATTGAAAAACAAACTGTTCAGGGGAAAAGTATAAAAAATAAAAAATGTACAGTAAGCTGGTTGCATAAGTGTGCACAGCTTTAAACTAATACTGTGTTGTCGCACCTTTTGATTTAATTACAGCATTCGGTCTTTTTGGGGTCGCACCCGCCATCAATTAAAATGACTCTGATTAACCCCAAATAAAGTTCAGACATTTACTCAGTTGCATCCTCCAGCAAAAGCCAGGGTTCACAGAGAGCTTACAAAGCATCAGAGGAATCTCACTCGGTACGTTTACATGCACGTCCAAATCGAGCTGCTGTCGGTAATTGAGCAAAGGGTCCCAGCAGGGGTGCCAGAGAAATCCAATCCTACATGCACAAGTGAAATCGGGCTATTGTGCACCCGAGCCACACGTTGCGCTACACGCCCCATCGTGTTGGTACACTTCCGGTTGTCGTCATGAAGAAGAGCTATAGTGTTGCCAGATACTGCTGACTTATTCCAGCCCAAAACATGTTCAAATCCGCTAAAATGCACTTAAAACCCCCAATCTGGCAACACTGGCAGTTCCGTGTTCAAGCTGTTAGGCTTGCTCTAACAGACTGTATGGCTACAAACTGTCCGGCGCAGACCACTGTTTTGTAAGACAACTTATTTTGCACAATAATATTTTTCTAAAGTCCATTTTTTGCTTACAAAAAAATATATATTTTTTTGCTTACAATTTAACTTATGTCTTAATAAACACACAAAAAGTTCAATTGTTTTGCTTTTATTGACATTCTTCAGATGTTGGACATATATATACATACACACACACAAATACAGTGACTTGTTTATGTACACAATTCACAGCTATGCAACAGCTGTACAGATGTATTTGGTGATACAGTAAGTGAGCTAAATTTTAACAGTGCTGCAAAAAGAAAAGATTCATGCCGTTGTCATGATTCGTTGTCATGCCGACCGAGGCTGTTGTGTTTCCCTTGTGGTCTCGTCACTCGTCACTTCCAGAAGGGGCAGTGCTGAAGTAAGTAGCTCGAATACGTAGCTCGATAGGGTTTACATGCACTAAGTAGCTCGGCTACAATTGCATAATCTAGGTCGCGTAGCTCGATTACGAGAAATCCAGTTCGGTTCAATTTCAGCCGAATTAAGGTGTATACATGGCATTTTGAACTTTGATTTCAGTCGAGCAATGGCAGAAATTCGATTTTCTCTATGTGCACTGACTGTTGAAAAGTATCAGTCAGGAGAAGGGTACAAAACATTTCCACGGCATTAGATATACCATGGAGCACAGTGAAGACCGTCATCAAGAAGTGGAGAAAATATGGGACAGCAGTGACATCACCGAGAACTAGACGTCCCTCCAAAATTGATGAAAAGACGAGACGAGAACTGGTCAGGGAGGCTGCCGAGAGGCCTACAGCAACACTGAAGGAGCTGCAGGGATTTCTGGCAAGTACTGGTTGTGTACTACATGTGACAACAATCTCCCGTATTCTCCATATGTCTGGACTATGAGGTAGGGTCAAAGAAAAACATCCATCCAGGCCTGGCTAAATTTTGCAAAAATAATAAATAAATAAATAAATAAATAAATAATCAACTCTCCCAAAAGCGTGTGGGAAAATGTGTTATGGTCTGATGAAACCAAGGTTGAACTTTTTGGCCACAATTCCAAAAGGTATGTTTGGCACAAAAACAACACTGCACATCACCAAAAGAACGCCATCCCCACAGTGAAGCACGGTGGTGGCAGCATCATGTTTTGGGGTTGGTGTTCTTCAGCTGGAACAGGGGCTTTAGTCAAGGTGGAAGGAATTATGAAGAGTTCGAAATACCAGTCAATTTTGGCCCAAAACCTTCAGGTGTCTGCTAGAAAGCTGAAGATGAAGAGGAATTTCATCTTTCAGTATGACAATGACCCTAAAAAAATGTTTTGGAACGGCCCAGCCAGAGCCCAGACCTAAATCCAGTTGAAAATCAGTGGGGTGACCTGAAGAGGGCTGCGCACAAGAGATGCCTCGCAATCTGACAGATCTGGAACACTTTTACAAGGAAGAGTGGGCAAATATTGCCAAGCCTAGATGTGGCAGGCTGATAGACTCTGACCCAAAAAGACCGAATGCTGTAATTAAATCAAAAGCTGCTTCAACAAAGTATTAGTTTAAGAGTGTGCACACTTACGCAACCAGCTTATTGTCCATTTATGTTTTTTTACCCCGAACAGGTTTGTTTGTTTTTCAATTGAACTGTACAGGTTATAGGTCACATTAAAGGTGGGAAAAGTTTTGAAATTATTTATCGTGGTCTCATTTTTTTTTTTACATCAGAAAAACCTACACTTTTTATATCCACTGTATTAAAATAACCTAGGTTAAATATATAAGGGAAATTCTTTAGCAGAGCGGCCAAAATTATGAAATCATTAAGATTGCCTTAACTTGTTAGCTCGGTGATAATGCGAAAGTATGGAATCCAAGGCGAAATATACTGAGAACCGTATTTAAAAATCATCACCCCAATTATAGCAATGTCGCTTCAGAGAAATCTTGGTTTGAACTTTCAGAAATGAAAATGCAGGTTTTTTTCCTGACGTAATTCCGTTACTGACTTTTCTTTCCTCGTAAAAGATTGGTTAAACATAACCAATTTCTCTATGCTTTTTTAGGGTCAAAGGATACCCCATGCAGTATGAATTCTTTATTTAATACCATTATCTTGAGTACTGCAACTTAAAAAAAATAAAAGTTCCTACATTTTGCTGTGAATGTAATTCCGTTACCGAAGAACTACCCCTAAATAGACAGTTTTGTAGTACGTCCTCGCGTTATTACTACTGCAGTGCTTATATTTCCCACATAAACTCATTGCCCCATCTCACGAGAGCTTGTTCACTATCACAAAACACCGATGTTTGTATGAGTCAGAACCGGGTGCCGACACACCTGCTAAACTAAAGGGAAGGGGGCGGGGCTTCCAGGTGGACTCAGTTAATACTTGAGAATTCCAAACACCTACACAACTCATTCCAGATTAATGTCAGTTGGCTCATGTCCCGTTTATGATCTACAGACGGCTCTTTTCGTGTATTTTTGAATGATATTTCATCCGGCAAGTCCTTGTTCTGGCGATTCTGTACGCAAGGACGTGCCTATCTGATTATATTGCCGGACCTGCCAACGTTTATATGTTTTGCAGTCATGGATGTTGAAATAATATTGATGAGGATCAGCTGCTGATGAGAGGTGTGACGATTAATCGATCCCCGATCTATCGATCCATTTCGAGCCGCGATTCAAAAAAAAAAAAATCGATTAAAATTTAATGAATCGCGATTCCCTGACGATTCACTAACAATACCTAATTTCATCCCGATAACCCTAGATGCATAACAAATTTCAATAAACGGCATAAAATTTGATATTAAAAATTCGATTCGGTATCCGGAGCTGTACGTGGGCGCAGCCATGTTTGTGGTTGCTATAGACCCCTTTCACTGACATCACCCGAAACCGGAAGTAAACAGACCCTGCGCCATTTTGGAAGACCAACAAACTCGTGATTAGGGGATAATAACGGCAGCGGTATGTGAACCCACGAGAATAAAGTGGAGTGGCAAACGACTTAAACAAACAAATCTGAGCTGTTTTATTTATGATTTATTGGCCCAACAGTAGACTTGAAAGAAACCTGTGTGAGACTTGGCAAAAAACTGTGGATATAATGGATAAGTCTGTGCATGATCTGCGGACACTTTGAGGTAAGCAAACGCAAGAAATTCAGATTTAAAACATGCTAAATTGGCCCCGAGTTGATAACTGTATGAGGAGCAAGCCTCCCAGACTTCTACAATTTAATAATAATAATAATTTAGGATGGTTTGGGGCTTGCTCGCTGCTGCCAGGTTGGTTGTTGAGTAGCCTGACTGTTTTTTTTGTTCTTGCGTGTGGTATCATTGTTGATACGAGGTTGTTTTTTGAACATGCCAATGCGGACACGATTTCCCCTGATGAGTTATGACTTCAGACGCGATGCGTGTGTGGAGGTGTGGAGTCCGCGTGATATGTGCGTAAGATAGGCTTCTCATGTGTTTGGAGATCCGCGCTCCGAGACAAGTGCAAGCACACACACCCCCAAGGGAAAAAAAAGGGGCCCCCCAAAAATATCGGCATAGTTCGAACACTGAGTGTAGGCACTGGGTGTAAACAACAAATAGTTTACAATGTCTGGGTAGCAAACAGATGGCAGAATTGGTGTCCGGTCCTCCTTATGTTTCCATTCTCCCTTGCCCCGAGTCTTATCATATGGGTCAAACCCATCAATCACAGCCAGTTTCTCCACATACCGTGCCCTTTCTGCAGCTGGTAATGTACTCACATAACCAGAATTATCAGCCATCGTGTCACTTTACTCTCGCTCGTACTTTGTTTTATATTGTGAGTGCATGTACTTGGTCTTCCAATATGGCGCCTAACAAAATCTCGCGGTGCGGTGACATCATGTGAAAGGGGTCTATAGCAATCTCGCGAGATCTTTGTGATGTGCTTTGTGAACAACATGGCGGACGGCTCGGAATTCCAGAAGCCACTGGCTTTTAGAAGTCCAGTTTGGCGGCATTTCTTACAATCTCAGTGCCTTCTGCACTCTCTGGACAATCAATGTTGTGTCTCAAGAGGTGGGATTCACTTTAACACAAGTGACTGTGTTTTTGTGTTTTAAAAGGTTGAGACAAAAAAAGTCATGACGTTTTCATTGCTTTTTTTGTTTCTTAGTGTTTTGCGGTTTGAAAATTAAAATGTGCCAACAAGATCAACCGTGAGCTGCTGCTCACTTGCGTATCCCCGTGCTCTCGCTTATATCTGAATGCAAGCGATCGAAGGAATAGGACGCTTATTATGAATGCTGACTTCAACAAATACAAGTGAAACAAGTGAGTAAAGAGCAGCGTCTCTCCCGGACCCGGCGCCGTGGGGGGGCGAAAGGGGGCATCGCCCCCTCGTGGCTACAGCCCCGCCCCCTCAACGGAGACTCAGATCACTTAATTGTTTTCTCATGAAAATATAATGTATTATAGACGTATTAATAATTTGCATTTTCAAATACGAAATATTAAGTGGTTGCGCATTGCACAAAAATACATTTCACATAAATCACTGCTAAAACTGGCACGGTAGAACAAATCTGATTGGTTGTTATGACACTTACAAGTGCACTGTCTCTGCAATATCCTGCAAGATGCAGTCAGTTTATGGGAGTAGTCTTTCCCCCACCGAATTAAACGAATTCAATCACAATATTGTGAATCCATTTTCTTTCTTTGTAGGCTAAATTTATCTCCGTTTATGTTGGTGTATGTGTTCATATATGGTCCGCTTTGTGCGCAAATAGCGTAAGAATATGTGTCGTTGACGTCACCCTGGCCCATGCAGCGGGGGTGAAAATTCATCACTTCAGAGTGTTTAGTCCCCTACACGCCTAAACTGGGATCGCGGACTAAGTGGTTAGCGTTGACTCGGTGCGAGTCAGGAAGGCTATTACTGGTGCAGCCGTGGGGTCTGTTGATTTTTTTAAAATTATGATTTTGGCCGCCGAGCCAAGTACCTTAGACTTGCATTGACGTTTTGTTTTCATGCCGCGGAGCTATCTGTATGTATTTTAAATGTAAAGGACTTGCCTGTAGGTTTGTGTGTGTTGTTTTATGTTTGGCATCTTTCCGGTTGTACCGCGTGTCTGTGAGAAAATTGGAGGGGAGGGTTAACAGGTGGGCACGGGTGCTGATAAAGCGCAACTGCCCTGGTAATATGTCACATGATTTTCCCGGACTAAAGCAACCTTCGGGGCCGTGGTTTTGCGGTTGGCGCAGTTAATTGTTTGAAACACGTCGTCAGACCGCCATCACTACTACACACTATATGAAAAATATTTGCCCCCTTGCGATTTCTAATTGCCCCCTTAGTAAACTGTTCCTGGCGCCGGGCCTGGTCTCTCCCCAGGGATTTCAAATAGCATCCTGCTAAACTGGCATTTTGAAATAGCATTTTGCTTTTTGAAATCACGTCAAAATCCAACCTGTGTGTTTCATAAATGGGTCCGTCTCAGAAACTGGTCTCTCATTTGGGACATTATGGTCAAAAAATACATTTTCTAATTTTACTATTTTTTTTGCATTTACCGAACACTCAATGTTGTCATGTTTAATAAGAATAAAGATAGTATCTTGCTTTATCTGGCCTCCACTGTGGAACATTGTTTTGATTACAATTCAAATGCTTTTGTAAAATTGATTTCCATCTAAAATAACTCCATCATGAAGAATTAAAGCCCCTCCTTCACAGATGAGTGAAAATATTGAATAAATTTCCTCTTTTTGATTGATTGGGTTAAAAATGCCAAGTTATGATGACTGAATTGATTATTCACTTAAATATGAATAATATGATACATTTTGGGTATTTGATATGGCGAAATAGGACACGATGGAAAAATCAAGAACACACCGGAAAGATGAGAATAACGGCGGTGGTAAAAGAACAGCGACTGGACCGGCTGAAGGTTGCGCGGGTCTCTGCTGCGGCGCGCGAGCAACGGGACATCACTACCGCACCGGACGGAGCGCGAGGCGGGGGCGGGGCAAAATGACCGGCCGTAGATTCTATCAAAAGTTCGATCTAAATTGACCATGGTTGCAAAATATTGGCCAAAAATACGCAAACACTACGAAATATGAAAGTAAGATGAAAAAGAAACATTCTGTTGCCTTATGTTGCAAGACTAAAACAAAATAAAACTGTCAAAACTCCCCTTTTCAGTGATAACGTCCGAACAGATCGCTCGCGTAACAGAAAGACCGCAAATGGAAGCGCGATCAACTTCTAACTGTTGGAGTGGAAAATTCCATTCTACACATGCAAATTGTTAATGTGTGTCCTTCCCCGCACACAAATAACACGCTACGGTAAAAAATAGACCACAACTCAGTTTATAGCTCAGAAATTCATACAAGACCAGCTACCATCGGAACATATTCTGTAAGAAACATATTCTATACCTAACGTTCAGCTTTCGTTTTAAAAAACAAAATCGCAGATTTATAGCTAAATGTTTATGTGGCATAGTGATTTTAAGTTACTACTTTTGGTGAAGTCGTGACCTTGACCCTGAGGCTTTCTGTTTAGATCAAAACACACGATCGTATTGGTTTTGGGTCTGCGGGAAATGGAGTTACGACGGTGATCAAATATTTTGCATGATGTTTATTACGGTTATGATTATTCTGTGAGCGCACCAATCCTTAGGTGGATAAAGTTCCAACTTAAAATACAATTAGTGATAAGTGTAGACTTTTCAGTGGGCTACAACCTTTTTAAGGGAATGCGATGTAGTCGACCGTTTATCATGTCCCAGATCAAGCCGCCATTTTTCCACAAATTTGCAGAATTTTGGCCAAATTCTGAATATTCACATCAAAGATTTAGTTTTACCTGTATTATTTCTTTCATCATTTTATTTCAAATTAAAACCAACATCACCATTCAAAACCGTATAGTTTATTGACTGAGTATATTTAGTGGGGGACCCCCACAGTACCCAGTTTCTGACACAGACCCAAATACATTCAGTCGGTAAACAGGAAGTCGATGTGCGACAGACCTGAAAACGGTCGACACGGTATAGAACCCCAAGCTGAAGTTTGGTACCAAGTGGCTATGATTTGTGGTTGCTGAGAAAAAGGGTGTTTCAGATGGACGGAAATACGGACGGACAGAATGTAAACCAGTATACAGTATAATACCAGTATAATAATAAAAATGACTGAACTGTGATATATTCATAGTTACATTCAAAGTCAGTGGAGTGACTGGAGTCTGAATAAAGACTACAAAGGCAACATGACTTTTGTTTTTTATTGCTCAACATTTCTAGGTTGACAGTTAACAGAATATTGACAATGATTTGCACCGGTTATAAAATACAGAACACATATGGAATCAATTTTGTGCCAAAATGTTCATACAATACTTTTGAAATATCAAACAAAAACGACAAATCAAAATACAAAAAAAAAAGTCAATTTTTTTAGACTGGCAAACAAATTATTCGTGTAATCGTGCAAAATATCAGTCTATTACTCTTCAGAAGCCTTTTATTTTTGTTCCGCGTCTTTCTCGGTTTTGTTTGACGTAATTTATTTTGGTTGCGATTCCAGCTTTCTCGTTTGCGCTCCCTGACTTTTTGCTTGCAGTTTTGGCACAAACTTCACATGTGGGCGGGCTGTCCAGGAACACATTCCCATTGGCTAACTTGTTTGACTGACAGCTACGCTCAGCCATTCCCTACTCGGATTCTGGCGGACTGTTTGACAAGTGACCGATCCATTGACGGTAAACAAGGATCGAGTGGACTTGCAACACATTTGTCCCGCACTTACACTTTGTTGAATTAATTCAGTATCATAGTCGCCACTGAAGTCCACTCGATCCTTGTTTACCGTCAATGGATCGGTCACTCGTCAAACAGTCCGCCAGAATCCGAGTAGGGAATGGCTGAGCGTAGCTGTCAGTCAAACACAAGTTAGCCAATGGGAATGCGTTCCTGGACAGCCCGCCCACGCGTGAAGTTTGTGCCAAAACTGCAAGCAAAAAGCAGGGTTGTCCCGATCCGATATTAGGATCGGATCGGCCGCCGATATCAGCAAAAAATGCGCATCGGGATCGGATCGGCAGGCGCGGAAAAATTCCGATCCAGACTCCCGATCCATTTTTTAAAAAAAAGTCCGCTCCGGGTTTTCCAGCGCACCGATTTAGATAATGCATTCCAGTTTTTTGCTCTGGTTTCCCCAAAATCCGGTCCGCATTTTCCAGCACACCTTCAGCACCAGCATTAGCGTCTTACAATTTACCTCAGTGGCATCTTCTACATTATCACGGCGATGTAAATTTTGCAGTAGTTTCACGGTAAAGATGTCAGCTGTGTGGGATCATTTTACCCTAAAGGACGACAAAGACGAAGAGGTGGAGTGCAACATATGCCACAATAAAGTCAGGCGTGGTGGTAAAGCTGTAAGAAGTTTTAATACAACCAACTTAATAAAGCATTTAGCAAAATACCACCATAAAGAACACGAAGAGTATCTTAAAAAAACTGCAGACAAAAAGAAAGGTCCTACACAACTAACACTAGCAGATTGGGGAGTAGAAGGCATTTTTGTTTTTAAATAGTTTACAGTATTATTTGCACTGATTTTTAAAGCCTTGGTTTACACTTGTTCAAGAGAAGAGTACTGATGCTGAGTTAATAGACTATATTATAGATACAGATAAGGTTGTTTATGTGCTTTGCTTTTTTGATACAGTTTACAGTCTTATTTGCACTTTTTACTGACCACTGATGCCATTTCTGTTTTTTTATTTATAATGCTGTCTATTTTGTGTTTATCCCTGAATAAACAGGTCAGTTTCTTGTTATCAACCATTGTGTATTATTCAAACTCGCCTAATTCAGCTGGCTAGCTGTTCTCAAGAGTACTAAAACCCTTTTCAACATGAGTCTGACAACTAGGTAAGGAAGGTAAATAACTTTGAACTTTAATACATGCTCGGATAGGCCGGTATCGTATCGGCCAGTATCGGTATCGGATCGGAAGTGAAAAAAAATATTGGTATCGGATCGGAAGTGCAAAAACCTGGATCGGGACATCTCTAGCAAAAAGTCAGGGAGCGCAAACGAGAAAGCTGGAATCGCAACCAAAATAAATTACGTCAAACAAAACCGAGAAAGACGTGGAACAAAAATAAAAGGTTTCTGAAGAGTAATGGACTGATATTTTGCACGATTACACGAATAATTTGTTTGCCAGTCTAAAAAAATTGACTTTTTTTTTTTGTATTTTGATTTGTCGTTTTTGTTTGATATTTCAAAAGTATTGTATGAACATTTTGGCACAAAATTGATTCCATAGACAGACACACACACACACACACACACACACACACAAAAGCGAATCGTGATTTTGAATTGAATCGAATGGCCAAAATCATGATTTGAATCGAATTGTGAAAAAACTGAATCGTCAACACCTCTACCACTGATGGTTAAGTATTTGCACACAGGGAGTGTATGACAGTGAGTGAGTGAGTGCGTGATCAGTGCCATTGGATTGTGTGTGTGTGTGTGTGTGTTTACCTTCGCCTTCCTCCTGCACTGCTCTGGGCTGAGAGACAGTGAAACACTGCATGTGCTCATACTGCTGCCGCGCCTCCTGGTTTTCTGCATCCGCCTCATCTGGAGGCCTCTTCAACAGCCTACAGTTAAATGTGTGACTGTTCCGCTGACCCTGCTCCTGCGGCCACGGAACCCCATTGACTGCACACACACACACACACACGCACTCAGTATAATCCAGCATGATGATAGTGGAGCAGAGACAGTATACAGACATTATAAATCACTCACCGAGGCTCTTGGGGAGTAGGTTGCGCACAAACTCATTGTGGTCTCCCACGTGCAGGATGCTGTAGACGCTGGAGGTCATCAACTCTTCCTGGGTGTAACCTAGGTAGTTTGTGACATTCTCGGATACAAACACAATCCGACCCTCACGGTTCACCACGAAGAAGAAGCCGTTCAGGGCCTGGAGGAAAACAAAAGTAAAAGGAAGGGAAAGTTTTGGACAGTCCTGTCTGCCATGACCATCAAAACACCGGCTTCTGACCAGAAGAATGATGTTCATTCCTTCTCGAGACTTTCGGACTCGATGCCAAGGTGCAGTGAAAATGTTCCAGCAGCTCACGCTAGACTTTATGTCGGATTTTCCTGTAATTTGCCACCCGTCTGTCTGCGCGCGTGTATGTACAGTATGTATGCAGATGATATCATTAGAGGCGGCAGAGTGAAGAGGGAAAGCATACACACAAACCGACTGAAACACTGCTACCGTTTGCTAATAGACTGAAAAACATGAGTGATCAAGTGAGGAGCGTAAATACCAGATACAAAAACAAACGCAGGGATGCATCTATAGGCTGGAACTTCAGCTGTAAACAAGATTTTGTGGGAAATGTGGCAGCAGTTACGCTTGTCAAAAGCAACTGCACTTACAGTGTCTTGCAAAAGAATTCATCCTCCTTGGTGTTTTGTCGCGTCACAAGCTGGAATTAAAATGGATTTTTGGAGGGGGCGTCGTGGCTCAGGTGGATAAGGCGCCACACCATAAATCTGGGGACCCGGGTTCGATTCCGGCCCGAGGTCATTTCCCGATCCCTCCCCGTCTTTCTCTCCCGCTCATTTCCTGTCTCTACACTGTCCTATCCAATAAAGGTGCAAAAAGCCCAAAAAATATCTTAAAAAAAAAAAAAAATGGATTTTTGGGGGGTTAGCACCATTTGATTTACACACCATGTCTCCTACTGTAAAGGTGAAAACTGTTGTTTTATTGTGACACAAACAATAATTAAGATGAAAAAACAGAACTCTGGAGTGTGCATAGGTATTCACCCCCCCCAAGTCAATACTTCGTAGAACCACCTTTTACTGCAATTACAGCTGCAAGTCTCTTGGGGTATGTCTCTATTAGCTTAGCACATCTAGCCACTGGGATTTTTGTCCATTCCTCAAGGCAAAACTGCTCTAACTCCTTTAAGTTATGCCACAGATTCTCAATTGGATTGAGGTCTGGGCTTTGACTAGGCCATTCCAAGACATTTAAATGTTTCCCTTTAAACCACTCCAGTGTAGCTTTAGCAGTATGTTTAGGGTTATTGTCCTGCTGGAATGTGAACCTTCATCTCCGTCTCAAACCTCTGGCCGACTCAAACAGGTTTTCCTCCAGAATTGCCCTGTATTTAGTGCCATCCATCTTTCCTTCAGTCCTGACCAGCTTTCCTGTCCCTGCAGAGGAAAAACATCCCCACAGCCTGATGCTGCCACCACCATGCTTCACTGTAGGAATGGTGATCTCAGGGTGTTGGGCTTGCGCCACACATGGCATTTCCCATGATGGCCAAAAAAAAAAAAAGATCAATTTTAGTCTCATCTGACCAGAGAATCTTCTTCCATGTGTTTGGGGAGTCTGCCACATGCTGTTGGGCAAACTCCAAACGCGTTTTCTTAAGCAATAGCTTTTTTTCTGGCCACTCTTCCATAAAGCCCCGCTCTGTGGAGTTGTACAGCTTAAAGTGGTCCTATGGACAGATACTCCCATCTCCGCTGTGGATCTTTGCAGCTCCTTCAGTGTTCTCTTTGGTGTCTTTGTTGCATCTCTGATTAATGCCCTCCTTGCCTGGTCTGTGAGTTTTGGTGGGTGGCCTTCTCTTGTCAGGTTTGTATTGGTGCCATATTCTTTCCATTTTGCTATAATGGATTTAATGGTGCTCCCTGGGATATTCAAAGTTTGGGATATTTTTTATAACCGAACCCTGATCTATACTTCTCCACAACTTTGTCTCTGACCTGTCTGGAGGCTCCTTGGTTCTCATGTTGCTTGCTTAGTAGTGTTGCAGAGTCAGGGTCCTTCCAGAACAGGTGGATTTATACAGACATCATGTGACAGATCATGTGACACTTTGCACACAGGTAGATCTTAACCAACTAATTATGTGACTTATGAAGGGAATTGGTTGGAGCAGCTCTTATTTAGGGGTTTCATACAAAAGGGGGTGAATACTTATGCACACTCCAGATTTCTGTTTTTTTCATAATTTATTATTGTTTGTGTCACAATGAAACAAAAATTTGCGCCTTTAAAGCGGTAGGCATGTTGCGTAAATCAAATGGCGCTAACCTTCCAAAAATCCATTTTGATTCCAGCTTGGAATGCGGCAAGACCGGACAAACACCAAGGGGGATGAATACTTTTGCAAGACACTGTACTTTTAGTCAGGATTACTTTTTAATTTCATTAAATATGTGATGCTAACTAACCATGTTTGATGTTAACGGAGTTACATTCAGTTGTTTTTCCGACATGGTTTTATCTCAAATACTGGACTGGACTGTTTTTTTTTTTTGAAAAAGAAAACCCTAAATATATATTTATTCATGAAAATATTTGAACAAATTGCTTTCTCATAAATGTTCACATCACTGAGCAGCTTAACTGCATTTCCGTCCAGGTCATAAAGCCCTACTATAAACTCATGGTGATTGCAGTGTGGTGCTTCATTTGTGTATTCCTAACAACCATGAAAAAAAAAGAAAATCTACTAATGGTCACGTACCTCAAGGAGGAGAGGACCGAGAGCCTCCTTCTCCACCATGCCCTGACTGCTGGAGGACACATCACTCTTCTGCACGTCGTCATCAGGGGACATCAGAGCGACTTTTTCTGTGGACAAACAGGACATTCCAGTTTGATTAATGTGCAACATTCATTCTCAGATATTCACTGTTTGGCTTAGGTGACGTTCTCCCATTTTTTTGGCTGATTTTTAAAAAAATGTATTTTACACACACGCCATAAAATTAGAAACACTGACACCCTTCTGTTTTAGCCAGCGTTTGTGCAACAGTAGCTCTTCTGTGGGGTTGGACCATATGGGCTAGCCTTCATGCCCCGTGCAAATCAATGAGCCTTCGACACGCGTGACCCTGTCTCCAGTTCACCAGTTGTCCTTCCTTGGACCAATTTTGGTCGGTACTAACCCCTGCATACCGGGAACACCCCACAAGATGTGCCAGTTTGGAGATGCTCAGACCCAGTCATCCAGCAATCACAGTTTGGCCCTTGTCAGAGTCGCTCAGATCCTTACGCTTGCCCATTTTTCCTGCTTCCAACACCTCAACTTCGAGAACTGACTGTTCTCTTGCTGACTAATAGATCCCACCCCTTGACAGGCGCCTTTGTAATAACAATCAATGTAATTCACTTTACCGGTCAATGTTTTTAATTTTATGGCTGATACAGCTATAGAAAAAAAGAGACCATTTTTTAAAATCATAATATCCATGTATGCAGGGCTCGACATTAATGCTTGTCCACTTGTCCGGGACAAGTGATACTTTATGTCGGACAAGTGACAAAATACGCCGATATTCGGGTTACATATCAAATTTATCAGTTTATTCACATGATTTCCGAAGCATCTCACTCGACGTATTGTTTTGATGAATCGCCGGATGTTTCTATTCGGAAAGAGCGATGTGCGCATGCGCAATATTCAGACCCTCCAGGATTTTTCCAGGATCAATGCAAATTCAACCAATCCCCGTGAATTCAGGGCGGTGTTGCAATTATATCCAATCACCGCAACTTTCCCGCAAATTTGACCAATCGTTGGTGTCGTCTTGAGGTGACGTCGACAAACTACCTTCCGCCTTACTTCCGTTATACATTCAAGAGAAGCAGCATGTGCGAGTCAGTGTTTATGTAGGCTTAAATTCTGTTACTGAAAGTGTGTTATGTTTACAGTGAAGGACTGTGTGCACTTTATTCTTTTTTTTTACTTAATACAAGAAATTAATGGATGCCAACATTTTTGCCAAAATGGTATTTTATTTTCCATTGTTTAGGCAGCTTCAGCATCATACTGTGAGATTCTGCTCAAATTGTTTTTTTCTTCTATGAAGCCTGAGCCATTTATTTTATTAGTTTATAATTATTGTTTAATTTAGTCTTCAGGAGAGACTGCCTGCACACAGTACTAGTATTAATAGTGTTTTTTCTTACATGAAAGCTGAGGCATTTATATTATATTTTAAGGTAACTTCATGTTGTGCTGTGAGGTTCTCTGCACTTTAACTTTTGAACCAACAGGTGCATTTGGATCAGTAAAGCCTATTTTTCTGCATTTTTGTAGTCCTGGTCATCTTTTATATTGGTGAAGTTGTTTATAGGACCATTTCTCAGTGTCTTTGTTTTTTTAATCAATAGTTTTTCAGTAATAACTTAATATTTAACATATCACTCAATTTTAATCACAAAAAGAGAAAATCGCAACAATTTCTCGCAACTTTCACTTCCTCCCGCAATGTAATCGCAACAAAAACCTAAAAAACACCGCAACTTTCATCGCAATTTTTTTGAAAATAGCCCGCAACAATCACAAAAAAGGCCTGCGAAATCCTGAGGGGACTGAATATTCCACTTGCGAAACTGGCCAATACCGCTTCGTGTATTTGAGCTGAAAAGTAAACGGTCGTTTAGGATTAGTTTTAATCATGTCATACACGTGGATTTGTTGACATTTCTGTTGGCGGGATCATTATTCAACTGTTGAGTATGTGGTAATTTCCAAATCTTTGAATTGTTGTTGATGGTGTTACTTAGAAAATGGTGACACTTAGAAAATGTCCCTCCTGAAATTCGGCTTCACAAAGAAGTCTAGTGAATCCGAGGCATCTGGTGCTGAAAAGAAGAGGAAACGATCACAGTAGAACTATGAAAGCAAGAGAGAGCGGAAATTTCTCAATTCTTGGAAGGATGAATTTGAATGGGTCCAAGACAGCCGGAGACGGAATGCAATGTTCTCTGTGCATATCGCATCCTACTTATGCTGACGTCTCGAGCAGCATGTTTAAAGGTACAGCTTCATATAGGCGAGACATTCTAGTGTCTCATGGCAAGAGTACAAGCCACAAGCAGTGTGATGCAAATGCAACAAATGCAATAAAGATTGTTGGGTTACAAATAGTTTGTGGGGTTTTTTCTCAAATATTTCTTCGGACAAGTCAACTTCACATTCAGACAAGTAAATTTCCTTTCAACTTGTCCGACAGGATAAGTGGTTTCAAAAGTTAATGTAGAGCCCTGGTATGGCAGCCATTTCATTCCAGCGTCTGTGCTGGAATTCCAACACAAGCACAGCTTAATTTAAAGGTATTGAGGAGTTGAACCAAATAGTTATTTAATGAGGAAAAGTATAAAAACTACTGCTGTGGTCATCACTATCTTCTTGCAATAGGACTAGTTTGGATGGCAATTTGGATGCTGGTAGTACCTGAAATTTAATTGGAATACAAAAATATCTACTCATCATGCCAAAAGAGTTACAAAGAAAAGTTTTGAGTGAGGAAAAAAAAAAAAAGGGAGCCCACCAAGAGAGGGTCAGGATGTCATTCCAATGGTGTAGCTACCACAGTCCCACCAGGTGACTGCCTGCACAGCCACCAGGCAACACCATACCATGGATCCACAAAGTGAGCACACAAGCACTGCCACACAGAGCGCTGGTATGTCCCAAACCACCTGCCTAGCCAATGCGACGCCACCGGGCAACATCGCTCGGAACACCACGCCAAACACAAAAGCACCGCCACACAGAGCGCTGGACAATCCCGATGTTAAAAAGAGCAACAAGCTTGCTGCAGTCCATAGCGAGGAGTACGGGCATCACCCACAGCGAACCAAGGCCTGGAGGAAACCGACGCCAAAACTGGGTCTGGAGCTACGCCACAACCAGCAGACAAAACATTCAGACAAAAAAAACAAACCTCAAACTGCACAAACACAACAAAGAAAAACAAAAAGAACATCAACTGTGAGCTACCGCTCACTTGCGTATCGCCGCGCTCTCGCTTATATCAGAATGCAAGCGATCGAAGGAACAGGACGCTTATTATGAATGCTGACTTCAACAAATAATTAACCCTGAAACAAGTGAGTAAAGAGCAGCATCTCTCCCCAGGGATTTCACATAGCATCCTGCTAAACTGGCATTTTGAAATAGCATTTTGCTTCTTGAAATAGCGTCAAAATCCAACCTGTGTGTTTCATAAATACATTCAGTCGGTAAACAGGAAGTCGATGTGTGACAGACCTGAAAACGGTCTACACGGTATAGAACCCCAAGCTGAAGCTCGGTACCAAATATCAAGCAGTTGTGATGTGTAGTTGCTGAGAAAAGTGTGACGAAAACTTTGTAAATCCACCCTATATGTTTCATAAATACATTCAGTCGGTAAACAGGAAGTCGATGTGCGACAGACCTGAAAACGGTCTACACGGTATAGAACCCCAAGCTGAAGTTTGGTGAGAAAAAGCATGTTTCGGGTGGACGGAAATACAGAGATATGGATGGATGGACAGAGATAAACCAGTATACCCCCTCCTCCTTCAGAGCGGGGGTATATTAAAAAAAAGAAAAGCGCAACCAAAACACACACGGCGTACTCTCAACTGGAAATTTAATGTAGTAGTGCTCCTCTAACCCTTCATCTTTTTTGTGATTTTGACCAGTTGTCATTTTCTGAAATTAATTTGTGACTATAGTTTTATGTGGAATTTGGAGGAAATGTCAGTAGTTTATGGAATAAAACAAAAATATTCATGTTCCACAAACACATACGTATAAATAGTAAAACCAGAGAAACCGATGACTTTGCAGTGGCCGATACTGATAATGCGAGTGGTGCATTTCCCAGCAAAACACTTGTCATACCGCATGTGCTTGGGCTGGAATTCCAGCACAGATACTGGAATGAAATGGCCGTCGCACATGGAGATACTGATTTAAAAAAATATGAAGTGGTCTCTTAATTTTTTCCAGAGGGGTGTGTGTGTAATATATATAAGATTTGCCCTCCACCCATCCATCTACGGAAGCCGCGAGAGGCCCTTCATATAATCTTTTTTTATTCACCTTGTTATCCCGAGATAATGACATAATTAATTCAGGATCTCGAGAAAACAAAACCGTTATTTCATGATCTCAAGAAAACAGCTGAGATTTCTAGCAGAGCTGCGCCCCCTGTGGGTCACACAACGAAGACTTAGAAATTGGCGGACATGTAACAGAGCAGAAATGGCTTTTTACGATGCCTTGAGAGAGGGGGGCCCAGTCTTCTGCGGAGGTGCCGTGGACTAATTTTGAAATGATCCCTTATTAAAAGACTTAATGCAATCTCTCCGTGTGTCAGCCCCTGATCAAAATATTGCCTTATTAGGTGATCGATTATTCCAGACATTCTAATGACCAAAGTTGCGTCTATACAGAATGAGAAATAGCCCCAAAGTCAGCATATCACAAGTCTCTTGGCGCACCTGAATGAAGCATTTCTCAGCTGTTTACTCGAGATCATGAAATAATTGTTTTGTTTTCTCGAGATCCTGAATTAATTATGTCGTTATCTCGGGATAACAAGATGAATAAAAAAAGGATTATATGAAGGGCCTCTCGCGGCTTCCGTATCCATCTCCTAAAAGGGGACCAAATTAAAGCAAAACACAAGACAATCCCCTTAAAGGAGAACTGAAGGCAAATTTTTTTATTATCAAAATTCTATTTCTCATTTTATTAAATATCGGAATGCATTTTCGATCGCTATTTTGTCGCTGCTAAAGCAAGTTATGAGTGTTTGAAATACGCTCTGTAATATATCAGTCCGTATGTCAAAGCGATGGCCGTAAACGAGATTCGTTGAGACCTGTGCGAGACATCGTAGGACGGAAGTAAAACGTACAGCGGAAATCAAAGCGACCGACATCTGCCAACGTTGTCAAAAGACGCGCGCGCCCTCTTTCGAATGCTGACGTGATCGAGCCGGAAGTTGTGTTTGTTTTGATAGCAATCAGGAAAGTTTGAAAAAAGTAGGCGTCATTTAAACTCGTTTTTGCGCAATATTTCGTTTGGAAAACAGTTTTCAAAATGGCGCCGCTGACACCTGGCTGACACGTCACGTTTCGAAGTCTCGTGAAGATCGTGCGGATAAGCGACGCCTACCGTGGACCAAACGAACTAAATTCAACACGGCTAAAAGCCGAATAGGCCGATAAGTATAATATTTAATTGCAATTAGCTGCCAATACGAGTCATGATATAAGGTTACTAAAACCGAAAACGTAACTGAATACCACGTTAATTAAGAAATAAAGCAAGTTCAAAAATGACTTCAGTTCTCCTTGAGTGCCTCACTTGTGCAGAACACCATACAAAAAGAACTTTAGTCACTCAACAAAAAAAAAAAATGTAAAGGAAAGGAAAGCTAAATCCACAATGCTGGTGTTTATGTTGCCATCAAACTCAAAACTGTATATGATGCGTCTGATTATTCTGCGGCCAAAGGGCTCGACCTTGCCATTCGTCTTCCAGATCAAAGCCGTTCGACTGCCACATGAGAGCGTGGCTTATTCCAACAGCTGGATAGAACAGAGGCTTGAATCTGTTTGTTTTGGGTTTTATTCCAAGCAATGGCTCCTTAAAGAAGCCTCTAACTTTAGATGTAGGATTTGTGTGCGTTGCCGTGTGCCATATTTACATACATAATAGCAACGTAGCTTTCCAAACGCAGTCGAATGAGTGCGAGGAAGTACGCATCGGCGTTCTGTTTTCCGAAATCGCTTGTTGTGGTCGTAACGAGAACGTTTCAAGAGAGGTCAAGGGCGGGGCATGCGTTACCAGCACAAGTGACAAATGGTGTGTGAAGAAAGAAAAACGATGGGTTTAACCACGACTGGCGGCAGTGACGGAGTGGCACCAAGATTACAATTTCAGTCCTGTCAGATGTCCTGCTGAGAGAAATAAAAGGAGGACACTCAGACAACGCTGGAGCTCAGGGAACACTGGGGTTCAGAGACGTGTGCAGGGCTGTACGTGCAAGTTTGGCGATGCGATGTGGATTAGACACTGTTCAGCGGTCCATGGCATGTAGCTGTAGCATGGAACAGATTGACGCTGGGGAAGTGAAATATTAAAAGGCTGTTGTCCTGACAGTGGCGTTACTGTGGCACTGCTTTGTACCGATACGATACTACTTTCGTACCGCAACACCTGTCCACACTAGCAACTATACCGGTACTGTAGCGGTATAACTGTATCAGTACGAAACCCACAAATGTATGGGTTTCGTACCGGTACAGTATCGGTCCTGTAGCGCTTCGCTGTAGTGTGGACAGATGAAGCGGCTCTGTATCGATACAAATATAATGCGCAAAGTCACACACCTCAATCGATGTCTTCGCTGAATAAAATAGTGAAGAATGGAGATTCGTTTGTTTCTTTCTCAGCTGCCTCGCGCGTTTTATACGATTCGACTGAATAAATGACCACCAGAAATACAGACTGTACAGTGACAACAAAAAGCACGCACACATTGTTTCATCCATACGGAAGCCGAGAGAGGCCCTTCATATAATCCTTTTTTTTTTTAATTCACCTTGTTATCCCGAGATAACGACATAATTAATTCAGGATCTCGAGAAAACAACACAACTAATTCGAGATCTCGAGAAAACAAAATTATTTCATGATCTCGAGTAAACAGCTGAGAAATGGTTCATTCAGGTGCGCCAAGAGACTTGTGATATGCTGACTTTGGGGCTATTTCTCATTCTGTATAGACGCAACTTTGGTCATTAGAATGTCTGGAATAATCGATCACCTAATAAGGCAATATTTTGATCAGGGGTTGACACAGGGAGAGATTGCATTAAGTCTTTTAATAAGGGATCATTTCAAAATTAGTCCGCGGCACCTCCGCAGAAGACTGGCCCGGCTTCGTCTCTACCGACGGAGGTACAGTGATCCAGCTGAGATCATGAAATAATTTTGTTTTCTCGAGATCTCGAAATAACGGATGCCATATATTCTCGGAAGGAAGTTACTCGGTAACCACGGAAACATTTCGCGCACGCGCATTTCAACTACCGTGAAAGAAAACCGCAAACATTTCTCGCTAGTGTGGACAGATGCACTAAACTGTACCGGTATACTTTGTATCGATACAGTTATACCACTTTCGTACTAGCCTGGGAAATCCCATGCTGCTTTGCACAATCGTTCCGATCTGAAAAGACAGCATGGAAACTATGGTCTAAAGGCTCGCCTGAGTTAGGGAGCCAATCAGAGAGTGGGGAGGGGTGGAAAGACGGTGACGCGTACTACTTGACAAACGGAAGCTTGCAGTTTATTTGGGACTGTTTACGGATCACATTTAACATGGCGGCGAGCGATACGAACCAAACTTTCGATCAAGCTTTAGACACTGTTCTGAATAGTTTAGAGCGAAAGTTTGTTTTAAAAAAAGAACAGCGTTTGGCTGTAATCGGTCGGTGCCATTGTTTTCCTATTTTTGTTTTGCCTTCTCCTTCTCTTTCCTTCTCTTCTTCGCCTCTTCGTCGCTCTAACTACGTCACCGGGTACAACTGCCATGATTGGCCATGGGCTACGTATACGCCAAATGATAGACATTCGCAACGTCCAATAAACGGCCATTGACAATCGTAAACCACACCTCCCCTACGAGAAATTCAATAGGCGGATTCCAGACCATATTTCACTTGTGATATGGCCTGGTGTTAACCAGATTACTTTCGTACTGGTATAAGTGTGAACACAGCATAAGTGATATGTAGCGTACAGAAGTTGGTATAATCTTTTCCATGTCCTTTCTTGTAAACACTCGAGTCTCCCCCCCCCACCCCCCATACATACATACTGTAACAAGAGTGCTCCGAGAGCACAACATCCCCTCGCTGGCAACTGTGCCATAACTCTGGTAAAATACGATTGAATTGAACGAAATTGCAGCATACGTTTTACCGACATATAACAAAGGACCCTGCCAAGTTTGGTGAAATTCCTCCACAAACTGAGAGAGGAGTTGATTTCAGAAGAACGTCCACCCTCAAGAAACTGTCAAAAGTTGCTTAATCAAGGGTCAAAACTCTGGGAAAATTTTCACAAAGGAAATTAAATCGCAATCTGCGTATTACCGTCGTATAACAAGGGCTTTTGCCGAGCTTCGAGAAATTTGTCCAAAAATTGAGAGAGGAGTCGATGTCAGAAGGCAAGCACACGGTCATGAAATTGTGAAAGTACAAGGTTGTTAATCAAGGGCCACGACTCTGGTAAAATGCAACCGAATTGAACAAAATTAAAATGTGTACTACCGACATATAACAAGGCCTTTTGCCAAGTTTGGTGAAATTTGTCCAGAAATTGTAAGAGGAGTTGATTTCAGAAGGAAAACACTCTTATGAAATTGTCAAAGTATCATTTTGTTAATCAAGGGCTGTAACTCTGGTAAAACGTGACCCAATTGAACAAAATTACAATATGCGCAGGGCTCGAAATTCTTTTTTTTTTTTTTCACCAGCCAGCCGGACTAGTTCCCTTCCAAAGTAACTCGCCAAACAGAAAATCAACTCGCCAAAATTTGTTCATGTATGAATTTTACTTTTGTCAAAAATAGCACAAAAGAGAGTCGTTACCATTGTTCATGACTAATGTGCATTTATTTCAAGACCCGAGTATTTTGATACTGTTGTTAAATACATAAATGAGAACAACACAGAGCACCATAATATAATATCAACAAATAATAATATATTGGAAAACTTGGCAACTTGGTGTATGAGTATTGAAAACAAATATGTGACCCCTCACCGAATCCAGGGACACATGTCGGCCGAAACGAATCCGAGATAATCGCAAAAGAAGCATTTTTTTTCGAAATTTGTGATTTTTGTTTTTTTCCATCATGTGCAAGTTGAGATCTTGAAGAATGCAATCAGTATTTCAGATAATAGATTGTTTTGTTGGAAAAGCATACATTTTTTTGTTGCAAATTGTCTCGTTTTTGTCAGGACTGTAGCCTGCTGGGGGGTGTGGGTAAATTACCATATGGGCCATTCACATGATGATTTAAGTCTTTTGGGTTTTTTTTTTCCGCGAATCAGCTGTATGATCCGAGTTGAGCGCATGGCTACTTAGGTGGGGTTTACATTAGACCGTATCAGCGGATCATCAGATTAACGTTTTTAAAAACAATTAGCGTGCACACAGCAACGCCAATACACGATTCGCGTGCACGCAGCAACGCCAATACACGGATACGCTAATCACATGACTAATTCGGCACGCAAGTTGAAATGTGTCAGTGCGGCTCATCGCTTCCTCCTCAGCGGCTGCGCTCCAAATCACTCCGCCCTGAACAGCGAGTGCCCTCTGGAGGGTGCGCACTCCGGCCCTGCGCAGCTCACAGAGAGCGCGAGTGAAGCGCATGAGCAGTGATTCGGGACTGAGCCGCTGTGTGTGTGATCTCAGTGCATGTCGGGCATGCGCGTCACTTACCACTTGCAAGTGGAAGGATGGCAAGCCTAAAGACAATCATAACTACACAATGGGCAGTATTTGCATCAGTATTTGCAGTATTTTCATACTTTTATACTCTTTAATGAAAGGTGATACAAGGCGGAAGTCCGCGCCGTTTTTCAGCAGTCGCGTCACATGACCAACGCCAGCGAATCAGGAAGGTGGATGTCAGTGACGTTGTCCAATGACGATGCCAGCTAGAGCTCAGCACAGCGTATCCGCGTATTCTCAATGTTTACACAGCACCGGACAAGACACGATCTGGATTGAATACGTGGACCCTGGCGGATTCCCGTTTCCCGGCGTTTTAATGTAAACGGACAGTGCATCCGCGAAGAAAACGAGACAGATACGGTCTAATGTAAACTTGGCCTTAGCTGCATACAGGCGTGTGATTTCACTATGGAATGAGTTACTAAACAGAGCGCAGAGGAGCTGACACACCGCGAAGCAAACAGACACACGGTATTTACATCGGAGATCACCATTTCTAGCAAAAAAAACCGCAACCTCGTTTTCCAGATTGAATGGAATACTTGAATGATCGGATGATACACGGACCGTTCTAGGATTACATTCCATCGGATGCGTTGGTGTGTGCAAGGCGCCGTTTCTCTTTCTGATGGGGTAAGTTTATTAATCTAAGGCTGTGTGGTTATTTTTGCATGTAACGGAGAGTGTTGTGGTTTGGTTAAGCCTAGGTCACAACCGGACGTACGATTTTTTGGCCGTGTGATTTTTGGCGTTTCCCAAATCGCTGCGGGGTTTTTTTGTTCACGGAGAAAGACGCGCGTTGGCCGTAAGTTTGTCTTGCAACCTGAAAAAAACGTAAGCGCCCGTAGAGTTTGTTTGACATGACAAAGAAAGGTCTGCGGCTCGAAAATCAGCACATCACGCGCGCTCTCATGCGTTTCACGCGCGCGCTCTCGTGCGTTTCTTGCATGTAGACCGGCTGTAGGAGCACGTACTGTACGGCCGGTTGTGACCGAGGCTTTACATGAAACTAGCGTTGTGTTAGTTGTGTCATCATCGTGCTATCTTTCTTTCTTACGGTGTGAGTAATTTTTCAACCACAAAACGTTAAAGTATACTTTAGGACTTATTTTTGTACTTCATAATTGTGTTGGGCATACTTTGCATGGAAGGAAAATCGACGTGGTGATCTTTGTTTACATGAAAGTAGTATCGTGCTAGCTCGTAGGGGGTAGAGCTTTCCTTAATGTCATGCAGATGAGCACCATTATGTGCCCGCCCTACACCCAGAGTAGCTGAGATGGAAAACTTTGAGGGCGATTTTCTCCCTTTTCTGTTTTAAGAAGTATACACTTTCAAA
The DNA here is from genome assembly GCF_027579695.1 of Neoarius graeffei. Lineage (NCBI taxonomy): Eukaryota > Metazoa > Chordata > Actinopteri > Siluriformes > Ariidae > Neoarius > Neoarius graeffei. The sequence continues at coordinate 41,112,462 of NC_083570.1, read as the reverse complement.
AGGCCACACATTCTTCAAATATTGTCAGATCTCCACATGGAAGGCATCATTGGAAAGCTTAGAAACTGTACTTTCTGAATCTGTCAATAACTCAAAGTGCCCCCGGGCCGACATGTGTCCCTGGATTCCGTGATCTGCCACATATACTTACTATCATGACTATAGCACCCAAAATATGTCCAACATGCTTTCTGTATTTAACCATTTATGAGAGAGAAAGCATTCGGAGCTTCATGTTGACTAGGAATCAACTTGAAAAAAATTAATTATTCCATAAAAACCGTATCGCAGCCGAGGCCTACCACGTTTGCTTATAAGTCCTTTGTCGTTTCTCCTCTTCGGACCGAGGACGCTTTGTCCCCGTCTCTGGCGGTTTCTGCACACCTTTCAGAAAATTCCACATCGCAACGTAGCTTTGGCAGATGTAGATGTAAACAACAACAAAAACACGTGTTTAAATGGGCGATAATGTGGCCACATCTATTGAATTTGATAACGTGATATGGCAGCGGGGGCGTGGCCAAGCGTCGGTCTGTGAATGGAAGGCGGAGTCAGGTTAGGTAAGTGGTGGAATCATTGCACCTGATGGGGATTAACCTGTGTTTGTGTGTCTTCCCCAGTGACTGTGCCCTTTAAAAGGAGAGGAGAGCAGAGAAAGGGAGCTCTCTGTCCCCAACCAGAACACGTGCGCGCGCGGCTGAGAAGTGATAAAAGGCTGAAAAGCTAGCAATAAATAGTTCATTGAGAACTCCGTTCTGGCCTGCCGTGCTTCTGTGCTCCACCCACCTGGTCCAATACTACACATGATTACCGCGATATTCAATGAGATGCGTTATATGCATGCGCAGTAGTGAAAAAACCGACAGCCTGACTCGTACACGATATGATTCGGAATTCTTCGGTAGTTTCTGTCCTGCCGATAAACACATCGATTAACACAGACATGGCACGCGCTTAATATGTGGCGGCTTTAGTTGACGGTGTGTCTGAATCTTCGCTTCATATATATTTTTTATTTTCAACTAGCCAGCCGAGCTGGCTAGTGACAGGAATTACCCGCCAAATGACAAATTAAGTCGCCTAGGGCGACCGGACCACCGCGCATTTCGAGCCCTGATGCGTATTACCGACATATAACAAAGAATCCGGCCAAGTTTGGTGAAATTCCTCCAAAAATTGTGAGAGGAGTTGATTTCAGACGGTGAGCGCCCTTCCCGGGACGGAGGGACAGACATTGCCATGACATAATCCCTCTTCGCGCCTTTGGGCCAGCGGGTGATAATGAAAACTGGTCTGCTGGTTCAAAATGAAGATCTTTCAGCCTGTCCTTCCCAGTCAACCCAGTGATAACACTACACTTATTAAACACCCCCCCCGTCCGTCACCAACAGGGTGGCGTGTCAAGGCTCTGCTATGAATTACTCACAGCATTCTAAAGTTGGGTGTGGATATGAAAGTAGAACAAACAAGCTGACCACGCAGTCCTAAAGCAAACCGGAGATAAAGTATTCAAAGCAAATAAAGCTGGAACTAGTGTCTTGTCAGTTTATGTTTGGGATGAACTTCACCTTGTGTGTTTCAGAGGCCAGATGGAATAGCCGAAATGTCAAGGAAACAGACCACGGCTCATAACAGCACAAAAAAGGAAAGGCTTTTTTTTTTTAAGCAGCCATGACATTTGTGGGTGATCTACTTCATACAGGGAAGGGGGAAGGTAAAGGGGGGGGGGGAATCATCGCACAGCAGCTGTGCTAGCTCTTCTATAAAAATGAAAAAACCTTCTCCTGAATAATGGTCCTCACAGAAGAATATTCTAATTCTTTAAACAATGACCTTGTGTCCACGCGCCATAATTAAGTTTCCTACATGATGAACGAGGCAGACCCAAATTCTTGCTTTAACTATAAAATCCTGCTTTTTATAATTGCCATATCAGAGAATGCGTGTGATTTGCACGCTTATTAAAGCACCTTGCGTGTTGCTGCATTGGTACCGTATTTTGGTGGTAGGCGTGACGGAGTGATGACTGAATGAATGTACACAGGGATTACTGATTGATTAATAATGATTAATAAGCACGTGGGTGAGTGACTGATGAATAAACAGAGGGGACAGCAATGTATGAATGAATGAATGAATGAAGTGGATGGGGCAGATGAATAAACATGGGATTAGTGACGCGTGGATTAGTTATGAACTGATGAATGAGCAAGCACTTTGGGGATTAGTGATGAATGAGCAGATGCAGGGACTGGTGATGGATTAATGAACGCATGAACGAACACGGCGGGGGGGGTTAGTGAGGAAGGAAAAACCGCACAGACTAACGAGGACTGGACGAACACGGATGTCAGTGATGAAGTGATGGATGACGACACGGGGATTAGTGAAGAGGCGATAAACACAAACGGTACTGCTTTAAAAGCCCACCACGCTGAAAAGCAAAAACACTCGCTGCGCTGCTCTTTTGTTGCCAGGATGTGGACGAGTCCATATGAACAAAGACCCTTTAGTAGGCATATCGGGTAGAAATTCAAAAATTCAGTCCACGTCGCTTGAAACTGCTGAACAACATACTTTTTACAGAATTAAAATATGTTTATCCGTTCTTGAGTCATTACAAATCAAAAGACTGAAGAAACGGCTTAATGTTTCGAAAACTGCTGGAATATTACGGATTCCGATCACATGGTCCAAAATGGGCCTCATAACCAATGAGATCAAATGTTTTTTCTTAATAACTTTATTTCTCAAGATATTTACGTGGAAACTGTCAGGCACGTAGATGGTTGTATACTGAATACAAAGTCTGAAAAATTAGTAAAAACCAGTTACGCAAACTTGCATTTAATTAGTATGAATTATGCTAATTAGCTGGGGGGGAAACGAAAGTTAAATCGGTACGCTCACTTCTTCAAAGTTTCACCAAATGGCTTTATTTGTGCGGTATAAAGCTGATCTTAACTCTCATTTATACATCACGAAGAAGGAGAAATCAATGTTAATTACAAATAGTTATACGTATAAATAAGCACTGTCATTCACATTTACCATTCTTTCTCTTAAAATAAAAAAAGTAATAAAAGATTATTTCTAATCCCCTCTTTGCTCTGCAGTCCTTTGCATTTCGAAGTAGGGCCTACTAGTGTTTATATGAAGGAATATAAAAGATTTCGATTAATATTCACAGCTTTCAAGGCGAACATCGAAAAAACAGAGATCCGCATCCAATAAACAACTCCAATTACCTCAATTGAAATCGACACTCGCGTTTCTGACTTCTGGTTCTTTTAAATCTCATTCCGACAGCTAAGATCTCAATGTTTTCCATCAGAACAACTCCAGCTCTATTCTAAAATAGTTATTTATTGATGTGAATCGGTTTGATTTGAAAAAAAAAAATACACTACCGTTCAAAAGTTTGGGGTCACCCAGACAATTTTGTGTTTTCCACTTTTATTTACCACCATAAGTTGTAAAATGAATAGAAAATATAGTCGAGACATTTTTCTGGCCATTTTGAGCATTTAATCGACCCCACAAATGTGATGCTCCAGAAACTCAATCTGCTCAAAGGAAGGTCAGTTTTATAGCTTCTCTAAAGAGCTCAACTGTTTTCAGCTGTGCTAACATGATTGTACAAGGGTTTTCTAATCATCCATTAGCCTTCTGAGGCAATGAGCAAACACATTGTACCATTAGAACACTGGAGTGAGAGTTGCTGGAAATGGGCCTCGATACACCTATGGAGATATTGCACCAAAAACCAGACATTTGCAGCTAGAATAGTCATTTACCACATTAGCAATGTATAGAGTGGATTTCTGATTAGTTTAAAGTGATCTTCATTGAAAAGAACAGTGCTTTTCTTTCAAAAATAAGGACATTTCAAAGTGACCCCAAACTTTTGAACGGTAGTGCATCACTGTTCACAAAAACTCAAATGAAAGAAGCGATCACAGAAAAAAGGAGAGGAACGTTTCAAGCTGGCGTGATGTTGCTCCAGGATGATGTGCCTGTCCACACAGCACAGGTGGCGGGGGCAGAAACCTTTGAACTGTTGCCCCGTGCACCTTACTCAGCCGACCTGGCACTGACTTTTATCTGTCTCCCAAACTGAAATCCCACTCGCGTGGTCGCCGTTTTCAGAGTGATGAAGTCATCCATGCTTTTGAGGAGTATCTGGAGGCTCAAGATGTGACTTTCTTCCACGAAGGGATAGCGAAGCTTGAACATCAGTGGACCAAGTGCACTGAAGTTAAAGGAGACAATGTTGGAAAATAATGCAAGAACAATCTTTCTCCTGTGACGTTTTCTGGGTGAGGCCGAGACCTTTTTGAAGTACCCTCATATGGTGCCGTGAAAAAGTATTTGCGTTATAACCAATCTGGTTGATTTAGTAGCTCGATTCGTTTGACAGGGGCGGCTCGTATCAGTGGGTTACCAGAGCTAAGCCCCGCCCATTTTTCAATGGTAAAAGAAAAATCAGTATAAGGTTTCGTATTATGGGCATCCACATCATCTTATCTGCTGTTAATAAACATTTTAAAGAGGAATATTTGTGATACATTTTTAAACCAGGTGTAACAGCACCACTAGCGGTCATATAAAAGAAAACACACACACACGCACAATGATATGAAGTGAGGCTGTGGGCTAACTGTAATGAGCCCATGCTGGAGACAGAAATGCTGTCTACTGTAGGTTCATGCAGCCAGTCAGCACCAGTCAGGTCACGCCACCTAGTTTTGCGCTCCAGTGGGTGAATACATTCTCACCCATTTTGGTGATATTTCCATAATACAACCCCAATTCCAAAAAAATTGGGACAAAGTACAAATTGTAAAAAAAAAAAAAACCGGAATGCTATAATTTACAAATCTCAAAAACTGATATTGTATTCACAATAGAACATAGACAACATATCAAATGTCGAAAGTCAGACATTTTGAAATTTCATGCCAAATATTAGCTCATTTGAAATTTCATGACAGCAACACATCTCAAAAAAGTTGGGACAGGGGCAATAAGAGGCTGGAAAAGTTAAAGGTACAAAAAAGGAACAGCTGGAGGACCAAATTGCAACTCATTAGGTCAATTGGCAATAGGTCATTAACATGACTGGGTATAAAAAGAGCATCTTGGAGTGGCAGCGGCTCTCAGAAGTAAAGATGGGAAGAGGATCACCAATCCCCCTAATTCTGCACCGACAAATAGTGGAGCAATATCAGAAAGGAGTTCGACAGTGTAAAATTGCAAAGAGTTTGAACATATCATCATCTACAGTGCATAATATCATCAAAAGATTCAGAGAACCTGGAAGAATCTCTGTGTGTAAGGGTCAAGGCCGGAAAACCATACTGGGTGCCCGTGATCTTCGGACCCTTAGACGGCACTGCATCACATACAGGCATGCTTCTGTATTGGAAATCATAAAATGGACTCAGGAATATTTCCAGAGAACATTATCTGTGAACACAATTCACCGTGCCATCCGCCGTTGCCAGCTAAAACTCTATAGTTCAAAGAAGAAGCCGTATCTAAACATGATCCAGAAGCGCAGACGTCTTCTCTGGGCCAAGGCTCATTTAAAATGGACTGCGGCAAAGTGGAAAACTGTTCTGTGGTCAGACGAATCAAAATTTGAAGTCCTTTATGGAAATCAGGGACGCCGTGTCATTCGGACTAAAGAGGAGAAGGACGGCCCAAGTTGTTATCAGCGCTCAGTTCAGAAGCCTGCATCTCTGATGGTATGGGGTTGCATTAGTGCGTGTGGCGTGGGCAGCTTGCACATCTGGAAAGACACCATCAATGCTGAAAGGTATATCCAGGTTCTAGAGCAACATATGCTCCCATCCAGACGACGTCTCTTTCAGGGAAGACCTTGCATTTTCCAACATGACAATGCCAAACCACATACTGCATCAATTACAGCATCATGGCTGCGTAGAAGAAGGGTCCGGGTACTGAACTGGCCAGCCTGCAGTCCAGATCTTTCACCCATAGAAAACATTTGGCGCATCATAAAACGGAAGATACGACAAAAAAGACCTAAGACAGTTGAGCAACTAGAATCCTACATTAGACAAGAATGGGTTAACATTCCTATCCCTAAACTTGAGCAACTTGTCTCCTCAGTCCCCAGACGTTTACAGACTGTTGTAAAGAGAAAAGGGGATGTCTCACAGTGGTAAACATGGCCTTGTCCCAACTTTTTTGAGATGTGTTGTTGTCATGAAATTTAAAATCACCTAATTTTTCTCTTTAAATGATACATTTTCTCAGTTTAAACATTTGATATGTCATCTATGTTCTATTCTGAATAAAATATGGAATTTTGAAACTTCCACATCATCGCATTCCGTTTTTATTGACAATTTGTACTTTGTCCCAACCTTTTTGGAATCGGGGTTGTACGTCACCAGTAGATATGTTACAGACTCAGTCACAGGTGTAATGAAAGGAAACGAAGTGGATTATTTTTCCTCGCTAAAATATGTTTGGAGGAGAAATTGAAAGTTGATAGATGGCGCACACGCTGTCTAATCCGAGTACATCGGAATAGAACTTCTGCCGTATGCACAATCCCATAGAGTTGTCTTACTCTGCTCTGTGAAGATGTACTTGGCGAGTAGTTTAGACGGCAGGCGTAACGAACACGTGTAGAAGGCAATTTTCCTGTCAAATGGATCATCAGAGGTCGACGCCACCTCTTTCTCAATGGGGTATTTCGTTCCGGTCGAGCTTGAATCCGATTATTAACGGATAATTAAGGGTCCGTGGAAACACAGCCATGGTCACAGTCACAGCAGCTATCTGATGACAAACTGCTCATGAAATCACACTTCGCTACAGAAGTTTTAAACATCTTCAGGCAGACGATCTAAACTCAAAACTGCTGCTTGTTGCTGCCACCTAGTCCTGGTATTTTTCATCCTGAAATTCCTCTCCTCCATTCCTCCTCCACCAACAAGCAGGGAAAAAAAAAAAAAAAAAACGTTACCCGAGTCAGGACGAGGTTTGTAAGTATGTGAAACGAGAAACAACAAAATGGTGAATTCTCAAAGCTATCATCACATGTCCAAAAATGACTTCAAAATCTCATCATCTCTAGCCGCTTTATCCTGTTCTACAGGGTCGCAGGCAAGCTGGAGCCTATCCCAGCTGACTACGGGCGAAAGGCGGGGTACACCCTGGACAAGTCGCCAGGTCATCACAGGGCTGACACATAGACACAGACAACCATTCACACTCACATTCACACCTACGGTCAATTTAGAGTCACCAGTTAACCTAACCTGCATGTCTTTGGACTGTGGGGGAAACCGGAGCACCCGGAGGAAACCCACGCGGACACGGGGAGAACATGCAAACTCCACACAGAAAGGCCCTCGCCGGCCACGGGGCTCGAACCCGGACCTTCTTGCTGTGAGGCGACAGCGCTAACCACTACACCACTGTGCCGCCCGGTTTAAGACATATGTTTCAAAAATCTATTTTAAAGCCTTTCGGTGAAATTTAGTTCCCTCTGAAATTTGGTCATTGCGATACATGTTTATTTTTGTAATATCTCACAAAAAAAAAAAAAAACAGGCCATCCTGTGGCTGGGAAGTTATTTAATTTGAGGGGATTCCCGAGCAAATAATGTGCATGAAATCGCTCAGCTTCGTGCAGTCAAGCAGACAGAGGAAGTCCGTGTATGCACGCGCACCAGACTTGTAGTACTCGAGTCCGACTCGTGCTCCAATTTTAAGAACTCCTGAATTGACTCGGACTCGTGCATTAACTGCATTCGGACTCTTCAATTGGAGACGAGGGCTCTGATTTTTTGTTTATTTTTTTGGAACATGCCATAATAATTTGGCATAAGATATTTATATCTACATTAATTTTTGTACTAATTGCATGCAAAAGTGTCACACCTGTGCGCCTTGGCACATGCATCAGACAGACTCTCGGGCGCGCTCCGGACAGCACACACGCTAAGCGGATTCTATCACATGCGCCGTAAACGACTCGCGCCTGCACAGGATTAAGGCGCAATCAATATAAAACTGTGAAAACGCACTTACTTTGCGAAGTATTGAGTTGCATTGCTGACACATTACCGAGCCTGATTTCCTTGTTTGGTTTCCTGATCCCTGATTTCCTGTTTCTCGTCTTTGATCCTGCCGAGTCTACGATCGCCTCGCTTGACCTGTTGCCAGTTTCAGCGTTTTACGATTTTGCCTGCCGTTCTGGATTGTTTACCGTCTTCACTTATATTAATAAACACACCTTCTGCACTTCCATCCGTCTCCCAGCCATCTCTCACAGAATACTTCACACTCCCTGATAAAGAGAAGCACATTCACCTGTTCAGGAACAAACTAATGTTAACGACGCTGAAACAGTCACCGTCAAATGGTGCGGTTGGAGTCTTGTTCTCAGACTCGACTCGGATCAATAGTGGACTCGACTCGAAATTTTTTTTAATGACTCGGACTTGAACACTGGAGACTCGAGACTGGACTCGGACTCGAGGTTTAGTGACTCGACTACAACACTGATGCGCACGCTTACCTTTGTGTTCTTCTTTTCCTTCTTCTTTTGGGTTTTATGGCAGCTGGTATCCACAGTGTTGCATTACTGCCATCTACAGGTTTACCTTTGAGCGTGCACTGACTGACGGTTCCATCATTCTGTCGCTAAACAAACAGCTGATCACACCGAGGTGCTCGCTGAGCGCCGATATTTATTAGTTTGGTCCTGCGTTTCCTTTCCTTCGCGACATAACGTCTTTTCTTCTTGCTTTCCGTTACTGTAGTTGGTCTTTCACGTTTCATGTGATGCATGATGTAGTACATTGTATTGTATCATGGTGAAGCAGGAAAAAATAGCAGAGAATTTAGGGCCACGTGGGCCTAAACTCATTACTTGTTCTATTTTTTAAAAAATAATAAAATTGGAAGTCTCTGATTCGAGCTCAGTCGCTTTCGGTCCACTAAACAAAAATAATTGGGTGTCGGGGAAAATTCTTTTTATGGCCTACACTTGAAAGATCTGAAAAGCGGTCTATAACAGGGCTGGGTTCAAAAGATCGATCCACGATCCGATATCGATTCACGTTCAAAAAAATACGAGATCGATTCAAAAATGTGTGGATCGATCTCTTCCAGGTGGCTATAGGCACTATTTTCTCGACCGCGCAAGGACCGCTATAAAAAGCGGGTGCCGGGAAACGAAACCGAAACTTAAGAACGCGAGATGGCTGAAGCTGCACAGCTAAAATCACCGCCTGGCCTGAAAGCTGATGTATGGCATTACTTTGGATTCAAACGTTACGAGGACAGAGATGAAGTCGACAGAACAAAAGCAGTGTGCAAACTGTGCCACATAGAGGTAAAATATAGTGGCAATACAACCAATCTCCGCAACCACTTATCCAGGCACCACGCCGACTAGGGCTGCACAATATATCGAAAAAGTATCGATATCGCGATATCATAGTTTGCGATACACATACCGCAAAAATTACTTAAATTTCGATAACAGGCACATTTTTCTGTGCCGTCCAATCACATTTGAATGTCAACAAGCGCCGCGGGATAACTCCGCCCCCTATTGCAAAACAAGTAAAAGCCTCGTGGTGATGGCGGAAGGCGGGAGCAAGTGTGGTGAGACAAACTTGTGTGAGGAGGAACTGGTTTCAAAAAAAAAAAAAAAATGCACGTCTGCTATTTGGAAGTACTTTGGATTCAGGAGGGGTGATGTACTGCAAACTACATGTACCTGTAAAACAGTGGTGGGGCGGCTCACTGGGACAAACACTGCTGTACAGAAGCATAAAAACATAAAACCGCGCTCTCTCTCACACACACACACACACACACACACACACACACTACCTCTCACTCTCACACACACTACCGCTCGCTCACTCACACACACTACCGCTCTCTCTCTCTCTCACACACACACACACACACACACCACTGCTCTCTCACCCGCATGTGTTATTAACAGATTGTGTTTGAGTTTATGGTGAATCTGTGTCGCTCACCTTCATCTCCCGGGAGCCGCTGAAATTGCCATTTTGAATGCTTTATGTTAATGCAACGTAGTTTTCAGTTTTTTGTTTACTTCAACTTAAGACATTTTCTGCTGCGCTCACAAAAATTAAGAGATTTAAAGATGATTGATGGACACCATTGCAGGTGTAGCCATGTTTTTCCAATAAAAAATAATGTTGGAATGGAAGCGATGCATTGGGTGTTTTTTTTAAATGCTAGATACACGGCAGAACGGCGAGTAGAGGTAAGAAAAACATTATATATTTAATTATCGTGATGCATATCGATATCGAGATATTCAGTCTTGTTCTCGAATATCGCATATTTTTCTGATATCGTGCAGCCCTAACGCCGACACAGTTTCAGCTAAACCTGCGGCGAATCAAACTGCACTGGAGAAGGCATTTGGTGTTAAGTTACATGCACAAACACACATGGGGCTGTTCTTGTCAATAGGGACAGTTTTTACTTTAAAGCGACAATCCAGCAATATCTAAGTAGATCGATATCGGATCGAATCGAATCGCGGATTGAATCGGATTGTGACCTTATGAATCGGAATCGAATCGATCCAGGAAATCTGGATCGATTCCCAGCCCTAGTCTATAAGATCTTTGGAGGCTTTTTATAGGGTGTGTTGTACGCACATTCATCAAGTCCTTCATCCCTGCAGATTCACATCTGCGTCTGAAAGCACGTGGAAGGCATCATTTATGCAAATTAAATTACGACCGATTCCAAAAAGAAATCTACACAAGGCGTCACATCACAACACATCATCTGAAGATCTCCAAGTAATCAACAGGTTCCGACGTTACCGTACGAAGAAGCAGAGATGGTTGGTGAACACGTCTGGGCCGTTACAGTCCGGCCTCTGATCAGCTTACTGGATTCTGATGAAAGCAGACTCGTTAAAGAGGAAACCGAATCAACACCTCCTCTCACTGCGAGCACAAACAGGTTGTGAAAGCTTGGTGCGCTGTAACACTAACTCCGAGGATTCCCTCAGTGTGTATGATCGATCTGCTCAAATCCACACACTCCTAATTTCCTCCTAAGAAGCCTGGGCCTTAGTTATCACACGTGCAGAAACCGGAGCGCTAACGAAGTGTGTAAGCCTCCGTTCGGATTTGTGTAGATATTTCAGCAGGCGTGTTAAAGCACGTCCCGGTGGAAAACGGACTGCATGTGTAACGTGTTCAGCTCGGACGTGTTTTACAGACAGGATGAGAACTCGTCGGGCTGCCCTGCCCGAGTACCTGAAAGAGTTTGTGGTTCCACTCGAAGCCAAAGCAAGTGTGAAGTGTAATGAAAGCAGCGTGGTTTATTTTGATGGTGCCATCCGTATACTGAAATAAGGACAGGGACTCGGTGCGAGGTACTTACCCTGCTCTCGCCGCTTGATTTGCTGGATCTGGTCCACCATGCTCTTGAGGATGTGGCATTTATCTGGCTTCATGCTGAGGCTGGTAAGGTCACCCATGTTGGCAGACAGCAGCTCAGCCAGCTCATCGATATAACGGCTCTCCAGCTCCCTGCGCCGCTTCTCCCCACTGCTTACAAAAGAGCACACACACACAAGACACAGTGACCCAAAACGCACCAACCAAAACATTTCAGGACTACAATGTACAGAAAGGTCTGTATTTCCTGACTTTAGACTATGACTGGTCCTCGACGGACAGTGGAGAGTCATGTCTCTACCTACAATCTAACTATACAGGATAGTTGGCAAATCAGGTCTAACATTTAAATAATATTGGCTGGCGTTGAGTGGTATATCGGATCTGAACATATATTCCATCAACTCGTCTTCGACTCGGTCAATATCATGCTAGCTGAATGGAATAGATCTGATAGACCACTCAACGCCAGCCAATAGCAGTGTTTTCCCCAGAAAAAAATTAAAGCCCTAAATTCTGGCATGATAAAACACAGACAATTGAGCGCCAACGGCGTGAAGCGAAATTAGGGGGGTCCGAGGGCATGCCCCCCCGGAAAATTTTTTGAAAATAGATGCTCTCAGGTGCATTTTCAGAGTCTCAGAGGTTTTAGATCCATGATTATAGGATCGATTTTACCAGCGTTTCAATGATTTCTGACCTAAACAGTATTAATGTATACACATTTGAAATTTCACCTTAAAGTCCAACATGCAAGTTAAACTGTTCTGTTATAGACTGAAAATCTACGGGGATCCCTAATTATCTATGATCAAGTCATGTTGTAACAAAAACGTGCATGAAAATATGAACAGTGGTTTGCTCCATCTTATGTAACCCAGTGAAGAGAATCGATCATCATGACCTCCTGTTGATCACAAAGGGATCTGAACCTAAGACCTGCCACCTTAAAATAAGTTGCTGTATTACTATAACTGTAATGGTTTAGAATGTTTCTGATGCAATTACCGTAATATATGTAGAACTAAGATACGCTGAAAAGAAAAGGAAGGCAACTGCATATTATAAAGTTTAAATTTTGGCGCTTTATTAAATGGACTAGATTAAGATTAAAACATATTTAAAAGTAGTGCTGTCAGGGGCGTCGTGGCTCAGGTGGATAAGGCGCCATACCATAAATCCGGGGACCCGGGTTTGATTCCGACCCGAGGTCATTTCCCGATCCCTCCCCGTCTCTCTCCCGCTCATTTCCTGTCTCTACACTGTCCTATCCAATAAAGGTGAAAAAGCCCAAAAAAAATCTTAAAAAAAAAAAGTAGTGCTGTCAAGCAATTAAAATATTTAATCACAATTAATGTCGCGACTGTCATAGTTAACTCGCGATTAATCGCAATTTAATTGCACATTTTTGTCACATGAAAAACCATTGTAATTCTCTTATCAGCCTAAAAAAGTGAATGGGCTTGCTCACTGTTCGAACTACGGGGGTACACGGGGGATCTGAGATCCCCTGAAACAAACATGAGATCCCTTGAAAACATGATTTGGGAAATGTTGGGGGGTCTCTAAAATATTGGCAAAATGATGTTTATTGACATAGCAATCGTGTGTAACGGGAAGCATTTGCATATCCGAAGTGAGCGCGCGATGGAGAGCTGCGCTCTAAGACAAGCGCAAGCACCCCCCCCCCAAGGGAAAATAAGGGACCCCCCCGAAAATATCGGCATAGTTCGAACACTGGTTGTACCAATGTTTTTTTTTTATTGCAGAGCATAACACGTCTTGTCACAGCCACTGCAAAGTGGGGCTGGAGCCGCCGATGGGAAAACGAAACCTAAGCCGAGCACCGTGGCTCTTCGGGGGAGGGCAGAGGACTCTGGCTGTGCGGGGCGTGGCATCATGTCACAGAGCGTTAATCTCGCGATAAAAAAATTATCACCGTTAAAATTGAGTCAAGTTAACGCGTTAATAACGCAACATTTTTGACAGCACTAATTTAAAGGAAAACTTAATTCATACATTTTAGGTTTGCAGAAAGATTATGTATTTATAAACACATTCATGAAGAGAATTTGTTAATTAGGTGTCAAATGTAGCATAATTTTGAATAATAATGATAAGCGTATTTGGCAGCGTGATGTCACTGTGAGCCTTTAACGAAAGAATAATCCGGAGCCTTCTTTTGTTAAATGAATCCCAGTGACATCACGCTGCCAAAAACGCTTATGATGATTATTTGAAATGATGCTGTATTTGACACATTTGGACAACTTCACTTCGTGAGAGTGTTTATAAGTACATAATCTTTCTGCAAACCCAAACTAATGAATTAAGTTTTCTCCTCCTTTAAAGCAGATTAATTCTCCTCGGCTTTTGCTCGGCCCAATGTTGGCCGACCCTCTCATAGTCCATCTCGCTGTCATCCATGCTGATGTGGATCGAATTGTCCAGCGAGTGCTTTTTGAGCCAGTGGCTGGGATCAATATTGACGACGTTTTCGTTGTCGTGACCGTTGTCTGGTTTTGTGCGCCATCACTCACGTGGGTTTGTTGACGTTTAGTCAACCAATCTTTGATCGAAGCCATAATGATAATAGACCAGGTCAAACTTTTGTGATTAAAATCAGTCGGCTTTGTCCGTCTGGTGCGGGACGACATCGGCAGCCAATGAGATCGCTTATAATGAAATCGGAAACTTCCGGGATGTCTGACATTTTCTTTCGATATTTTTATTGGACGGTTTGAACACGTGATCTTGACGTAGCCAACAGATTACAGTTTGTTTACATCATACCACGCGGACAAATTACTTTGACAGAATCAACACAAACATTGGAAAAAAAGGCCGCTTGTTTAACACAAATATCAGTCAGTCTGTAAATGGATCTGTTATTTGCTCTCCTATGTATCTAGTTACTTGTGGGTAGGAAATTTAACGTATCGGTATAAATCTAAGCGTATCGGATTTTAACTAAAGCGACTAAGCGTATCGGCAGGCAGAGCAAGCGTATCGGGCCCGATACGCTAAAACGCTTTGGGGAAAACCATGATTATTATTATTATACATACACATTCCTTTCAGGTGTTCAACGGGTCTTTCTCTTTCAAAATTCTCTCAAAATCTGTATTTCACAAAGCAAACCTGGCGGCCATGTTTGTTTACAAATTGTCCCAGTCAGTCACTCACTAGCGCGGAAGTTTTATGTCTCAGACGTGCGATGTCATGTTGTCTTGACAACCATGTGATATCATAAACCATATTCAACGCTCATTCTCCATTGGGTAGAGTAACGTAATACACATAGGATAAGCGATATGCTAACAATATTGCATGCTATCAAAACAAATGAATGAAACCCGCTAGAAGGGAATAGAACACGTGTTTTTATTCCATTCAAAAAGTGTCCTGTATGTATAAGAATACAAATTATTATACTGTACATATGGGCCACTTTTTCCATGGAAAAAAAAACGTGTTCTATTCCCTTCTAGTGGGTTTATTGATGGCATGCAATACTGTTATCATATCGCTTATCCTCAGTGTATTACATCACTCTACCCAGTGGAGAATGAGCGTGCAATACTGTTATAATATTGCATGTTGCCAAGACAACACGACGTCACACCTCGGAGCTGATGCGAAGATCCGATGACAAAACTTATCTGCTGCGCGTGCACAGAATCATTTCTTCATAGGCCAGGAAAGAGAGAAGACGAGGATAATCCAGTGCTACTAAATAAATAAACTGAAACTAAAGACAGGTTGAATACCTGAAAGGCTATCAAAACTTCATTATATATTCTTCATGTATATTTATAAGAGAAAAACATACCAACGGACATCGAAAAACTGGAAGAGAGACACATCGGAGATGCAAAGTTTCCGTGCTAGTGAGTGACTGACAGTTTATAAACAAACATGGCCATGGGGTTTGCTTCATTAAAAGTGGAAGATTTTGAGAGAATTTTGGCTGCCAGGTCGCTCTGTTGTGTGTTGTCGTCGATGTTGAGTTTAAAAGTAACAAAGTAAATTATACGGGGGGGGGAGGAGGAAGAAGAAGAAGAATTTGGCTTGGGCAGCACGGTGGTGTAGTGGTTAGCACTGTTGCCTCACAGCAAGAAGGTCCGGGTTCGAGCCCCGTGGCCGGCGAGGGCCTTTCTGTGTGGAGTTTGCATGTTCTCCCCGTGTCCGCGTGGGTTTCCTCCGGGTGCTCCGGTTTCCCCCACAGTCCAAAGACATGCAGGTTAGGTTAACTGGTGACTCTAAATTGAGCGTAGGTGTGAATGTGAGTGTGAATGGTTGTCTATGTGTCAGCCCTGTGATGACCTGGCGACTTGTCCAGGGTGTACCCCGCCTTTCGCCCGTAGCCAGCTGGGATAGGCTCCAGCTTGCCTCCGACCCTGTAGAACAGGATAAAGCGGCTACAGATAATGGACGGATGGATATTTGGCTTGACCGCGGTAGCATTGGCCTTCGCTAACACTACACCGGCTGGAAGGTAACTGGACTGCCGCACTAACAGCACCGAGTTGCGGGTAAGGTCACGTTGGCCTTTGAGAATGCTGATATGAAGAAAGTGTGTATGTGTAATAATAATAATGGCTTTTTTCATGGTATATAATTCAGCTACTCATCTTCAACTCGTTCAATATCATGTTAGCTGAATGGAATACATCTGATACATCACTCAAAGCCAGCCGATATTATTTTAATCTTCAATTAAACAAAAAGTTAATTTCCATCAAGACAACCAGACAGATTCTGCCTCAAGAACAGCACTGCTTAGAAATTCAGGAAGGAAATATCAGCAGGTAAGTTAAAATGATTTTACATGAATCAGTGTGAGAACATGTTCAGATTCAACAGCTAGCACATAAAGCAGCATTTATTCGCTAGCTGGCTCACACTTAGCCTCTGTATCAAACTGTATACAAACAAGTTGTTCTCCACTTCATGACAGCTTTCCTGCAGAAAACGCAAGCGAACGGGAATGTACCGGTAGGCCCTCACGGAGCAGTAGTCAAACTTGTTCACTGATTATACAGACACAGCCAGGGACATAAATATTTGGACATTGATGAAGGTTTTGTTGTGGTAGCTGCCAATCACAGTACACTGCGACTGAAATTAAATCATGAGATCAACACACAGACTTTCAGCTACAACCCCGATTCCAAAAAAGTTGGGACAAAGTACAAATTGTAAATAAAAACGGAATGCAATAATTTACAAATCTCAAAAACTGATACTGTATTCACAATAGAACATAGACAACATATCAAATGTCGAAAGTGAGACATTTTGAAATTTCATGCCAAATATTGGCTCATTTGAAATTTCATGACAGCAACACATCTCAAAAAAGTTGGGACAGGGGCAATAAGAGGCTGGAAAAGTTAAAGGTACAAAAAAGGAACAGCTGGAGGACCAAATTGCAACTCATTAGGTCAATTGGCAATAGGTCATTAACATGACTGGGTATAAAAAGAGCATCTTGGAGTGGCAGCGGCTCTCAGAAGTAAAGATGGGAAGAGGATCACCAATCCCCCTAATTCTGCGCCGACAAATAGTGGAGCAATATCAGAAAGGAGTTCGACAGTGTAAAATTGCATAGAGTTTGAACATATCATCTACAGTGCATAATATCATCAAAAGATTCAGAGAATGTGGAAGAATCTCTGTGCGTAAGGGTCAAGGCCGGAAAACCATACTGGGTGCCCGTGATCTTCGGGCCCTTAGACGGCACTGCATCACATACAGGCATGCTTCTGTATTGGAAATCACAAAATGGGCTCAGGAATATTTCCAGAGAACATTATCTGTGAACACAATTCACCGTGCCATCCGCCGTTGCCAGCTAAAACTCTATAGTTCAAAGAAGAAGCCGTATCTAAACATGATCCAGAAGCGCAGACGTCTTCTCTGGGCCAAGGCTCATTTAAAATGGACTGTGGCAAAGTGGAAAACTGTTCTGTGGTCAGACGAATCAAAACTTGAAGTTTTTTATGGAAATCAGGGACGCCGTGTCATTCGGACTAAAGAGGAGAAGGACGACCCAAGTTGTTATCAGCGCTCAGTTCAGAAGCCTGCATCTCTGATGGTATGGGGTTGCATTAGTGCGTGTGGCATGGGCAGCTTACACATCTGGAAAGACACCATCAATGCTGAAAGGTATATCCAGGTTCTAGAGCAACATATGCTCCCATCCAGATGACGTCTCTTTCAGGGAAGACCTTGCATTTTCCAACATGACAATGCCAAACCACATACTGCATCAATTACAGCATCATGGCTGTGTAGAAGAAGGGTCCGGGTACTGAACTGGCCAGCCTGCAGTCCAGATCTTTCACCCATAGACAACATTTGGCGCATCATAAAACGGAAGATACGACAAAAAAGACCCAAGACAGTTGAGCAACTAGAATCCTACATTAGACAAGAATGGGTTAACATTCCTATCCCTAAACTTGAGCAACTTGTCTCCTCAGTCCCCAGACGTTTACAGACTGTTGTAAAGAGAAAAGGGGATGTCTCACAGTGGTAAACATGGCCTTGTCCCAACTTTTTTGAGATGTGTTGTCGTCATGAAATTTAAAATCACCTAATTTTTCTCTTTAAATGATACATTTTCTCAGTTTAAACATTTGATATGTGATCTATGTTCTATTCTGAATAAAATATGGAATTTTGAAACTTCCACATCATCGCATTCCGTTTTTATTTACAATTTGTACTTTGTCCCAACTTTTTTGGAATCGGGGTTGTATAATTTAAAGAGTATTTACATGTGTGCGATGATTACTGCACTCTGGGTGCCAAAAGTAATTAGACAAGCTAACAATCATAACTTAAACTTGTGGGTTTTTTTTATTACTTGGAGCAAATATTTCCCGGGTAATGACTGCCTGAAGTCTGGAACCCATACAAAAGTTTAAGACGCCTCACGTAATATCAGTGTTAATTAATGATTACTTTATTATTCAGTCTGTTGAATGTATTGTTCAATACGTCGATATAAAAACAGTATGAGTATCCATCAGTAAAAATAACCGAGTCGGTATTCTAGTTTATTCAGATAAATATCGAGAAATAAGGTTTTGTTTTGGGATTTTTTTGTAATGAAAGAGATGAATAATAATTCATAATTAAATATCTTAAGGCCAGGAAAGTTTTTGGGCCTCTTTATTCAACACAGAAAAATGTTGGCCATGTGGACTTTAGACAGTAAAAGGGTTATTAAAAGTCCACCATCAGCTGAGTGGGTGTCTCTGCCGGCAAGCAGTTCCCGACTGCAGAGCTGACTTTTTCAGGTGATCAGTTCAGGATTATTTAATAGCTCATGACATTTTTTTCAATAGTAAATCACAAGCGCGCGGGGGGGGGATCACTATCACGCACGCTTAACGTGTGTGTTTTGCTCGGCTGATCTGCTCTTAAGGCCAGGTCACACCAGAAGAAATTTTTCTGAAGAATTTTTTTTTTTTTTCACAGGGCAAGTACCAAAGTCTTACTGTAACACTTTTTATACACTGTGAACTTTATTTAAAATTATAAAGACAAAAACGGATAATGGGGATAATGCCATGTTTTCATTGAGCTGGGTTGTAATTACACTGGACACAATTTCACCTATCGGCATTTCTAATGAACTCCATATTTGTTAGACTTTCTCGAGTCTAAAACTTATGGAAGTTAGACATTAAAGCTTTTCAGTATCTCATGAGCTTCATGACGGACGGATCAAAGTTAGTCCGATCCTGAAGGACACAGATGGCTATATTCATGAGCGCTGCTCGAAATACTACATATTTTTAATCGTACATGAACAGTGCACTGGAGCAGATGACCAAGATGGTGAGTGATTTTCAGGGAAATGCAGTAGGTGGGCTCTTGGCTCCAAAAGGACATCAGCACATTTCCACAGCAGGAGTACTGAATGGATCAGGGCCCAATGCCTGAGATTCCTTCATGTCCCTTATAGAGTTTCATGTCATGCAGAAATCAATGGAGGACAACAGGAAGGAAGGGGAGAGGAGGAGGAGGAGGAGGAGGAGAGAGAGAGAGAGAGCGAGAGAAAGAAAGAGCGAGAGAAAGAGAGCAAGAAAGAGGCCGAGAGAGAAAGAGCGAGAGAGAGAGAAAGACAGACAGCAAAAGAGAGAGCCAGAGAAAGTGAGAGAGAGGGAAAGAGAGCAAGAAAGAGGGCAAGAGAGAGAAAGAGCGAGAGAGAGAGAAAGAAAGAGCAAGAGAGACAGAGTAAGAGCCAAAGAGTGAGAGAGAAAGAGCGAGAGAGAAAGACAGACAGCAAGAGAGAGAAAGAGCCAGAGAAAGAGAGCGACAGAGAGAAAGAGCAAGAGAGAGAGAAAGACAGCAAGAAAGAGTAAGAGCCAGAGAGAGTGAAAGAGAGAAAAAGAGAAAGACAGCAAGAGAGCGAGAGTAAGAGCCAGAGAGAGAGCGAGAGAGACAGAGAGAGCGCAAGAGCCAGAGAAAGAGAGCAAGAGAGAAAGAGTGAGAGAGAGAAAGGAGAGAGAGAAAGAGCAAGAGAGAGAAAAAGAGCGAGAGAGTGTAAGAGAGAAAGAGAGCGAAAGAGACAGAAAGACAGACAGCAAGAGAAAGTACGAGAGAGAGCGAGTGAGAGTGTAAGAGAGTGAGAGAGAGCGAGAGAGAAAGACAGCAAGAGAGAAAGAGCCAGAGAAAGAGAGCGAGAGAGAGAGAGAACGAGCAAGAGAGTGAGAGCAAGAAAGAGGGCGAGAGAGAGACAGAAAGACAGTGAGAGAGTAAGAGCCAGAGAAAGAGCGAGAGAGAAAGAGCCAGAGAAAGAGAAAGACAGCAAGAGAGAGTAAGCGCGAGAGAGAGAGAGCAAGAGAGTGAGAGAAAGAGCGAGAGAGAAAGAACAAGAGAGAGAAAGAGCGAGAGAGAAAGAACGAGAGAGAGAGAAAGAGCAAGAGAGAAAGAACGAGAAAGAGAGAAAGAGCAAGAGAGAGAGAGAAAGAGCAAGCGAGAGAGAAAGAGCGAGCGAGAGAGAAAGACAGCAAGAGAGAAAGAAAGACAGCAAGAGAGAGTAAGAGAGAGAAAGAGCAAGAGAGAGAGTAAGAGAAAGAAAGAGCGAGAGAGAGGGAGAGCGAGAGAGCAAGAAAGAGAGAGCAACAAAGAGAGAGAAAGCAAAAGAGAGAGAGAGAGAGAGAGAATTCTCTTTTACCCATCCTGACTGCCAGTTTCTTCTGGATACTCTCTTGGGCATGTGCGCACACCTTCAACAAAATAATGACATGACTGTATGCCACAGAATGCCACGCAGCCATCATGTGTCCAGGCGCTATGTGCAGACCCAAAGCCTGACTGATCGAATCCCATCATTTCTCCTGGCGGTGAGTTCACACTCTGAACTCAGGAGCTGCTAGTTGGATGTACTGTTCGAGTTTATAGCAGACTGATGTGGAAGAGGAATGACTTGCACCACCGAGTGTCGCCCAGAAGAGGATGGGTTCCCTTATGAATTGGGGTTTTTTCATGCTTGTGCAGCCAGTGTTTAAGCCAAGGAAGAACATCATCCAGCATTCTGGAGAAGCAGTCAAGTTTGGATTTCCCATACACTGGCTACGCGAGTATACCGAGGCACACACTGCAATGCGCTGAGCGGTTTATACTCTGATCTGGAGTTCAGTCTGACCAAAATGCCACAGCCTCTTTTCCTAGGCAGGTGGATGACCTGGTGTCAGATATCACTCAGCTGAAAGGAAACCATAGAAGCTCACATCCTTTAGCAGAGCCCTCCCTATAGGCCAAGAGCAGATTCTGTGTCCGTGACCATGTCAGAAAGACATTTCCCATTTCCAGTCTGAGGAAGGAACTGACAGTAGAGCAGGTGAACTTCACTCTGAAATGCTCCAAACAAGCCAGGCTTGTCCGACTCGTGCCCTAATTTTAAGGACTCGTGACTTGACTTGGACTTGAGCACTGGTGACTCGGACTCGTGCATTAACGGGACTTGTAAATTGGAGACGAGGACTCGGATTTTTTCTTTATTTTCTGTAACATGCCATAATAAATTGGCACAAGATTTATATCTACATTAATTTTTACGCTAATTACGTGCAAGAGAATGCACATTCACCTGTTCATGTGTCATGTTCAGGAACAAACTAACGTTAACGGCGCTAAAATGCCTGGAGAGAACGTCCCTAGGATTGTCCGCTTTGCTTATACGGACTTCTCGTGCAGTGGGAGAAAAATGCACTGCTATGTGTTCCATATGTAGAAGAACTATCAAGGGGACGACAGGGACAACCTCGAACTTCAATCGTCATTTGGCAAGACTCCACCCAGAGAAGGAAGTGACATGCTATGTTCATTGCTCTGTTGATAGTTGGCGTGGCTTGCTGAGCGATGAACTAGCTAGTGTTAACCCTCTCTCATGTTATTTGCCCTGTTGATAGTGGGCGGGGCTTGCTGAGCAATGAACGAGCTTTTTATCTGTAGCCTGTTAACTAAAACGGGGCGGTCAAGCAGTAACGTTAGTCCGACACAGTAGCAGAGACGCTTTCACAAAAAGGCAGCAACAGCCACCGTCACATGGTGCAGTCGGAGTCTTGTTCTCGGACTCGACTCGAAATTTTCTTTAATGACTCAGACTTGAACACTGGGGACTCGAGATTGGACTCGAACTCGAGGTTTAGTGACTCGAATACAACACTGAAACAAGCCATATCAACCACCCTGAAATGGCGGCAGGTCTATCTGGACGGACTGCTGATGTGCGGCCCAAAACACCAAACGGGCTTTTCCACATGCTGTGAAGGATTTCACTATGCCACAATGTAAAGACCATCAAAAACTTTAAAGGAAGTTTTGTAATGTCTGATATACTGCATCTGGACTCTATGATGAATTAAGAGTAGATTGACTGAGTCCCCCACCAAGTGTACCTGCGACCTCGGTTTTGTTTTGGTTTTTTTTAAAGCAAAGGGTCGTCACACACCAAATATTGACTTTGTTTCATTTATTATGGCTTACTGCTGTTTATAGTATGTTGAAACATCTCATCTCATTGTCTCTAGCCGCTTTATCCTGTTCTACAGGGTCACAGGCAAGCTGGAGCCTATCCCAGCTGACTACGGGCGAAAGGCGGGGTACACCCTGGACAAGTCGCCAGGTCATCACAGGGCTGACACATAGACACAGACAACCATTCACACTCACATTCACAACTACGCTCAATTTAGAGTCACCAGTTAACCTAACCTGCATGCCTTTGGACTGTGGGGGAAACCGGAGCACCCGGAGGAAACCCACGCAGACAAGGAGAGAACATGCAAACTCCGCACAGAAAGGCCCTCGTCAGCCACAGGGCTTGAACCCAGACCTTCTTGCTGTGAGGCGACAGCGCTAACCACTACACCACCATGCCGCCACATTGAAACATTTCATTTCATTATTTTTTAAGCCATTTTTGGTCTCCAGCATTTCTTTACATGTGCACAGTACTGTATATTCTTCACCACTGGCTATTTCCCAGTACGTAGAGCACTGTTGGCCATCCACTGCATCCCGACCTACCTCCAGCCATCTTGATTCTGTCTTGCCCCTGGACCCAGTTAGGTCGGGACGAGAGAGTGAGGCTGACAGCTACGCAACTCTTCCTCACCGTCATCCAAGTTACACGCGAGTCACGACTTCAAATTCAAGTCCTGCGGTGAAGGGCAAGTGGCGAAGCAGCAGGTGTGGAAACACTGGAAACTCTAGTCAAGAACCTGCACACAGGTGGCCCAGGGCATAGGGTGGCTCTCTGCTGGAACAAAGCAGCCGCAGAGTTCGGGAGCCTGCTGGGTGTCTGAGCAGCCCTGTTTAGGATTCGTTCTGGCTCACCTCCATGGAGGAAGGGGCTCGAAAAGGTGCCCCAAACATAGCCTGCTTCACCTCACCCTGGCCAGTACACTGCCGCTGGCAGGGATCCCACTCAGCAGTTGAAACACAACAAATAAGAAAGATAAGGGAGATACTCGACCTTGGCACATGGAATGTGCGCTCTCTACTAGGGGCTGGACTTCCCAGCATTAACAGTCTTCGGCAGAAAGCCCAAGCCACATGGACCGGCCATGTTGTCAGGATGCCAGGCAGTCGACTGCCCAAACAGTTGTGGTATGGAGAGCTGTGCCAAGGCAAGTGCTCATCTGCTTCAAGGACAATCTCAAAGTGTCCCTCAAAACCCTAGAAATCGATCTCATCTCCCGGGAGTCGCTTGCTCAGGATCATCCAGCATGGCGAGCAAAGCTCCCCAGTGGTGCATGTACAGCAGAAATGAAACAAGCTGCGCGGAAGGCTCAAACTATCGCCACCCCCACTACAGCACCCACCCACGTGTGCTACCTTCAAAGCCCGGATTGGCCTCATCAGTCACATCCGGACCCATGATCACCATCCACCAAATTGAAGTCATGGTCATCGTTGACCCCGAAGGACGAACATCAAGATTTCCCAGTGTTCACAGAACCACAGTGACATACAACATATAACTGCTTTGAGGCTGTGTGAAAATGGGGAACCCCCCCCAGAAAATAAAACAATACCGAGGAGGTAAAGAAGATAGCCAAGGGTGCAAGGACAAATCAAAGTGGAGTAGATGTGTTATGGCAAGGACGGTTTACTCTAACATCCTCCTGTACTCGGTTTATCTGGATATCCCGGTGAAAATGGCCATGTACGAGGTTCAAGACTTCCACATGCGTCACTGACTAATACTGCTACGGTGACATGTGAGGACCAAGGAGAGAGCTTATCTGAGGTGACTGGGTACACATACATATGGAATATGGATGACTTACTACATGTGTGTGTGGTGTGTGTGGAGAGAGCTGAGAAAGTAGGTCAGTGCATTGCCAAGGTTGCACGCAGGCGCGTTGCATGGATCAGGTGCTGCGTAGGGTTGCTGTAGAAACAGGAGGTTACATCAGCCCCACCAAGGCCTCAATCAAGAGACCATCACTCACCCAGACCTACTCACACATCTCACACTCTCAAATACCACTAATTCCACAAAATCCATCTAACACTACCAAATCAGCTATTGGAAACACACACTGATTCACATTCTTCCCTTGAACACTCTCACAGAAGGGGAAAAAAAAAAAAAACCTTGTCAAACTTGAATTCCTCCAATGACAGTAGGGATGAAAATGCTACCAGTTTCATAGCAAACTGTCGTAAAATTTCTGATTGGTAGAGCGGCGGCTACAATTATCGACACCTTAACGATCTTTTGGTCATTGCAAAAGTAGAAAAGACTTTCAATATGTAAACTGTGCATGAATAATGACTCAAACTTCCACTGGAAAAAAATGAGCTGATTCCTGATTATTTAGTGTATCAGATCACAGGACATCGCTCCACATTTATTGACACCCTTTGCCACAGTTATGGACACCGTTCCACAATTATCGACACCTTTTGCCACAGTTATCGACACCGTTCCACAATTATCGACATCCAGATGATTATTTATTTAAAAAAAAAAATAATAAATCGACAAAATTTATTTAGTCTTTATTTAAAATTTGGTTTACATAGAATTATATTTAGTACAAAATGCCTTTTATATAAATATATCGATGTCGGTGTTTACGTAAATGAGGAAGTAACTCTAATGTTTGTAAACAAATGAACTGATAATGTTTAACCTGTCAGAAAATCTTTGTTCCACTTTCTAAGTATTTTCGTACATCACATTTTGTTAATCATTCATTGTCGTTTGTATTCATTTCTAGTTTTGTAGTTTACCAGTAAATGTCAACAGGCAACTGACATTGTAACCACATGAAAATCCAGGTCAAAGGTCGCATGTCATTCCTCGAATGATCCCTGGAGCTGTGTGAAGTCCCCTCATGCTTCAAACGCTCCACAATAATCCCGGTTCCTAAGAAAACCAATATCACAGGACTGAATGACTACAGGCCTGTTGCCCTCACATCTGTAGTCATGAAGTCCTTCGAGAGACTGGTGTTGTAATACCTGAAGGACATCACAGACCCCCTGCTGGACCCCTTGCAGTTTGCCTACCGGGCAAACAGGTCAGTGGATGATGCCATAAATATGGGTCTACACTAGAGCCCTGCACTCCCGTGGGTGTCCCGCAGGACCCGCCGCAAAGCAGTGCGGCGCGGGACAAATTTTGAAAGCTCATTGCAGGCGGGAGCAGGAGTGCACATATGCGGGCGTGGGCGGGAGTGCACATATGCGGGCGCTGATGAGCTGCAGTCCCGCTAACTAAAAACGTGTTTAAAATAAAATTTATAAATTATTAATTTATGTCTATCATATATAATTTGTGCTGGATATTTTATTTGGCATTAATAAAAATATTTTAAGATGCCTAAATTTGCAGAGAGAGTCAGATTGCCAGATTCAGTGAGGAATGGCATCTTAAATTTGCCATTGATCACCCTAACGGGCAATCCTTTGATCACTCTAATGACTCGCCGTTCACACCCCTGCCTCCAGTGACCCACACTAACATGATGCCTCAATGACACCTTAGATGAGCTGGTCATCAGAATTCTGATTCTGATCCAGGAGAGGATAAATAACTCTCGTACGTTTCCAATTCCTTTCCTCTTCCGTATTTGAGATCTCCAATCATGGCAGAAGAGCAGAGCTCCTTTACTGAAGCTCACAGTGCTTCAAAAGTAAGTGCTGCTTTAAAAAGAGGTACATTTACCATTAAAAAGTCAAGAGTCCCGAAATCGGACATTTTAGTTAGAAATGCTTTACAAATGTAAACTGGGTTAGCCTAATGTTTTGTATGGCTGAACAATAAATATACCAAATTTCCACTTGGAATTACGTGCTCGCCTGTCTTTTTTTTATTGTTTATTATTATTATTATTATTATTATTATTATTAGAGACACTGACGAAGGCAACAGCCGAAACGTTTGTCTCCTTCTGCTGCTAAAAACAACTGAAAAGAAATGTAACTAAAAGAATAAGTTCAAGAGTGCGATCCATCTCTCCTTTCACACTAATTATTCATAGGAGACGCACCATGGGAGAGCGCATACTTAAATGATTAGCCTACTTAAATAATTATTATTATTAGGTCTACATGTTGCCATTTCAACATTCTGAATTCAGAAACAAGGTAAATAATAACAAACGTGAACGTGAGCTGTAGATATTTATACTCAAATCCACTCAAAGTAGGGGGCGGGGCACCATCACGCTGTGTCAAGACAAGAACTTTCCTGAGAAATAACGCGAACGTCTGCATCATGCGGGATTTGCGGGCGGGAGCGGGACAAAATATGGCAGGCGCGGGCGGGAGCGGGACTGAAAATCATAATTCTTTGCGGGCGCGGGCGGGACTGCACAATGCGGGCGCGGGCGGGACTGAAAAATCCGACCCGCGCAGACCTCTAGTCTACACTACATCCTGCAACACCTTGACACTGCAAGGACGTACACCAGGATCTTGTTCGTGGACTTCAGTTCGGCATTCAACACCATTGTTCCAGACATCCTCCACACCAAGCTGACCCAGCTCACTGTGCCCTCCTCCACCTGTCAGTGGATTACAAACTTCCTGACTGACAGGAAGCAGCAGGTGAGGATGGGGAGCATCATATCCAGCACTCGGACCATCAGCACTGGCGCCCCCCAAGGGTGTGTGCTCTCCCCACTGCTCTTCTCCCTTTATACCAACGACTGCACCTCAAGAGACCCGTCTGTTAAACTCCTGAAATTTGCGGACGA
Source organism: Neoarius graeffei (assembly GCF_027579695.1). Taxonomy (NCBI): domain Eukaryota; kingdom Metazoa; phylum Chordata; class Actinopteri; order Siluriformes; family Ariidae; genus Neoarius; species Neoarius graeffei. The sequence goes on along the minus strand of NC_083570.1, from coordinate 41,085,266 downwards.
TACAACAGTCATCGGCCTCATCTGAGATGGTGACGAGCCTGCATACAGACAGGAGGTTGAACGACTGGTCTGGTGGTGCGGTCAGAACAATCTGGAGCTGAATACGCTCAAAACTGTGGAGATGACAGTGGACTTTAGGAGGAGCCCCCCCCCACTCTGCTGCCCATCACCATCAACACTGTGACTGCTGTTGAAAGCTTCAGGTTTCTGGGTTCCACAATCTCCCGGGACTTGAAGTGGGAGACCAACACAGTCACTATCATTAAAAAGGCTCAGCAGAGGTTGTACTTTCTGCGCCAGCTCAGGAAGCTCAACCTGCCTAAGGAGCTGCTGACACAATTCTACTCTGCCATCATTCAGTCTGTTCTTTGCTCTTCCATCACTGTTTGGTTTGGATCGGTCACCAAACAGGAGAACAGCAGACTGCAACGGACAATAAGGACTGCAGAGAAAATTATTGGTGTCAACCTGCCCTCCATCCAAGACCTGTACTTGTCCAGAGTCAGGAAACGGTCAGGTAACATCCCTGCGGACCCACCACACCCTGGTCACAATCTGTTTAATCTTCTCCCCTCAGGGAGGCGATATAGATCACTGTATGCAAAAACAACCAGACACAAGAATAGTTTCTTCCCTCAGGCTGTCTCTGTGATGAACAGCTAAAATCCAGATTCATATATCAGTAATATCACTTGTAAAATATCTGCACACTCATACCGTCATTCTGTGCACACTGTATTCTTTATATTTATTTATCTATTTCATACTTGACTTACCTGGATTACTTTGCACTATGCACCTATTGCACCATATTTTTGTTTGTTTGTTTTGTGTATACGCTTTTTATCTGTTTTGTACTATGAGAGCTAAGTGATACCGGAGTCAAATTCCTCGTGTGTCTCCACATACCTGGCAATAAAAGTGATTCTGAACCAAAATATAAAATGTCTACCGATATTACAATATGTGGTAGATATTTACAACAAACTGCAAAAAAAAATTTCTGAACAGAATAGAAAAATCTGAATATTTCAAGCGTGTAATTTTTTATACGCTAGGAAATTAATTCTGCTCTAATTCTATTAATTGCAATCGGATTCCAAATACTCTATAAACATTCCATTCTGTTATGAATCAGGAAAAAAATATTATAAATCACAGCACTTTTATTTTTTTAAAAGTGCTTCATTGACTTCAACAATGTTACACAAAGATTGATCCATAACAGTTGTAAATGTCCCTTAATTCCACAGGGTGTCGATAATGGTGGACACCGGTGAAAGTGATCACTATTATCGACACCTCACGTGATTCTCAAACATGCGTTTAGATACAAAATGGCGACTGTCAAATGAAAGAGTAAGAAACGAAATGATTATGAAATATTGGTGAATTTGATCAGTAAAAACAGGTCCATGATCTTTCCACCATGCTTACCTGCGATGATAACGTCCGGGTTTTCCTCAAATTGCTGACCGTGCTAAAAAAATTCCATCTCAGGTAATGAGCTGCGTCATCAGACGACAAGATCAAAGGGCGAGGCGGGTCTTCCGGTTGATTGATTAACCAAATCATAACTGTTGTAATTGAAACTCACCTTTGTAAAATTGTTTACTGGTAAATCTGAAAAGGTGTCGATAATTATGGACCGACGATAATTGCAGCCGCAGCTCTAGTGTTATTCCCGTTTCAAATTTTAATCGTCATTCAAATCTGGGTTGATTACGCCGTTTGAAAACCTCACATCCAGTATCAGCTGAAAAGTTAGCATCGGTCTCCCAACATCACTCCATAAATGCTGCATGCAAGAGGTCAGTTGTTTTTGTATGGCGTTTAATTCGTCTCCGTTCTCCAAACCTGCGTGTACATGTGACCCGCAAGAGGAAAACCGTCCTCGTACCTGTTCTGGATGCTTGTATCACGTGCTGGGTTTTAACGGCATGTTTTTGTCTCTGGTCGTTGGTCGGCTGTGGTCGACATTACAGTTTGAAACAATCGTGGAGGCTGGAGTTCGACTCGGTTGCAAAAAAGGTTGAGTGTAAAAGTTTGCAAAGACCCAAGGCTTTGGAAGTATGGGAGAACTGCAAATCAATCATTGCAGCACGAGTGCTATTCACAAACCCACCAGGAAAGGAACAACCACCCTAAGTGTTGTCTATTCACGGTTCTTAAATTACTGTTAGTACGGAGAGCTTTTTAATATCTTCTGTCCTTGTAGCTGCAAAATACGCTCATTATTAAAGCCATAAAGGCAACTCCCTGCTCCTTGAGAATTTCCACTGAATATGTTTTAGAAGTGTTCGACTGAATAATATTATATATATATATAAGTTAGGTCCATATATATTTGGACACTGACACAAATTTTGATTTTTTTACCTGTTTACTGAAAAATATTCAAGTTATAGTTATATAATGGGCATGGACAAAGTCCAGACTTTCAGCTTTCATTTGAGGGTATCCACATTAAAATTGGATGAAGGGTTTAGGAGTTTCAGCTCCTTAACATGTGCCACCCTGTTTTTAAAGGGACCAAAAGTAATTGGACAATTGACTCAAAGGCTATTTCATGGGCAGGTGTGGGAAATTCCTTCGTTATGGCATTCTCAATTAAGCAGATAAAAGGCCTGGAGTTGATTTGAGGTGTGGTGCTTGCATTTGGAAGATTTTGCTGTGAAGAAAACATGCAGTCAAAGGAGCTCTCCATGCAGGTGAAACAAGCCATCCTTAAGCTGCGAAAACAGAAAAAAACCATCCGAGAAATTGCTACAATATTAGGAGTGGCAAAATCTACAGTTTGGTACATCCTGAGAAAGAGAGAAAGCACTGGTGAACTCATCAATGCAAAAAGACCTGGACGCCCACAGACGACAACAGTGGTGGATGATCACAGAATAATTTCCATGGTGAAGAGAAACCCCTTCACAACAGCCAACCAAGTGAACAACACTCTCCAGGAGGTAGGCGTATCAATATCCAAATCTACCATAAAGAGAAGACTGCATGAAAGTAAATACAGAGGGTTCACTGCACGGTGCAAGCCACTCATAAGCCTCAAGAATAAAAAGGCTAGATTGGACTTTCCTAAAAAACATCTAAAAAAGCCAGCACAGTTCTGGAAGAACATTCTTTGGACAGATGAAACCAAGATCAACCTCTACCAGAATGATGGAAAGAAAAAAGTATGGCGAAGGCGTGGTACAGCTCATGATCCAAAGCATACCACATCATCTGTAAAACACGGTGGAGGCAGTGTGATGGCTTGGCCATGCATGGCTGCCAGTGGCACTGGGTCACTAGTGTTTATTGATGATGTGACACAGGACAGAAGCAGCCGGATGAATTCTGAGGTATTCAGAGACATACTGTGTGCTCAAATGCAGCCAAACTGATTGGTCGGCGTTTCATAATACAGATGGACAATGACCCAAAACATAAAGCCAAAGCAACCCAGGAGTTTATTAAAGCAAAGAAGTGGAATATTCTTGAATGGCCAAGTCAGTCACCTGATCTCAACCCAATTGAGCATGCATTTCACTTGTTAAAGACTAAACTTCAGACAGAAAGGCCCACAAACAAACAGCAACTGAAAACCGCTGCAGTAAAGGCCTGGCAGAGCATTAAAAAGGAGGAAACACAGCGTCTGGTGATGTCCATGAGTTCAAGACTTCAGGCAGTCATTGCCAACAAAGGGTTTTCAACCAAGTATTAGAAATGAACATTTTATTTACAATTATTTAATTTGTCCAATTACTTTTGAGCCCCTGAAATGAAGGGATTGTGTTTAAAAAATGCTTTAGTTCCTCATTTTTATGCAATCATTTTGTTCAACCCACTGAATTAAAGCTGAAAGTCTGAACTTCAACTGCATCTGAATTGTTTTGTTCAAAATTCATTGTGGTAATGTACAGAACCAAAATTAGAAAAATGTTGTCTCTGTCAAAATATTTATGGACCTAACTCTGTGTGTGTGTGTGTGTGTGTGTGTGTATATATATATATATATATATATATATATATATATATATATATATATATATATATATATAAAAAGTAGAGTAAAAGGTCTCTGTCAGCCAACAACCAGTCTGTCCAAAAGGATCCAAAGGATACCACGGCGAAAAAAATATAAATCTAAAAATTGCATTCTTTTTAATAAATTTTAATAATACTGAATTATTAAATTGTGTAATTAATAGTTTATTTTTTCTTTGTCTTTTATTTTGAAGTGTATAGAATTTACAAATTTGTATATACAAGACCACGCCCATAGCACCATGTTTTTTTGACACTGAAGAAGGCTGAAAGCCGAAACGTTTGTCGAGAATAAATTTTTAATAATGTTCAAAAGTTGGGTGTCAGAGTGAAATTTTTCTATTCTACATTTTATATATATATATATATATATATATATATATATATATATATATATACACACACACACACACACACACAGTATGTGTGTGTTCATGCGTGTTGGGATTGGACATGTATAAATAATTACATTACATGTAATTAGTTTATTTCTGCCATCGTTTTAAGCGCATTTCTTTGTGTAGGGCAGGGGTTCTCAACCTTTTGCAACCTGGGCCCCACCAAAGCTGGTTCATTGCAGTTGGGGGCCCCTCTTCTCGCCCCGCCCCCATCCCCCCCCCAAACACACTCACCCGCAGTGACGCCACCCGACCTACAGCACCTTACATCGACAGATAGATAGATAGATAGATAGATAGATAGATAGATAGATAGATAGATAGATAGATAGATAGATAGATAGCTAGCTAGCCCTGGGCTAGATTATTATTATTATTATTATTAGTAGTAGTAGTAGTAGTAGTAGCAGCAGTAGTAGCATTATCCATTCCATAGAAATACATAGGCCTATTATCATTATTAGGCTATTGTTATAATTGGCAGTAGCACCACATTTCTAATCTGCTTTCGGGCATTATTATAATTATTATTATTATTATGGCCTATTATCATTACTAAGCTGTTGGCAGTAGTACAAGACTTATGTTCTTTCAGGCATTATTATTATTATTAGGCCTATTATTATTATTATTATTGCTGTTGTTGGTTGTTGATATTATTATTATTATTATTATTATTATTATTATTATGCTATTATTAATAATAGGCATTATTATTATTATTATTATTATTATTATTAGTGTTTTTATTAGGTATTTTATTAGGCTTATCATTAGCTGGCTATTGATATCATTGGGAATTGGGACCAGGCGTGAATTTAGGTTTTACTTTTTACTGTGCCTTTGTGATCTGCATTTGCGTTAATGCGAGACCTGAGCCTGCTTTGCCTTACAAAGATCCTCGATTCTTGGCGAAATGTTTGACAAGCACAGTCTCAAGTCATCCTCAATTTGCGCACGATTGCGATATTTCGTTTTGAGCGCAGTCATTTTTGAAAATCCTGCCTCACACAAGTAGGTCGATGCGAATGGGATGAGCAGTTTCAAGGCTACGTCACACAGTTGCGGGTACTCCTGCATCAATGCTGCCCAGAATGTCGAAAGAGGGCATGAGGTGAAGACTGCCTTAAGTCTACTGTCACTCTTCAGCTCAATAAGCTGTTCCTGCATGTCAACTGGAAGTTCGTCAGCAGTACACACAAATGGATCTCGAACCCACGCAAAAGAGCGATAATCCTCTGTGAAGTATGCCGCAAACTGTTTTCTCATTACCGACAGGTGCTCTGACGCTGCTTGAAAGACAGATGAGAAATCGTGGGAAGTGCCTGCATTACTGATAAAGTCTGCAAGGCTTGGGAACATATCACAGTTCCCCCGACTGATGCGGCCACACACACAAGATTTTATGATAGATTTTATAATAGTATTGATTTGTATGTAATAGTCCAATGTCCTGCATTTTGACATGGGTAAATGTGTTGTATCTGCTTAGCTACTATAGCCTGTTAGCCCCAGATTTTTTTTTTCCCTCCGTACATGAAGCCTACTCGCGACCCCCCTGGAGTACCTCCGCGCCCCACCAGGGGGGCGCGCCCCCCCGGTTGAGAACCACTGGTGTAGGGAATTCCATAAATACAGCAGACAGTGTTGTAGTCGAGTCACTAAACCTCGAGTCCGAGTCCAGTGTTCAAGTCTGAGTCGAGTCCACTACTGATCCGAGTCCAACACTCCAACTGCACCATTTGACGTTGGCTGTTTCAGTGTCATTAACATTAGTTTGTTCCTGAACAGGTGAACGTGCTTCTCTTTATCAGGGAGTGTGAAGTATTCTGTGAGAGATGGCTGGGAGACGGATGGAAGTGCAGAAGGTGTGTTTATTAATACAAGTGAAGACGGTAAACAATCCAGAACGGCAGGCAAAATCGTAAAACGGTGAAACAGGCAATAGGTCGAGCGAGGCGCAAACAGGCAATCGTAGATTGAAATCGTTGCTTTCATCAGTACAAGCAACCAGGAAACCGAAGGAACAGCGTTTCACACAAAAAAGGCAACGGACAAACGACGCAGTTTGTGGATTATGTAACGTTAAAAGTGTCAGCCGGTATAATGCCAATTACTACGACACTGCACGTTTCATTAGTAGTGGTTGTAAAAACACACCTGAATATTTCGTATTTCCTGCACGTAATCTTATTGACATTGACTGAACACTGCCCCCTGGTGGACTGAATATCATATTTAATTTTGATGCCGAGGTGTTAGTGAGGCATTTAAGAATAATATAATTAATAAGTTCGAATACTATTCGAATGTCTAGATTAATTTCCAAACGAACTTCGAATATGATTTTTGGGCCAAGGTCAAAGCCTTACAATAAAGCATGGGGTTTTTCTTTGGAAATTCCCGAATGCACGTCTGCACTCAAGCCGAACGGCAATGCAAGTAAACGGAAGTGGACTCAACTCAAGCGGTTTGTCTTGAATGACGTCACGTGCCGAGTGGTCACGAAAATCGCCGAGCAGAAATTCGCCGCAATCCGCACTAACTTATTTTAATTATTACTTATTAACAATCCTTCTTGGGACCAGAAGAAAATTACAAAGGGTTTTTTAACATATTAAGTTTCAAATGTGCATAAAATTAAAACCGTTGCCTATGAGCTTTAAAGTTAGGGCATGACTCGGACTCGAGTACCACAAGCCTGAATTATGATATTCAAGTTTCATACCATTTTGTGTCTAAACGACAGCATCGTAACTCCTCCTCGCAGACAGGGAAGGAACTGATATTTGAAGCCCATTCAGATGGGTTCATGATCCCTTCGTTATTTTTTATTAACAGTATGAACACTTGTTCAGCCTCAGGACGTCTCATGAAGCCTGCTAAAGAAAAGACTCTTGGCCAAACGGCAAAAACAAAGTGCTGATGTCTCAGTATGCGACTCCAGAATACAATATCGATTTCATATTACTAAAATTACAAATCATCCATGTCCTGAATCACTCTGAATAAATAAATTACTCCAAGTTACTCCAACATCAAGACTCCAAATGCACTATTATCACATCACGTTTCATCTGGAGACTGGACGGAAATATCTACACATCGTAGGAAAGAGCGATGAACAGTGTTAGTCGTTCAACTCCGCTAGCAATCTCAGGTCCTGTGGTAAAAGAGATCACTCGAGTCTGATTAGCCTCATACTCACAGCAGAGCTTCATGACGGTCCTGGACTACACCTGGACTCGGTACCGCATTTTGATATTCTTTCAGTGCGTCAGGGGATGGTTTTAAACCCGAGCTAGGTTTAGTCATGAATATTATAAAGTCAAAGTAAAAAAAAAAAGTTTGTGAACCCCTTGGAATTTTCTATATTTATGTCTAATTCCCATATACAGAGATGCCTACCCCAAATTTTGAATTTCAGTATTCTTGAAAACATTTTTCAGTATTTTGGAATGACTTTCAGTAACATTAATTTATGCGCATTTCCATTATAAAGAGGTATATATACCAATATGTTTAACATTTAAATTATTAAAAATTACTGTTTTGTGTGAATTGAATAAACAAAACGCGAGCAGCCATCTCAACTGAATTTCCACTCGACAAATTTCTAGAGCATACAATATATCACATTTTTATAAATACAATAGTGTTCCCTGTTTGCAGACATTACGGTTGACTACCAATCACTGGTATTGAATGTAACTCCTCAAAAGTATTATATTATATTGCCTGGCAAAATGTTCTACCTGTTAACGGATTCTAATAAAATTTAAAAAATTTCTTATTTCATGCCAAAGAGAGTCCGACATTAAGATAACAATGTCCCAATATATAAATACTCCAGCATAATGCTTCAGAAGAGACTTTGAATAAAATGACATTTATAATTGTATTTAAAACAGTGGAATGATCAATTTTTTGCCACAATCCCAACAGCACTAATCATAAAATTCTGTTTTTGATCATACTACATGTACATTTGCACTTGCAACACTGAAAAGACTTTGAATTAAAGAAGTACAGCCAGTGTTTGACGTTTCAGTGAATAAAAATCAGACATGTAAAAAGAAACTGAATAAGTTTAACTCACATTTCATGGCACTAATTGGCAAGTTCAACTCCAAGCACAGGTCAACCATCACCGCTTCAGCACGTGTCACATTCCGTGTCTTTTCATCCACAGATTTCGTAAAAAACTGCTGGATACCCCCAGATTTACTTTCCGCCTGACTCGCCATTTCAGCATACTCCATATGTTTTTTGTAGCTGACATGCCGCCTGCAGTCATCGCGACCACCATGTTAATGTCAGTTCTACACAGTTTGCAGTGCGCGTATCCATTGCCCTTTTGACTGGGTGTAACGCACGGCCATTCTACCATATATCGTGGGAGGAACACCTGAGACCTGTGCTTCACTTGTCCCGATACTGAGCGTTTAATTTCCACTATTGAGAAGCAGCACCATGCGTGTGTGATGCCAAGCGAAAATAGCGCGAACAAATGTGCGGTATCTGCGCATGTCACGCACAGCATGTGTGGTTGTCATAAAAATAAATGGCCGTGAATTGCGCATGGATTGAAAAAGTCGCTTGGACATTTAAAAACAACTCACTGGAATTTTTTAAGACTTTATAATAATTCCGTACAGAATAACACTGTTTGCCGTAACATCGTATTTACGTAACTTTTCCATACAAAATACGGCCAATCCGTACTAGTAGGCATCTCTGCATATAAAACATGGTCATATCTTCATGTAAGTCACAATAATGGACAAAGACGGTCTCCTGTTTTCAAAGAATGTTTGACCATATTGAAAAAATCATTCAAACTGTGAAACTGAAGGTTGGGAAAAAGTAAGTGAACCCTAAGCTAGTGACTTTTTAAAAAGCTCATTGCAGTCAGAATTTAGCGCACCTGGGTTCCAGTTAATGAAACGAGCTCAGAGGTGCGGCCGAGAATTACTCCGATTGATAAAAACCCCTGAAAAGTTTGAGTTTGAACTTTTGACAAGAAGCATATCCAGATGGGAATCATGCCTCGCACAAAAGAGCTATCCGAAGACCTAAGATCAAGAATTGTTAACTTACATAAAGCTGGAAAGGGTTACAAAGTCATCTAAAAGATTTTAGGTGTTCATCAATCTACTGTCAGGCAAGTTGTCTATAAATGGAGACGATTAGGTACTGTGGCTACTTTGCCTAGAAGTGGGCACCCCGCCAAGATGACCCCAAGAGCACAACCCAAAATCAGTAAAGTGCATATCACGGGTAAATTCAGGAGCAAGATCAATGTAATTCTCCTATTTTATATTAAACTTTGGTCAAATATCTGTAACATTCTGCATTTTATGCAATTTTTTTTACCTTGCGCAATACCAGAAAAATTCAGTTGAAATCGAGCCATTTGAGGTGAATTGGTCCGCCTCTGAAAAAACTCGCCATTTGGATTTCCTGGCAAACATTGATTTTCGTGACGTCGCGTGCGGGACGCCTCCTTCTGAATCCTACGTCAGCGCTGGTTTGTTTATGAGAAAACGACCTGGTGGTTTTCTGCAAATTTTTTCAACGTTATCGCGTAATTATTAAAATGGCTAACAGATGTATCGTAGGAGGGTGTAGCAACACCAGTCTTGATGGGATTAGTACTCATCGTTTCCCAAAAGACCGGACAATGAGAGAGAAATGGGAGCGCTTGGTCTACACAGGCTGTGCACTGAAACCGTGCAAAGCTCTCGCAGCCCGCTGGCGCTTCCGCAGGTAACGTCACGAATCTGGCTCCAGACTCCCTTGGGATTTTTCCAGACGCGTTTTGTTATTTTATTTTTTTCTGCTGTAGACAGATGGCCTTGTGCAAAATTACCCTTCTGGATGAGTGTGTAAAGGGACATACTTTCATATAAAAAAAACAAAACAAAATTGGTCCAGGATATGCACCTTAATGAGGTAAAGAAGAACCCTAGAGTGACAGTGAAAGACTTGAAGATGTCATGAGAACTGGCTAACCAATGATCTCTGTTCATGATTCAACAATACGTAAAACATTGAACAAGAAAGGAGTCCATGGCAGGACACCAAGAAATAAGCCACTGCTGTCAAAAAAGAACATTGCTGCATGCCTGAATTTTGCCGAAGAGCACTTGGATACTCCGCAATGGTACTGGGAAAATGTTTTGTGGAGTGATGAAACCAAAATTGAACTATTTGGGAGGAACAAGTAGAACTCCATTTGGCGCAAAAAGGGCATTGCATATCAACAAAACATCATCCCTACAGTAAAGTATGGTGGAGGGAACAGCAGGATTTGGGCCTGCTTTGCTGCGTCAGGGCCTGGACAGCTTGCCATCATTGAGGGGAAAATGAATTCCCAAATTTATCAACAAATTTTCCAGGATAATGTGAGGGTGTCTGTCCATCAACTGAAGCTCAGAAGAGGCTGGGTGATGTAACAGGACAATGACCCCAAACATCGCAGCAAATCCACAGCACAGTGGTTTCAGAAGAACAAAATCCGCCTTTTGGAGTGGCCTGGTCAGAGGCCAGATCTCAATCCTATCGAGATGCTGTGGAATGACTTGAAGGCAGCCATACACAGAAGACAACCCAAGAATATGGAAGAGTTAAGGCAGTTCTGCAGGGAAGAACGGGCTAAAATTCCCCCTGCATGATGTGCAGGTCTGATCTGCAGTTACAGGAAGCGCCTGGTTGAGGTCATTGCTGCCAAAGGAGGGTCAACCAGTTATTAAATCCAAAGGTTCACTTACTTTTCCACCACTACTGTGAATGTTGAATGCATTTCTATAATAAAGTCATGAAAAAGTAGAAATTTTTTTTGTGTTATTGGCTTAAGCTCATTATGTACATCAGTATCTGTGACTTGGATGAAGATCAGATCACTTGATTACCAATTCATGAAGAAAACCACATACAGTGCTGAGCGTAAATGAGTGCACCCCTTTTGAAAAGTAACATTTTAAACAATATCTCAATGAACACAAACAATTTCCAAAATGTTGACAAGACAAAGTTTAATATAACATCTGTTTAACTTATAACGGGAAAGTAAGGTTAATAATATAAACTTAGATTACACATTTTTCAGTTTTACTCAAATTAGGGTGGTGCAAAAACGAGTACACCCCACAACAAAAACTACTACATCTAGTACTTTGTATGGCCTCCATGATTTTTAATGACGGCACCAAGTCTTCTAGGCATGGAATGAACAAGTTGGCGACATTTTGCAACATCAATCTTTTTCCATTCTTCAACAATCACCTCTTTTAGTGACTGGATGCTGGATGGAGAGTGATGCTCAACTTGTCTCTTCAGAACTCCCCAAAGAAAATAATGTCTTTCCACCACAAAGGTGAAGGCTACAAGAAGATCAGCAAAGCTTTACTTCAGGGCTCGAAATTAACTTTTTTTCTTTGTGTCCCCCAGTGGTCCCGAATTCTGTGTTGTATTGTCCCGAATGGAAGCAATAGTGTCCCCATTTTCTTCCTCTCTGAAATAACCAGTGGTTAATATTATCATATGAAGTTACTATTATATTTGTAACTATGCGATTTTGAACCCTTTATATCATTTTTACAATAAGTCACAAGACACAAGCGACACGTCCTATACATCATCTACTTCAAAATTACAGTTATTGCATTTTCAGTTTATTAAACTTTGGTGATCTCACTGTATGAATAGATACCCGTTTATTTAAAGGGGCCAACTAGCTCATTCAGAAAATGTTTCAACTCCCTACATCTGCAGTACACTTTAGCTGAAAATAAGACCCCTTTTATGTTCATTTCATCTACTTATACCTTGAATATCTGTTGGCACTTATAAGGCCAACTTATAATTTTCACCATTACCGTTATCCATAGCCCTGTGATGACCTGGCAACTTGTCCAGGGTGAACCCCACCTTTCGCCCGTAGTCAGCTGGGATAGGCTCCAGCTTGCCTGCGACCCTGTAGAACAGGATAAAGCGGCTAGAGATAATGAGATGAGATGAGACCGTTATCCATTTTTATGAACTTTCCGTTATCCATTACCGTTATCCATTTTATGTACTTTCCGTTATCCATTTTATGTACTTTCCGTTATCCATTTTATGAACTTTCCGTTATCCATTACCGTTACCCATTTTTATGAACTTTCCGTTACCCATTTTTATGAACTTTCCGTTATCCATTTTATGTACTTTCCGTTATCCATTTTATGTACTTTCCGTTATCCATTTTATGTACTTTCCGTTATCCATTTTATGTACTTCCGTTATCCATTTTATGTACTTTCCGTTATCCATTACCATTACCCATTTTTATGAAAATTCCGTTATCCATTTTATGAACTTTCCGTTATCCATTTTATGAACTTTCGCTGCCGAAACGTGGGTGCAAATGTTAGCACCATCAACATAGTGCCAGCAGGTCCGAGCCTAGTTGTGCTGCTGACTGACTAAACTTTCTGAACTAGAAAGACACCAAGAAAACTCACTTATTCTGTTGAACGGTATCTTCCGTCAATATCATCCACATCATTCCTGCTGTATTTTATAACGTGTCTAACAGTGTTCATTAAGTTTATTCAGTTGCTAGCGTTGCCTGCAGACCAGGCGATGACACTTTGGATCCTGAAGGTCCCGGAGACGTTATGTCTGGGCTTTCAGTTTCTTCCCCGCGGTCGGTCCGCTTCAACCACTTCAGCATTTTTGTTCTGGCAAGAGTCGGCGCAGCGTGTGCGGTAGCAATTCCATTCCAAGTCCATATAATGCGGACTCCGGCCGAAGATTCTAGAACAGAATGCGCTGCTCTGTAGCCTACGGATGCAGGTGCATCGAAAGTGTAGCTACTATGTATTTTTCGCTGTTAACGTTTTAAAATTAAAATTGACAAATTAGGTGAATGTCTACGTATGTGTTTGTAAATAATATTAATGTAGAACTTTTTTTCTAGATCTATTTTTTTTCCATTGTCCCGGGATTGTCCCAGATATGATAATTTTGTGTCCCGATGACATTTTTTATGGTCCCCGGGACGTCGGGACACCGTTAGTTTCGAGCGCTGCTTTACTTATCAGTCAGAATACTGTAGCAGAAGTGGTACAAAAATTTAAGAAAGATGGAAGTGCAACCATCTCACAGAGACGTCCAGGTCATCCACGGAAGTTAACACCTCAACAGGAGCGTCTTCTGATGAGAAGGGTTGAAGAAAATCGGCATGCAAGTTCACTGCGGTTATCTAAAGAAGTAGAAAGCCAAACTGGGGTGACTATTTCCCGTGACACAATACGGCGTACACTGCAGAGGAATGGCATGCATGGATGCCGTCCACGAAAGAAGCCTCTCCTAAAGCCCAGGCACAAAAAAGCCCGCTTAGATTTTGCCAGGGCCCATGCTGACAAAGATGAAGACTACTGGGACTCTATACTCTGGAGTGATGAGACCAAGTTAAATGTTTTTGGAACTGATGGCTTCAAAACTGTATGGCGTCGCAAAGGTGAGGAATACAAAGAAAAATGCCTGGTGCCTACAGTGAAACATGGTGGTGGCAGTGTCCTTATGTGGGGCTGCATGAGTGCTGCTGGTGTCGGGGAGCTGCATTTCATTGATGGCATCATGAATTCACAGACGTATTGCTCTATACTGAAAGAGAAGATGCTACCATCACTCCGTGCCCTTGGCTGTCATGCACTTTTCCAACATGACTAAACACACATCTAAGGCCACTGTTGGATTTCTGAAGAAGAATAGGGTGAAAGTGATTCAGTGGCCGAGTACATCTCCTGATCTGAACCCAATCGAACACCTATGGGGAATTCTGAAGAGACAAGTTGAGCATCACTCTCCATCCAGCATCCAGTCACTAAAAGAGGTCATTGTTGAAGAATGGAAAAAGACTGATGTTGGAAAATGTCGCCAACTTGTTCATTCCATGCCTAGAAGACTTGGTGCCGTCATTAAAAATCATGGAGGCCATACAAAGTACTAGATGTAGGAGTTTTTGTTGTGGGGTGTACTCATTTTTGCACCACCCTAATTTGAGTAAAACTGAAAAATGTGTAATCTAAGTTTATATTATTAACCTTACTTTCCCGTTATAAGTTAAACAGATGTTATATTAAACTTTGTCTTGTCAACATTTTGGAAATTGTTTGTTTGTTTAAAATGCTACTTTTCAAAAGGGGTGCACTCATTTACGCTCAGCACTGTAATTCCAAAGGGTTCACATACTTTTTACTTTGACTGTATAGTGATCCATCACAGCAGGTTCTGGTGCTAAAATGAGTTCTGTCATTACATATTATTCTATCCATAGTCACTGGATATGAGCAATCGCACGCTCTGATTGGCTACTCTACTACTAGGCTATCGGCTCATATACTGCGAGTAGAGAAAAACAAAATGGCAGAGTGCGTTGCTGAACCAACCGTGGTCGAAATAAAAACTCTACGAGAAGAAAAAAAAAATACCCAAAAAAAAAGCAACAAAATATGGAATGAAAGTACATCATGGGAGGAATATATCTGTTTTTTTTTAAGTTTTCTAAAGTTATTATTATTATTATAGCAGCATTTTTCACAAATTGCTCCTGTAATTTCTCCAGTTCGTTTACATTCATCATCTTCAAGCTTTTTTTTTTTTTTTTTAAGACTGGTTCAAAAGCTCAAAGAAGTTTGAAAATTACAGAACTGAAGTGTCCAAGCAAGAATTAAATAAATATCTCAAGCTATTCTAGACCTCGGCACGACAGCAAGACGACACTTTCTACAAAAAAAAACACTAAAGTCGATCCGTGCCGCCATCGATAGGTTCTTAAGAAGTCACCGAAGCAGAAATGATTTTGTCAGACGTTTTGTATGAAGTTATTTATCGAATTTGCAAAAAATAAAAATGCTCCGTTTCTCAAAATCCAGTGAATGTGGATAGAATAAAACAGCTATTCCACTCAATCTCATCGTACATCTCTTACATACGACTATCAGCTTATGTACGACTCGATTTTGTGGAATAATTGTTAAATTATTACTTTCAACATCTGACTTTCAATGCAGCTCGAACACCTGTTTTCTTCTAGCCTGAGCCCGCCCATCCTAAGCGTGACGCGACACGGGGGCCTGTTGCGAACTTAGTCTGGCAAGGCAAGCTATCTCCAGCTCTTCCAAGCTCCCGAAAAATCGGGAGCCAATCAACTTTGAGCATCTCCAACGGCCCTGGGTAGAGGCGTGTTCAAGGCAGTGACGTAGTAGAACTGCGACCGGAAGCCATAGATTGTTTACAGAATCTATGCCGGAAGCGCTTCATTCACTAGAAACATTACGAACATGGAGCAGCGGCAAGCCTTTGACACAGCGGTAGATGCTGTATTGAAAGCATTCAACGGGAAGTTCTCATTGAAAATGGAGCAAAGAGCAGCCCTGGAGGTATTTATCTTCTTCCTGTTACTCAAGCAGTTTCCGTCGCGTCACATACGTCAGAGGAAAGAGTGATGTGATTGGTTTAAGCTTCGTCACAGCCTTTTCTGGCTTCGACCAGTAGCAAACTGAGGCATTTCAGGGAGGCGGGTCAACCACGCGCTTTGGGAAACGGTTGGGCTTAATATCTTTGCCAGACCAAATGCTCGCAGAGCTTTGAAGTCGCGTTAGCCAGGCTAGTTTTCTTCAGGAATTTTCTGATGACTCTGCTGTTGTGGGCTGCATTAAGGGAGGTTGTGAGGGGGAATACGGGGGCATAATAAGGGATTTTGTGGGCTGGAGCAAGCGCAACCACCTGAGGCTAAACACCTCAAAGACCAAAGAAACGGTCTTTGGTTTTAGGAGGAAGAGACCCAAACCTGATCCTGTCTTCATACTAGGAACTAGGGATGGCGAAAACTAAAAAAAAATCTTGACCGACCACCGAGCCTCATTAGCCGGTTAAATTCTAGAATTGGAATTATTAGAATCTATTCTAAATCTAACCGCGAGCGTCCGCACATTCAGTCCCAGTCACTGCCCTCCACTCACGTTACCTTTTCTACAGCGCGAAACATTTAGTCAAACGCGGCACTGACGTCGAGGGGTTTGTATTGGAGCGGAGGACAAATGGCTCCAGCTTAGAGACAGTTTCAGTTGCAGAGATGCCTACCCCAAATTTTGAATTTCAGTATTCTTGAAAACATTTTTCAGTATTTTGGAATGACTTTCAGTAACATTAATTTATGCGCATTTCCATTATAAAGAGGTGTATATACCAATATGTTTAACATTTAAATTATTAAAAAGAACTGTTTTGTGTGAATTGAATAAACAAAACGCGAGCAGCCATCTCAACTGAATTTCCACTCAACAAATTTCTAGAGCATACAATATATCACATTTTTATAAATACAATAGTGTTCCCCGTTTGCAGACATTACGGTTGACGACCAGTCATTGGTACTGAATGTAACTCCTCAAAAGTATTATATTATATTGCCTGGCAAAATGTTCTACCTGTTAACGGATTCTAATAAAATTTAAAAAAAATTTCTTATTTCATGCCAAAGAGAGTCCGACATTATCTTAATGTCCCAATATATAAATACTTCAGCATAATGCTTCAGAAGAGACACTGAATAAAATGACATTTATAATTGTATTTAAAACAGTGGAATGATCAATTTTTTGCCACAATCCCAACAACACTAACCATAAAATTCTGTTTTTGATCATACTACATGTACATTTGCACTTGCAACACTGAAAAGACTTTGAATTAAAGAAGTCCAGCCAGTGTTTGATATTTCAGTGAATAAAAATCAGACATGTAAAAAGAAACTGAATAAGTTTAACTCACATTTCATGGCACTAATTGGCAAGTTCAACTCCAAGCATAGGTCAACCATCACCGCTTCAGCATGTGTCACGTTCCGTGTCTTTTCATCCACAGATTTCGTAAAAAACTGCTGGATACCCCCAGATTTACTTTCCGCCTGACTCGCCATTTCAGCATACTCCATATGTTTTTTGTAGCTGACATGCCGCGTGCAGTCGTCGCAACCACCATGTTAATGTCAGTTCTACAGTTTGCAGTGCGCGTATCCATTGCCCTTTTGACTGGGTGTAATGCACGGCCATTCTACCGTATCGAAAATAGCGCGAACAAATGTGCGGAATCTGCGCATGTCACACACAGCATGTGCGGAATCTGTGCATGTCACACACAGCATGTGTGGTTGTCGTAAAAATAAATAGCCTAACCGTGAATTGCGCATGGATTGAAAAAGTTGCTTGGACATTTAAAAACAACTCACTGGAATTTTTTAAGACTTTATAATAATTCCGTACAGAATAACACTGTTTGCCGTAACATCGTATTTACGCAACTTTTCCGTACAAAATACGGCCAATCCGTACTAGTAGGCATCTCTGCAGTTGGCCATGATGGCGTTGAAAATAAAGTCAAGTGCTAGAAGTAGTACATAACATTCAGTGATGGGAATAACGGCGTTAAAATAAAGGCTGTTATAACGCCGGGTAATCTAATTAATTAGCTACAATCGTTATAACGCTGTTACCAATATCAACACGCCGTTACTGCATGGTATTGAAGTTGCCCTGAAGCCATCACCGACTTGGCTCACAGACATAAAAGCTGCGTTTGTCACTCCCCCTCCAGACACCGCTGTCATTTCATTCTCTCCCCTTCCCTCCAAAAGTCGGCATCTGCGCCTTTAGTTTGTGTGGAGGGATATGATCTGCAATAACATGCATTGTTGGCTACAGACCGAAACATACTTTCAGAATGCACTGGCCAAGGCAGGACTAAACTCCATGTGCCGCCTTATAATAATTTAAAAAAAAAAAACAGAATAGTAATTTGTAAGCTAAAAAGCCTGTGTCTACACTTTTCTTTCGCCGAGTGGCAGCTGTGTTCAACTGGGGCGGGACATGACTGAATGGGTGTTTCTGATTTGTCAGCTGTCGTCCTTACACCGCATGGCACGCCCCAAGCGTTTACAACACAGAATTCCAGGTTCTCCGCTCCAAAACGATTGATTTTTTTTTAACCGACAACCAAAAAAAAAAATTAACCGGTTGACGTTGATTCGGTCAAACGGTCATCAGTTAACATCCCTACTAGGAACCGAGGTGGAGCAGGTCCTCAGCTACAAATACCTTGGGATACAGCTGGATAACAAGCTGGACTGGTCCAGCCACACAGAAGGGGCAAAGCAGACTATATTTTTTAAGACGGTTGCGTTCTTTTAATATCTGTAAACCACTTCTCTGCACCTTCTATAACACTGTGGTGGCCCCGTGCTTCGTTTTTTGGTGTGGGGGTCGGTGCTCGCACATCAGACAGAAACCGTGTCAAAAAACTGATTAAAAAGGCGAGCACCACCATTGGTGCCCCTCAAGACCCAATGGGTTGAGCAGGTGGCTGAAGTGAGGATGCTAAGAAAGATGAACGCAATAGTGAATAATGACTTGCACCCACTTCATGCCCTGGAGGTGTTTCGGGAGAGCACCTTCAGTGGCAGGCTGATCCCACCAAGATGGAAGACTGAACGCTATAGAAGGTCTTTCTTGCCAGCCGCCATCAAGCTCTTCAATGTGCGATAAACTCCGGCACTTTAGCATTCCAGCACTTAATACCCCAGATTTTTACTCGAGTGTTATTCGTTTATTTATTGTATTTATGGTTAGAACTACTATTTTTAGCTTAATTTTTTAATTCTGAATTTCTAAATTTTATTCTCTCTATAAGTTTGTGAGGGGGCGGCACGGTGGTGTAGTGGTTAGCGCTGTCGCCTCACAGCAAGAAGGTCCGGGTTCGAGCCCCGTGGCCGGCGAGGGCCTTTCTGTGCGGAGTTTGCATGTTCTCCCCGTGTCCGCGTGGGTTTCCTCCGGGTGCTCCGGTTTCCCCCACAGTCCAAAGACATGCAGGTTAGGTTAACTGGTGACTCTAAATTGACCGTAGGTGTGAATGTGAGTGTGAATGGTTGTCTGTGTCTATGTGTCAGCCCTGTGATGACCTGGCGACTTGTCCAGGGTGTACCCTAGCCTGGCTAACGCGACTTCAAAGCTCTGCGAGCATTTGGTCTGGCCAAGCTATTAAGCCAAACCGTTTCCCAAAGCGCGTGGTTGACCCGCCTCCCTGAAATGCCTCAGTTTGCTACTGGTCGAAGCCAGAAAAGGCTGTGATGAAGCTTAAACCAATCACATCACTCTTTCTTCTGATGTATGCAACGCGACGGGGCTAACTGGTAGATTAAACTCTTACCGAAGCCGGTCGGGAGCAAGGCGAAAACGTCCTTCCTTTCAATAAATACCTCCAGGGCTGCTCTTTGCTCCGTTTTCAATGAGAACTTCCCGTTGAATGCTTTCAAGATAGCATGATTCTGTAAACAATCTATGGCTTCCGGTCGCAGTTCTACTACGTCACTGCCTTGAACACGCCTCTACCCAGGCCCGTTGGAGATGCTCAAAGTTGATTGGCTCCCGATTTTTCGGGAGCTTGGAAATGCTGTAGATAGCCTGCCTGGCCAGACTAAGCTCGGAACAGGCCCTCGTGTTGCGTCACGCTTAGGATGGGCGGGCCCAGGCTAGGTGACCCCGCCTTTCACCCGTAGTCAGCTGGGATAGGCTCCAGCTTGCCTGCGACCCTGTAGAACAGGATAAAGCGGCTAGAGATAATGAGATGAGATAAGTTTGTGAACTTTGTTATGTAGATAGATCTGTTTTTATTTTTATTATTTATTTATTCCTGTCCTAAGTATGATTGATGAATGAATCCTGAGTATGGCTGATGCTGCTGTAACTTGTAATTTCCTGCAAAGGATCATTAAAGTATCTTAAATATCATGTACAAATCAGGTCATTTACACTTACCTCGGACCAGAGGTGTCACAAGGAGAGCCTTTCCTTTTGCGTGACTCCGGGGTGACAGGGTCAAGGGCACTCTCTCCTGAGGCACTCATGTTGAGCTTATGCAAAGCTGTAGGAGAGAAAAGGGGTTCAGATGAGCACGGAATACAATCCCAACTAGACTACACGAAAGTATTTGATTCATACAGTGTCTTGCAAAAGTATTCATCCCCCTTGGTGTTTGTCCTGTTTTGTCGCATTACAAGCTGTAACTAAAATGGATTTTTGGAAGGTTAGCGCCATTTGATTTACACAACATGCCTACCGCTTTAAAGGCGCAAATTATTGTCTGATTGTGACACAAACAGTAATTAAGATGAAAAAACAGAAATCTGGAGTGTGCATAAGTATTCACCCCCTTTCGTATGAAACCCCTAAATAAGAGCTGCTCCAACCAATTCACTTCATAAGTCACATCATTAGTTGATTAAGATCCACCTGTGTGCAATCAAAGTGTCACATGATCTGTCACATGATGTCTGTATAAATCAACCTGTTCTGGAAGGACCCTGACTCTGCAACACTACTAAGCAAGCAACCTGAAAACCAAGCAGTACCCCAAACAGGTCAGAGACAAAGTTGTGGAGAAGTATAGATCAGGGTTGGGTTATAAAAAAATATCCCAAACTTTGAATATCCCAGGGAGCACCATTAAATCCATTATAGCACAATGGAAAGAATATGGCACCACTGCAAACCTGACAAGAGAAAAAACGCCCACCAAAAATCACAGACCGGGCAAGGAGGGCATTAATCAGAGACGCAACAAAGACACCAAAGATAACACTGAAGGAGCTGCAAAGATCCACAGCGGAGATGGGAATATCTGTCCATAGGACCACTTTAAAGTGCATATCACGGGTAAATTCAGGAGCAAGATCAATGTAATTCTCCTATTTTATATTAAACTTTGGTCAAATATCTGTAACATTCTGCATTCTCTGCAATTTTTGTACCTTGCGCAATACCGGAAAAATTCAGTTGAAATCGAGCCATTTGAGGCGAATTGGTCCGCCTCTGAAAAAACTCGGCGTTTGGATTCCCCGGCAAACATTGTTTTTCGTGACGTCGCGTGCGGGACGCCTCCCTGTGAATCCTACGTCAGCGCTGGTTTGTTTATGAGAAAACGACCTGGTGGTTTTCTGCAAATTTCTTCAACGTTATCGCGTAATTATTAAAATGGTTAACAGATGTATCGTAGGAGGGTGTAGCAACGGCAATCTTGATGGGATTAGTACTCATCGTTTCCCAAAAGACCGGACAATGAGAGAGAAATGGGAGCGCTTGGTCTACACAGGCTGTGCACTGAAACCGTGCAAAGCTCTCACAGCCTGCTGGCGCTTCCGCAGGTAACGTCACGAATCTGGCTCCAGACTCCCTTGGGATTTTTCCAGATTTTAGTTTTTAGTTTATTTAGTTTAGTTGAAACAGGGACCATGCACAAGAGTCATTGGTTACAAAAGTAAGAAGATGGCTTGCGCCAGATTATAGCTAAAAAGTTAATTTCTATCTGCAGTCCCTAGGCAGGTAAAACAAATACAAACAAAATACATGAAAATAAGAGCAGCCATAGGTGCACAAATGCATGTGCGCAGACACACACACACAATCAGTTAAGAATTAAGACATAAGATATATAATTGCAGCATTACATAATATGATTAATGTTGACAAGACTGGTTGTCTTTTGTTCTGTGTTTTGAGATAAGTTTGTGAACTTTGTTATGTAGATAGATCTTTGATGTGTTTTGTTATTTTAGTTTTTTCTGCTGTAGACAGATGGCCTTGTGCAAAATTACCCTTCTGGATGAGTGTGTAAAGGGACATACTTTCATATAAAAAAAACCAAACAAAATTGGTCCAGGATATGCACTTTAAGCTGTACACTTCACAGAGTGGGGCTTTATGGAAGAGTGGCCAGAAAAAAGCTATTGCTTAAAAAAAAAAAAAAAATCATCATGTTTGGAGTTTGCCCAACAGCATGCGGCAGACTCCCCCAAACACATGGAAGAAGATTCTCTGGTCAAATGAGAGTAAAATCGATCTTTTTGGCCATCATGAGAAACGCCGCGTGTGGTGCAAACCCAACATCCTGAGAGCACCATTCCTACAGTGAAGCATGGTGGTGGCAGCATCATGCTGTGGGGATGTTTTTCATCTGCAGGGACAGGAAAGCTGGTCAAGACTGAAGGAAAGATGGATGGCACTAAATACAGGGCAATTCTGGAGGAAAACCTGTTTGAGTCAGCTAGAGGTCTGAGACCGGGATGAAGGTTCACATTCCAGCAGAGCAATGACCCGAAACATACTGCTAAAGCTACACTGGAGTGGTTTAAAGGGAAACTTTAAATGTCTTGGAATGGCCGAACAAAGCCCAGACCTCAATCCAATTGAGAATCTGTGGCATAACTTGGAGATTGCTGTACACCAACGCAACCCATCTAACTTGAAGGAGTTGGAGCAGTTTTGCCTTGAGGAATGGGCAAAAATCCCAGTGCCTAGATGTGCTAAGCTAATAGAGACATACCCCAAGAGACTTGCAGCAAAAGGTAGCTCTACAAAGAATTGACTCTGGGGGGTGAATACCTATGCACACTCCAGATTTCTGTTTTTTCATCTTAATTATTGTTTGTGTCACAATAAAACAACAATTTGCACCTTTAAAGTGGTAGGCATGTTGTGTAAATCAAATGGTGCTAACGCCCCAAAAATCCATTTTAATTCCAGCTTGTAATGCAGCAAAACAGGACAAACACCAAGAGGGATGAATACTTTTGCAAGACACTGTGCAAGCTGAGGGTCGGAGGCCAGTGAAGCTATGAATAAAGACCGAATTACACATCATTTCCATCAGAAATATAATCACCCAGCCAAATCAGGAAGCTCAATGATCACACTGAAATCAGTCAACTTCACACTACACACAGCCCGAGGTGACTGCTTTATTTACACTGACGGCTCAATCATGAACAAAAAGCCGCTCTGATCCATGGCTCTGTCCAGCCGTGAAGGCGTCCAACTCATGATTGTGGAATCTGGACTCGTCAGGCAAATGTGAGAGCACCACATGGGAATGAAGAAGCAGAGACACAGCAGCAGCACCGGAAGGTCATTTGTGGGTTAAATGCTCCACTGATACAGGACGTGCTTCTCTGGGTTGAGGGGAGCTGCGACATTCCATTAAAAATGAGAACAGTCTTAAGCTTTTCCTAACTCAGGCCTATTTTGTAGCATCCATGTCGGGCAGCACACACAGCCCACACATCTCCGACTGCTGTTCTGAGAGTCTGCAGAGCTTTCACAGACAACTCCAGAAAGGAATGCTTAGATTAACCAGGACCAGGTTTCCTCTTCATAAATCAGCTGAACCATGAGAAACCGATGGTTTGGTGCTGCATGGATCTCCGAGGAGTGTCAGAAACAGAACTGTAATACGTCTTATAATTAACAATTATTATACAGTGGTGCTTGAAAGTTTGTGAACCCTTTAGAATTTTCTATATTTCTGCATAAATATGACCGAAAACATCATCAGATTTTCACACAAGTCCTAAAAGTAGATAAAGAGAACCCAGTTAAACAAATGAGACAAAATTATTATACTTGGTCATTTATTTATTGAGGAAAATGATCCAATATTACACATCTGTGAGTGGCAAAAGTATGTGAACCTTTCCTTTCAGTATCTGGTGTGACCCCCTTGTGCAGCAATAACTGAAACTAAACATTTCCGGTAACTGTTGATCAGTCCTGCACACCGGCTTGGAGGAATTTTAGGCCGTTCCTCCGTACAGAACAGCTTCAACTCTGGGATGTTGGTGAGTTTCCTCACATGAACTGCTCGCTTCAGGTCCTTCCACAACATTTCGATTGGCTTAAGGTCAGGACTTTGACTTGGCCATTCCAAAACATTAACTTTATTCTTCTTTAACCATTCTTTGGTAGAACGACTTGTGTGCTTAGGGTCAGTGTCTTGCCGCATGACCCACATTCTCTTGAAATTCAGTTCATGGACAGATGTCCTGACATTTTCCTTTAGAATTCACTGGTATAATTCAGAATTCATTGTTCCATCAATGATGGCAAGCCGTCCTGGCCCAGATGCAGCAAAACAGGCCCAAACCATGATACTACCACCACCATGTTTCACAGATGGGATAAGGTTCTTGTGCTGGAATGCAGTGTTTTCCTTTCTCCAAACATAACGCTTCTCATTTAAAGCAAAAAGTTCTATTTTGGTCGCATCTGTCCACAAAACATTTTTCCAATAGCCTTCTGGCTTGTCCACGTGATCTTTAGCAAACTGCAGACAAGCAGCAATGTTCTTTTTGGAGAGCAGTGGCTTTCTCCTTGCAACCCTGCCATGCACACCATTGTTGTTCAGTGTTCTCCTGATGGTGGACTCATGAACATTTAACATTAGCCAGTGTGAGAGAGGCCTTCAGTTGCTTAGAAGTTACCCTGGGGTCCTTTCTGACCTCGCCGACTATTACATGCCTTGCTGTTGGAGTGATCTTTGTTGGTCGACCACTCCTGGGGAGGGTGTAACAATGATCTTGAATTTACTCCATTTGTACACAATCTGTCTGACTGTGGATTGGTGGAGTCCAAACTCTTTAGAGATGGTTTTGTAACCTTTTCCAGCCTGATGAGCATCAACAACGCTTTTTCTGAGGTCCTCAGAAATCTCCTCTGTTCGTGCCATGATACGCTTCCACAAACATGTGTTGTGAAGATCAGACTTTGATAGATCCCTGTTCTTTAAATAAAACAGGGTGCCCACTCACACCTGATTGTCATCCCATTGATTGAAAACACCTGACTCTAATTTCACCTTCAAATTAACTGCTAATCCTAGAGGTTCACATACTTTTGCCACTCACAGATATGTAATATTGGATCATTTTCCTCAATAAATAAATGACCAAGTATAATATTTTTGTCTCATTTGTTTAACTGGGTTCTCTTTATCTCCTTTTAGGACTTGTGTGAAAATCTGATGATGTATTCGGTCATATTTATGCAGAAATACAGAAAATTCTAAAGGGTTCACAAACTTTCAAGCACTACTGTATGTTATACAAGGTCTTTCTGGTAAAATCGTGCGCTCTGATTGGTTCCTTGTTGGGTAGAATTTTCCCGTAATGCCCGTGGACGATTACGGACTTTCTTTCCAAGGCAGCAGCTTTGCAAAAAAACAACGACAAAGAAGGATGAATTGGAAATCAAAACGGAATCAAAAGTGGCCGAAACACAAAAGACAAAACGAGAGTCACAGAGTTATTCAAGAAATGAGCAACAGAAAGCATTCATTAAACTGCTCACTGCTAACAGAAATTCACTTTTGAAACTGCTAGCTGTTTATTCTGCATGTTACAAATATGACGTGACTGAAAGCAGTGTCACGCCTCATTATAATGATCATCTGTTTTAATCTTAGAAATTAAAAAAAAAAGTCAGAT
Organism: Neoarius graeffei; assembly: GCF_027579695.1. Lineage (NCBI taxonomy): Eukaryota > Metazoa > Chordata > Actinopteri > Siluriformes > Ariidae > Neoarius > Neoarius graeffei. The sequence goes on along the minus strand of NC_083570.1, from coordinate 41,059,472 downwards.
AATAAACTCATTCACCTCGATTGCTTGGTCTTTACGGGAAAACATCAGACCGAGGTCTTTTTGTACACGGCTTGGTCTGTACTGCCAAGCCCTCGGTCTGATATTTTCCCGTAAAGACCGAGCACTCGGTTCATAAGTCATTATTATTTGCTGAAGGCGAGGTGAATACTGGTGAATAATAACGGAGATGAAGTCGAGGTTATTATTCACCGATATTCACTGAGCCCGAGGTGGATAATTGTTTTAGTCTAAATACACAAGTGATTTTTTAAATCGCATTAAAAAAATCAGTTATTTCAAACTTCAAAAGCTGCATGCAAATGTAATAACTGCGCAGTACAGACTTGTGTCACTTATCTCTGCCAAGTCACATAAAATACTTTGGAAATAGATCAAATAAAAAATAAACCACAATTCCACCTTACCTTTGAACAGATTCAGACCAAATTTTTTTGCATCTTTTGTGCTTTTAGGAAGAGCGTTTTCTTTCATAATTTATAATTCTTCCTCACTTACGGTGATGAAGCGACTGGCCGCCATTTTGCTGAGTTGCTCAGGGTGATTATCAGGAAATAATCTGAATCTCTCGACCAATCAGCGCACACGATTTCCTATAAAATCACTTGCGTATTTATACTAAATTGTCATAGGTCTTGTAATTGTGACCTTCAGTCCTATAAGGTGTCTCCCATTCATTCTTCACCCAGACAGACCTGAAAACACCAATGATCTTAAAATTATCTGGTCAAGCAGCAATTTTTTATAAGATTATCAACATCGTGCACACGCACACACACACGACAGTGTTTCAGGGCTATTACAGGTTTAAAAAAAAAAAAGAAAGAAAAACAGATCCACTGTGAGCTACTGCTCACTTGCGTATCGCCGCACTCTCGCTTGTATCAGAATGCAAGCGATCGAAGGAATAGGACGCTTATTTAAATGTTGACTTCAGCAAATAATTAACCCTGAAACAAGTGAGTAAAGAGCAGCGTCGCTCCCCAGGGATTTCACATAGCATCCTGCTACACTGGCATTTTGAAATAGCATTTTGCTTCTTGAAACAACGTCAAATTCACTGTATAATCGATTTATAAAATTAACCCAGATCGCATCATATTTATACCATGATGCTATAAGGCCCTGGGGAGAACATTTGTTGTGTCTCATTGTCTGAATACTTACATATGAGTACAAACCATTCACAAATCATTTTTTTAAAATCTTTTCAACCATTTGTTGATTAACATGTCATTTAGATGGAAAGACAGGGGAATACAGGGTTCATCTGAATCCACTGGTTCCAATGACAGAAATAGTCATTTACACAATTAAACACCATCACATCCAAGAGAAAAAGTTGTCCATATTAATCTGCTAGTCCAAAAAAAAAGTTACAAAACTTTTGTAAATCCACGCTATATGTTTTGTAAGTACATTCAGTCGGTAAACAGGAAGTCGGTGTGCAACAGACCTGAAAACGGTCTACACGGTATAGAACCCCAAGCTGAAGTTCGGTACCAAATATCAAGCAGTTGTGATTCGTAGTTGCTGAGAAAAGTGTTACGAAAATTTTGTAAATCCACCCTATATGTTTCATAAACACATTCAGTTGGTAAACTGGAAGTCGATGTGCGACAGACCTGAAAACGGTCTACACTAGGGGTTTTCAAAGTGTGAGAGAGTCAGCCCCCCCCAGAGAGCAAATAAACAACAGCGCCCCCCCTTTACAATTTTTGTTACTGCTATACTTAAATGTTCCATTCGTATTTTAAAAAAATGGTTGTTGTACACTTTTATTTTTTTCTTTTACACATTTTAAACATCTGTGCTTTTTAAAAACCTTTTTTTTTACACATTTTAAACATCTGTGCTTTTTAAAACCTCTTTTTTACACATTTTAAACATCTGTGCTTTTTAAAAACCTTTTTTTTACACATTTTAAACATCTGTGCTTTTTAAAACCTCTTTTTACACATTTTAAACATCTGTGCTTTTTAAAAACCTCTTTTTTTACACATTTTAAACATCTGTGCTTTTTAAAAACCTTTTTTTTTTTACACATTTTAAACATCTGTGCTATTTTAAAACCTCTTTTTTTACACATTTTAAACATCTGTGCTTTTTTAAAACCTCTTTTTTACACATTTTAAACATCTGTGCTTTTTAAAAACCTTTTTTTTTACACATTTTAAACATCTGTGCTTTTTAAAACCTCTTTTTTTACACATTTTAAACATCTGTGCTTCTTAAAAACCTTTTTTTTACACATTTTAAACATCTGTGCTATTTTAAAACCTCTTTTTTTTACACATTTTAAACATCTGTGCTTTTTAAAACCTCTTTTTTTACACATTTTAAACATCTGTGCTATTTTAAAACCTCTTTTTTACACATTTTAAACATCTGTGCTTTTTAAAACCTCTTTTTTACACATTTTAAACATCTGTGCTTTTTAAAAACCTTTTTTTTTTTTACACATTTTAAACATCTGTGCTATTTTAAAACCTCTTTTACACATTTTAAACATCTGTGCTTTTTAAAACCTCTTGTTTTACACATTTTAAACATCTGTGCTTTTTAAAAAAAAAAACATCTTGTTTTACACATTTTAAACATCTCATAGCATCGTTAGCTAGCACCTCTTGGCAGACAACACACTGTGGCAGTGGAGCATCTTCAGATCCAGTCCATGAAAATCCAAACTTTAAATAATCGTGGTCATACTTCCTTCTTTTTTTGCTTGGCCCAGACTCTGTCTCCTCACTAACTGTAGCTTTAGGTACTAAAAATCGATCCATTTTGTCTCTGGTAAAGGCTAGCTGAAGTTCGCTAAATGTCCGCAATAGTAACTTATTCTGGTTTATTTTTCCTCACGTTGCGCCCCCCCGGAAGAACTCTGGCGCCCCCTAGGGGAGGCGCGCCCCACACTTTGAAAAGCCCTGGTCTACATGGTATAGAACCCCAAGCTGAAGTTTGGTACCATGTACCAAGTGGCTATGATTTGTAGTTGCTGAGAAAAACAGTGTTTCGGACAGAGGTAAACCAGTATTAAACACCCCCTCCTTCAGAGCTTGGGTATTTAAAAAAAAAAAAAACACCTCAGAATTTCCAGAATTAAATAGTCAAACTCTGGTGGACTATATAGTGAGTTCGCCATTTTGTAGTGCTGTCCAAATGTATAGTGAGAATTATTACACCCTATATAGAGGATTCAAAGTATCCCACAAGGCACCGTGAAAAGTAGTGTACAACCGATGGTCACTAACCAAGCAACAGATACCATCATGCACTGCGGTCGCGCTGAAAGGGAGGGGAGGGGCAGGAGGGTGTTGGGATGAATGGACAGAGGAAGAAACGCGTTATAAACGGAGTACAGTTAAAAATAGTAAGGGAATAGAAAAAAGCTCAAATAGAATAAGAGATAAAATACAAGAATAAACTAGAAAAGCACTCGGAGAGCGCAGACCTCCGCCAAGAATCCTTTAAAAAATTCCGGGATCCAGAAGGTGATCCGGATCACCGCCAAAATTTAATGGATGTTACTTGTGCCCAGTCACACCTCTGGGAAAAATTTCAGAGCAATCCGTTCATAGCTTTTTACCGTAATGTTGCTAACAGACAAACCAACAAACAAACAAACCAACGCTACCGAAAACATAACCTCCTTGGTGGAGGTAAAAAGTTCCAGTGCAGAGCGAGGAAATCATCAAAAAGCCTCAAATTTGATTGAATAAAAGGCAGCGGCAAAGAAGAAAGGATTCAGCCTTGATTTAAAAGAACTGAAAGATGCAGCAGAGACAACGTACTTTGTATTTATTAATGTGGGAAATACGTTCGGTATGACATGGATTTATCACAACAAATACTGTACACGCGTGTATTGATTATTTTGAAAACCCACCAGCCGACTGATCTGGCACGTTTTAATTGTGCGACAGTAATGACGGTGCGATGGAGTAGTGTCCGAAAGCGTTTTTTTTTTTTTCCATTTTACCAATGAGCTCACTATATAGTCCTCTATATAGAATTCCCTATATAGTGAGTAGGCAGTTGTGAACAAGTGAGCAATTTCAGACACAGTCCATATTTACAATTTTAAAAAAAAAAGTAGTCTTTCCTCTTTTTTTTTTAACCTATAGTAGCCCTAATATGCCATCATACATACAACCCCGATTCCAAAAAAGTTGGGACAAAGTACAAATTGTAAATAAAAACGGAATGCAATAATTTACAAATCTCAAAAACTGATATTGTATTCACAATAGAACATAGACAACATATCAAATGTCGAAAGTGAGACATTTTGAAATTTCATGCCAAATATTGGCTCATTTGAAATTTCATGACAGCAACACATCTCAAAAAAGTTGGGACGGGGCAATAAGAGGCTGGAAAAGTTAAAGGTACAAAAAAGGAACAGCTGGAGGACCAAATTGCAACTCATTAGGTCAATTGGCAATAGGTCATTAACATGACTGGGTATAAAAAGAGCATCTTGGAGTGGCAGCGGCTCTCAGAAGTAAAGATGGGAAGAGGATCACCAATCCCCCTAATTCTGTGCTGACAAATAGTGGAGCAATATCAGAAAGGAGTTCGACAGTGTAAAATTGCAAAGAGTTTGAACATATCATCATCTACAGTGCATAATATCATCAAAAGATTCAGAGAATGTGGAAGAATCTCTGTGTGTAAGGGTCAAGGCTGGAAAACCATACTGGGTGCCCGTGATCTTCGGGCCCTTAGACGGCACTGCATCACATACAGGCATGCTTCTATATTGGAAATCACAAAATGGGCTCAGGAATATTTCCAGAGAACATTATCTGTGAACACAATTCACCGTGCCATCCACCGTTGCCAGCTAAAACTCTATAGTTCAAAGAAGAAGCCGTATCTAAACATGATCCAGAAGCGCAGACGTCTTCTCTGGGCCAAGGCTCATTTAAAATGGACTGTGGCAAAGTGGAAAACTGTTCTGTGGTCAGACGAATCAAAATTTGAAGTTCTTTATGGAAATCAGGGACGCCGTGTCATTCGGACTAAAGAGGAGAAGGACGACCCAAGTTGTTATCAGCGCTCAGTTCAGAAGCCTGCATCTCTGATGGTATGGGGTTGCATTAGTGCGTGTGGCATGGGCAGCTTACACATCTGGAAAGACACCATCAATGCTGAAAGGTATATCCAGGTTCTAGAGCAACATATGCTCCCATCCAGAGGACGTCTCTTTCAGGGAAGACCTTGCATTTTCCAACATGACAATGCCAAACCACATACTGCATCAATTACAGCATCATGGCTGCGTAGAAGAAGGGTCCGGGTACTGAACTGGCCAGCCTGCAGTCCAGATCTTTCACCCATAGAAAACATTTGGCGCATCATAAAACGGAAGATACGACAAAAAAAGACCTAAGACAGTTGAGCAACTAGAATCCTACATTAGACAAGAATGGGTTAACATTCCTATCCCTAAACTTGAGCAACTTGTCTCCTCAGTCCCCAGACGTTTACAGACTGTTGTAAAGAGAAAAGGGGATGTCTCACAGTGGTAAACATGGCCTTGTCCCAACTTTTTTGAGATGTGTTGTCATGAAATTTAAAATCACCTAATTTTTCTCTTTAAATGATACATTTTCTCAGTTTAAACATTTGATATGTCATCTATGTTCTATTCTGAATAAAAATGGAAGTTTCAAAATTCCATAATCATTGCATTCCGTTTTTATTTACAATTTGTACTTTGTCCCAACTTTTTGGAATCGGGGTTGTATATAATAATACAAATTTAGATTTTTTTGTTGTTGTTGTTGTTGTATTCCTGCTTATTCTGCACTGACCTCAACACTGCAGGCGCTCATCTATTTTCCACCGATCCCACCACTGGTCCTCTTGCAGACAAAATCAATTAAAGGAAATAAACATACTGTAACATGGCTGTTGGTGCCAAACAGGTCAGAGTTTCTGAAAAAAAAAAAATGCTGATCTCCTGGGATTCGACAGTCTATCGAGTTTATACAAAAAACAAAAGAAACATCCAGTGAGCATCCAGAGGTCAGGATTAGCGATCTGGCCAGGTAGGCGACAACAGCACCATGATCAACCACTCTTGACAACCGTGGTGGACAGAAAAGCATCTCAACATGTCAAACCTTGCAGTATATGGGCTACAACAGCAGAATACCACAGGTTCTGAGGTTACAGTTGAAACAGACTCACCCACACCTGAGCGAAGAGGACTGGAAAAAGGCCGATGGCATTAAACCGAAGTAAACTTCCATATTAGTGCGGAAATGGTGGAGGGTGGAGTGACAAACCACGGCATCAATTCAAACTGGGGTGGGGCAGGACTTTTCATTCCCAGCCAAGTAAATATATTATATAATAATATCCCTCATCAAAAAAATTTCCATGTAGGGATTGGTCAAGGATGGCTCACGTGACATCAAATAGTTCCACCATTGGTTAAGCAATGTATCTTGTGATGTCAAAAAAAAAAAAGATGTGATGTGAGTCAGTCATGGTATATCCTGGATATTGCTGGGTTTCATGTGACGTCACATCCGCCTCATTAGTTATTCAAAACATTAGCCGGTGGTCTACCAAAGCTCAGTTGACAAAGCGTTTGTACGGAGAAGGCGCATTGACTGGCATGAAAAATGCCTTACGCTTGCGTTGTTTTAGGTTGTTCAGATCGATCAAACCGTGAAACTGATAAAAGTTTCTTCAGGGTTCCCCGTGAACTAATAAAAAAGGGTGAACGAACACAGGATTTCACAAAAAGACGTGGAGAAAGGTGGCTTTCGAACCTCTCACTGAAATCGAAGGGAGCCGAGTCGAAGCACGCTCGAGTTTGCAGTGATCACTTGGTGAAAGGTTTGTATCTCCCCCTCAGCTACTGTATGTCCTTAGTGTTTTCCAAGTACTTTTCTTGCTATGTGTTGTTATTTTACGGTACTTTTTTTAGTCACGAAGCGCTAAAGTCCTCAGCTGTTTCTTTGTTTACTCCTCACAAAGTCCATATGCGTGAAGGTCGCGACAAAATTCTTCCCCAGCCGTACAGTTACAATGCGCCGTGATCACTTCTCCGTCTTGTTTTACTAAGATCCAGGGTCCGGTTTCACTAAAGTTGTTTAGACTGGTCTATGGGTTAAGATTGGTCTTAAGTTTCTTTATAGACCAGTCTAATGCAAGTAAGACAGTTTCACAAAAGTTAAGACTAATTTTTTAAGTCTAATTTTAGGCTTAAAAAGTAAGACACCCTCCCCCCCAGTCTAATATGGGTCTAAGGGCTATAAAATTTAATTTAAAAAAAAACCAGTCAAGCCATAAGTGCCATTAATGTCAATAACTACAAGAAAGCTTGAAATGTTAAGGCAGTGAAGTACATTGCAAGTATGTAATACACAAATTTAGGCTATTATAATCTAACTATAAAGTATTCAATAAAGAACAAACAGTGTAATGCCAGCTTATTCATTTTATTACTTATAAATATATATAAATAATATAAATATCAATTCATTTATGCATATAATTACATCACCACTCATCACTTATCTCTCTCTCTCATACACTCACTCACACACACACATTACTACATCACTCCTCCATCTGCGCGAGTCTCTTCAATTTAAGTTGCAGTCTTTCCTTTTGGTAGGCTCTTCGTGTAGTGTCACATCCGCGCAGGTACTGGGTGATGACAACTCCGAGGGTGAAGGAGCCTCAGCTTCAACGTTGCTAGCAACGTTGCTAAGGGAGTTGCTGCTGGGTCTGGCGAAGCCGGTTACTCCGCTCTCCTTTCCTCCTTTCACTCCCCAGAATAAGGGCGACTCGTCACCATAAATGTTGATGACCATTTCGGTGGCTACTTTTAGTTTCTTCAAACCCCCTCCTCCAGTGGGGGTGTTTTTACGCACGGCAGCAACATCTCTTCTCGCAGATGGATTAACGCTATTCACAGACGACGTTATTTTTCCCCACACTTCATGTTTTTTCTTATTGCTACATTCTTCGCTGAATTTGCCTAATAAAACGTCTTTGTAGGAATTAAATTCCTCTAATATAGCCAGATTTTCCGAGTGGCTAAACGGCACTGAACGACCACTGTGTCCGCCATTTTTTTTGTTTTGAAAAGAGTCTTAAAATACCCACAGTCCTTTGCAGCATAGTACGACTTAAGATAGTCTGAGTCTTAACTGCTTTGTGCAACAGTATTTGTTAGACGTCTATGCTAAGCCCGACTATACCCGCTGTCCAAGTTAAAGTCATAGTCTAACTTAGTGAAACCGGCTGCTGGTCTTTAAAGGGGTTTCTGATGATCTTTATGAATGATTTACCTGAGAGATAAGAGCCGACACAAGTGAGAACCAAGCCAACTGTTGATTGTTTACACTTCAACTTGCAGCGCTTCGTTGTAAAGATGTGAACGAAAAGCTTAAAAAAAAAATACACGGGCAAAAACAATCCAGGATTCATTCGGCAGCGACTCGATAGCGAGGTCCTTTAGCCAGCCACATACAAAAAAAGTTGTAAGCCTCCATACTCTTCCACACTTTCATCTGTTTTGCGGTGTAGAAGGACGTCTGCAACACCGGATAGTTCGAGATGTCGGGGAACTCGACTGAAGGCTAGTTTGAGATCGTATGACAAATCCTTCTTTCCCAGACTGTAGGGATCGATTCCATTGCACATAGCAATCTTCTGAATATATCTAAAGCGAGCAGTGGCTTCTAGATTACGAGCGTACTCTGATAACTTATCGCTAGTTGTTTGCACTACGGCAGCCGTTTAGACCGCCAGCTATTTCACTTCCGGTAAAACCGCTAAGAAAAGTCACGTGACTGAAACCCAGCAATACCATGAACTGACGTCACAATATCAAGCTAGACAGCCGACTCGAATCACAGCTGTGGCTCCGCGAGCGTTTCTGGGTGTGTAGATCTACGCATCATGATCATACCTAAAAAGGAAAGCGATAGCATGGTGCATTGCACATGTACAGGTCGAAGGTCGCTCCGACGTAAACAACAAACATGGCAGCGAGTTTATGCCGAGATTCAATCTTAACACTTTTTGTTTGGAATTTTTTTTTTTTTGATGAGGGATATAAATCTATCAAATATACCATGCACTGAGGCGCACCGGGAATTATGGATTGTCTTCGGTGACCAGCGGAATACTATTCAGTCACCTCAGAGAATCCATGATTTCAACCGGAGCCTCTCAGTGCATGGTAGATTTGATTAATATGTCTGTACGGGACCATCAGACTGTTATAAACGTGTTTCCACTGTCTGTGATCAAATAAAAAAATGTTTATTAGTTGATTATTAATGCTTCAGTCATATGTTAAGCCCACCACTGCTTCACATTTGGACACAAGCTGAGCGAAAATCAAACCTTAAAGCTCATAGGCAGCGGTTTTAATTTTATGCACATTTGAAACTTAATATGTTAAAAAACCCTCTGTAATTTTCTTCTGGTCCCAAGAAGGATCGTTAATAAATAATTAAAATAAGTTAGTGCGGATCGCGGCGAATTTCTGCTCGGTGATTTCCGTGACCACTCGGCACGTGACGTCATTCAAGACAAACAAACCGCTTGAGTTGTGTCCACTTCCGTTTACTTGCATTGCTGTTCGGCTTGAGTGCAGACGTGCATTCGGGAATTTCCAAAGAAAAAAAACCCCATGCCTTATTGTTGTGCAGTGAACTGTAACAACGGGAGCGGTTCAGGAAGAAGTTTTTGCCTTTTTCCAGGACAAGAGAAGAGGCGGAGCGAGCGGGTTGGCTTTTTCCAAAAAAAGAGAAGAGGCGGAGAGAGTGGATTGTGCGTGTGAAGTCAGAGGGTTGGCTTTTTCCGGAAGAGGAGACGAGGCAGAGAGAGTGGATTGTGCGCGTGAAACAAAATTAAGCAGTCAAAGAAGAAACGGAGCAGCAACACTCAAGCAAAAAGGAGAACATTTTTGGAGGTAAACATTTTTACTTTTGCTTGCAATTGACGAGTCAAGAGTCCTGAGGGATCCTGTACTATCATTGTGGAAATGAGACAAAGGGATATTTCCTGGCTTAGAGTCGGCTAGAAATAGTATAATGCCGCGGATGGCAGGCTAATGTGGCCTACTGGAGCACTGTCCAGTAATCGTTCCCTATATCCACTAGGGAGGCGGTTTAATTATTCTTCAAAAGGGCTCTTATTTAGTATTACGACGAAAGTAGGAATTTATCATAACTACCAGGATAAATCGTTTGGGCGCGAGTTTTGTTGAGGTCCAGGGTCACCGCGATCAGAGTCGGCCGAGTCGCCGTCCGATTCCGAGGCTGCACGGTCAAACCAGTGAGCCACATTCACCGATTGCTTCGCAATGGCCATAGGTTCAGACATGTATGGTTTCACCTCTCGATATTCAATTTGGAGACTTCCTGCTTCAAAATCACTATCGCTTTCAGACATTTTACACAACCTCTCACGACCAAAGTGCGTACACGTGTGCTCGGTTCGCAGGTAAACACAGAGCTGCTCCCGGTCTGTTTGGCTTGAATGACGTCACGACAACGGCCCCCTGGCGGTGAAAGCGCGCATAAGTCAGATGTAAACAAACCTTCGGAAATTGGGCAAAACAGTATATTTTAACCGTTTTATTCAATTTTAGGGAGCAAATTAGACACCAGGAGGATTGAATTCGCTTTTTGGGTCGTTCTTCTAGACAGTAAGTTGGTATTCTACGTTTCACCTCCGACCCTTGCCTATGGCCTGTAAAGCTAGACTGCCTTTCAGATTTTTCAAGTGTAGGTCATAAAAAGAATTTTCCCCGACACTTGGTTATTTTTGTTTAGTGGACCGACAGCTACTGAATTTGAATCACAGACTTCCAATTTTATTATTTTTTTTAAAATAGAACAAATTAACGAATTTATCTCCACATAGCCCGAAACTCTCCTCTGCTATTTTTTTCCTGCTTCACCATGATGCAATACAAGATACTACATCATGCGGTGGGCTTTCCCTGTTCGCGCAAGGCATTGTGGGATACAAATTTGAAACAGGAGAGGAAAATGGAGGACGTGAGGGCGCGAATGAAGTGTGAAAGACCGACTCCAGTAACGGAAAGTGAGAAGAAAAGACGTTATGTTATATACAAAGGAAAGGAAATGCAGGGCCAAACTAATAAATATCGATGCTCAGCGAGCACCTCTGTATGATCAGCTGTTCGTTGAGCGACAGAATGATGGAACCGTCAGTCTGTGCACAGTCAAAGGTAAACCTGTAGATGGCAGTAATGCAACACTGGATACCAGCTGCTGTAAAACCCAAAAGAAGAAGAAGGTAAACCTGCGCATGCGCACACGGACTTCCTCTGTCTGCTTGACTGCGCAAAGCGAGCGATTTCATGCACATTATTTGCTTGGGAATCACCTCAAATTAAATAACTTCCCAGCCACAGAACGGCCTGGTTTTTGTGAGATATTACAGAAATAAACATACATCACAATAACCAAATTTCAGAGGGAACTAAATTTCACGATTTTACGAAATCGAAAGGCCGTCCAGCTTTAAATATAACTAATTAAAAAGGAAGGAATGTTGCAGTATAAAAGGAGGGTGAGCAGGTCAACGTACAGTAGCTGTAAAAGGAGGCGCTGCAGTGGCTTAGCTGGCGTTAGTCTAGTGGAAAGTTTAGTGCACCGTGTTTAGGATGGAACGCTCCTCAATATTTAGAGACCAGTATGATATGTTTTTATTGTTCCCAGAGGACAAAATCTGGCTTCTCAGGCTATGATCACACTACAGCTCGCGATGGGTTTGCGAATGCTTGGCGATGAAAAATTGGTAGCATCGCCACCAATCGTGTGATGCACGGCGAGTGTTCTCCGAGCTTCACGAATTTTTTTTTTGGTGCGTCTCCGCTTCATGAGCAGCCAAACACGTCACGGAAAATTTCAGTGCATGCATTGAAATTTGGTGGCGATGTTTTCGTCGGCAAACCAAGTGGCGACTACTCGCAGATGGGTTAAGCTCGGGGAAGCGTCGCCACCAAACGCCTCATTTTCATCGAAAACTCATGGCAAAACATCGCAAGATGTAGTGTGACCGTAGCCCAAGTTCGGTTTCCGCAAATCATCTTTTAATGCGGTGGGACGTTTTAGAGCCAGCACGAATTCATTTCACCCAACAAGATGACTTCATGGTGTTCAACTTTCATCATCACATGGATTTCTTGCTGTTGTCATGTTTCAGAGAGACTGGTGACGTCAGATATCATGGCGTCCAATCCTCCATATACAGTTGCAGTCAGAAATATTCAACCCCCTCACCTCAAAAGACATTACAGTGATGTGGATGAAAGATAATGAGAATAAATGACAAAAAAACCTCATTAAACAACAAAAAAAATCTATTGCTACATATTTGAGTTATTTTGACAACAGAAGTTGACTTAACTTTGAAGTTCAAATTAAAAATGTAAATCTTTTAACACGTGCATGGTGCACTATTATTCAACCCCCCCAGTTTCAGTACTTTGTGGAGCATCCTTTAGCTTTTCTAACTTCTCGCAAACGTTTTCGGTAACTGTTGACAAGCTTCTTCCACCTCTCGATTGGAATCTTTGCCCATTCTTCACGTGCAAAAACCTGGAGATCAGCGATGTTTGATGGCTTCCGTGCTGCAACTGCCTTCTTTAAATCCCACCAAAGATTTTCAATCGGATGACTGAGAAGGCCACTCCAGGACGTTCCAAGATCTTTTTCTCAACCAAGCTTTGGTTGACTTGGAGGTGTGCTTCGGATCATTGTCTTGCTGGAAAGTCCATTGATCACCAAGGTTGAATTTGTCAACAGAAGGCATCACGTTCCTCTTTAAAATGGCCTGGGATTTCTGGGAATCCATGATGCCAGGTACACGATCAAGATTGCCAGTTCCTGCTGCAGAAAAACAGCCCCACATCATCAATGACCCACCTCCATGCTTGACTGTGGGGATGGTATTCTTCTGGTCATAATCCTGGTCTTTTGCACGCCAGGCATACCACTGGTCCATATGTCCAAACAGTTCCATTTCGGTTTCATCAGTCCATAGAACTGTCTCCCAAAACTCTGTAGTCTTATCCAAATTCCTCCTGGCATATTCTAGTCAACTTTTGATGTTTTTTGTGGTCAAGAGTAACCGTGAGTTGGCCTAGTGGTTAGCATGTCTGCCTCTCAATCGGGAGATCGCGAGTTCTGCTCACGGTCGGGTCATACCAAAGACCGTCATAAAAATGGTACCTACTGCCGTCTGGCAAGGCACGCTGCAATACAGATGCGAGTGGGGAGTCAAACTCTCGCGTTTACCAGAGGACTAGCCCCCCACTGTAACCCTGGCTATGTAATAGGCGAGAGGCCGAGGGCTACGGAAACGGAGATTGGCGCCGCCCTGTGCGCCACATGGCGTGAGAAGGACTTTGATTTGATGATTGTGGTCAAGAGTGGAGTGCGTCTTGGAGTCCAGCTAGGGCTGTGCGATATATCGAATATACTCGATATATCGCCGAAAATTCTGTGTGAGATGCATAAAATTATTATATCGTAACTATCGAGTATTTTATGGTCATCTTCCGACTTGTGTTTGTTTAAAACCTTTCCCGGTGGTTTTCTCCCTGTCCCTCAGGCAGTAACGTGAGAGGCTGCCTAAGGGTAAAGAAAACAATAACGTCACGCACTCGCCAACCAATCCCGGGCGACATCTCGGTGCTGAAAGGAACTTCCGGGAAGATTTTCTAGTTTCGGTTGTGTTGCCAGATTGAGCGGTTTTAAGTGCATTTTGGCAGGTTTTGAACATATTTTGGGCTGGAAACCGTCAGCAGTATCTGGCAACACTGCCGGCGGGAAGATTTCCTAGTTCCGGTTTACAGCGCTGACTCAGTTTGTGCAATCGCTGGTGTTGCATAGGCTACCGTGTAAGCTCTGGCAATTTCAGCGACACATTAAAAATGGAAGCGGACGAATTGGTTCTTAAAAGAACGAGTAAGGGGTCAGTCATCTGGCATTTTTTGGATATCGCGAGGAGGACGTGGAACAGCAAATGCCAATTTGTAAAGTGTGCAAAAAACCTGTCATCACGAAAGGCAGCAGCACTACAAATATATTCCATCACCTGAAAACTCACCCGGTACAGTATGAAGAGTCTCCTAAACTCCAAACTACTTGCCCACGAGCTAAAACCCCCCACAAGCTAAACAAATGATCATAGCGGCCTCGTTCTCCAAAGCCACCCATATGAGAAAACGAGTCAGAGATGGAGAGCTATAATGGATGCAATCACTAACGTCATTGTCGAAGACATGATCCCAGTTAGTATAGTGGAAAAACCAGGCTTCCAAAAATTACTAAACACACTCGATCCCAAACATGAGTTGCCTGGTCGCACACATTTTACAGAGAAGGCAATAGCGGAATTATACACATCTGAGAGGCAGAGCCAGAAAACACTCAGTTCAAAAGTGTGCAAAGAGAAAAATGATGTTTTGCAGATCTCTCTCTTCTCTCCCTCAATCTCTCTCTCTATTGTGAATGTTCCAGTGGTTCTCAGTAGTCAGGTTAATAGCTTGGAGATCTATTTTTTTAAATAATTTAATGAATGAGCACTTTTCTTATTTAGGCTAAATGTCTCTCAGTGTTGAGCTTGTGCTTTATTGGTTTGAGCTCTGAGCAGCTCTGTATTGTGTTGCCCCTTTGTTGCAAATTTCAAGATTGTTTTTGCAGTTTGTGCCACATCTTTGTTGAATAAAAATAGTCTTATTTCAACTCAATTGTGATTAATCACTAACATGAAAATTTAAAATGTGTTGTTGAAAACCACCTGTAAAGTTAACCAAGAATGTTATTTAATCTGCAGGGATTGTAGTGAAAACAGTAAAGAGTAAAAGTTAGATTTCATGGGGTCCTTTAGAGGAGATTTAAATATATCGAGATCTATATCGTATATCGTGAAATGGAGAAAATGTATCGGGATATTCATTTTTTCCCATATCGCACAGCCCTAAGTCCAGCCATGAAACCCTTGTTTATTCAGTGCACGTCTTATAGTTGCCACTGAAGCACTTGTACCAGCCTTCATCATGTCATCCTGTAGGTGTCTTGCACTCACATGGGGGGTTTTCTTAGTTGTCCTGACTAAGTGGCTAAGGGCCCTTGATGAAATTTTGGGCTTTCTGCCACGGCCACGCAGGTTTGCAGCTGTTCCATAAGTTTTAAACTTCCTTATAATGCTCCCAATGGTGTCTCCATCCATCTCATTATCTGTAGCCGCTTTATCCTGTTCTACAGGGTCGCAGGCAAGCTGGAGCCTGTCCCAGCTGACTACGGGCGAAAGGCGGGGTACACCCTGGACAAGTCGCCAGGTCATCACAGGGCTGACACATAGACACAGACAACCATTCACACTCACATTCACACCTACGCTCAATTTAGAGTCACCAGTTAACCTAACCTGCATGCCTTTGGACTGTGGGGGAAACCGGAGCACCCGGAGGAAACCCACGCGGACACGGGGAGAACATGCAAACTCCGCACAGAAAGGCCCTCGCCGGCTGCTAGGCTCGAACCCGGACCTTCTTGCTGTGAGGCGACAGCACTAACCACTACACCACCCATGGTGTCTCATGGAATGTTCAATTTTTTAGAAATCTTCTTATACCCAAGGCCCTGTAGGTGTGATGAAATAATCTCCTCTTTCAGCTTTTGTGGAAGCTCCTTTGTCTTGGAACTGACCTTGAATACTTTCATAGGTGGGGTTTATATATGCATCACAGTTGAAGCAAATGAAAGATCATTATAGAGTTCCCAAAGGCTTAATTATGTTTCAACTCCACTTTAGGCCATAAAAACTGTCAGAAAGCTTTAAAAACAACAATATTATATACAGGTTGAATAATTGTGACATGGCTATCTTAACAAACTATACTGTTACACACACATACTACATCATGCATTTTCTGTGTTCATTTAATGTATCACTCAACTCATAAAGAAGTCATCCAAAGCATCTTGCTCTTTGAAAAAAACTTGAATGGATAAATCCTTAGGGGTGGCACGGTGGTGTAGTGGTTAGCGCTGTCGCCTCACAGCAAGAAGGTCCGGGTTCGAGCCCCGTGGCCGGCGAGGGCCTTTCTGTGTGGAGTTTGCATGTTCTCCCCGTGTCTGCGTGGGTTTCCTCCGGGTGCTCCGGTTTCCCCCACAGTCCAAAGACATGCAGGTTAGGTTAACTGGTGACTCTAATGCCGCTTTTCCACTACAAACGCGGCTGAGCCGTGCTGGCTGGAAGTGGGTGGACACATTGGGTGGAGTTAGTGAAAGTGGGTGGACGTCAGGTGATGTCGTTAAGCAGCGCAAACAGTGACATCGGTGACAGTGGCGGAACAAGTCAGAGCCGGGCCGGGGGCGGGGCAAATGACCGGGCCCTTTATTAAAGCTCATCATAACATCGTTTTAGGCTACAAAATGTCCGCAACTGCGGTGTTTACCAATTTCAACACTACCGGGTGCAACTATGTTATTTAGTACATCAAGTCCTTCAAACGAACATGTAACTCAGAAACAAAAAACATTAGGATACTGTACATGGCTCATAATAAAACATCAATAGCCTATACTGCGCACATTATTTGAAGGGCATACGAATGAGCGCTCAGAGGTTGCAACGCTGACAGGAAGAGTCAGAAATAAAAGGAGGGCGGTGCAAACCTCACTGAATGCACTGTGTTTACCAATTTCAACACTACGGGGTGCAACTATGTTATTTTGTACATTGAGTCCTTCAAACGAACATGTAACTCAGAAACAAAAAAAACATTAGACGACATACTGTACATGGCTCATAATAAAACATCAATAGCCTACTGCGCGCATTATTTGAAGGGCATACGACGAGCCTTGCGCTCCGTGAACTCATCCACGATGCTCTGTATGTCACTGATTCAGTGACCTTTTAAGCGGTAGTCTCACGACCCGAATAGTAAACAATAAACATGGAGGACATGGAGTCGTTAGTGTTGCTGGTCTCGGTGATGTGGCTTGTTGTCACCGACAACGCGGACAGATACTGGCAAGAGCGTATAGATGAGGCGAGGCGCATAAGGCTTCAGAAATTCTCGTAATTCGTAATTATTATTCTTCCGGGTTTGCGGTGTTTACAGATCCCAGCGCGCTCACGGGGCGTGTGTGGGCATGTGAGGACACTCCTCCTCACCAATCAGTGCACAGGGGAGTGTCTGCTCACGCCCCCAGCCTCAGTCGGCACGGTTTGGCTCGCTTCAGCCCCACTCCAAAACCGTGCGAGTTTTAGGGGCTAAGCAGGGCTGAAACGAGCTGAGTCGTGCTGGTTTTTGGTAGTCGAAACGCGAGCCGTGTTGGGCTGAAGTGAGCTGAAAAAGGGTAGTGGAAAAGGGCCATAAATTGAGCGTAGGTGTGAATGTGAGTGTGAATGGTTGTCTGTGTCTATGTGTCAGCCCTGTGATGACCTGGCGACTTGTCCAGGGTGTACCCCGCCTTTCACCCGTAGTCAGCTGGGATAGGCTCCAGCTTGCCTGCGACCCTGTAGAACAGGATAAAGCGGCTAGAGATAATGAGATAAATCCTTAAAATCTTTGGGGGGAGGTTGAATATTTCTGATTGCAATTGTAATCCTTGAACACAGCATGTTTAATTACGACCCATGCGTTCTGCTTTTCTAAGGAGACCGTTTGACACTAAAAGCAGTTAAAGCGACCTGATCCCCTGTCCATAATCTCCAGGTTCACTCTAGTCATCCTTTTTCCCTTCTGTTTTCACGTCACGTCTTTCCCCCTCACTTAATTCATACTTTTTTTTTTTTTAAATCTGTAATTTGTTTTGGCCTTTTCACATCCTGTTATGCCACTTAACATTTTACTGGTGTGACGCGAGTCAAAACAACGTCCTCTTCGAACTGAGAATTTCGTTTTCTTTTGCCGTTTTGTCCACATTTTTACACCTTCAGCTCTGCTCTTTTAAAAGACTTTTTACCCACACGGTTCCTTGACAGCACGTCCACGGTTTATTTTTCCTTGAAAAATAAAGTCAAAGAAGTATTCTTCACTTTTTCTTAGTCTGTATTTTTTTGCTTAGTTACCGACTTATCAAAGTGGACTTAATACATGTTTATACCAACCAAATTGGCACAATTCAAATACTTGTACAGATCCAGCTTGGGTGGCACGGTGGTGTAGTGGTTAGCGCTGTCGCCTCACAGCAAGAAGGTCCGGGTTCGAGCCCCGGGGCCGGCGAGGGCCTTTCTGTGTGGAGTTTGCATGTTCTCCCCGTGTCTGCGTGGGTTTCCTCCGGGTGCTCCGGTTTCCCCCACAGTCCAAAGACATGCAGGTTAGGTTAACTGGTGGCTCTAAATTGACCGTAGGTGTGAATGTGAGTGTGAATGGTTGTCTGTGTGTCAGCCCTGTGATGACCTGGCGACTTGTCCAGGGTAAGTAACGTATATATATTTTTTAAATATATATATCATCCACCTCTAGGTTTATTTAAAAAAAAAAAAAAAACGCACGCTGTGCCATGACAGACCGGCTGCACTGATTGTTACAGGTTGCCAGGTCTGTATAAAACACCCACAAACTACACACTAAGCAATCATTTTAAACTCAAACATTATCCTGTCTGTCATGATGCAGCACTTTTTTTTTTACCTAGAGGTGGATGATATAACTAAAAAAAAAAAACCCGATATATAAATATTCTCAAACACAGTATTGTTCAAAAGTCTTGGCACACTATTGTTTTCTTCATACAGACTGTGTTACAGGTTTCTATTTTATGATTTCTACATTCAGTAATGAACCTACAGTCTGAGAGAGTTCTACACAAACATGCTGAACTTTACAACAGCTGCATGCATGTGAAATGGAAATAAGTCGACTAAGGCAGGAAAAACTGTTTTGGATAAAATTGTTAGTCCGTTACAAGTAAAAAGTGACCAATAACCAAACTTGATAAACTTAATCAATGTGTGATCTTTGTTTTATGTTGCAATTCACAACTATTCTATGGTTGTCCTAAAAAAAAAAAAGTGGTACTCGCAAAATAGGGAGCAAGTGATAATATTGGGGGACAAGTGGAAATTTCCCCCCACTTTCCCCCCCAGGGCATGTGGGTTTTAAAAGTTCATGTTGAGCCCTGAAGACACACTGCGATTGGCGCCCATTTGGTCGTTCCATGTGGTCGATTTTATTGGTCACAAGCACGTTCTCATTGTTTACACTCCGGCTTCCCACCGTCTCTTCGCTGCGGTTGGATTTCAGCGAACAGAAGGACTTGTGGAAGGATTTCTATAAAAGATGACTTAGGATAATGATGACAAATCCATTAATCACTGTGACAACTGCGAGTAATTTTTTGTTCGTCACTGACGGATTATGGTCGTCAATGACGAGTGTGACGAGCGCCAGCGGGAACCCTGAACGCCCATGATGTTACCTCCTTAGCAGTTCTTCAGCCTCGTCGTAGGCCGTAGCGCCCAGACTAACCCTTAGGTAACGTGCGTGTGTGTGTGTGTGTCCGTCCATTGCAGACTGAAGGAAAACTCGCATGTTTGCACACGTGTGAGTGAAGTCGTTTTTAGCTTTGCACAGATTATTATTAAATCACAGATGCAAGTAAAACTGTTTCACAGCCTCGATTAATCAGAGTAGTTTTAATGAGCTTACAGACACAGGAACATGTTACATCACTGATCACTACACAGGTGAACGTACTCGCTGGGGAACGGTTCAGCCGCAGAAAATGTGATTTATTTGCGAGTAGAAGCTGTACAGAAGTGTGTGTGTGTGTGTGTGTGTGTGTGTGTGTGTGTGTGTGTGTGTGTGTTGAGCACACACATTCATTCCCAGAGGCTGAGCACTGTCGAGTTCAAAACTTAATGGCAGCAAAGTCTTTGTCTCGTATCTGTTTATCAAAGCTTGCGTTCTCTTTTAAAGGCCATAGGCAAGGGTCGGAGGTGAAACGTAGAATACCAACTTATTGTCTAGAAGAACGACCCAAAAAGCAAATTCAATCCTCCTGGTGTCTAATTTGCTCCCTAAAATTGAATAAAACGGTTAAAATATACTGTTTTGCCCAATTTCCATCTGACTTATGCGCGCTTTCACCGCCAGGGGGCCGTCGTCGTGACGTCATTCAAGGCAAACAGACCGGGAGCAGCTCTGTGTTTACCTGCGAACCGAGCACACGTGTACGCACTTTGGTCGTGAGAGGTTGTGTAAAATGTCTGAAAGCGATAGTGATTTTGAAGCAGGAAGTCTCCAAATTGAATATCGAGAGGTGAAACCATATATGTCTGAACCTATGGCCGTTGTGAAGCAATCGGTGAATGTGGCTCACTGGTTTGACCGTGCGGCCTCGGAATCGGACGTCGACTCGGCCGACTCTGATCGCGGTGACCCCGGACCTCAACAAGACTCGCGCCCAAACGATTTATCCTGGTAGTTATGATAAATTCCTACTTTCGTCGTAATACTAAATAAGAGCCCTTTTGAAGAATAATTAAACCGCCTCCCTAGTGGATATAGGGAACGATTACTGGACAGTGCGCCGGTAGGCCACATTAGCCTGCCATCCGCGGCATTATACTATTTCTAGCCGACTCTAAGCCAGGAAATATCCCTTTGTCTCATTTCCACAATGATCGTACAGGATCCCTCAGGACTCTTGACTCGTCAATTGCAAGCAAAAGTAAAAATGTTTACCTCCAATCTTCTCCTTTTTGCTTGAGCGTTGCTGCTCTGTTTCTTCTTTGACTGCTTGATTTTGTTTCACGCGCACAATCCACTCTCTCCGCCTCGTCTCCTCTTCCGGAAAAAGGTAAAAACTTCTTCCTGAACCGCTCCCATTGTTACAGTTGACTGCACAACAATAAGGCATGGGGTTTTTTTTCTTTGGAAATTCCCGAACGCACGTCTGCACTCAAGCCGAACGGCAATGCAAGTAAACGGAAGTGGACTCAACTCAAGCGGTTTGTTTGTCTTGAATGACGTCACGCGCCGAGTGGGCACGAAAATCGCCGAACAGAAATTCGCCGTGATCCGCGCTAACTTATTTTAATTATTACTTATTAACGATCCTTCTTGGGACCAGAAGAAAATTACAGAGGGTTTTTTAACATATTAAGTTTCAAATGTGCATACAATTAAAACCGCTGCCTATGAGCTTTATTATTTATTTCATTAACACAAATATTAAACTACTGCTTTTTTTAATTAAACGTGTCCGGGATTTACAGATAAATAGCTCATTGCCAATTGCGCAACCGAGTCCAAGCACTCGAGGTTTACTTTTGTGATTGTCCTTTAAACGCACGTGTCGACGGGTTTCCGGCCTGGTATAAAACGCATTGAGAGTGCAGGAGAGGAACACACGGACCGCGGCAATGATTATGAAAGACGCGCCGCTAAAGTTACCGACTTCGTCAGTCTAAATACAGCTGTGCAAATTGCAACCAAAACAAACTCGTCCTCTGCGCAGTACATTTCGCGTCTGAATATCAGACCATGATCCAGTGGAAGACATCCAGTCATAAATCTAGACCTACTCACTGGGGAACTCGCTCTGTAAAACATGTGCCATGTCCCTGTCCTCTTCCCCTGAGCAGGGAAACAAACTCATAAAAGCCACAGGAGGTCTTCAACCCCTTCCAGCGCATACGAATGTGCGCGCACACACACACACACACACACACACACACGCGCAAGCTCCAGCTAAACAACCGGCCAAGAGACGTAGGGAGGGAAATAAGGTGGAGGCCTGCTTTCTCGCTCGCTCGCTCCAAAGCACACACTTGCACACCTGAGCAGGGTGCATTCAGGAAAAAGCGCAAGGCGAGCTCTGGTTAATGAATCACTTGGGCAGTGTGGGCTGAGAAAAAGCAGGCGCTCGACCCTGTGGAGCTCATTCTTTGCTGATCTATCCTAATCTCAGTCACCTCGAGATATGACCAAGCGAGAAGGTCTACACCCTCTACCGTGTTTACTTCGCAGCCGTGCTGAGGAGACGTCGCTTACTGGACTCGGGCTTGAAGAAGAGAGTTCCCGAGGCGGAATTCCGAGTTAAGCCGTTAAGACTTACAAGTCGGAAAGTACGACTTACGCCGTTTCATCGAATGCAGTAAGAGAGGCCCTCGTGGCTTCGAGGCTCCCAGAGTGGAAAAGTAGAAGTAGAAAGGGAAAAGGAGGAGAAGGAGGAGGAGGAGGGTGCTGAGATGGAGCGCGAGAGAGAGAGTGAGAGTTTCAAAACAGACGAATACCATGCTCGAGTCCTCTCCCACCCCCTTCCCTGCTGGAAAGGTTTCTCTGAGGGAAGCCGCGCTCACTGCGAGACAAAACCCATGCTGCTCTTCCACAAATTCTACAATAATAAACGCATGCTTATTCCTGATCACACCTACTCTACGTCTCGGCGTTTCGCCAACGGCCGTAAACAGCCACCGCGACTTTATAGTTTGCGTTTCGCAAGTCTGTGATGCGGATTTCTTTCTGCGACTCAAAGAGACACACGTCTGGTGAACAGCGGGTCCGTTTAACATTCTTCTGCCGACTTGTTTTGAGTTGAGTAAACGGGGTGCGAGGTGACATGATTTGATGACGACGTCATGTTTGATTAGATACAGGGGAGAGAAAACGTTTTGGGATCGATCGTGGAAAAAGAGCCGACGTGGTGGGGTCGCTTGGCTTCATTTTTGCGTCACGAGAAAAATAAATAAATACGTTTTCATACATTTCTTGTAAAGGCACCATCTACCGTTCTACTTGGTTCCAATCTCAAATACCAGAACCCACCGGACCTCTCGGTCACATCCGCTGCAGCATTTAGCACACCAAGTGTAATTTAAAGCTAGACCGCCTTTCAGATTTTTCAAGTGTAGGTCATAAAAAGAATTTTCCCCGACACTCTGTTATTTCTGTTTAGTGGACTGAAAGCTACTCAATTCGAATCACAGACTTCCAATTTTATTAGTTTTTTTTTTTTAAACAACAATTAACGAATTTATCTCCACGTGGCCCGAAATTCTCCTCTGCTATTTTTTCCTGCTTCACCATGACGCAATACAAGATACTACGTCATGCATCATGTGGTGGGCTTTCCCTGTTCGCGCAAGGCATTGTGGGATACAAATTTGAAACAGGAGAGGAAAATGGAGGACGTGAGGGCGCGAATGAAGCGTTGAAAGACCGACTACAATAACGGAAAGTAAGAAGAAAAGACGTTATGTTATATACGAAGGAAAGGAAACGCAGGGCCAAACTAATAAATATCGGCGCTCAGCGAGCACCTCGGTGTGATCAGCTGTTGGTTTAGCGACAGAATGATGGGACTGTCAGTCAGTGCACGCTCAAAGGTAAACCTGTAGATGGCAGTAATGCAACACTGTGGATGCCAGCTGCCGTAAAACCCAAAAGAAGAAGAAGGTAAACCTGCGCATGCGCACACGGACTTCCTCTGTCTGCTTGACTGCGTGAGGCGAGCGATTTCATGCACATTATTTGCTCGGGAATCCACTCACATTAAATAACTTCCTAGCCACAGAACGGCCTGGGTTTTTTGAGATATTACAGAAATAAACATATTTCAGAGGGAACTAAATTCCACCGATTCCACTCGGCTGAAATTGAACCGAACTTGATTTCTCGTAATCGAGCTACACGACCTAGATTATGCGATTGTAGCCGAGCTACTTAGTGCATGTAAACCCTATCGAGATACGTAGTTGATCTACTTACTTCAGCACTGCCCCTTCCGGAAGTGACGAGTGACGAGACCACAAGCGGGAAACACAACAGCCTCAGTCGGCATGACACTTCACCTTAGCCGCCCACTTTATGAGGAACACTTCTGTTCGTACATACAAACTACAAACACTCTTCTTAGAGTTTAGAGTTTATTTTATTTTTAAAAGGGACAGTGCACAAATTAAACATTATCCTTGTGGTCAGGCCAGATGTCTGTCCCAGGTTATAGCAGTACATGCTAATTTCCGCCTGTAGTCCCTTTGTTTATACTCTTGAATAGCTCTTCTTCATGACGACAACCGGACGTGTACCAACACGATGGGGCGTGTAGCGCCACCTGTGGCTCGGGTGCACAATGCACCTCACTCAATAGCTCGATTTCACAGTGTGCATGTAGGATTGGATTTCTCTGGCACCCCTGCTGGGACCCTTTGCTCGATTACCGGCAGCAGCTCGATTTGGATGCGCGTGTAAACGTACTGACTGAAACCGTGCAAAGCTCGCGCAGCCTGCTGGCGCTTCCGCAGGTAACGTCACGAATCTGGCTCCAGACTCCCTTGGGATTTTTCCAGACGCGTTTTGTTGTTTTATTTTTTTCTGCTGTAGACAGATGGCCTTGTGCAAAATTACCCTTCTGGATGAGTGTGCAAAGGGATGTACTTTCATATAAAAAAAAAACCACACGGAATCGGTCCAGAATATGCACTTTAAATGCCCATCATAAGCCTTTTATTCAGGAACAGCTTCCGTCTAGCTGTAAAGGCGTGACTGATTAGTATCCGAGACGGCTGAGTATTTCTGAGATTGTTGTCCTTCTGATGAGTTCTGCCGTTTCTGCAGAGGGCTTCTGAAGCTCTGTTGGAATGGTCATTAAGTTCTTGGTCACTTCCCGGACCAAGGCCCTTCTAGACCAGTTTGGCTGAACAGTTGGCTCTACGAAGAGTCCTGGTGTTTCTTTCATTTCACAATGATGGAGCCCACTATGCTCCTCATTTTTATTTTTTTGTTGGGTTTTGTTTGTTTCATCTCATCTCATTATCTCTAGCCGCTTTATCCTGTTCTACAGGGTCGCAGGCAAGCTGGAGCCTATCCCAGCTGACTACGGGCGAAAGGCGGGGTACACCCTGGACAAGTCGCCAGGTCATCACAG
Organism: Neoarius graeffei; assembly: GCF_027579695.1. Lineage (NCBI taxonomy): Eukaryota > Metazoa > Chordata > Actinopteri > Siluriformes > Ariidae > Neoarius > Neoarius graeffei. The sequence goes on along the minus strand of NC_083570.1, from coordinate 41,034,540 downwards.
GGCTGACACATAGACACAGACAACCATTCACACTCACATTCACACCTACGGTCAATTTAGAGTCACCAGTTAACCTAACCTGCATGTCTTTGGACTGTGGGGGAAACCGGAGCACCCGGAGGAAACCCACGCAGACACGGACAGAACATGCAAACTCCACACAGAAAGGCCCTCGCCGGCCACGGGGCTCGAACCCGGACCTTCTTGCTGTGAGGCGACAGCGCTAACCACTACACCACCGTGCCGCCCAGTTTTGTTTGTTTGTTTAATAAAATTCTAAAAACTAGCTTTAACTATTTCAATATAGATTGTGTGTAGATTAAGTGAATTTACTCCATTTTAAATTAAAGCTTTTCGATTTTCATAGTTCCCTCTGAAATATGTTTATTTCTGCAATATCTCAAAAACAGGCCGTTCTGTAGCTGGGAAGTTATTTAATTTGAGTGGATTCCAGAGCAAATAATGTGCATGAAATCGCTCGCTTCGCGCAGTCAAGCAGACAGAGGAAGTCCGTGTGCGCATGCGCAGGTTAACCACCTTCTTCTTTTGAGTTTTACGGCAGCTGGCATCCAGTGTTGCATTACTGCCATCTACAGGTTTACCTTTGACCGTGCACCCACAGTTCCATCATTCTGTCGCTAAACGAACAGCTGATCACACCGAGGTGCTCGCTGAGCGCCGATATTTATTAGTTTGGCCCTGCGTTTCCTTTCCTTCGCAACATAACGCCTTTTCTTCTCACTTTTCGTTACTGTAGTCTTTCATGTTTCATTTGTGTCCTCCATTTTCCTCTCCTGTTTCAAATTTATATCCCACAATGCCTTGCGCGAACAGGGAAAGCCCACCACGTGATGCATGACGTAGTATCTTGTATTGCGTCATGGTGAAGCAGGAAAAAATAGCAGAGGAGAATTTCGAGCCACATGGCTCTAAACTCATTAATTGTTGTATTTAAAAACACATAATAAAATTGGAAGTCTGTGATTCGAATTCAGTAGCTTTCGGTCCACTAAACAGAAATAACCGAGTGTCGGGGAAAATTCTTTTTATGACCTACACTTGAAAAATCTGAAAGGCGGTCTAGCTTTAAATCTATAACGTAATAAAAGTGTCTGAATTCTATAATCACTGAATTCTATTAAATAAATAAATAAATAAATAAATAAATAAATAGACTGGCTGTCCATAAATCTAGCAATTAAGTGGTGAGTGGAGAAACTGCCAAACTGTGCTGGACCTGGAATGTTTCACCCTGCTGTAACATCATGTGATCTCTGCCTTGGCAGATGAATTCCAGTCATATTTAACCACCAGATGAATTCAGCATTCTGAAAAGGAGCAACTTCAGCAACAAATGGTGGAGCTCAGAGCACAGGAAACATCAAGTCAAGCAATAATGCCACTCTACACCGAACAGCCAGAAAATTAAACCCACTGGCCGTTACAAAGGCGCCTGTCAAGGGGTGGGATCTATTAGTCAGCAAGAGAACAGTCAGTTCTCGAAGTTGAGGTGTTGGAAGCAGGAAAAATGGGCAAGCGTAAGGATCTGAGCGACTCTGACAAGGGCCAAACTGTGATTGCTGGATGACTGGGTCTGAGCATCTCCAAACTGGCACATCTTGTGGGGTGTTCCCGGTATGCAGGGGTTAGTACCGACCAAAATTGGTCCAAGGAAGGACAACTGGTGAACTGGAGACAGGGTCACGCGTGTCGAAGGCTCATTGATTTGCACAGGGCATGAAGGCTAGCCCATATGGTCCAATCCCACAGAAGAGCTACTGTTGCACAAACGCTGGCTAAAACAGAAGGGCGTCAGTGTTAACTTTTTCAGCAGTTTGTCAAAGTCGCCCAGATCCTTACGCTTTGCCCATTTTTCCTGCTTCCAACACATCAACTTCGAGAACTGACTCTTCTCTTGCTGACTAAGGCCCTGTCCACACGGCAACGGATTCAGGTGAATCTGATAAAATTGTTTATCGGTTCGGCCTGGCGTCCACACGGCACCGGCGTTTTGGGTGCCCCAAAACGAAATCTTTTGAGAACGGGTTCCAGAGTGGAAAAATCTGGCAACGGCGCTGTTGCGAAGTCGTCTGGATGAGTAGAACGGATTTGTTTACGATGACGTCACAACCACATGACTGTCAGTGCTTCACACCGGGTAGAAGTGTAACGAACTCGATGCGAGTTGTCAACAAATCCTATAACTTGGTTCATGAAACGCGCTTACAAAATATTTTCACTGTGAATATTTATTGTGTAATGGTGCAAAGTGAGAGAGAGAGAGAGAGAGAGAGAGAGAGAGAGAATAGCCCTTAGGGCAGAGTCTTTAGTCCAAACACTGCGGAAGCAGTGTAACCAAAACCGCGCACCACCCGTGCGCTTTCCAAAAACAAAAACAATCCCGCCAGCAAACATAGGAAAAAAAAAGGAGCGATCTCACCTCTTCAGATGTTGGTTTAAGTCCGACAATACATTCCTCAAAAAGGGCGTAGAAGAACAAAGTAATCCATCAACGTGTAGCATTCAATTTATTCCGGACCATTAAAGAATTCTGGAGGATATCAGAATGCTGGCGTACCGGCTTCCATCTACCCCCATTCATTCCTCTCTCTCTCCATCTACCCCCATTCATTCCTCTTTCCGCGTCTTTCGTTTTACGCTACTGATTAATAATCAAAACTTTATGTGGCTGATGCTACAGAAGAAGGGGTTTATGCACATGCGTCTACTTCTATTGTTCTGGTGTCTCCGATGGGACCGTCTTACAGCGCACGTAGTGGTGTGGCATGTGTATTGCATCGTTTTCAGCAAGCGTTGCGTTGCCATATGAACCTGATATTTTACTGATCCGTTGCCCATGTGGACGCGATATTTAAAAAAAAAAAAATCTCGCTGCCGTTGTCGTGTGGATGTAGCCTAATAAATCCCACCCCTTGACAGGCGCCACTGTAACGACCAGGCTTGTACTACTCGTGTCCGACTCGTGCCCTGATTTTAAGGACTTGTGACTTGACTTGGACTTGAGCACTGACGACTCGTGCATTAACTGCATTCAGACTTGCAAATTGGAGACGAGGACTCGGATTTTTTTCCTTTATTTTTTGTAACATACCATGATAATTTGGCATAAGATATGTACATCTACATTAACGTTTATACTAATTTCGTGCAAGAGAATGCACATTCACCTGTTCATACGTCATGTTCAGGAACAAACTAACGTTACTGGCGCTAAAATGCCTGGGCCATCCTTAAAAAAAAAAAATCCGTTTCCTGTCCACCGGGTGAGCAAAAAAATTTTCAGTAGGGAGGGAGGGATTTTTTTTTTATATTTTATATATATATAAATAAATAAAATATTGCAATGCTGTGTTTGCTTTTTCTTTCAGTACTTTATTACAAAAGCAGACACATTCAATAAAATGACAGTTTAATCAACTGAAACTTGTACAAAAACTTTTTTTATTTGCTACAGACACAGTTTTTAATTCTGTCCAGCCAACCTGCATTAGTTCCGTAAACGCATTTTTTTGTTCAGTTCCGTTCTCATTTTGAATAGATCTATTAGGTTCCTACAGATCTGTCAGGGTCATTAACAAAGTAGGCAATGAATTTCACATAACAAAACTCAAAAGCTGTTTGTAACGTCTCGGATGGATCAAGATCAAACAAATTTTCCAGTAACGGTTTGTGATGGTCCGACACGCGGACTTTTTGTAGTTCTAAATCGAGCGTTAGGCCGAGTTCGGATGAAATTACGCTATTAAAATGATCACTGAATGATTTGTTTTTCTGAATCTTTACTATTTTGTTGTTCGCTAGAATACCATTTTGCGATTTCACACTTAAGCAAATGTTTGAAAACTCCGGATCTCCTTCCTTCATGGTGGCTGCCGTTTTTTTGTGTCGCACGGCGCATGCGCAGAGCTGATTCAGTTCTATATTCTGCGCGGAATGCGTAAATGTCAAGTTCGATTTTAGATTTACAAACCTGAAAAAAATGTCGAAAAACCGGCGTTAAAAAAAAAAAAAAATTTCAACCGCACAAACGGCACTCACCCGGCCGGTGGACCGGAAACAGAACATTTTTTAATAATGGCCTTGGAGAGAACGTCCCTAGGGTTGTCCGCTTTGCTTATACGGACTTCTCGTGCAGTGGGGAAAAACGCACTGCTATGTGTTCCGTACGTAGAAGTAGTATCAAGGGGACGATGGGGACAACCTCGAACTTCAGTCGTCATTTGGCAAGACTCCAACGTTGCCCTGTTGATAGTGGGCGGGGCTTGCTGAGCAATGAATGAGCTTTTTATCTGTAGCCTGTTAACTAAAACGGGGCGGTCGAGCAGTAACGTTAGTCCGACACAGTAGCAGAGACGCTTTCACATAAAGGCAGCAACAGCCACCGTCACATGGTGCAGTCGGAGTCTTGTTCTCGGACTCGACTCGAAATTTTCTTTCGTGACTCAGATTTGAACGCTGGGGACTTGAGACTGGACTCGGACTCCAGGTTTAGTGACTCGACTACAACACTCGTAATGAGATAAATCACTGTTATTCAGTCTTCACCTGTCAGTGGTTTTAATGTTATGGCCGACTGGCGTATTACACTGAATAGGACGCGAAGGGGTGGCATGGTGGTGTAGTGGTTAGCGCTGTCGCCTCACAGCAAGAAGGTCCGGGTTCGAGCCCCGGGGCCGGCGAGGGCCTTTCTGTGTGGAGTTTGCATGTTCTCCCCGTGTCCGCGTGGGTTTCCTCCGGGTGCTCCGGTTTCCCCCACAGTCCAAAGACATGCAGGTTAGGTTAACTGGTGACTCTAAATTGAGCGTAGGTGTGAATGTGAGTGTGAATGGTTGTCTGTGTCTATGTGTCAGCCCTGTGATGACCTGGTGACTTGTCCAGGGTGTACCCCGCCTTTCGCCCATAGTCAGCTGGGATAGGCTCCAGCTTGCCTGCGACCCTGTAGGACAGGATAAAGCGGCTACAGATAATGAGATGAGATGAGACGAAGGGCATGTGACGTTTCTGATGCGCGTTTAAATTCAGTCAAATCCCTCAGAAATGTCACTTCTCCGGCACGTCTTTTTAACCGTTGTCCAGGTTTTGAACCTCAGCCAGAACATGGTTTGTTTTGGTTTCGGTGGGAGACGATACAAAAGAGCACTTCCTGGAGTGTCTCCACAAAAAAAAAAAAAAAAAACACACCTCTCCTCCAGGATATAACACGATCTCCACCTACACGTCAATTCAGATACAACAGACACTCACTGTCCACTTTATTAGAAACACCTGTACACTTATGCAGTTATCTAATCATGCAATCACGCGGCAGCAGAGCGACGCATAAACTCAAAGATACTGATCAGGAGCTTCAGTTAATGCTCATATCAAAGATCAGAATGAAGAAAAGGTGTGACCTCAGTGACTAAGTGGTCGGAGTTTTTCACAAAAAAAAAAAGCTGATCTCCACTAGGGATGGCGAAAACTAAAAAAAAAATCTTGACCGACCACCGAGCCTCATTAGCCGGTTAAAGTCGGTTAACCTATGAGTTTAACAGGGATGCAAAAGGCGCGCCTTTTGGCGGATGCCGCCTTTTTCACGGCTGAATCGTGCAGATCCGATTTTTTTTTTTAAGGGGGGTGTTTGAGTGTCTGAATAATTTCAACGGCATTTGCTTATTTAGTAATTTTAATACAGAATTTACTCTGATGAAATTATTCAGACACTCCAACGCCCCCCCCAAAAAAAAAAATCAGATCTGCACGATTCGGCCGTGAAAAAGTCGGCATCTGCGCCTTTAGTTTGTGTGGAGAGATCTGATCTGCAATAACATGCATTGTTGGCTACAGACCGAAACATACTTTCAGAATGCACTGGCCAAGGCAGGACTAAACTCCATGTGCCTTCTAATAATAATTAAAAAAAACAGAATAGTAATTTGTAAGCTAAAAAGCCTGTGTCTACACTTTTCTCTCGCCGAGTGGCAGCTGTGTTCTACTGGGGCGGGAGGGCGGGACATGACTGAATGGGTGTTTCTGATTTGTCAGCTGTCGTCCTTACACCGCATGGCACGCCCCAAGCGTTTACAACACAGAATTCCAGGTTCTCCGCACCAAAATCGGCAGCTTCAAAACGACTGATTTTTTTTTTTTTAACCGACAACCGAAAAAAAATTAACCGGTTGACGTTGATCCGGTCAACCATCGGTCAAACGGTCATCGGTTAACATCCCTAATCTCCACACAAAAAACATCCTGTGACCGGAGGATCTGCAGCCTGAAACACCTTGTTGACGAGAGCGATCAGAGGAGAATGACCAGGCTGGTCTGAGCTGACAGGAAATCTACTGCAAGACAAATAATCACTCTTTACTACCGTGTTGTGCAGAAAAGCATTTCAGAACACACAACACCTCACTCAAAACCGTACAGGACACTTTTTCGATGGAATAAAAACACGTGTTCTATTCCCTTCTAGCGGGCTTCATTCGTTTGGTTCGATAGCATGCAATATTGTTCGCATATCATTTATCCTACGTGTACTACGTCACTCTACCCGACGGAGAATGAGCGTTGAATACGCAGGCTTTCGTCTAAAGCAGGGAACAGGGGCGCTGCGCCCTTTTACTCTCGGCGTGCGCCTCCTTACCGAAATGCCAATTGAACCCCAAGTCACACTTAGGCCATGCACTTATGGCCCTTTTCCACTACCCTTTTTCAGCTCACTTCAGCTCGCTTCAGCTCACTTCAGCCCGACACGGCTCGCGTTTCGACTACCAAAAACCAGCACGACTCAGCTCGTTTCAGCCCTGCTTAGCCCCTAAAACTCGCACCGTTTTGGAGTGGGGCTGAAGCGAGCCGAGTGAGGCTGGGGGCGTGAGGAGACACTCCCCTGTGCACTGATTGGTGAGGAGGAGTGTCCTCACATGCCCACACGCCCCGCGAGCGCGCTGGGATCTGTAAACACCGCAAACCCGGAAGAAGAAGAATTACGAATTACGAGAATTTCTGAAGCCTTATGCACCTCGCCTCATCTATACGCTCTTGCCAGTATCTGTTGGCGTTGTCGGTGACAACAAGCCACAGCACCGAGACCAGCAACACTAACGACTCCATGTCCTCCATGTTTATTGTTTACTATCCGGGTCGTGAGACTACCGCTTAAAAGCTCACTGATGTCACTGTTTGCGCTGCTTAACGACATCACGTGACGTCCACCCACTTTCGCTAACTCCACCCAATGTGTCCACCCACTTCCAGCCAGCACGGTTCAGCGCGGTTGTAGTCGAAATGCAACTCCAACAGCCCCGCTCAGCCCGACTCAGCACGGCACGGCTCAGCCCGACTCAGCCGCGTTTGTAGTGGAAAAGCGGCAATATATGCTACTGCACAACATGCAATCTTTCTCAAAACGATCTTTTCTCCGTGAAAACATCCCAGCAACACCACGTGACAATGTGTCTGATCATCAAATACGTTATAATTACTCTAAAAATATTCCAATCATCGTAGATACACCGCCAGACGGTGCAAAAACAATCCGAATTGGCGTTTTCCAGACTGAGGCGCCATGTTGTTTAATTGTTTACTTGTCGCGGCTGCTCTCGCGAGATTTGACATGGGTTACATACAAGGTCAGCTGACTTGTAGAGCGAGATTTCTCGAGACTGAATGACCTTTCACCCACCGGCGCGGGAGCTTTTGACAGAAGTAGTTCGCGAGTTGTTTTTGTTGACACTTGGGCATTTAAAGATGTCATCCCGCGGCACGAAGCGGAAGAAAGCCAAAGACTGTCCGGGGCAGAAGAAGATTACTTCTTTCTTTTTCAATGCTGACAGACAATTTGTTACAATTTCCCTCTCAGATAGCCTCAGAATGTCCCATTGGAGCCTCAATGTTTCAAAGGCTTCGCACGACGGAGGGGGGGGACGGACAACCGACACCATCCCCCCCCCGCTTTGTTCCCTCGCCATGGTGAGCGCCCTCATACTAGATTTTTCTAGAAAAAACCCTGATATGGTTTACGACATTACATGGTTGTCAAGACAACATGACGTCACACGTCGGAGCGCAAATATCCAATGGGAGAGTTTTCTGCTGCGCATGTGCACAAGCATTTCTGTGTTCGCCGGGAAAGAGAACGATGCGTTGAACACCTGAAAGACTCCCAAAACTTCATTAGATATTCTTCACGCATATTTACAAGAGAAAAACACACCAATGGACATCGAAAAACTGAAAGAGTGGTGTTTTTTTATTATTATTATTATTAGTCGTAGTAGTAGTAGTATTAATAATAATAATATTGGCTGGCTTTTATGCACGGTCTATCAGATATATTCCATTCAGCTACTCGTCTCCGACTCATTTTTCAACACGGGAAGATAAACTTCATATCTTCAAGCCAACGGGTGATTTTCTTTTTATTATATCGACACAAAGTTCCCAAATTTATCAAAAAACAATGCACGGATTTCCTCACGAGTGACACACACAGATTTGTCTCACGTTTTTGGTTCTCCAGGTCCCACATGGAGCTTGTATGAAAAATACGAGTGGTGGGTTTCCCAGGAAAATGTTCGCGTCCGTTTAATATATAATCTCTTACACTGTCAGTATTTAGCACTATCGTTATAAAGTTAAGGAGAGAGAGTGGCTGTACGGAAAAGCAGTGCACTGCACCACTTCAATAAAATGCGTTTTTATTAGTATTTTGGAGAAAGTCGTACACCGTGACTAACGGTGAAATCGGGACACCGTAACAAGAACGTGCCAAAACACTCAGCTATGCAGCCGTTTCCTGCAACGACAGCCAAATGTTGATTTGAAAACATGGTGCTCCATTTCCATTTAAATAAACACGCTTTATTAGCATCCACAGAATCAATCATTAAAGTGTATATTCTGGACCAATTTCATGTTTTTTGTTTTTTATATGAAAGAATGTCCCTTTACACACTCATCCAGAAGGGTAATTTTGCACAAGGCCATCTGTCTACAGCAGAAAAAAAAAATAAAACGCATCTGGAAAAATCCCAAGGGAGTCTGGAGCCAGATTCGTGACGTCACCTGCGGAAGCGCCAGCAGGCTGCGAGAGCTTTGCACGGTTTCAGTGAACAGCCTGTGTAGACCAAGCGCTCCCATTTCTCTCTCACTGTCCCGTCTTTTGGGAAACGATGAGTACTAATCCCATCAAGATTGGTGTTGCTACACCCTCCTACGATACGTCTGTTAACCATTTTAATAATTACGCGGTAACATTGAAGAAATTTGCAGAAAACCACCAGGTCGTTTTCTCATAAACAAACCAGCGCTGACGTAGGATTCAGAGGGAGGCGTCCCGCACGCGACGTCACGAAAATCAATGTTTGTTGGGAAATCCAAATGCCGAGTTTTTTCAGAAGCGGACCAATTCGCCTCAAATGGCTCGATTTCAACTGAATTTTTCTGGTATTGCGCAAGGTACAAAAATTGCATAAAATGCAAAATGTTACAGATATTTGACCAAAGTTTAATATAAAATAGGAGAATTACATTGATCTTGCTCCTGAATTTCCACTCATCCTGAAACGCTCAAACCAACCTCTCGAACACTAACTACCGTGCCACAAGTCACCCAGATCACACTTCCTCTTCATCCTGATGTTGGACGTGAACATTAACCGAACCTCTTGACCTTATTCTGCTGCGACATGATTGCCTGATTAGATAACTGCATGAATGTGCAGGTGTTCCTATTAAAGTGCATGTGTACACACTGTAAAGGGTCACCTTCTGTGCTATATGTTATGAGAACACAAAGCGTAGCACTGCTGATAATGCTCGAGGGGAACACACGCAACAGCCAAAGTTGCATAATTGGCATGATTAGTCCTACATTATGGTGGAATTCATATTTCACAGTGATCCGCCTCGGGCTCAGTGAATATCGGTGATTGTTATACATACAGGACACGGTTTCCATGGAATAAAAACGTGTTCTATTCCCTTCTAGTGGGTTTATTGATGGCATCATATCGCTTAGGCCATCCTTAAAAAAAATCCGTTTCCTGTCCACCGGGTGAGCAAAAAAATTTTCAGTCGGGAGGGAGGGATTTTTTTTTTATGGATGGATAAGAAATCGCAATGCTGTGTTTGCTTTTTCTTTCAGTACTTTTTTATTACAAAAGCCGACACATTTAATAAAATGACAGTTTAATCAACTGAAACTTGTACAAAAACTTTAAGTTAGCATTTTAAATGCTGACTGCAACATTTGCAAAACTTTCACAAAGGTACTTAAAATGTCCGACACGCGGACTTTTTGTAGTTCTAAATCGAGCGTTAGGCCGAGTTCGGATGAAATTACACGATTAAAATGATCACTGAATGATTTGTTTTTCTGAATCTTTACTATTTTGTTGTTCGCTAGAATACCATTTTGCGATTTCACACTTAAGCAAATGTTTGAAAACTCCGGATCTCCTTCCTTCATGGTGGCTGCCGTTTTTTTGTGCCGCACGGCGCATGCGCAGAGCTGATTCACAGGGCTTTCCACAAGCGCCGGCTGCCGGCCATACAGCCGACTACACAATTAAGTCCAGCCGGCTACTTTAATGACTATTTTTGCAGCCCACAGGCTCTAAATATTAATTTTCGATTTTAATAAAATTAAATGTTTATCTAACGGACTGACAATAATGTCAAACTGAACCGCACTCATTTAAGTTGTGATTCGCGCTGTTTGTACCGATAATAACCACAAATTCCCCGCAGACTTCGTTGATCAAGGGAGAGTAACTCATCCGCGGCCCCGACATGCGGTGTGTGCGCGCGCACACTCGGCGGAGGCAGTAGTGTGTCGGCGGGAACAGAAGCAGAGATGACGCTTATTTTGTCTCCGGTAAACCAGTCTTCTCTTGTTCAATTACGTGCTGGCATCAAAAGACACCGTTGGTTGTAAATGAAGCCAAACTGAGTGGTTGGAGTGTATTTTCATACACAAATGGAGAAATGTTGGCTGAGTGTGTAATTGTGTCGCCCCACTGCAGACCGTTGTCGTTGTTAATTCATAGCATGCTCAGCTGCGTGAATGTGTCATGCACCGAAAATAAGAGATTTACAAGCCAGGAACGCCTCATGATGCAATACGCAAGAAAAGAAAGAAGATTTACTGCCATTTTACTTTGTATTTGAGTAAAGTGAATAAATAAATGGTCTGTGGAAAATACATTTAATCCTGGGAACTGCGTGCACAGGAGTTTATTTTGTGTTTACTCCCCCCCCCCTGCCGTGCCAGCCTCTGGGGGAATCGCTGAGCGTAGCTGTCAGTCAAACACAAGTTAGCCAATGGGAATGTGTTCCTGGACAGCCCACCCACACGGGAAGTTTGTGCCAAAACTGCAAGCAAAAAGTCAGGGAGCGCAAACGAGAAAGCTGGAATCGCAACCAAAATAAATTACGTCAAACAAAACCGAGAAAGACGCGGAACAAAAATAAAAGGTTTCTGAAGAGTAATAGACTGATATTTTGCACGATTACACGAATAATTTGTTTGCCAGTCTAAAAAAATTGACTTTTTTTTGTATTTTGTCGTTTTTGTTTGATATTTCAAAAGTATTGTATGAACATTTTGGCACAAAATTGATTCCATAGCTAGCAGCTATTCCTGGAAACCAGTGCGGAGGCCGAGTCATGGAAGTACAAATCTCACTCGCGCAAAGGTGTCGTACGAAAGGTTCCATGACTTCGCAGAGCAAATTCATCCGACTGCTGCCTCACGGTAACTTCTATCTGCAGTTTTAAACCGACCCTGAACGGCCAGTGTAAAAATATACACAGTCTGCCCCTTGGGAGCGCTGTGGCCCTCTACAGACATGAGCCAATGTAACCCTACACTCGTCAAGCACATTACACACACCTGAAAACATCACCGGCCGATTTGGCGCTACTTAAAGTTTGCCCGAGCTGAGCTTGAGATCCGTCGACAACGCAAACAGATGTCGGCTTGCGGCCCGATACTGTGAACTTACGTGCTCATGGAGAGAAAGTCTGTTCTCTGCGGTCCACGGCACTGGCCTCGTGTGACGGTGACAGACGAACAGAGACGTGAAGCAGAGGGGGCTACAGTGCCATGCCCTCAATGTCATGCAGCACCATCCCACTGCGGCTGCCGGAAAACAATGGCACACTCAACACAACCTGCGGAAGAGACAAAGAAAGGGTTTATACTATTTGAAATGAAACGGCGACAGATAAAGGAGGATTAGAACGCTCATGAACATGTTTTAAGATCCTGCTTAGCCGTTGTGCTCTGTTTGGATCAAAATGATCCGTTTGAGTGAAAATAAAAATTGGATATGCATATATTTATATTTTCTCCATTGTGAAATCTACTTTTTAACAATTTCTCTAATTAGCTTTCAAAAAAGAAAAAGAAAAAAAGCATGAATAGAGCGGCGGCTACAATTAACGACACCTTAACAATCTTTGGGCCGTTGCAAAAGTATTACTTAGTGCAGCCTTTCTCAACCTGTCTGGCTTCGTTAGGCGTGCCGTCAAAAAATTATATACTCTAACACTGAAATAAATAAAATGAATTAAAATTCCAAAAAACGATAGTTACACTAATGCAGATCATCGCCGCCTCATGCATCATCAAAATTTGTCTCATGGCCCCCTTTCCCACATCACAACGTCACTGCCGGGGTCAGCGTATGGTCAGCGTGACTGCGTATATTTTATATGGGGGTGCCTTGAGAATGTGCATAGTTCTGAAGGGTGCCGTGACTGGAAAAAGGTTGAGAAACGCTGACTTAGTGCATCAGATCATGTGACACCGTTCTACAATTATCGACACCCAGATGATTACTTATTTAAAAAAAAAAAAAGTATGTGGTATTAAATTTAAAAAAAAAGTTATTTAAAATTTGTTTTACATAGACTTGTATTTAGTACAAAAATATCTTTTATATAAATATATCGATGTCGGTGTTTACGTAAATGAGGAAGTAACTCTAATGTTTGTGAACAAATGAACTGATCATGTCAGAAAATCTTTTTGTTCCACTTTAAGTATTTCCATACATCACATTTTGTTAATCATTCGTCGTCGTTTGTATTCATTTCCAGTTTTGTAGTTTTGGGCAATTCCATGTAAATGTCAACCTCACCATGCAAAAATAAAGCAACATGTAATACATCAAAACCACTCCCAGAGATATCACCTAGGCCTGTATTTTACAGATGTGAATAAGTTGAACCAATTTGTAACCAACCTAATATGTCACTGTCAGTCTTTCTTTCTTATAATGTAAAACCCAAGCTAAAATCAACTTTGATCATGTACAATTCTATATTATTGCCACAAGCCACAGAAATGTATGCTAAAATCCACAAAACAGCAAAACAATAGCCATCCTAAATATTATTTAAGAACTTTGATAGCTTTAGCTGATATTTAGAGAGTTTTTCAAAGGGTTATGGTGGTTAAATTGCTGATTTTCTAAACATACGCCATGTCTATTTCAGACGCGTCACATCCATAACGGAATTATGTCACATCCATAACGCTGATTTTTTCTTCCTAGATTCTGCTTGAAATAGAAAATATTTTAAACAAAGGCTTTTTTTATTTTCAGCTAAGACTCCTTTATTAAATGCATGCCTGCATTTGGATATTATGTTTGCAATTTCACAGAGTTTGATGAATATGTGTAGTCACCCTGGAAATGGGGTATTTTTTCCGTCACATCCATAACGCATGTCTTTTTTGGCATTTTCTAGAGTTCTAAATGTACTATGGGAATTCTTTTTTTCCCATGACTTCTCCAATATGAGAGGTCTTAAAAATATACAACAAATTTTAAAATACTGGAAAGGAATAAAAATTAACTAGGTCAGTTGTTGCCATTTTGAGTCCAAATGTCACATCCATAACGCTGGAATTGCTCTTTAACAAGAAATGTCAAAAGGCAACTGATATTGGCTGGGCTCACGCTAGCCGCTCGCACGTCCGCAAATTGTGAAGTTTTATTCCGATTTGCGAAAAGAAATCATCTGTATTCGCATTTATGTTAAAGTCATTTAAAGTTTAAGCAAAAGCCATCAAACAATTGCGATTTCTCAAGATAAACAGTACCTTTCGTGTCCATCGTCGATGTTGTGATTTATAACCAACGCCCCCCGAGTTTTGAAGCTTCTTATTGGTTGACCACAAATTACGTCTTCCAATAGCATCGGACCTTGCATATAAAATGATCAATTTCCGAGTTGCGCTGATAATGTCGGCAATTCTCGCTCATTAGTGAACAAGATTATAGCGAGGTTTGTTTAAAATAAATTATCCGACTTTACGTATGACAAATTTATCTAAAAAGTGAGATAACATACTGTATTAGAATATTCTGTTAGCTTTCTCAGTTAGGGATAAAAACACGATATAACCATTCTAAAGACGTATTTTCTACATAATATCAACCCTGACAGAACTTTGGAAGAACTCGCAGATGAACCAGGATATATCGACCAAGTGCACCTTGTTTTCAGAGCGGTTTGCCGCACATGGTTCAAAGTTTTGACTGCAAGTGTTTCATTTGAGAAATTAATGGTGAATATCGTTATATTTGGGTTGAGATTAATTTATAAGGAACAACCATTGATTTTAACTCCCCGAGCTCCCTTCATCCTACCCATAAAGACACCCCCCCAAACACACACACACACACAATCCCAATCACACACACATCTCAATCATGAACACACACACACACACACACACACACACACGGATCCCAATTATACACACACACATACACACACAATCCCAATCACACACATCTCAATCATGAACACACACACACACACACACACACACACACACAATCCCAATTATACACACACACACACACAATCCCAATTATACACACACACACACACACACACAAAATCCCAACCCCACACATACACACATCTCAATCATGAACACACACACACACACACACGGATCCCAATTATACACACACACATACACACACAATCCCAATCACACACATCTCAATCATGAACACACACACACACACACACACACACAATCCCAATTATACACACACACACACACACACACACACAAAATCCCAACCCCACACATACACACATCTCAATCATGAACACACACACACACACACGGATCCCAATTATACACACACACACATACACACACAATCCCAATCACACACATCTCAATCATGAACACACACACACACACACACACACACACACACACACGGATCCCAATTATACACACACACATACACACACAATCCCAATCACACACATCTCAATCATGAACACACACACACACACACACACACACACACACACACACACACACACACACAATCCCAATTATACACACACACACACACAATCCCAATTATACACACACACACACACACACACACACACACACACAAAATCCCAACCCCACACATACACACATCTCAATCATGAACACACACACACACACACACACGGATCCCAATTATACACACACACACATACACACACAATCCCAATCACACACATCTCAATCATGAACACACACACACACACACACACACACACAATCCCAATTATATACACACACACACACACACACACAATCCCAATTATACACACACACACACACACACACACACACACAAAATCCCAACCCCACACATACACACATCTCAATCATGAACACACACACACACACACGGATCCCAATTATACACACACACACATACACACACAATCCCAATCACACACATCTCAATCATGAACACACACACACACACACACACACACACACACACACACACACACACAATCCCAATTATATACACACACACACACAATCCCAATTATATATACACACACACACACACACACACACAATCCCAATTATACACACACACATACACACACACAATCCCAACCACACACATACACACAATCCCAACCACACACATACACACATCTCAATCATGAACACACACACACACAAAATCCCAATTATATACACACACACACACACACAATCCCAATCACACACATCTCAATCATGAACACACACACACACACGGATCCCAATTATACACACGCACATACCCACACAATCCCAATCACACACATACACACATCTCAATCATGAACACACACACACACAAAATCCCAATTATACACACAATCCCAACCACACATATACACTCATCTCAATAATGAAAACACACACACGAGGCAATACCAGTGGTTGAGATGTTAAAATAGAATTTTGAAAAAAATAAAATAAAAAATGAAATTAATATATTAGCAAGGCCAGCCACTGATGTTGGCCAGGCCAACTTGGCCAGTTCAAATTTATACATGACCTTGGGTTACCATGGACCTCTAAATGGCCTCTAACTCCCAAACCATGGCAGACGAAGCTCAAGTTTGTATGAGCAGTTAATATGAAATCAGCATTTTCCTGAACATAGCATACATGACCTCGGGGGACCTTGAAAGGTCAGACTCGAGGTCGCTCAACTTGAATTGCCGAGAACTCCCAAACCATTCATTGCATATATACAGTTGATGAAATGATCAAAATAAGAGGATTCAAGAATAAGTAAGCATGCTATGGACATAAATCAAGAACATAGAAAGACAAAGGCAGGAAACAAGCTTGCAAACACTATTGAAACACCAACAAACTACAATAACGATTCATTTCTCAATATTATGTCAGTGCAAGAAACATTCAGAAGTATAACATATCTTGCTAAAAAAAAATTACTTTGCTAAAAAGAAAATTGTTCTTTTAGCATTTCTTGCTAAGCGAAATTGCAAATTGCTAAAGAAAAATTTGAGCCTTTAGCACTTTTTGCTAAAACAATTTGGGTCCTACAGTGAGCACAGATTGTAACCGCATGAAAATCCAGGTCAAAAAGTCACAAGTCATTCCTTGAACCAAAATATAAACCGTCTACTGATACTGTAATACACAAGCATATATATATATATATATATATATATATATATATATATATATATATATATATATATATAAAATCTCATTATCTGTAGCCGCTTTATCCTGTTCTACAGGGTCGCAGGCAAGCTGGAGCCTATCCCAGCTGACTACGGGTGAAAGGCGGGGTACACCCTGGACAAGTCGCCAGGTCATCACAGGGCTGACACATAGACACAGACAACCATTCACACTCACATTCACACCTACGGTCAATTTAGAGTCGCCAGTTAACCTAACCTGCATGTCTTTGGACTGTGGGGGAAACCGGAGCACCTGGAGGAAACCCACGCGGACACGGGGAGAACATGCAAACTCCACACAGAAAGGCCCTCGCCGGCCACAGGGCTCAAACCTTTTTGCTGTGAGGCGAGAGCGCTAACCACTACACCACCGTGCCGCCCCGGCTTTGTGGCATACGAACTGTAATTGCCATGAGACCCAGGAATGACTGTTGAATTTCTATTTCAGATGGACTGTGGAGAGCTAACGATTGGCTGTTAGAAACTGCGAAATTTGTTTTTGGCTGGGGGGGCTTCGCCCTCTTGGTCCCCCCCCACCACATGGGGCCTAAGCGGCCCCCATGACCCCCAGCCTAATCTGTTACTTTTCACATTTCATCTGTTGGTTTTCCATACTAATGAAAACCCTGTACATGTGACAACAATCTCCCGTATTCTCCATATGTCTGGACTATGAGGTCGGGTCAAAGAAAAACATCCAGGCCTGGCTAAATTTTGCCAAAAAAAAAAAAATAAACTCTCCCAAAAGCGTGTGGGAAAATGTATTATGGTCTGATGAAACCAAGGTTGAACTTTTTGGCCACAATTCCAAAAGGTATGTTTGGTGCAAAAACAACACTGCACATCACCAAAAGAACCCCATCCCCACGGTGAAGCACGGTGGTGGCAGCATCATGTTTTGGGGTTGGTTTTCTTCAGCTGGAACAGGGGCTTTAGTCAAGGTGGAGGGAATTATGAAGAGTTCGAAATACCAGTCAATTTTGGCCCAAAACCTTCAGGTGTCTGCTAGAAAGCTGAAGATGAAGAGGAATTTCATCTTTCAGCATGACAATGACCCTAAAAAAATGTTTTGGAACGGCCCAGCCAGAGCCCAGACCTAAATCCAATTAAAAATCTGTGGGGTGACCTGAAGAGGGCTGTGCACAAGAGATGCCTCGCAATCTGACAGATCTGGAACACTTTTACAAGGAAGAGTGGGCAAATATTGCCACGTCTAGATGTGGCAGGCTGATAGACTCCGACCCAAAAAGACCGAATGCTGTAATTAAATCAAAAGCTGCTTCAACAAAGTATTAGTTTAAGAGTGTGCACACTTACGCAACCAGCTTATTGTACGTTTATGTTTTTCTCCCAAACATATTTGTTTTTCAATTGAACTGTACAGGTTATAGGTCACTTTAAAGGTGGGAAAAGTTTTGAAATTATTTATGGTGGTCTCATTTTTTTTTTACATCAGAAAAACCTACACTTTTTATATAGTTTGTTCAATTACAGGAATTTTTAAAAGTGAAACAGGGTTCCCTTTTGCATGCATCTCAGTCAGAAGGAAATTAAAACCCACAAGTGAAAAAGGTTATTCAACATTTAAACACAAGCCTCATCACTGGCTGCATCTGAATACAGATATTATCTTATTATGTGTCATGTAAAAACCAATCCATCATAATCTGTCGGGTGTCCAAAAGCACTTACACTACTGTTCAAAAGTTTGGGGTCACTTTGAAATGTCCTTATTTTTGAAAGAAAAGCACTGTTCTTTTCAATGAAGATCACTTTAAACTAATCAGAAATGCACTCTATACATTGCTAATGTGGTAAATGACTATTCTAGCTGCAAATGTCTGGTTTTTGGTGCAATATCTCCATAGGTGTATAGAGGCCCATTTCCAGCAACTCTCACTCCAGTGTTCTAATGGTACAATGTGTTTGCTCGGGCCATCCTTAAAAAAAAAATCCGTTTCCTGTCCACCGGGTGGGCAAAAAAAATTTCAGTCAGGAGGGAGGGATTTTTTTTTTTTTTTTTAATATGGATGGATAAGAAATCGCAATGCTGTGTTTGCTTTTTCTTTCAGTACTTTTTTATTACAAAAGCAGACACATTTAATAAAATATGACGGTTTAATCAACTGAAACTTGTACAAAAACTAAGTTAGCATTTTAAATACTGACTGCAACATTTGCAAAACTTTCACAAAGGTACTTAAAATGTCCGACACACGGACTTTCTGTAGTTCTAAATCGAGCGTTAGGCCGAGTTCGGATGAAATTACACTATTAAAATGATCACTGAATGATTTGTTTTTCTGAATCTTTACTATTTTGTTGTTCGCTAGAATACCATTTTGCGATTTCACACTTAAGCAAATGTTTGAAAACTCCGGATCTCCTTCCTTCACGGTGGCTGCCGTTTTTTTTGTGCCGCACGGCGCATGCGCAGAGCTGATTCACAGGGCTTTCCACAAGCGCCGGCTGCCGGCCATACAGCCGACTACACAATTAAGTCCAGCCGGCTACTTTAATGACTATTATTGTAGCCCACAGGCTCTAAATATTAATTTTCGATTTTAATAAAATTAAATGTTTATCTAACGGACTGACAATAATTTCAAACTGAACCGTTGATCAAGGGAGAGTAACTCATCCGCGCCCCGACATGCGGAGGCAGTAGTGTGCTAAGTGGGCTAAGCCCCACTGCAGACCGCTGTCGTTGTTAATTCATAGCATGCTCAGCTGCGTGAATGTGTCATGCACCGAAAATAAGAGATTTACAAGCCAGGAACGCCTCATGATGCAATAAGAAAGATTTACTGCCATTTTACCTTGTATTTGAGTAAAGTGAATAAATAAATGGTCTGTGGAAAATACATTTAATCCTGGGAACTGCGTGCACAGGAGTTTATTTTGTGTTTACTCCCCCCCGGCTGGCTGCTTATTTGTCACGGCTGGCTAGTATGAGCCTTAGTGGAAAGCCCTGGGAATGCGGAAATGTCAAGTTCGATTTTAGATTTACGAACCCGAGAAAAATGTCGAAAAACCGGCGTTAAAAAAAAAAAAATTTCAACTGCACAAACGGCACTCACCCGGCCGGTGGACCGGAAACAGAACATTTTTTAATAATGGCCCCATTGCCTCAGAAGGCTAATGGATGATTAGAAAACCCTTGTACAATCATGTTAGCGCAGCTGAAAACAGTTGAGCTCTTTAGAGAAGCTATAAAACTGACCTTCCTTTGAGCAGATTGAGTTTCTGGAGCATCACATTTGTGGGGTCGATTAAATGCTCAAAATGGCCAGAAAAATGTCTCGACTATATTTTCTATTCATTTTACAACTTATGGTGGGAAATAAAAGTGTGACTTTTCATGGAAAACACAAAATTGTCTGGGTGACCCCAAACTTTTGAACGGTAGTGTATGAGTGTGATGGTCGGGGTTAGCAGTGTGTGTAATTGTGATACGCGACGTATCCCAGAAATCCCACCAAAAATGATTACAAAATGTAAATATTACTCAAGTGAAAACATCCAAATGATTCTAAATGAAGTTATGTAGCGTACCTCAGTGTGCTTCATAACAAAGTACAAATAATCAAGAATGAAATTTGCTGCCAACTATGTTTTGTTTTTTTTTTGGATGGTTAGTTGTTACCACCTTATTCATTCTGGGAAGCTCGGACTGATCCAGAGAGGAAAGTGTGTGCTGCATTGTGTTTTGTCTCGTTTCAGACACAAAACTGATGTCAGTGATAGACATGTAACGATATATCGTGCGATGATGATATGCGATACGAATTCATGACAATTCAAATCAATGAAATTTAAAAAAAAAAAAAAAAAATCACCACAATTATTAGGCTGCATAATTAATCTATTCATTTTTTTCTAGCTGTTACTGCATTGGTTCAGCAGCAGACGACTGTCTGTCTAATAACATACAGTAAAATAGCAGGAATGCATGTGACTTCACCCAAGGTGGAAGTAATACAGCTTTAATGCCATGACAAATAGATTAAACAAGAAACTGGTGCTCTTGTTTTACAGACCTAAAAGAGGAGAAGAAATGGAGGTAGTAGTTTTGTGTTTACGCTGACTATAGCCTTCACAAATATTCATAAAAAAAGTTTATTTAAAGCTAGACTGCCTTTCAGATTTTTCAAGTGTAGGTCATAAAAAGAATGTTCCCCGACACCCGGTTGTTTTTGTTTAGTGGACCGAAAGCTACTGAATTCAAATCACAGACTTCCAATTTTATTAATTTTTTTTATTGAACAATTAACGAATTTAGAGCCATGTGGCCCTAAATTCTCCTATGCTATTTTTTCCTGCTTTACCATGATGCAATGCATGATACTACGTCATGCATCACGTGGTGGGCTTTCCCTGTTCGCGCAAGGCATTGTGGGATATAAATTTGAAACAGGAGAGGAAAATGGAGGGCACAAATGAAACGTGAAAGACCGACTACAGTAACGGAAAGCGAGAAGAAAAGATGTTATGTTGTGAAGGAAAGGAAACACAGGACCAAACTAATAAATATCGGCGCTCAGCGAGCACCTCGGTGTGATCAGCTGTTCGTTTAGTGACAGAATGATGGAACTGTCAGTGCACAGTCAGGGTAAACCTGTAGATGGCAGTAATGCAACATTGTGGATGTCAGCTGCCGTAAAACCCAAAAGAAGAAGAAGGTAAACCCAAATTCAATAACTTCCCAGTCACAGAATGGCCTGATATTTTGTCAGATATTACAGAAATAAACATATATCACAATGACCAGAGAGAACTAAATTTCACCGATTTTATGAAATCAAAAGCTTTAAGAAAATGTCTATTTGTTATTTATCAATTTTAATAAAAGGAATATTTCAGTTAATAAGCTATTTTATTTTTTTCGCAGTCCGGTTTCCATCAAATCCTGCGCTCTGATTGGCTGGCGAGCAGGTTTGTATCCTACGGTACAAACCCCAGTTATGGACCTCTGGCGACTCGCTCGTTCACAACAACAAACAACATAGTAGCAATTTTTGTCAATGTTTATAAGATTTATTTATAAGATTTTTGATAATCTTATAAATTTTTGCCAGCATTTCTCAGGAGAATAGCACTAATTTTACAGCATGGATAGCGATAACGACAGTGTTCAGAGTGAAAGCGAGTTTTACTACCCTGAGGAAGAAGAAATAAAAGAAAACATTTCAGGAGAAAGCTAAAAACCTGTAACTTGCTAACGCCGAGCAAAAACATGGCTGAATCCTGAATGACTCCTATTTGTATAAATAGGGGACTACATAGGTGGCAAAATGTAGATTTTTTTCCTGCCATGGAAGTGCACTTGTATACCGAGGAGGAAGCAATTTGCATTACAGCCGTGAATGAGGATTCAAAATGGCGGCTCGGCTCAGTTTTCCATTTCGGACGCTCTCGTTTTCTGTTAGAATTTGGTAAAGAAAAGAATAAATATATTATTTACCAGCTGGGAGGTACGTATCGTGAAATACCGTGACCTCGGCCTTGAATACTGAACTCGGCCCAGAGGGCCTCACTCAGTACTTTCAAGACCTCGGTCACGATATTTCACGATACGGACCTCCCAGCTGGTAAATAACGCGTATATATATATATACATATATATATATATATATATATATTTTTTTTTTTTACTCCAACCTTTACAAATGTGGGTAAATAATTATTGCAAGTTATTAAGAAATTAAAACAAAAAAAGTTTCTTTTTTTAACTTAACAAAAGAAATATTTAAGTTGATAAAGAAAAGGAAAATGAAATATTGCATTTTTTGATAATTTGTTCATTTAATTTTCTTTCAAAAAAAAAAAAAATATATATATATATATATATATATATATATATATATATATATATATACACACACACATATACATATATATACACACACACATACACACACACACACACACACACACACACACACACACATACATATATACACATATATACACACACATATATATGTGTATATATATATGTGTGTGTGTGTGTATATATACACACACACACACACACACACACACACACACCGGGCTCGAAATCTGCGGTGGTCCAGTCGCCCGAGGCGACTTAATTTGTCATTTGGCGGGTAATTCCTGTCACTAGGCAGCCCGGCTGGCAATTGAAAATAAAAAAATATATATGAAGCGAAGATTCAGACTAGGGCTGTGCGATATATCGAATATACTCGATACATCTCCGAAAATTCTGTGTGAGATACATATAATTATTATATCGTAACTATCGAGTATTTTATGGTCATCTGCCGACTTGCGTTTGTTTCGTGTTTGTTGCGTTTGTTTAAAACCTTTCCCGGTGGTTTTCTCTCTGTCCCTCAGGCAGTAATGTGAGAGGCTGCCTAAGGGTAAAGAAAACAATAACTTCACGCACTCGCCAACCAATCCCGGGCGACATCTCGGTGCTGAAAGGAACTTGCGGGAAGATTTCCTAGTTTTTAGGAATTGGTTCCTAAAAGAACTAGTAAGGGGTCAGTCATCTGGCATTTTTTGGGTATCGCAAGGAGGACGTGGAACAGCAAATGCCAGTTTGTAAAGTGTGCAAAAAAAAAAAAAACTGTCATCACGAAAGGCAGCAGCACTACAAACATGTTCCATCACCTGAAAACTCACCCGGTACAGTATGAAGAGTCTCTTAAACTCCAAACTACTTGCCCACGAGCTAAACCCCCCCCGCAAGCTAAACAAATGACCATAGCGGCCTCGTTCTCCAAAGCCCCCCCATATGAGAAAACGAGTCAGAGATGGAGAGCTATAACGGATGCAATCACTAACGTCATTGCTGAAGACATGATCCCAAGTAGGTGGGGTTTACATTAGACCGTATCAGCGGATCATCAGATTAACGTTTTTAAAACGATTAGTGTGCACACAGCAACACCAATACACGATTCGCGTGCACACAGCAACACCAATACACGGATACGCTCGGCTCCGCAGGCATCCTGCGCTCCAAATCACTCCGCCCTGAACAGCGAGTGCCCTCTGGAGGGTGCGCACTCCGGCCCTGCGCAGCTCACAGAGCGCGCGAGTGAAGCGCACGAGCAGTGATTTGGGACTGAGCCGCTGCGTGTGTGATCTCAGTGCATGTCGGGCATGCATATCACTTACCACTTGCAAGTGGAAGGATGGCAAGCCTAAAGACAATCATAACTACACAATGGGCAGTATTTGCATCAGTATTTGCAGTATTTTCATACTTTTATACTCTTTAATGAAAGGTGATACAAGGCGGAAGTCTGCGCCGTTTTTCAGCAGTCGCGTCACATGACCAACGCCAGCGAATCAGGAAGGTGGATGTCACAGTGACGTTGTCCAATGACGACGCCAGCTAGAGCTCAGCACAGCGTATCCGCGTATCTCAGTGTTTACACAACACCGGAGCTGACACGATCTGGATTGAATACGTGGACCCTGGCGGATTCCCGTTTCCCGGCGTTTCCAGGCGGTTTAATGTAAACGGACAGTGCATCCGCGAAGAAAACGAGACAGATACGGTCTAATGTAAACTTGGCCATAGCATAGTGGAAAAACCAGGCTTCCAAAACTTACTAAACACACTCGATCTCAAATACAAGTTGCCTGGTCGCAGACATTTTACAGAGAAGGCAATACCGGAATTCTACACATCCGAGAGGCAGAGCCAGAAAACATTCAGTTCAAAAGTGTGCAAAGAGAAAAATTATGTTTTAATTTTTTTCAAGTTGATTCCTAGTCAATACGAAGCTCCGAATGCTTTCTCTCTCATAAATGGTTAAATACAGAAAGCATGTTAGACATATTTTGGGTGCTATAGTCATGATAGTAAGTATATTTGTTTTCAATACTCATACGCCAAGTTGCCAAGTTTTCCAATATATTATTATTTGTTGATATTATATTATGGTGCTCTGTGTTGTTCTCATTTATGGATTTAACAACAGTATCAAAATACTCGGGTCTTGAAATAAATGCACATTAGTCATGAACAGAGGTGGAAAATAATGAATTACATTTACTCACGTTACTGTAATTAAGTAGATTTTTTTGTGTAATTTGTAATTTAAGTAGTTTTTGAAATGGGTAATTTTACTTTTACTCAAGTACATTTTGAACCAAGTATTTTACTTCACTACATTCGAAAACCGCCCGTTACCGAGTAAAAAAATTAAATGCGGGGGGAAAAAAACAAATTGGCCTGAACTGAAAGGAAACTGGCGCAGGCGCGCGCGGAATAGCCTACATGTATGGTTGGATGATGGCTGGTGCCGAGGGAGCCGAGCAAGAGATAGAGGAGGTCATGGAGGAGGTTGAGGATTGCCAAGAAGAGAATTCCCGTGGAACAGATGCGCCGGACAGCGAGGGAAATCCTTGGCCGTATCTCAGCCAGTATTTTGCATTCAAACGCAAACGAGGCAATAGAGATCTTGCAGTCACGTGACCGGAAAGTACACAACCGCCATCGTGTCGGTAAAAAACACCGCTGAATACTGCTGCACTCGTGTACAGAATGGATCAATTTCAACCGACGGACTACACGGCTCATTTTTCTAATGAACAGATAACTAGATATATGTCTAAAATAAACGATCTACAGATTTGTGACCCTTATGGCTTACCGGACGGAGTTTTCACGACCGGATTTTGAACTGCCAGCGGAATACCCGGACGTGTATGATTACCTCATTAACTTTCCCTCGCTGTTCAGTGGTGAAGCACTGCGTGCTTATAAATCTCTGGACAGTTATCTTTACAGAAATTCAGGATTTGTCAGCGACTCAGATGTGGCATCTTGTAAACAAGAAAATGATCCTCACTGGATGGGTAAGTCACTTAAGTATTGAGTATAGCACTGACCAGCCGATTATAGAATAGAATAAGGTAATTCCAAATCGTCCGTGTTGTTTACATGGATCTGGCGTTGGAGAGGTAGAGGCTTGGCAGTGGAGATTTGAGTGGCTGTTTTCTGAGCTTAGTCAACAGGCCGGCTCTGCCTGTAGCCTCGCTTTTGCTTCGGCTCCCGGCGCCGCCTCCTTCGCTTTGCTTCCGATAACAATCCACAGAGACCCCGCTGGTCTCGCAATCTGGTCTCGTCCGGAATGTTTTTTTTTTTCTCGTCCGGAATGTTGTGCATGCGATGGAAATCGCTACAAACCGTCATTTTCTGCTGGAAACCAATGTCCAGTAAGTCCATACGGTTGTAGTGGATATTGAAGTCCGGTACAGACGAACAACACGCAAAAATACACACAAAAAACATAAAAACCGTGCACAGGTAGGGAGAGCTTGTAGCCACAGCCGTTGTAGTAGAATTGTATATAGTAGGGTTTTCCAGAAGAAAAGGTAGAAGTAAAAGCAGAAGTAGAACCAGAAGTAGAAGTAGAAGGCGGAATATGGCGTTTGACCGACACGATGGCGTCTGTCACAATCTGGATCGGCTGTGACGTCACATGCAAGATCTCTATAACATAATAATGCAATGCAAAATGTGCCTGCCCTGCTGCACAGAGCTATCAGGTGGGGTTTACATTAGACCGTATCAGCGGATCATCAGATTAATGTTTTTAAAACGATTAGCGTGCACACAGCAACACCAATACACGATTCGCGTGCACACAGCAACGCCAATACACGGATACGCTCGGCTCCGCAGGCATCCTGCGCTCCAAATCACTCCGCCCTGAACAGCGAGTGCCCTCTGGAGGGTGCGCACTCCGGCCCTGCGCAGCTCACAGAGCGCGCGAGTGAAGCGCACGAGCAGTGATTCGGGACTGAGCCGCTGTGTGTGTGATCTCAGTGCATATCGGGCATGCGCGTCACTTACCACTTGCAAGTGGAAGGATGGCAAGCCTAAAGACAATCATAACTACACAATGGGCAGTATTTGCATCAGTATTTGCAGTATTTTCATACTTTTATACTCTTTAATGAAAGGTGATACAAGGCGGAAGTCCGCGCCGTTTTTCAGCAGTCGCGTCACATGACCAACGCCAGCGAATCAGGAAGGTGGATGTCACAGTGACGTTGTCCAATGACGACGCCGTCCAATGACGACGCCAGCTAGAGCTCAGCACAGCGTATCCGCGTATTCTCAATGTTTACACAGCACCGGACCAGACACGATCTGAATACGTGGACCCTGGCGGATTCCCGTTTCCCGGCGTTTTAATGTAAACGGACAGTGCATCTGCGAAGAAAACGAGACAGATACGGTCTAATGTAAACTTGGCCTCAGTCTACAAAACTTCCACATCAAATCTGTGGAAGCATGTGGTGGTAAGTAGATATGTGCATTTACCTGTGTATCCCAAACATTATATTTATTGTTTGGTTAAAACCTTCCACTGTTGAGTAAAATGTGCCTTCATTATCAATTCTTTTGGCCGCCTAGCATCCATACTGATCACTAACATTTCAAGTGAAGCAGCCTAAATGAAATGAATCACCTCACATTTACAAATTTTGTTTTATCAGAACGACAGTCAGAAATAATACGAGTGCATGGTTTTAGTTGCAATTGGTCGCTTATGAAAAAATCCGAATTCATGTATAGACTCACTCCTGGGTTGTTAGCTGTAGCCTAGACTAGAGCTTTGGGAGGTCACTGATAAGGCCTCTGCATGCTCTTGTGACAAGGCTTTCGCAGATAGCTTTTCACAGACAGTTGTAATTTATTGTTGAGCGGGGAGTAATAGGCGTGCACGATGTTATTCACTGCCACAACGCAAGGGGGCGCGAAGTCGCGAAATGCTAGGAGTAGTTGGTGGGTGTGGTTAGTGGAGTGTTTATCCTCCGGTTACTTATAATGACTAGAACTGGAGTCGTATAGATGTACAACCCCGATTCCAAAAAAGTTGGGACAAAGTACAAATTGTAAATAAAAACGGAATGCAATAATTTACAAATCTCAAAAACTGATATTGTATTCACAATAGAACATAGACAACATATCAAATGTCGAAAGTGAGACATTTTGAAAGTTCATGCCAAATATTGGCTCATTTGAAATTTCATGACAGCAACACATCTCAAAAAAGTTGGGACAGGGGCAATAAGAGGCCGGAAAAGTTAAAGGTACAAAAAAGGAACAGCTGGAGGACCAAATTGCAACTCATTAGGTCAATTGGCAATAGGTCATTAACATGACTGGGTATAAAAAGAGCATCTTGGAGTGGCAGCGGCTCTCAGAAGTAAAGATGGGAAGAGGATCACCAATCCCCCTAATTCTGCGCTGACAAATAGTGGAGCAATATCAGAAAGGAGTTCGACAATGTAAAATTGCAAAGAGTTTGAACATATCATCATCTACAGTGCATAATATCATCAAAAGATTCAGAGAATCTGGAAGAATCTCCGTGCGTAAGGGTCAAGGCCGGAAAACCATACTGGGTGCCCGTGATCTTCGGACCCTTAGACGGCACTGCATCACATACAGGCATGCTTCTGTATTGGAAATCTCAAAATGGGCTCAGGAATATTTCCAGAGAACATTATCTGTGAACACAATTCACCGTGCCATCCGTCGTTGCCAACTAAAACTCTATAGTTCAAAGAAGAAGCCGTATCTAAACATGATCCAGAAGCGCAGACGTCTTCTCTGGGCCAAGGCTCATTTAAAATGGACTGTGGCAAAGTGGAAAACTGTTCTGTGGTCAGACGAATCAAAATTTGAAGTCCTTTATGGAAATCAGGGAGGCCGTGTCATTCGGACTAAAGAGGAGAAGGACGACCCGAGTTGTTATCAGCGCTCAGTTCAGAAGCCTGCATCTCTGATGGTATGGGGTTGCATTAGTGCGTGTGGCATGGGCAGCTTACACATCTGGAAAGACACCATCAATGCTGAAAGGTATATCCAGGTTTTAGAGCAACATATGCTCCCATCCAGACGACGTCTCTTTCAGGGAAGACCTTGCATTTTCCAACATGACAATGCCAAACCACATACTGCATCAATTACAGCATCATGGCTGCGTAGAAGAAGGGTCCGGGTACTGAACTGGCCAGCCTGCAGTCCAGATCTTTCACCCATAGAAAACATTTGGCGCATCATAAAACGGAAGATACGACAAAAAAGACCTAAGACAGTTGAGCAACTAGAATCCTACATTAGACAAGAATGGGTTAACATTCCTATCCCTAAACTTGAGCAACTTGTCTCCTCAGTCCCCAGACGTCTACAGACTGTTGTAAAGAGAAAAGGGGATGTCTCACAGTGGGAAACATGGCCTTGTCCCAACTTTTTTGAGATGTGTTGCCATGAAATTTAAAATCACCTAATTTTTCTCTTTAAATGATACATTTTCTCAGTTTAAACATTTGATATGTCATCTATGTTCTATTCTGAATAAAATATGGAATTTTGAAACTTCCACATCATTGCATTCCATTTTTATTTACAATTTGTACTTTATCCCAACTTTTTTGGAATCAGGGTTGTACGTACTTCCTCACTTCTTCGATCAACCGCTCTTCGTGCTGCTCCATCTTCGCTCGTGTTTTTAAAAATGGCGGTCGTGAAAACAAACCAAACCGGGAAAGCAGGGAAGCGGAAGTGCGTGTACAGCGGATGTAGAGTGGACCAATCAGAGCCCTCTTGTCTGCGACGCTGTCTGCGGTGGTCACAATTTTTGGGAGGTGCGCGCAGAGCGTCTGCGAAGGGGGGGGGTGCTTCGCAGATGCCATCTGCGATGCCATCTGCGAGGACTGCGTTGTCAGCATAAATTGGCCTATAGTCCATCAAAACATTTTCACTGTCTTGGATACTTTGCTTGATTTTGGTTTTCTTTTCTTTTTTTATTGTGGTGTTTGAGTTGGACCATACAATTCAGAATTTGGCACTTTGCTTAAAAATGTTTTATGGGGTGGTCTCAAAATAGTTTGCACATTACCTCTCGACAGGTTGTAAACATTATGCAGTTAATTTGTCAATTATATTTTCTATATAAGGAAGAGCACAGTGTTACTAAGGAATCGCTTAGCTGTCTTTAAATCGTGAGAGTCCTGGACACTGAGTTTGGTTGGTTTATGTTTCATATGTGTCATTTAGTAAGTCTGCTTTAGTGGCTTTAATAGATTAGATTAGATTCACTTTATTCATCCCACATCGGGGAAATTCACATGTTAGAGTAGCAAGAAAATGTCAAACAGATAACAAATAAAACTGAAATACAAATTAGACAAACGAAGGATTAAATACAGAGGGCTATTTGCATTATCTACAGTGAAAAAGTATAGAAAAATTGCCTTATTGAGAGGCTCGGAAAAACTGCACATTACAGGTAGACTCTGTATATATACACACATATATACATAAATAATATTTATATATAATTATGCATAAAAATAGCAGGTGTTTGTCAGTAAAGAAAAAAATGGATGATAGAATTTACAAGTTATGCCACTTGCACTTGAAAATGTTTTATGGGGTCGTCCAAACAAAGCTTTAGACATTATACTGCCTGAAAGGTTATTATGTGGACTAATAGTTCATTAAAACAATTTGATTTATGACTTGTCCTTTCTTTTTTTACATCAAATAATTGAAAGTAACTAAGCAACTTTCACTCGAGTAGATTTTTAGACGGGCACTTTTACTCGAGTAGATTTTTAGACGGGCGCTTTTACTCAAGTAGATTTTTAGACGGGCACTTTCAATCGAGTAGATTTTTAGACGGGCACTTTCACTCGAGTAGATTTTTAGACGGGCACTTTCACTCGAGTAGATTTTTAGACGGGCACTTTCACTCGAGTAGATTTTTAGATCACTTTTACTCGAGTAGATTTTTAGATGGGCACTTTTACTCGAGTAGATTTTTAGATCACTTTTACTCGAGTAGATTTTTAGATGGGTACTTTTACTCGAGTAGATTTTTAGATGGGCACTTTTACTCGAGTAGATTTTTAGATGGGTACTTTTACTCGAGTAGATTTTTAGATGGGCACTTTTACTCGAGTAGATTTTTAGATGGGTACTTTTACTCGAGTAGATTTTTAGATGGGCACTTTTACTCGAGTAGATTTTTAGATGGGTACTTTTACTCGAGTAGATTTTTAGATGGGTACTTTTACTCGAGTAGATTTTTAGATGGGCACTTTTACTCGAGTAGATTTTTAGATGGGTACTTTTACTCGAGTAGATTTTTAGATGGGCACTTTTACTCGAGTAGATTTTTAGATGGGTACTTTTACTCGAGTAGATTTTTAGATGGGCACTTTTACTCGAGTAGATTTTTAGATGGGTACTTTTACTCGAGTAGATTTTTAGATGGGTACTTTTACTCGAGTAGATTTTTAGATGGGTACTTTTACTCAAGTAGATTTTTAGATGGGTACTTTTACTCAAGTAGATTTTTAGATGGGCACTTTTACTCGAGTAGATTTTTAGATGGGCACTTTTACTCAAGTAGATTTTTAGATGGGTACTTTTACTCAAGTAGATTTTTAGATGGGCACTTTTACTCGAGTAGATTTTTAGATGGGTACTTTTACTCGAGTAGATTTTTAGATGGGTACTTTTACTCGAGTAGATTTTTAGATGGGTACTTTTACTCGAGTAGATTTTTAGATGGGTACTTTTACTCAAGTAGATTTTTAGATGGGTACTTTTACTCGAGTAGATTTTTAGATGGGCACTTTTACTCGAGTAGATTTTTAGATGGGTACTTTTACTCGAGTAGATTTTTAGATGGGTACTTTTACTCGAGTAGATTTTTAGATGGGTACTTTTACTCAAGTAGATTTTTAGATGGGTACTTTTACTCAAGTAGATTTTTAGATGGGCACTTTTACTCGAGTAGATTTTTAGATGGGCACTTTTACTCAAGTAGATTTTTAGATGGGTACTTTTACTCAAGTAGATTTTTAGATGGGCACTTTTACTCGAGTAGATTTTTAGATGGGCACTTTTACTCGAGTAGATTTTTAGATGGGTACTTTTACTCAAGTAGATTTTTAGATGGGTACTTTTACTCGAGTAGATTTTTAGATGGGTACTTTTACTTTTACTCGAGTAGATTTTTAGATGGGTACTTTTACTTTTACTCAAGTAGATTTTTAGATGGGTACTTTTACTCAAGTAGATTTTTAGATGGGCACTTTTACTCGAGTAGATTTTTAGATGGGTACTTTTACTTTTACTCGAGTAGATTTTTAGATGGGTACTTTTACTTTTACTCAAGTAGATTTTTAGATGGGTACTTTTACTTTTACTCGAGTAGATTTTTAGATGGGTACTTTTACTCGAGTAGATTTTTAGATGGGTACTTTTACTCAAGTAGATTTTTAGATGGGCACTTTTACTCGAGTAGATTTTTAGATGGGTACTTTTACTCGAGTAGATTTTTAGATGGGCACTTTTACTCGAGTAGATTTTTAGATGGGTACTTTTACTCGAGTAGATTTTTAGATGGGTACTTTTACTCGAGTAGATTTTTAGATGGGTACTTTTACTCAAGTAGATTTTTAGATGGGTACTTTTACTCAAGTAGATTTTTAGATGGGCACTTTTACTCGAGTAGATTTTTAGATGGGCACTTTTACTCAAGTAGATTTTTAGATGGGTACTTTTACTCAAGTAGATTTTTAGATGGGCACTTTTACTCGAGTAGATTTTTAGATGGGCACTTTTACTCGAGTAGATTTTTAGATGGGTACTTTTACTCAAGTAGATTTTTAGATGGGTACTTTTACTCGAGTAGATTTTTAGATGGGTACTTTTACTTTTACTCAAGTAGATTTTTAGATGGGTACTTTTACTCAAGTAGATTTTTAGATGGGCACTTTTACTCGAGTAGATTTTTAGATGGGTACTTTTACTTTTACTCAAGTAGATTTTTAGATGGGTACTTTTACTCAAGTAGATTTTTAGATGGGCACTTTTACTCGAGTAGATTTTTAGATGGGTACTTTTACTTTTACTCGAGTAGATTTTTAGATGGGTACTTTTACTTTTACTCAAGTAGATTTTTAGATGGGTACTTTTACTTTTACTCGAGTAGATTTTTAGATGGGTACTTTTACTCGAGTAGATTTTTAGATGGGCACTTTTACTCGAGTAGATTTTTAGATGGGCACTTTTACTCGAGTAGATTTTTAGATGGGTACTTTTACTCGAGTAGATTTTTAGATGGGTACTTTTACTCGAGTAGATTTTTAGATGGGCACTTTTACTCGAGTAGATTTTTAGATGGGTACTTTTACTCGAGTAGATTTTTAGATGGGTACTTTTACTTTTACTCGAGTAGATTTTTAGATGGGTACTTTTACTCAAGTAGATTTTTAGATGGGCACTTTTACTCGAGTAGATTTTTAGATGGGTACTTTTACTCGAGTAGATTTTTAGATGGGTACTTTTACTTTTACTCGAGTAGATTTTTAGATGGGTACTTTTACTCAAGTAGATTTTTAGATGGGCACTTTTACTCGAGTAGATTTTTAGATGGGTACTTTTACTTGAGTAGATTTTTAGATGGGTACTTTTACTCGAGTAGATTTTTAGATGGGTACTTTTACTCAAGTAGATTTTTAGATGGGTACTTTTACTCAAGTAGATTTTTAGATGGGCACTTTTACTCGAGTAGATTTTTAGATGGGTACTTTTACTCGAGTAGATTTTTAGATGGGTACTTTTACTCGAGTAGATTTTTAGATGGGTACTTTTACTTTTACTCGAGTAGATTTTTAGATGGGTACTTTTACTTTTACTCGAGTAGATTTTTAGATGGGTACTTTTACTCAAGTAGATTTTTAGATGGGCACTTTTACTCGAGTAGATTTTTAGATGGGTACTTTTACTCGAGTAGATTTTTAGATGGTTACTCGAGTAGATTTTTAGATGGGTACTTTTACTCGAGTAGATTTTTAGATGGGCACTTTTACTCGAGTAGATTTTTAGATGGGTACTTTTACTCGAGTAGATTTTTAGATGGGTACTTTTACTCGAGTAGATTTTTAGATGGGTACTTTTACTCAAGTAGATTTTTAGATGGGTACTTTTACTCAAGTAGATTTTTAGATGGGCACTTTTACTCGAGTAGATTTTTAGATGGGCACTTTTACTCAAGTAGATTTTTAGATGGGTACTTTTACTCAAGTAGATTTTTAGATGGGCACTTTTACTCGAGTAGATTTTTAGATGGGTACTTTTACTCAAGTAGATTTTTAGATGGGCACTTTTACTCGAGTAGATTTTTAGATGGGCACTTTTACTCGAGTAGATTTTTAGATGGGTACTTTTACTCAAGTAGATTTTTAGATGGGTACTTTTACTCGAGTAGATTTTTAGATGGGTACTTTTACTTTTACTCGAGTAGATTTTTAGATGGGTACTTTTACTTTTACTCAAGTAGATTTTTAGATGGGTACTTTTACTCAAGTAGATTTTTAGATGGGCACTTTTACTCGAGTAGATTTTTAGATGGGTACTTTTACTTTTACTCGAGTAGATTTTTAGATGGGTACTTTTACTTTTACTCAAGTAGATTTTTAGATGGGTACTTTTACTTTTACTCGAGTAGATTTTTAGATGGGTACTTTTACTCGAGTAGATTTTTAGATGGGCACTTTTACTCGAGTAGATTTTTAGATGGGCACTTTTACTCGAGTAGATTTTTAGATGGGTACTTTTACTCGAGTAGATTTTTAGATGGGTACTTTTACTCGAGTAGATTTTTAGATGGGCACTTTTACTCGAGTAGATTTTTAGATGGGTACTTTTACTCGAGTAGATTTTTAGATGGGTACTTTTACTTTTACTCGAGTAGATTTTTAGATGGGTACTTTTACTCAAGTAGATTTTTAGATGGGCACTTTTACTCGAGTAGATTTTTAGATGGGTACTTTTACTCGAGTAGATTTTTAGATGGGTACTTTTACTTTTACTCGAGTAGATTTTTAGATGGGTACTTTTACTCAAGTAGATTTTTAGATGGGCACTTTTACTCGAGTAGATTTTTAGATGGGTACTTTTACTTGAGTAGATTTTTAGATGGGTACTTTTACTCGAGTAGATTTTTAGATGGGTACTTTTACTCAAGTAGATTTTTA
The DNA here is from genome assembly GCF_027579695.1 of Neoarius graeffei. Lineage (NCBI taxonomy): Eukaryota > Metazoa > Chordata > Actinopteri > Siluriformes > Ariidae > Neoarius > Neoarius graeffei. The sequence goes on along the minus strand of NC_083570.1, from coordinate 40,999,428 downwards.
GATGGGTACTTTTACTCAAGTAGATTTTTAGATGGGCACTTTTACTCGAGTAGATTTTTAGATGGGTACTTTTACTCGAGTAGATTTTTAGATGGGTACTTTTACTCGAGTAGATTTTTAGATGGGTACTTTTACTTTTACTCGAGTAGATTTTTAGATGGGTACTTTTACTTTTACTCGAGTAGATTTTTAGATGGGTACTTTTACTCAAGTAGATTTTTAGATGGGCACTTTTACTCGAGTAGATTTTTAGATGGGTACTTTTACTCGAGTAGATTTTTAGATGGTTACTCGAGTAGATTTTTAGATGGGTACTTTTACTCGAGTAGATTTTTAGATGGGTACTTTTACTCGAGTAGATTTTTAGATGGGTACTTTTACTCGAGTAGATTTTTAGATGGGTACTTTTACTCGAGTAGATTTTTAGATGGGTACTTTTACTCGAGTAGATTTTTAGATGGGTACTTTTACTCGAGTAGATTTTTAGATGGGTACTTTTACTTTTGAGTAGAATTTAAGCAAAGTAAAGATACTTTTACTTAATTACAATTTTTCAGTACTTTTTCCACCTCTGGTCATGAACAATGGTAACTATACTCTCTTTTGTGTTATTTTTGACAGAAGTAAAATTCGTACATGAACAAATTTTGGCGAGTTGATTTTCTGTTTGGCGAGTCACTTTGGAAGGGAACTAGTCCGGGTGGCTGGTGAAAAAAAATATACGAATTTCGAGCCCTGAAAATCTAATCATGAACCGAATATCAGGAACTGAAGCGAGTGGTAAATTTAGTGACTTGTTTACTGCCCAGTCGGTGTAGGCAGGTTTGTGATCATCTGTGGATTAAACACATATTTGGTGGATTCAACCCACTGTTACATTAAGGTCAAGAACTTGCTGGCTGTCAGCGTCATGACTGGAAACAGAAGTGCTCCCAAACCCCCAACCGTGACCGAAACCAGCTCTGTTTCCCCCCAACCTAATGCACTCGTACAACACCTCATAAAAAAACAGCACGCTTTCCTGATTCAAGATAAAAAGGAAGTTACTATGTTGTTATAGCGATTCTGTAAGCAGATGGCATGGCTATAGTTTCTGCACCATCATCTTGTTTTTTATTTGTTTTTTCCAGAACTGCTTTTATCATCTTCCTCAAATGTGAAAAACACACGTCTCCCTCCTGCTGTGGAACCCTGCACATTTTATCACGCGTTTGAAATTATTATTTTATTTTTTTTTTTAACTGTCCCAGAGTGCCTTGTTGGGCATTTTTCTTCTCCTTTAAACCGCTACCTGCTATATGAAGATCAACATAACTTATGATTCACATCTTTGCATTTTGCTATAGTAATATATATTGGAGTCATTTTACAGCTTCTTATTTTTACATTTCACAAACAGAAACTGATGAAAACCTAATTAAATATCCCAAGATATTAGGTCATAAAAAGTATTCCCACCCCCCGACACTCGGTTATTTTTGTTCAGCTACTGAATTCGAATCACAGACTTCCAATTTTATTAGGGTTTTTTTAATACAACAATTAACGAATTTATCTCCACGTGGCCCGAAACTCTCCTCCGCTATTTTTTCCTGCTTCACCATGACGCAATACAAGATACTACGTCATGCATCACGTGGTGGGCTTTCCCTGTTCGCGCAAGGCATTGTGGGATACAAATTTGAAACAGGAGAGAAAAATGGAGGACATGAGTGCGCGAATGAAACGTAAAAGACAGACTACGGTAACGGAAAGCGAGAAGAAAAGACGTTATGTTATATACGAAGCAAAGGAAACGCAGGACCAAACTAATAAATATCGGCTCTCAGCGAGCACCTCGGTGTGATCAGCTGTTCGTTTAGCGACAGAATAACGGAACTGTCAGTCAGTGCACGCTCAAATGTAAACCTGCGCATATGCACACACACGGACTTCCTCTGTCTGCCTGACTGCGCGAAATGAACGATTTCATGCACATTATTTGCTCAGGAATCCGCGCAAATTAAATAACTTCCCAGCCACAGAATGGCCTGGTTTTTTTTTTTTTTGAGATGTTACAGAAATAAACATGTATCACAACGACCAAATTTCAGAGGGAACTAAATTTCACCGATTTTATGAAACCGAAAGGCCGTCTAGCTTTAAGAAGATAAGAAGAAAAAGTCAAAATAACATTTGTGGTTTTATTTACATTTTCGTTCATATTTGAAAGCCAGGTGCTCAGAAAAGCTTTCAAGGGTTATTTTTCTAAAGGGTGTTTAAAAAAAAAAAAAAACCGCAAAAGTCCTGCAAATCAGCAGCAGCGGCAGCAACACATTCAGGACAAGCACACCTGTGTGTAAACACCAGGTTGAAGAAGCAGCATAAACAGGAGCACCAGTTTGGGGGTGCAAAGGCCATCACGCAGCTCACCAGAGGCACAGCGAGCGAGGACGCACGCGTTTCTTCCTGGAGGCGTATCAGACGCTCGCTGGCCGTGCTGTGAAAATGGTGCATGTAGACGCTCATCCGAGTCTCCGAATCTGTTATTGCTTAACTCTTCAATCTTTACGATCATTAAAAAGCTTATAATCTCTGCTTTCCAAAGAAACGCATCTAATTAAGATCTGTTCAGTACTTTGGGAGTAACGGCAGGTTGAAGTCGGTACAGCAGAGTAAAAACTTCGCTCGTGTGGTGATTTTTGAGTCAGGGGAAAGTAGTCAGTCTCTCTCTCGCCTGATCAATTTCTGACTGGATTACTCATGAAGATCAATCAGATAACTTTTATAGTGACGTTCTTTCACTCTCACTGTTTCTGATGAAGGATTCAGCAAACTTTCCGTCTGCTAGTTTTGATGTTATGATTCACAGGAGACTTTGAAGTGAGTTTTCTACGGAAGCCGCGAGAGGCCCTTCATATAATCCTTTTTTTTTTTTTTTTATTCACCTTGTTATCCCGAGATAACGACATAATTAATTCAGGATCTCGAGAAAACAACACAACTAATTCGAGATCTCGAGAAAACAAAATTATTTCATGATCTCGAGTAAACAGCTGAGAAATGGTTCATTCAGGTGCGCCAAGAGACTTGTGATATGCTGACTTTGGGGCGATTTCTCATTCTGTATAGACGCAACTTTGGTCATTAGAATGTCTGGAATAATCGATCACCTAATAAGGCAATATTTTGATCAGGGGTTGACACAGGGAGAGATTGCATTAAGTCTTTTAATCAGGGCTTTGAACCAGAATTTTTTTCCTATTGGTTCGTTCCGAACAGAAACGGAATTTTAACGTTTCCGGTTTTGGGTTCCACCATTAAATAGACGTTCCCGAACCGGTTAGAACAAAAAAATTTCGTTCCCGGAACGGTTAATTACCTTCCCTGTCAGCTGTTTAACAAATGGCTATAAAATGATGTCTCTGTCTCATCCAGCTTAAGCCAAATGTAGGCTAATTCTATTACAACCTTCATTAAATAAGACAAGAAATAATTCAAAACAATTATTATTTCAAATGTTGGCGATTTGGATTCTCAGTATGTCTTCCCATCTACACAAACAGAAAAAGTGCCAAAAATGAAAGATAATTCGTTTAGTGTGTTACCAAAGGCTAGTCAGGCCCTATAGAGGGCTACCGCATGACGTCACCGCGCCGCGAGATTTTGTTAGGCGCCATATTGGAAGACCAAGTACACATCTATGCAAGTACATACATACATAAAACAAACTACACCTGAAATGTAGCCAGGGCCGGTTCTGCCCTAATCTGGACCCGGGTGCAACATCGCGCACCCCCCCCCCCAAAAAAAAAAAAAAAACACCAGTCTAAATCAGGACAACCATCACATAACTATAACTATAAACATTTTAGATCAACTATTTTAACTAAATGGGCGATAATAAATAAGCCTGCAGGCAGCCATGGCGGGCTGCCTCAGAAAAGTAACCATTCAATGACACAACTGAAAGCCTGCAGCCACGGCGGGCTGCCTCAGAAAACTAACCATTTGTCCTACCTTAAAACTCGTTTTGCATTTTCTGCCTCCTTTTTTGTATTTTCGACCCTCCGTTTATTTTCTTTCCTTTTCTGAAAACCCGATTTGTGTCCAGACATTTTGTTCTGCTACCAACGAACTAACTCGTCAGGTCTCGTCTCTCGAGCCCGCGATGATTCCCGTGGGAAGGGCAACAACTGATACATTTTTACAAACAGCCAATAGGGAGGTTGTAACGTTCAGGCTCTTCTTTGCTCAGACACTCAGTAATGCACTTATTATCACATGGAGACGTGATAGCAGTCCACCTTCCCGCGCTCTCCATTCAGTCAGCGAACGTCACACAGGAAGTGAACCCCAGCGGGTCATAGAAACTTGCTCAGGAGAAGAATGACTTTTTTTATTTGTAGGCTACGGAAACTTTGAGGAACGAAATAAAAACCGGTATTAACCGGTTACCATTATTTTTAATAAGCGTTTCTGTTCCGGAACATAAAAAATAATAAAGTTTCTGGTTTCGTTTCTGTTCCATGTGAAATAGAAAAAGTTCCCGGTTTTCGTTTTCGTTCCTTGAACTGGTTCAAAGCCCTGCTTTTAATAAGGGATCATTTCAAAATTAGTCCGCGGCACCTCCGCAGAACTCTGACCCACAGGGGGCGCAGCTCTGCTAGAAATCTCAGCTGTTTTCTCGAGATCATGAAATAATTGTTTTGTTTTTTCGAGATCACGGAATAATTGTTTTGTTTTCTCGAGATCCTGAATTAATTATATGTCATTATCTCGGGATAACAAGGTGAATAAAAAAAAGATTATATGAAGGGCCTCTCGCGGCTTCCGTAGTTTTCAGAGCTTTACCTACTTATTTTTTCAAATCAAACTGATTCGTGTCGATAAATAACTATTTTAGAATAGAACTGGAGTTGTTTTGATGAAAAATATAAAGATCTTAGTGGTCGGAATGAGTTTTTTTTTTTTTTAAACGAAAGTCAGAAACGCGAGTGTCAATTTCAATTCAATTAAACGGAAATGTTTATTGGATGTGGATCACACAGTTTCTTCGAGGTTCGCCTTGAAAGCTGTGAATGTTAATTGGAATAATCATTAATATTCCTTCATATAAACACTAGTAGGCCCTACTTGGAAATACAAAGGCCTACGGAACACAAAGAGGGGATTAGAAATACTATTTTATTACTTTTGAGTGTACCAGTTTAATTTTTTTTAGGCAATGAGCATAATTAATACTAATTTGCATCACTGCATAATTTTTACTAATTTTTCAAACTTTGTATTCAGTATACAGTGGTATGCAAAAGTTTGGGCACCCCTGGCAAAGTTGCTGTTACTGTGAACAGTTAAGCAAGTTGAAGATGAAATGATCTCCAAAAGGCATAAAGTTAAAGATGACTCATTCCCTTTATATTTTAAGCAAAAACAATTTTTCATTTTCATCTTTTACATTTTCAAAATGACAAAAAAGGAAAAGGGCCCGAAGTAAAAGTTTGGGCACCCTGCATGGTTAGTACCTAGTAACACCTCCTTTGGCAAGTATCACAGCTTGTAAACACTTTTTTTAGCCAGCTAATAATCTTTCAGTTCTTACCTGGGGGATTTTCACACATTCGTCCTTGCAAAAGGCTTGCAGTTCTACAAGTTTCCTGGGCTGTCTTGCATGCACTGCTCTTTTGAGATCTATCCACAGATTTTCAATGATGTTTAGGTCAGGGGACTGTGAGGGCCCGGGCAAAACCTTCAGCTTGGGCCTCTTGAGGTATTCCATTGTAGATTTTGAGGTGTGTTTTGGATCATCGTCTTATTGTAGGACCCATCCTCTTTTTAACTTCAACTTTTTTACAGATGGTGTGATGTTTGCTTCCAGAATTTGCTGGTATTTATTCGAATCCATGCTTCCCTCGACCAATGAAATGTGCCCTGTGCCACTGGCTGCAACACAACCCCAAAGCATGATCGATCCACACCCATGCTTCAGAGTTGGAGAGGTGTTCTTTTCCTGGAATTTGGCACCCTTTTTTCTCCAAACATACCTTTGCACATTGTGGCCAAAAAGTTCTATTTTGATTTCATCAGTCCACAGGACTTGTTTCCAAAACGCATCAGGCTTATTTAGATGTTTATTTGCAAACTTCAGACGCTGAATTTTGTGGCTAGGACGCAGGAACGGTTTTCTTCTGATGACTCTTCCATGAAGGTCATATTTGTTCAGGTGTCGCTGCATAGTAGAACAGTGCACCACCACTCCAGGGTCTGCTCAATCTTTCTGAAGGTCTTTTGCAGTCAAACAGGGGTTTTTATTTGCCTTTCTAGCAATCCAACGAGCAGTTCTTTCAGAAAGTTTTCTTCATCTTCCAGACCTCACCTTGATCTCCACTGTTTCTGTTAACTGCCATTTCTTAATAACATTACAATCTGAGGAAACAGCGACCTGAAAACACTTTGCTACGTTCTTGTAGCCTTCTCCTGTTTTGTGAGCATCAATTATTTTATTATTCAGAATGCGAGGGAGTTGCTTAGAGGAGCCCATGGCTGTTGATTTTAGGGACAAGTTTGAGGAGTCAGAGAATTTATACAGCTTTGAAATCTGCATCATCTGATCTTTCCTAACAAAGAATTTGAACAAGCCACAGCTCAATAAGCTAATTAAAAGGTCTGGAACCTTGGTAAAAGTTACCTGAGAACTCAAATGTTTTGGGGTGCCCAAACTTTCGCATGGTGTTCCTTTTCTTTTTTCACCCTCCAATTGTACAAAACAAAAATACACAAATCTTGCAGAAAACGCTGAAAAGAAATGTGTCGTCTTTACCTTTATGCCTTTTGGTGATCAGTTCATCTTCTGCTCGCTTAACTATTCACAGTAACAGACATTTTCAGTAAGGGTGCCCAAACTTTTGCATGCCACTGTACAGCCATCTATATGCCTGTCAGTTTCCATGAAAATATCTCATCTCATCTCATTATCTCTAGCCGCTTTATCCTTCTACAGGGTCGCAGGCAAGCTGGAGCCTATCCCAGCTGACTACGGGCGAAAGGCGGGGTACACCCTGGACAAGTCGCCAGGTCATCACAGGGCTGACACATAGACACAGACAACCATTCACACTCACATTCACACCTACGGTCAATTTAGAGTCACCAGTTAACCTAACCTGCATGTCTTTGGACTGTGGGGGAAACCGGAGCACCCGGAGGAAACCCACGCGGACACGGGGAGAACATGCAAACTCCACACAGAAAGGCCCTCGCCGGCCACGGGGCTCGAACCCAGGACCTTCTTGCTGTGAGGCGACAGCGCTAACCACTACACCACCATGCCGCCCCCCATGAAAATATATTGAAAATGTAAAAAAAAAAGGTATTAAGAGAAAACATTTGATCTCATTGGTTAATGAGGCCCATTTTGGATCATGTGATCCTCAGACACAATATTACAGCAGTTTTCTAAACATTAAGCCGTTTCTTCAATCTTTGATTTGTACCGTAATAACTCAAGAACAGATGAACATATTTTAATTCTGTAAAAAGTATATTGTTCTGCATTCAATTCTGAATTCAACGAGAGCAGTTTCAAGCAATTTGGACTGAATTTTCACCCGATACGTCTACTCTCTGTTAGCTGTTCTCAAACCCCTCAGTGAAATCTGCCAAAAAAAAAAAAAAAAAACACTTCTTTCCAAAACCCTAAGTGTATAGCTGATTAGAACTGTATCCCCGATACACACACACACCATTATAAAATTATTAAATGCCACTTGTGTATATGTTTGTTGTTTTGATTTACAGCTGTAAAGCTGTGTGCTCACGTTGTGCTTTTAAAGCTGGAATGAACTTTGGACGTTCTTGATATCATATGGACGTGTAGTGGATCGTTCCCTTCCCATCCAATCCTTCATTCATTCATTCATTCATTTGGACATTTCTCATAATGTATGTAGTTGTTTCAAAACAGGATCCGTAGAGCATAACCAGGGATGCGTAACTTTTCAATTTTTCTAATGTACCTACATTAATGGAAATTACAAATGAGTGGGTTTAATCCAAAGCTTAATAAATCAAAAACAACAAAAAGGTGCACCATGTAGGATTCAGCTCTATAGAGATCTTGCAGTCACGTGACCGGAAAGTACACAGCCGCCATCTTGTCGGTAAAAAACACCGCTGAATACTGCTGCACTCGTGTACAGAATGGATCAATTTCAACCGACGGACTACACGGCTCATTTTTCTAATGAACAGATAATTAGATATATGTCTAAAATAAAGGATCTACAGATTAGTGACCCTTATGGCTTACCGGACGGAGTTTTCACGACCGTGTCAGTGGATGTTGAACTGCCAGAGGTGGAATACCCAGATGTGTATAATTACCTCATTAACTTTCCCTCGCTGTTCAATGGTGAAGCACTGCGTGCTTATAAATCTCTGGACAGTTATCTTTACAGAAATTCAGGATTTGTCAGCAACTCAGATGTGGCATCTTGTAAACAAGAAAATAACAATCCTCATTGGATGGGCAAGTCACTTAAGTATTGAGTATAGCACTGACCAGCCGATTATAGAATAGAATAGAATAGAATAAGGTAATTCCAGCTGTAATTCCAAATTGTCCGTCTTGTTTACATGGATCTGGCGTTGGAGAGGTAGAGGCTTAGCTGTGGAGATTTGAGTAGCTGTTTTCTGAGCTTAGTCAACAGGCCGGCTCTGCAGCCTCGCTTTTGCTTCCGCTCCCGGCGCCGCCTCCTTCGCTTTGCTTCTGATAACAATCCACGGAGACCCCGCTGGTCTCGCTATCTCGTCCGGAATGTTGTGCATGCGATGGAAATCGCTACAAACCGTCATTTTCTGCTGGAAACCAATGTCCAGTAAGTCCATACGGTTGTAGTGGATATTGAAGTCCGGTACAGATGAACAACACGCAAAAATACACACAAAAAACAAAAAAAATGCACAGGTAGGGAGAGCTTGTAGCCGCAGCCGTTGTAGTAGAATTGTATATAGTAGGGTTTTCCAGAAGAAAAGGTAGAAGTAGAAGCAGAAGTAGAACCAGAAGTAGAAGCAGAAGGCGGAAATATGGCGTTTGACCGACAAGATGGCGTCTGTTACAATCTGGATCGGCTGTGACGTCACATGCAAGTGCTCCATTGACAGAAACTGAAATGTTTTCATTAAAATGTTCAATCACCTGTGATTTTACATATAAACATATACTATACAGTGGTGCTTGAAAGTTTGTGAACCCTTTAGAATTTTCTATATTTCTGCATAAATATGACCTAAAACAACATCAGATTTTCACACAAGTCCTAAAAGTAGATAAAGAGAACCCAGTTAAACAAATGAGACAAAAATATAATACTTGCTCATTTATTTATTGAGGAAAATGATCCAATATTACATATCTGTGAGTGGCAAAAGTACGTGAACCTTTGCTTTCAGTATCCACCGGCTTGGAGGAATTTTAGCCCATTCCTCCGTACAGAACAGCTTCAACTCTGGGATGTTGGTGGGTTTCCTCACATGAACTGTTCGCTTCAGGTCCTTCCACAACATTTCGATTGGATGAAGGTCAGGACTTTGACTTGGCCATTCCAAAACATTAACTTTATTCTTCTTTAACCATTCTTTGGTAGAACAACTTGTGCGCTTAGGGTCATTGTCTTGCCGCATGACCCACCTTCTCTTGAGATTCAGTTCATGGGCAGATGTCCTGACATTTTCCTTTAGAATTCGCTGGTATAATTCAGAATTCATTGTTCCATCAATGATGGCAAGCCGTCCTGGCCCAGATGCAGCAAAACAGGCCCAAACCATGATACTACCACCACCATGTTTCACAGATGGGATAAGGTTCTTATGCTGGAATGCAGTGTTTTCCTTCCTCCAAACATAACGCTTCTCATTTAAACCAAAAAGTTCTATTTTGGTCTCATCCATCCACAAAACATTTTTCCAATAGCCTTCTGGCTTGTCCATGTGATCTTTAGCAAACTGCAGACGAGCAGCAATGTTCTTTTTGGAGAGCAGTGGCTTTCTCCTTGCAACCCTGCCATGCACACCATTGTTGTTCAGTGTTCTCCTGATGGTGGACTCATGAACATTAGCCAATGTGAGAGAGGCCTTCAGTTGCTCAGAAGTTACCCTGGGGTCCTTTGTGACCTCGCCGACTATTACACGCCTTGCTCTTGGAGTGATCTTTGTTGGTTGACTGCTCCTGGGGAGGGTAACAATGGTCTTGAATTTCCTCCATTTGTACACAATCTGTCTGACTGTGGATTGGTGGAGTCCAAACTCTTTAGAGATGCTTTTGTAACCTTTTCCAGCCTGATGAGCATCAACAACGCTTTTTCTGAGGTCCTCAGAAATCTCCTTTGTTCGTGCCATGATACACTTCCACAAACATGTGTTGTGAAGATCAGACTTTGATAGATCCCTGTTCTTTAAATAAAACAGGGTGCCCACTCACACCTGATTGTCATCCCATTGATTGAAAACACCTGACTCTAATTTCACCTTCAAATTAACTGCTAATCCTAGAGGTTCACATACTTTTGCCACTCACAGATATGGAATATTGGATCATTTTCCTCAATAAATAAATGAGCAAGTATAATATTTTTGTCTCGTTTGTTTAACTGGGTTCTCTTTATCTACTTTTAGGACTTGTGTGAAAATCTGATGATGTTTTCGGTCATATTTATGCAGAAATATAGAAAATTCTAAAGGGTTCACAAACTTTCAAGCACCACTATAAATCATTGTTTATATAAGCTTAGAATAAGCCCTTCAATCAACAACTCTGAATGACTGAATGGGTGTTTCTGATTTGTCAGCTGTCTTTAACTGGGGCGGGAGGGCGGGACATGACTGAATGGGTGTTTCTGATTTGTCAGCTGTCATCCTTACACCGCATGGCATGGCCCAAGCATTTACAACACAGAATTCCAGGTTCTCCGCTCCAAAATCGGCAGCTTCAAAACGATTGATTTTTTTTTTTTTCACCGACAACCAAAAAAAAATTAACTGGTTGACGTTGATTCGGTCAAACGGTCATCGGTTAACATCCCTAGTATTGGACCCTTTGTATATGGGTCCGTCTCAGAAACTGGTCTCTCATTTGGGACATTATGGCCAAAAAATAAATTTTCTAATCTTACTATTTTTTTTGCATTTACCGAACACTCAATGTTGTCATGTTTAATAAGAATAAAGATAGTATCTTGCTTTATCTGGCCTCCACTGTGGAACATTGTTTTGATTACAATTCAAATGCTTTTGTAAAATTGATTTCCATCTAAAATAACTCCATCATGAAGAATTAAAGCCCCTCCTTCACAGATGAGTGAAAATATTGAATAAATTTCCTCTTTTTGATTGATTGGGTTAAAAATGCCAAGTTATGATGACTGAATTGATTATTCATTTAAATATGAATAATATGATACATTTTGGGTATTTGATACGGCAAAATAGGACACGATGGAAAAATCAAGAACACACCGGAAAGATGAGAATAACGGCGGTGGTAAAAGAACAGCGACTGTACCGGCTGAAGGTCGCGCGGGTCTCTGCTGCGGCGCGCGAGCAACGGGACATCACTACCGCACCGGACGGAGCGCGAAGCGGGGGCGGGGCAAAATGACCGGCCGTAGATTCTATCAAAAGTTCGATCTAAATTGACCATGGTTGCAAAATATTGGCCAAAAATACGCAAACACTACGAAATATGAAAGTAAGATGAAAAAGAAACATTCTGTTGCCTTATACTGCAAGACTAAAACAAAATAAAACTGTCAAAACTCACCTTTTCCGTGATAACGTCCGAACAGATCACTCGCGTAACAGAAAGACCGCAAATGGAAGCACGATCAACTTCTAACTGTTGGAGTGGAAAATTCCATTCTACACATGCAAATTGTTAATGTGTGTCCTTCCCCGCACACAAATAACACGCTACGGTAAAAAATAGACCACAACTCATTTTATAGCTCAGAAATTCATACAAGACCAGCTACCATCGTAACATATTCTGTAAGAAACATATTCTATACCGAACTTTCAGCTTTCGCTTTAAAAAACAAAATCACAGATTTATAACTAAATGTTTATATGGCGTAGTGATTTTAAATTCCTACTTTTGGTGAGGTAGTGACCTTGACCCTGAGGCTTTCCGTTTAGATCAAAACACACAATCGTATTGGGATTGCGTTTGCGGAAAATGGAGTTACGATGGTGATCAAATATTTTGCGTGATGTTTTATTACGGTTATGATTATTCTGTGAGCGCACCGATCCTTAGGTGGATAAAGTTCCAACTTAAAATACAATTAGTGATAACTGTAGACTTTTCAGTGGACTACAACCTTTTTAAGGGAATGCGATGTAGTCGACCGTTTATCATGTCCCAGATCAAGCCGCCATTTTTCCACAAATGTGCAGAATTTTGGCCAAATTCTGAATATTCACATCAAAGATTTAGTTTTATCTGTATTATTTCTTTCATCATTTTATTTCAAATTAAAACCGACATCACCATTCAAAACCGTATAGTTTATTGATTGTGAGTATATTTAGTGGGGGACCCCCACAGTACCCAGTTTCTGACACAGACCCATATTCGTTCAAGACCCCCTAAAACTGAACCGATGGCAGTGATGAGTCAGCCTTCCGAGTCACTTTCCGCCATCTCGTCTGCGGAAGTTGATTACTGCTTAACCCCTTCAGTACTGAAGAGCGACACTCAGCCTTGCACCCGAGTGACGTCACGCATCGCCCTTCCAACGGGCTGCATGGCAGCCTCCTGGTGGCATTAGAGCAGCGATACAAAAACGCCCACAGCTTTCTCATAAATGGTCAAACACGCCTGAAACTTTTCTTACAGGCTCTCAATATTACAAGCTCCGAACCCATGCATGCATTTACGTTACATCTTCCATTCAGTTAATGAGGCCCATTTTGGACCATGTGATCCTAATACATAATGTTACGTCGGCTTTCTAAAAATTAAGCCGTTTCTTCAATCTTTGATTTGTAATATCTCAAGAACAGATAAACCAGGGCTCGACATTAACGGTTGTCCGCTTGTCTGGGACAAGTGATCCTTTATGTCGGACAAGTTCATCGTCTCAGTTACTTGTCCGATCGGACAAGTGCCAAAATACACCGATATTCGGGTTACATATCAAATTTATCAGTTTATTCACATGATTTCCGAAGCGTCTCACTCGACATATTGTTTTGATGAATCGCCGGATGTTTCTCTTCGGAAAGAGCGATGTGCACATCCGCAATATTCCGCTTGCGAAACCGGCCAATACCGCTTCGTGTATTTGAGCTGAAAAGTAAACAGTCGTTTACCAGACCCTCCAGGATTTCACGATGTTGCGATTTGCAACTTCAACGCAAATTCAACCAATCCCCGCGAATTCAGGGCGGTGTTGCAATTATATCCAATCACCGCAACTTTCCCGCAAATTTGACCAATCGTTGGCGTCGTCTTGAGGTGACGTCAACAAACTACCTTCTGCCTTACTTCCGCGTTTCCGTTCAAGAGAAGCAGCATGTGCGATTCAGTGTTTATATAGGCTTAAATTCTGTTACTGAAAGTGTTATGTTTACAGTGAAGGACTGTGTGCACTTTACATTATTTTTTACTTAATACAAGAAATTAATGGATGCCAACATTTTTGCCAAAATGGTATTTTATTTTCCATTGCTTAGGCAGCTTCAGCATCATACTGTGAGATTCTGTTCAAATTGTTTTTTTTCTTCTATGAAGCCTGAGCCATTTATTTTATTAGTTTATAATTATTGTTTAATTTAGTCTTCAGGAGAGACTGCCTGCACACAGTACTAGTATTAATAGTTTTTTTTTTCTTACATGAAAGCTGAGGCATTTATATTATATTTTAAGGTAACTTCATGTTGTGCTGTGAGGTTCTCTGCACTTTAACTTTTGAACCAACAGGAGCATTTGGATAAGTAAAGCCTATTTTTCTGCATTTTTGTAGCCCTGGTAATCTTTTATATTGGTGAAGTTGTTTATAGGACCATTTCTCAGTGTCTGTTTTTTTAATCAATAGTTTTTCAGTAATAGCTTAATATTTAACATATCACTCAATTTTAAATCACAAAAAGAGAAAATCGCAACAATTTCTCGCAACTTTCACTTCCTCCCGCAATGCAATCGCAACAAAAACCTAAAAAACACCGCAACTTTCATCGCAACCATTAAATACCATACAGGAGCCACAATGAATAATTAGACAACAACAATTAATCAGTGGAGGATATAAATTCAAAGTTAATCATTTAAAAATGAAAATATACGGCATAATTTTAATTTTCTGGTTTTCAATGTCTCATAAATAAATTAATGATTGATGGAGTCCAATTTTTTTCTGCAGTGAATAGATTGTGTTAAAGTAATTCTGGTGAAATTAGTTTATTACAAATAGTTTTTGTGGGGTTTTTTTTTCCTCAAATATTTCTTCGGACAAGTCAACTTCACATTCGGACAAGGAAATTTTCTTTCAACTTGCCCGACAGGACAAGTGGTTTCAAAAGTTAATGTAGAGCCCTGTAAACATATTTTAATTCTGTAAAAAGTATGTTGTTCAGCATTCAATTGTGCGATTTGGACTGAATTTAAATTTTCAGCTAATACGACCAAAAAAAGAGTGACCGTCAGCATCGGCCTTGGAAGATTCAGTTTGATTTTAACCAGTTGATCAGGGATGAGAGTTTTCAGCTTTTCGGCGGATTTCCGATTTTTCTGAGCAAAAATCGATATTATGCCAAATCCGTTGAGATTTTTTTTTTTTCATTGAGGGGGGTTGGGGTATGTTCCTTCGTGATACTCAAGCGTACGACGATGTTACATGTTTACATTTTCGCCATCTTTAGTCTCGCGGTAGAATACGTGTTATCTACAATGCAATTGGCCAAAACATCGCTGGCGAGAGCATGACAGCCAATCATAACAGTTCTTACAAGAGTGTGGGAGAGAACAAAAGCCAATCATAACAGTTCTTACAAAAGTACCCGCATCTGTTCTATTTTATCGAAACTTGCACATGTTCATCGTCGCTGCGCTTCAAAAATACGTTTCTCTTTCGTATCAGCTTTTTTACTTAAAATGCCGAATACAATTGACGAGCGAGATGAAGCGAAGGCACGTGAAATCGATGCTGGTATAAAAAACAGAGAGGACTGACAAGCTCCTGTCTTTGGCCAAAAGGCTGAAGAAGTCGTCAAAATGATTAAATGAAAATGAGAAGTGACTGTGAAGTATAAATAATTGTATAAAGTGTACATAGACATTATCTCATAAACTTAGCATTCGTTTGATTTAATACATTGAACATGTATATGATGGTCAGTAAATCTGAATTAATGCTGACAGTTTTGAAAACTTAAGTATTTCAAAAGACTTTGAAATCATATGCAACTCAGGCCAAGAAAAAATAATTGTTTGTTTCCTATTACATCTTGAAAAAAAATAGGGTACGTAGGTAGGTCTTTTTATTTTATTTTTATCACACAAAATACTGGGTAGGTAGGTTTTTTTTTTTTTTAAATAAATTTTAGGTGTGGGACAAACAGTGGCACATAGTGGGGAAGTGTCATTCTGTGACTCAACCATCCAGAACCAGGCCTAAGAAAACCAGTGAAGCTTGTGGAATACAGGATTCGGAGCCCATGGATAAAATATGGAGTGCTCGGACGCTTAAAGGAACTATAAACATAACTACAAATGTTGAACCTTAACTTTATTAGGAACACTATGTTGTGAACTTGTATGTTTAATATGAATACAATGAATACAATGATATCGATACCGCCGTTAGCCTGGGCGCTGTGTGTATACTGTTTGCATGACTCGTCCAGCGGAGGATGATAATGTTCGTAGAGTTCTTTTACAGTTGAAAACTTATAAAATGAACTTATTGTCTTACAATCTTCCGTGTGGTCGCAACCGATCACGGTAATCGAGAACACTTCGTTGGCCGCCATGATGCCTAGCGTTGTGTACGACACAAGCCGGAGTTTCCCGGAAAGAGGTCATGACGTCAGATTGAGGCCGTGAGAAATCAATGAGTGTTTCTTGTCCGATATATGCGTTTTAGAATAAGTCACTTGTCAGATCGACAATATTATGCAAACTGTAATGCAGATTTTTTTTTTTCAAAATTTATTGTTGGTCGGCGAAAATACATTTTTTTTTTAAACATCTAACAAAAAAGTCTAGGGTCGGGGCATTTTTTAAACGGTCAGTCGGGTAACCGGAAACAAACAATTATTTTTTCTTGGCCTAATGAGGACATAGGGTGACTGACCTTTTCTCCCTAAGAAATTTTATTTAATATATGAACATTTTGATAATTAATAAAACTTAAGTTTAATGTGAATTTAGTTTGTCATTTTTGTTGATCATAAATTATAACCATACCCTTGAATGTAGAATGTGATCTCATCTCATATCATCTGTAGCCGCTTTATCCTGTTCTACAGGGTCGCAGGCAAGCTGGAGCCTATCCCAGCTGACTACGGGCGAAAGGCGGGGTACACCCTGGACAAGTCGCCAGGTCATCACAGGGCTGACACATAGACACAGACAACCATTCACACTCACATTCACACCTACGGTCAATTTAGAGTCACCAGTTAACCTAACCTGCATGTCTTTGGACTGTGGGGGAAACCGGAGCACCCGGAGGAAACCCACGCGGACACGGGGAGAACATGCAAACTCCGCACAGAAAGGCCCTCGCCGGCCACGGGGCTCGAACCCGGACCTTCTTGCTGTGAGGCGACAGCGCTAACCACTACACCACCGTGCCGCCCCCTGTAGAATGTGATTTTATTTTGAATTCAAACAATACTCCTATTGATTTGAAACATATTTTCATGAAAATATATAAAAAAGACAACAGATTTTTTATCTACTACAGCTCAGATTGCAGGAAAAGTGGTTTGTAAGGCCTTATTTTTCAAAATTTTCCTGGGGGGGTATCCCTCCCAGACCCCCGGCTTCGGGCGCCATCTTGTTTTCTGCTTTTCTGGTGACCACCCACTCTCATCCCTGGTCGGTGGCATTTTGAGTCCTTTTCAACCCGTAAAATGCTATTTTTTTTAATAAAAATGGTAATATTGACACCAGCATTGATGTTTCATCACAGTACAGTCATATCATTTAATTTACACCTCAAAAACCCATTTAAGTGTGCAGTACCTCTTTAAAAGTGCCATCGAATGCGAAGCTGTATTTACCTTGGCACAGCTGAAAGAGGAGAGTTCGGTACATGGCACTGACAAACTGTGAACCTCAAACACTGCTGACTCCTCCTTTAAATGCAAATCCCGCATATGCAAAAACAGGGCAGTAAAATGGGCCAAAATCCTAAACTGTTTCACAGTCGATGCATTAATAAGCACATCCTCAAAATTTGCATACACCAGCCTATGTTCTAGGCTCGGCAACATTACTTCCGCTTCGAGAGACGACGAGAATTAAGTGGCTGCCTACTCAGGAGCTCCACCCTAAATTTCTTTCAGGAAATTGGCACACGTAGTCAGAAACAACCCAGGAACCAACAAGGCACAAACCTGCCATGAACTGGAAGCTGCTGGAACACAGTCTACAGTCAAGCGAGTTTTGTATCACCATGGACTGAGACTGGCATCCAAGAAAGAAGCCCAAAATCAACACCTTCAAACTCAACTAAAGATCGCAGCGGACCACATGGACAAAGCAAAAAAGCCTTCTGGAAGGTGGTTTTACAGTCAGATGAGAGAAAGACTGAGTCGTTTTACCATAATGAGCAGAGGTACACAGGAACACGGTACAAACTGATAAGCATGGTGGTGGTAGCATCACGCTCGGGGGCTGTTTTATTGCCTGAGGAACTGGTGCATTGCACAAAACGGATGGGGGGGAAAAAAATGAAGGAAAAGGACTCAGAATTCTTCAACATAACCTCAAACCCAGGTGTGGAATGGATAAAGCAGGCTAACGTTAAGCTTAAAACAAGTCCGGACCTCAACCTGATCAAAAATATGTGGACTGTGCTTAAAAGTCAGGTCTGTGCCAGGAAACACACACATTTAACTGAACTCGAACAGTTCTGCCAAGAAGAGTGGGCAAATATCCAACCAGAATTCTGCCAGACATTTGGTGATGGCTACCAAAAGCATCTGGTCAATGTCAAACTTGCTAAGCGACATTTAACCAAATATTAGGTGTGCTGTACGCAGTGTTCCAGCTAGCTTTCCAAAAGGGCAGGGTGCCAATGATTATCACAGGCAATTTACCGTGCATCTAGGGCAGGGCTTCTCAAACTTTTCTGCTTTAAAGTGCATATCGCGGGTAAATTCAGGAGCAAGATCGATGGAATTCTCCTATTTTATGGGCAATTCCATGTAAATGTCAACCTCACCATGCAAAAATAAAGCAACATGTAATACATCAAAACCACTCCCAGAGATATCACCTAGGCCTGTATTTTACAGATGTGAATAAGTTGAACCAATTTGTAACCAACCTAATATGTCACTGTCAGTCTTTCTTTCTTATAATGTAAAACCCAAGCTAAAATCAACTTTGATCATGTACAATTCTATATTATTGCCACAAGCCACAGAAATGTATGCTAAAATCCACAAAACAGCAAAACAATAGCCATCCTAAATATTATTTAAGAACTTTGATAGTTTTAGCTGATATTTAGAGAGTTTTTCAAAGGGTTATGGTGGTTAAATTGCTGATTTTCTAAACATATGCCATGTCTATTTCAGACGCGTCACATCCATAACGGAATTTCGTCACATCCATAACGCTGACTTTTCCTTCCGAAACTCTGCATGAAATACAAAATATTTTAAACAAAGATTTTTTAATATTCACCTTGGACCCGTCTATCAAATGGATATCTCCATTTTGACATTAGGTTTACAATTTCACAGAGTTTGATAAAAATGTACAGTCACCCAAGAAAAGTGATACTTTTTCTGTCACATCCATAACACATCTTTTATTGGCGTTTTCTGGCATGCCCTAGATGTACTATGGGAATTGTTCTTGTTCTATCACTTCTCCAGTATGGTACAGCCTTAAAATATGCAACACCTGTTTAAATACTGGGAGACAATAAAACATGCACTGGGTCATTTGTTGCCATTTTGAGTTCAAGTGTCACGTCCATAACGCTGGAATTGCTCTTATATTAAACTTTGGTCAAATATCTGTCACATTTTGCGCAATTTTTGTACCTTGCGCAATACCAGAAAAATTCAGTTGAAATCGAGCCATTTGAAGTTATGTCATGCGAAGTTGTGTCCTGGATGTATGAAAAATACGAGTGGTGCATTTCCCAGTAAAGCACTCGTCCATTTTTATATATATTTTCTATCCACAGTCACTGGATATGAGCAATCACGTGCTCTGGCTAGGCTATCAGCTCATATACCGCGAGTAGAGAAAAACAAAATGGCGGAGCGTGTTGCTGAACCAACCGAGGACGAAATAAAAACTCTACTCAAAAACAAAACCCCAAAAAAAAATGTTTTTAATTTTAAAAAAAGGCAACAAAACATGGAATAAAAGTAAGAACACATCTTATTTTTCAAGAATTATTATAGCATTTTTCACAAATTGCTACTGCCATTTTTTTTTATAATTTTTACTTTCTCTGCATGTTTTAAATTTACTTTAATTTTAACTTTATTCTATTTTATTCTTTATTCTATTCTGCTGGTTTCCTTTTTTTCTCCTCCTATTTCTACTTTATTTTATTATTTTATTTCTACTATTGTTTAATTCTTATTATTTTCTTTTAATTCTTTTAATTAATTGTTTTAGAATAAAAAAATTTTATGTAATTTTATTTCTCCATTGTATACTGTTTTTGTTTTTGCTTCTGTAAAGCACATTGAACTGCCATTGTGTATGAAATGTGCTATATAAATAAACTTGCCTTGCCTTGCCCTGAAGCGAATTGGTCCGCCTCTGAAAAAACTTGCCATTTGGATTTCCTGGCAAACATTGATTTTCGTGACGTCGCGTGCGGGACGCCTCCCTCTGAATCCTACGTCAGCGCTGGTTTGTTTATGAGAAAACGACCTGGTGGTTTTCTGCAAATTTCTTCAACGTTATCGCGTAATTATTAAAATGGTTAACAGATGCATCGTAGGAGGGTGTAGCAACGGCAATCTTGATGGGATTAGTACTCATCGTTTCCCAAAAGACGGGACAATGAGAGAGAAATGGGAGCGCTTGGTCTACACAGGCTGTGCACTGAAACCGTGCAAAGCTCTCGCAGCCTGCTGGCGCTTCCGCAGGTAACGTCACGAATCTGGCTCCAGACTCCCTTGGGATTTTTCCAGACGCGTTTTGTTTTATTTTTTTCTGCTGTAGACAGATGGCCTTGTGCAAAATTACCCTTCTGGATGAGTGTGTAAAGGGACATTCTTTCATATAAAAAAAAAAACTGGTCCAGAATATGCACTTTAAGGCCCATCTATTCATACTTGTAACCAGTCGGGGCCCATTAAAAAAAGAGCCAATTATTTTGGCTCATCTATTCTATTAGAATCTAATAATCTACTGTAAAGTGTATTAATGGGATGCAACATCACTCCCTGTTACAGATGGGAGCCCAGGGATTAAAAAATGCAATAAAACCAAACTGTTTTTAATTGTAGGTATTGTATTCAAAACTGTATGGATGTGCCAGAAGCCAACATAAAACCCTGCATGCAGGGCATTCTCAGTCAAAAGGGATTAATGATCCAAAAGTGGAGTCTGGTCCATTAACACAAGAACTTATTGCCACGTTTGTGTACAGCAAACAAGCCAGTTATTAAAACCAAGAAGTACACTCAAAAGAAGTGGACATAGAACCCACTCAATGGGATTAGATCCTTACATGCTAACAAAGAAGAATTTTTCCTATGAGTTGGAAAATTATCCATCCATTGAGTTCCCCGACATCTCAAACTACCTGGTGCTGCAGACATCGTTCGACACGGACACACAGATGAAAACCTGGAAGAGCATGGAGGAGCACAACTTTTTATATGTGGCTGGATTAAAGATCTGGACACAAGATAGACGGCGGTGGATGGATCTAAGTGCAGGAAGAGTATTTATTATCAGGCGTGATATTTATAAAAACAAAATCAGAACCATAAAGCAGAGTACTTAAACAGTATTATAAACATGGCTAGAATCAAACGGGACAGTGATAATGATACTTCACAAAGCCTCTGTGAAAACAGCATCCTTATCTGTGCATGCTGATTGTGCTCAAATCAGCTTCAAGTGTTTCCCATAACGACTGGGTCCCAAGAGCACGCACAACAAACTCCATGAGCGCGCGTGGCTGCTCGAGTTGCGCCAGACTCAAGCGCGCAAAGGCGTGGCAGCCAAGTGTTCGTGTGCTGTGTGACAACTTTTAGCTCTCGTGTATATCGCCATGCATCCACACCGAAATGCCTTGTTTTCATCGATAACCCATCACAAAGCATCATGAACTGTAGTGTGACCGTACCTTAATGAGGCGGATGTGACGTCGGCTGCAACCCAGCAATTGTACCCGACTATGAGTAAAAATCAGCTTCAACTTCGAAAAAAAAATTTTATTAATTAATTAATCACGGCCCACTAGATGGCGCTTTGCGGTCCACTCACGTGCCGCGGCCCAGTGGTTGAGAAACACTGGCAACACTATCGTCGAGTCAAGTTTATCTGTTGCAAAACAGCTTTACAGAAAATTAAAGCCATATAGACAAAGAATCTCCATCCATCCATTATCTGTAGCCGCTTTATCCTGTTCTACAGGGTCGCAGGCAAGCTGGAGCCTATCCCAGCTGACCACGGGCGAAAGGCGGGGTACACCCTGGACAAGTCGCCAGGTCATCACAGGGCTGACACATAGACACAGACAACCATTCACACTCACATTCACACCTACGGTCAATTTAGAGTCACCAGTTAACCTAACCTGCATGTCTTTGGACTGTGGGGGAAACCGGAGCACCCGGAGGAAACCCACGCGGACACGGGGAGAACATGCAAACTCCACACAGAAAGTGGCACCATGCTGCACCATGCCGCCCTCGAGGCAGATTACTTTTGTAAAATAAAGTAAGCAAGTCTCAAACTTCAGTTAACCAGTTTAATACAATGCTTCATAATAGTATTATAAATACGATATAGAATTACACACACACGATAGATAGATAGATAGATAGATAGATAGATAGATAGATAGATAGATAGATAGATAGATAGATAGATAGATAGGAGACAGTATATTTATTTATTAAAAGTGACAGAGTTGACGAATAAATCTAACAAAGTAATTTTAAGTGATTGTTTCAAACTCTTGCAGAGAATGTACAAATTCAGGAATGTAATTTCTCTACTCTTCTATTTGTTACTATCAATCCCTAAACAATCCCTGCATTCAGCTGCAGACCTGCTGAGAATTCATTTATTAACCCGAGTTGGGGTTTTTTTTCTAAACAGGCCGACTATAAGATTTTGCAAAGCAGTGCAGGCCATTTTATTTAGATAACTAACAAATCCTGAATATAGACATTGCTGCAAATTAAAGCCAAACAAAACCCAAAAACTAAACCACTTTATACTGACAGATAATATCCATACAAGACATGTTCAAGAGTTCGCTTGTCTGTATTTGTACCTCTGTAGTGTGTACAGATTTTATTTTAAAAGAAAAACAATGCCCTGCACACCTTACTCTCTCCAAGGTTCAAATATTGTACTCGGAGTACAAATTGTGACATCACCGTGTGTGTGTATGTGTGTGTGTGTGTGTGTGTGTGTGTGCACATGCGAGCGCCTGTTTTCACTGCTTCAGAGGGGTTAAATACAGGGAAAGAACTTTACTGTGCTGTAATAGTTATGTGATATATATATATATATATATATATATATATATATATATATATATATATATATATTAGTGCTGTCAAGCGATTAAAATATTTAATCGCGATTAATGTAGCGACTGTCATAGTTAACTCGCAATTAATCGCAATTTAATCGCACATTTTTGTCACATGAAAAACCATTGTAATTCTCTTATCAGCATAAAGTGAATGGGCTTGCTCACCGTTCGAACTACGGGGGTACTCGGGGGATCCGAGATCCCCTGAAACAGACATGAGATCCCTTGAAAACATGATTTGGGAAATGTTGGGGGGTCTCTAAATATTGGCAAAATGATGTTTATTGACATAGCAATCGTGTGTAACGGGAAGCATTTGCATATCCGAAGTGAGCGCGCGATGGAGATCCGCGCTCTGAGACAAGCGCAAGCACCCACCCACCCCCCCAAGGGAAAAAAAGGGACCCCCCGAAAATATCGGCATAGTTCGAACACTGGTTGTACCAATGTGTTGTTTTTTTTTTTTATTGCAGAGCATAACACGTCTTGTCACAGCCACTGCAAAGTGGGGCTGGAGCCGCTGATGGGAAAACGAAACCTAAGCCGAGCACCGTGGCTCTTCGGGGGAGGGCAGAGGACTCTGGCTGTGCGGGGCGTGGCATCATGTCACAGAGCGTTAATCTCGCGATAAAAAAATTATCGCCGTTAAAATTGAGTCAAGTTAACGCGTTAATAACGCGACATTTTTGACAGCACTAATATATTTTTTTTTTTTTAATTTATTACACAGAGAGAGAGAGAGAGAGAGAGAGAGAGAGAGAGAGAGAGAGAGGGAGGATATTATAAAATTGTGCGAAGTTATGTCCCGGATGTATGAAAAATACGAGTGGTGCATTTCCCAGTAAAGCACTCGTCCATTTTTATATATATATTTTCTATCCACATTCACTGGATATGAGCAATCACGTGCTCTGGCTAGGCTATCAGCTCATATACCGCGAGTAGAGAAAAACAAAATGGCGGAGCGTGTTGCTGAACCAACCGAGGACGAAATAAAAACTCTACTCAAAAACAAAACCCCCCCCAAAATTTTTTTTTTAATTTAAAAAAAAGGCAACAAAACATGGAATAAAAGTAAGAACACATCTTATTTTTCAAGAATTATTATAGCATTTTTCACAAATTGCTACTGCCATTTTACTAGTTTGTTTACATTCTAAGCGGAAACGATTGTCAGCCGTTTTGTATAAAGCTTTTATTTATCTAATTTGCAAAAAATAAAAATACTCTATTTCTCAAAATCCAGTGAATGTGGATAGAATAAAACAAGTATTCCACTCAATCTTGTCATGCATGGCTTATAGCCAACTCAGCGCTACGCTCCTCGCTGGCCATCAGCTCGTGTACGACTCAATTTCATGGAAGAACTTCATTATTCCATCCACATTCACGGGATATGAGCGATCGTGCACTCCGGTTGGCTACTCTACTACTAGGATATCAGCAATAACACCAATGGTGAACTGTTGAAATGTCCTCAATGGTGCCCCTACGGCCCTTGCTGGCTATGGGACGAAGAAGACAACGACCTACCTAAACACTGTTGCTGAAAAAGTACACCCCTTCATGGAAACGGTATTCCCTGATGGCATTCCTTTGGCCTCTTTCAACAGGATACTGCACCCTGACACACTGCAAAAATTCAAGAATGGTTTGAGGAACACGGCAAGGAGTTCAAGATGTTAACTTGGCTTCCATATTCTCCAGATCTCAATCCAATCGAGCATCTGTGGGATGCGCTGGAAAAACAAGTCCGATCCACGGAGGACCCAACTCACAACTTACAGGACTTAAAGGATTTGCTCCTGACAGCTTGGTGCCAGATACCACAGCATACCTTCAGAGGTCTAGTGGAGTCCATGCCTCGACGGGTCTTTGGCTGTTTTGGTGGAAAAAGCGGGACCTCCTCAATATTAGGCAGGTGGTCATAATGTTATGGCTGATCAGTATATGTATGGATATAGTGGTGCTTGAAAGTTTGTGAACGCTTTAGAATTTTCTATATTTCTGCATAAATATGACCGGAAACATCATCAGATTTTCACACAAGTCCTAAAAGTAGACAAAGAGAACCCAGTTAAACAAACGAGACAAAAATATTATACTTGGTCATTTATTTATTGAGGAAAATGATCCAATATTACATATCAGTGAGTGGCAAAAGTATGTGAACCTCTCGGATTAGCAGTTAATTTGAAGGTGAAATTAGAGTCAGGTGTTTTCAATCAATGGGACAAAAATCAGGTGTGAGTGGTAGGGCTGTGCCGATAGACGATGCCATCGTCCATCGACGATGGTGGTCATCCATCACGATGGAGAGCCACCATCGTGATACCACGCCCCCTCCTGTCATAAACATGCATATACGGTATCATCTGGGCCTATTTAACCTAAAAAGTTAGTTTTTTGTTAGTTAGTTTTGTTTAATATATAAATATATTATATAACATATAATTATAAATACATAATTATATAAATCATTATAAAGTAATATCCTATTACCGCTTGTTCACGTAGGCTATGGTGCAGGGACGTGCTAGTGAACATAACATGTGGATACACAAATGCAGTATGCGACTAATAATACATTTTGACTTCATTTTTTAGCCTACGCTATACTTTTAATGTAAAATTTGTCATGTTGTTCAAACAAATAGCCACTATTAACGACTTTAGTCGGGAAATATTGCACCTTATCAAACGGCAGTGAAGCGCAGACTTCGGCAGAAGTCAAATAACTTTAATCTGGTAAATAGGCCTATACTTTCAGACACAAAATGGTCCACTCGAAGCCATAATGTCAAACCAAAGGGAAGAATGAAGGTGATTCTGATAAATGTAAAGACAGTAAAAAAAAAAAAACAATATTAAATCATGATTTTAAAAGCTGGTGCAATAATTCAAACACTAATAAATTGGAAAAATTAGCGCGTTCAAGTGCGCACTAAAGGCCGAAACGCATCTTCAACTGATATGGTGTAAATAAACAATGAGTAATAGCTTAAGTGTAGTTTCTTCTCATAGTTTGAATCCTAGTCTTTCATTGTTAGAGCAGATTAATATCTTAGCGTGATCATTGAGTGCTCGGGGAGGTTCATTTCCACCTGCGCTTTGCGCAGCTCATTTCTCCGAAGCCAGCTGTGCGCAAACGCAGTGTTGACTGCTCGGCAAACTCCAAACGCTCGGTCTGTACTGGCCCTCTGTTGCGCAAGCGAGTTGGTTATGGCCAGGTTCAAATTGTGCCCAAAACAACTTAACCACGGCCATTTCAATTGCCTGATGGCTGCGACAATATTCGCCCCGTTGTTATGCAGGCGATCTTTTTCTCCTCTATTTTCCATTCGGCAAGTGTCTCGCGCAATGCGTCTTCTAAATTGTCCGCTGAATGTGTCTCTGGCATGAAACTCGTCTGCAGGCATTTGGACTGCATTGCCCGCTCTCGGTCCACATAATGTATGGTAGCTGACATATAGGGCATCATGTTGCAGCTGGACCACATATCCGTTATCAAGGCCAAATATTCCACATCACTTAGCGCTTTTTTTCTTTACGTGCCAAAGCCTCGGATGAGTATCTAATACTTTTAATAATAATAATAATAATAATAATAAGGTATTAAAATCCCCCCCGCCGCCCACGATATGATCGTCCATCACGATGTTTGCACTGTAAACATCGTCGATGCCAATTAAGGGGACATCGCACAGCCCTAGCGAGTGGGCACCCTGTTTTATTTAAAGAACAGGGATCTATCAAAGTCTGATCTTCACAACACATGTTTGTGGAAGTGCATCATGGCACAAACAAAGGAGATTTCTGAGGACCTCAGAAAAATGCTCATCAGGCTGGAAAAGGTTACAAAACCATCTCTAAAGAGTTTGGACTCCACCAATCCACAGTCAGACAGATTGTGTACAAATGGAGGAAATTCAAGACCATTGTCACCTTCCCCACAAGTGGTCGACCAACAAAGATCACTCCAAGAGCAAGGCATGTAATAGTCGGCGAGGTCACAAAGGACCCCAGGGTAACTTCTGAGCAACTGAAGGCCTCTCTCACATTGGCTAATGTTCATGAGTCCACCATCAGGAGAACACTGAACAACAATGGTGTGCATGGCAGGGTTGCAAGGAGAAGGCCACTGCTCTCCAAAAAGAACATTGCTGCTCGTCTGCAGTTTGCTAAAGATCACGTGGACAAGCCAGAAGGCTATTGGAAAAAATATTTTGTGGACGGATGCGACCAAAATAGAACTTTTTGGTTTGAATGAGAAGCATTATGTTTGGAGAAAGGAAAACACTGCATTCCAGCATAAGAACCTTATCCCATCTGTGAAACATGGTGGTGGTAGTATCATGGTTTGGGCCTGTTTTGCTGCATCTGGGCCAGGACGGCTTGCCATCATTGATGGAACAATGAATTCTGAATTATAGAGATCTTGCAGTCACGTGACCGGAAAGTACACAGCCGCCATCTTGTCGGTAAAAAACACCGCTGAATACTGCTGCACTCGTGTACAAAATGGATCAATTTCAACCGACGGACTACACGGCTCATTTTTCTAATGAATAGATAATTAGATATATGTCTAAAATAAAGGATCTACAGATTAGTGACCCTTATGGCTTACCGGACGTAGTTTTCATGACCGTGTCAGTGGATGTTGAACTGCCAGAGGTGGAATACCCAGACATGTATAATTACCTCATCAACTTTCCCTCGCTGTTCAGTGGTGAAGCACTGCGTGCTTATAAATCTCTGGACAGTTATCTTTACAGAAATTCAGGATGTGTCAGTGACTCAGATGTGGCATCTTGTAAACAAGAAAATAATCCTCATTGGACGGGTAAGTCACTTAAGTATTGAGTATAGCACTGACCAGCCGATTATAGAATAGAATAAGGTAATTCCAGCTGTAATTCCAAATCGTCCGTCTTCTTTACCATGGATCTGGCGTTGGAGAGATAGAGGCTTAGCTGTGGAGGTTTGAGTGGCTGTTTTCTGAGCTTAGTCAACAGGCCGGCTCTGCAGCCTCGCTTTTGCTTCCTCTCCCGACGACGCCTCCTTCGCTTTGCTTCCGATAACAATCCACGGAGACCCCGCTGGTCTCGCTATCTCATCCGGAATGTTGTGCATGCGATGGAAATCATTTTCTGCTGGAAACCAATGTCCAGTAAGTCCATACGGTTGTAGTGGATATTGAAGTCCGGTACAGACGAACAACACGCAAAAATACACACAAAAAAACATAAAAAACGTGCACAGGTAGGGAGAGCTTGTAGCCGCAGCCGTTGTAGTAGAATTGCATATAGTAGGGTTTTCCAGAAGAAAAGGTAGAAGTAGAAGCAGAAGTAGAACCAGAAGTAGAAGCAGAAGGCGGAAATATGGCGTTTGACCGACAAGATGGCGTCTGTCACAATCTGGATCGGCTGTGACATCACATGCAAGTGCTCCATACCAGCGAATTCTAAAGGAAAATGTCAGGACATCTGTCCATGAACTGAATCTCAAGAGAAGGTGGGTCATGCAGCAAGACAACGACCCTAAGCACACAAGTTGTTCTACCAAAGAATGGTTAAAGAAGAATAAAGTTCATGTTTTGGAATGGCCAAGTCAAAGTCCTGACCTTCATCCACTCAAAATGTTGTGGAAGGACCTGAAGAGAGCAGTTCATGTGAGGAAACCCACCAACATCCCAGAGCTGAAGCTGTTCTGTACGGAAGAATGGGCTAAAATTCCTCCAAGCCGGTGTGCAGGACTGATCAACAGTTACCGGAAACATTTATGGCCCTTTTCCACTATCCTTTTTCAGCTCACTTCAGCCCGACATGGCTCGCGTTTCGACTACCTTAGAGCAGCACGACTCAGCTCACTTCAGCCCTGCTTAGCACCCAAAACTCGCACGGTTTTGGAGTGGGGCTGAAGCGAGCCAAACCGAGCCGAGTGGGGCTGGGGGCGTGAGCAGACACTCCCCTGTGCACTGATTGGTGAGGAGGAGTGTCCTCACATGCCCACACACGCCCCGCGAGCACGCTGGGATCTGTAAACACCGTAAACCCGGAAGAAGAATTACGAGAATTTCTGAAGCCTTATGCGCCTCGCCTCATCTATACGCTCTTGCCAGTATCTGTCCGCGTTGTCGGTGACAACAAGCCACAGCACCAAGACCAGCAACACTAACGACTCCATGTTTATTGTTTACTATCCGGGTCGTGAGACTACCGCTTAAAAGATCACTGATGTCACTGTTTGCGCTGCTTAACGACATCACGTGACGTCCACCCACTTTCGCTAACTCCACCCAATGTGTCCACCCACTTCCAGCCAGCACGGTTCAGCGCGGTTGTAATCGAAATGCAACTCCAACAGCCCCACTCAGCTCGGCTCAGCCCAACTCAGCCGCGTTGGTAGTGGAAAAGCGGCAATAGTTGCAGTTATTGCTGCACAAGGGGGTCACACCAGATACTGAAAGCAAAGGTTCACATACTTTTGCCACTCACAGATATGTAATATTGGGTCATTTTCCTCAATAAATAAATGACCAAGTATAATATTTTTGTCTCATTTGTTTAACTGGGTTCTCTTTATCTACTTTTAGGACTTGTGTGAAAATCTGATGATGATTTCGGTCATATTTATGCAGAAATATAGAAAATTCTAAAGGGTTCACAAACTTTCAAGCACCACTGTATATCCTTGTGCTGATTTCAGAAAACCTAAAATAAATTAAAACTTGTGCACCAAGCTCTTGTTGTTTTCTATTAAAGATCTGTGTTGTACAATCATTCTGCCGCAGAAAAAGAACAGGGCAGTGAAATCACTGAAAGCCCAATATTGCCATGACATTCATGTCCATGATGAGTGTATGTAAACAACTAACCGCAACTGGAAATTTCTTTTGGGATCAATAAAGTACATGCATGCATACCTACAAACGTACTTGCCTGCTTATCTGTCCAATCGCCATGTCCCCCTCACCTCTAAAATCACTATACCCCCCTCACCTCTATAATCACCATATCTCCATCACCACTATAATGTATCTGACACCTATCAATCAGTATATATCCCTCACCTCGATAATTACAAGATATCCGTCACCTCTATAAATCACTATATCTCCTTCACCTCTATAATCCATCACTGACACCTCTATAATCACTGTACCCCCTCATCTCTGTAGTCTGTCTCTGACACCACTATAATCACCATCTCATTCACCTCTATAATCACTATATCTCTCTCTCACCTCTATAAATCACGGTATCTTTCTCACCTCCATAATCTCTCTCATCTCTATAATCACTATTTCCTCCTCACCTCTATAATCATTACGTCTCCCTCACCTCTATAATCTGTCTGACACCTCTATAATCACTATCTCTCATTCACCTCTATAGATCATTATATCTCCCCTACAACTATCATCACTATATCTCCCTCACCTCCATAATCCCTGTCTCTGACACATCTATGATCAAAATATAGCCCTCACCTCTATAACCTGTCTCCAACACCTCTAGAATCACTACATCTCCCTCACCTCCATAGTCTGTCTCTGACACCTCTAGAATCACTATATCTACCTCACCTTTATACAGGGGCTGCAAAAGTAGGTATACAGTCATGAAAAACAAAACGTTCACATAAAATGTTATTTTATTGATTATACGAACATGTCAATAATAATATATCAATAATAAACATATTAATCCCTCAAATGTTCAAACTGTTTGCTCTGGAATTCACACACTCCACAAGTCGAGTGTGGACACTCATGCACACTCTGGCACAAAGGTCTTTATCAGCATCAATTTCCTGGCAAGCCTCCCATATGAACTGAATCATGGCATCAACAGAGCGTGGCTTGCATGCGAAAACCCATCTTTTACACATCCCCAGAAAAAGAAGTCCATAGGGGTGAGATCCGGCGAATGTGGTGGGCAGTCAACGACTCCCCGATATCCAATCCACCTATTGGGAAATTCTTTGTCAAGTAGCGCACGCACATTGAATGCGAAGTGCAGTGGCGCCCCATCCTGCTGAAAGTAGAAGTCGTCCTGCTGCTGTTGTTCGCATATAATCCTTCCTGTATACCTATTTCTGCAGCCCCCTGTAAATCATTACATCTCCCTCACCTCGATAATCACTATATCTCATTCACCTCTATAAATCACTAGATCTCCCTCACCTCTATAAGAGCAATTCCAGCGTTATGGATGTGACATTTGGACTCAAAATGGCAACAACTGACCTAGTTAATTTTTATTCCTTTCCAGTATTTTAAAGTTTGTTGTATATTTTTAAGACCTCTCATATTGGAGAAGTCATGGGGAAAAAAAGAATTCCCATAGTACATTTAGAACTCTAGAAAATGCCAAAAAAGACATGCGTTATGGATGTGACAGAAAAAATACCCCATTTCCAGGGTGACTACACATATTCATCAAACTCTGTGAAATTGCAAACATAATATCCAAATGCAGGCATGCATTTAATAAAGGAGTCTTAGCTGAAAATAAAAAAAGCCTTTGTTTAAAATATTTTCTATTTCAAGCAGAATCTAGGAAGAAAAAATCAGCGTTATGGATGTGACATAATTCCGTTATGGATGTGACGCGTCTGAAATAGATATGGCATATGTTTAGAAAATCAGCAATTTAACCACCATAACCCTTTGAAAAACTCTCTAAATATCAGCTAAAACTATCAAAGTTCTTAAATAATATTTAGGATGGCTATTGTTTTGCTGTTTTGTGGATTTTAGCATACATTTCTGTGGCTTGTGGCAATAATATAGAATTGTACATGATCAAAGTTGATTTTAGCTTGGGTTTTACATTATAAGAAAGAAAGACTGACAGTGACATATTAGGTTGGTTACAAATTGGTTCAACTTATTCACATCTGTAAAATACAGGCCTAGGTGATATCTCTGGGAGTGGTTTTGATGTATTACATGTTGCTTTATTTTTGCCTGGTGAGGTTGACATTTACATGGAATTGCCCATAATCAATATATTTCATTCACCTCTATAAATCACTAGATCTCCCTCACCACTATAATCTGTCTATGACACATCTATAATCACCATCTAATTGACCTCTATAATCACTATATCCCCCTCACATCTATAATCACCATCTAATTGACCTCTATAATCACTATTTCCCCTCCACCCGTCTCTGACACCTCTATAAAACACTATATCTCATTCACATCTATAATCACCATCTAATTCACCTCTAATCACTATATCCTCCTCTCACCCGTCTCTGACACCTCTATAAATCACTATATCTTCCTCACATCTATAATCACTATATATCCCTCATCTCTATAATCTGTCTCTGACACCTCTATAATATACAGGTGTCTCTGACACCTCTATAAATCACTATAGCCTCCTCCCATCTATAAATCACTATATATCCCTCACCTCTATAATCTGTCTCTGACACCTCTATAAAATCACTATATCCTCCTCCCATCTATAATCACTATATATCCCTCACCTCTATAATCTGTCTCTGACACCTCTATAAATCACTATATCCTCCTCCCATCTATAATCACTATATATCCCTCACCTCTATAATCTGTCTCTGACACCTCTATAAATCACTATATCTCATTCACCTCTATAAATCACTATATATCCCTCACCTCTATAATCTGTCTCTGACACCTCTATAATATACAGGTGTCTCTGACACCTCTATAAATCACTATAGCCTCCTCCCATCTATAAATCACTATATATCCCTCACCTCTATAATCTGTCTCTGACACCTCTATAAAATCACTATATCCTCCTCCCATCTATAATCACTATATATCCCTCACCTCTATAATCTGTCTCTGACACCTCTATAAAATCACTATATCCTCCTCCCATCTATAATCACTATATATCCCTCACCTCTATAATCTGTCTCTGACACCTCTATAAATCACTATATCCTCCTCCCATCTATAAATCACTATATATCCCTCACCTCTATAATCCGTCTCTGACACCTCTATAAATCACTATATCTCATTCACCTCTATAATCACTATATTCCCCTCACATCTATAATCACCATCTAATTCACCTCTGTAATCACTATTTCCCCCTCACCCGTCTCTGACACCTCTATAATCACTATATCCTCCTTCCATCTATAATCACTATATATCCCTCACCTCTATAATCTGTCTCTGACACCTCTATAATCACTATATCCTCCTTCCATCTATAATCACTATATATCCCTCACCTCTATAATCTGTCTCTGACACCTCTATAATCACCATATCCTCCTTCCATCTATAATCACTATATATCCCTCACCTCTATAATCTGTCTATGACACATCTATAATCACTATATCTCATTCACCTCTATAAATCACTATATTCCCCTCACATCTATAATCACCATCTAATTCACCTCTGTAATCACTATTTCCCCCTCACCCGTCTCTGACAGCTCTATAAATCACTATATCTTCCTCACATCTATAATCACTATATATCCCTCACCTCTATAATCTGTCTCTGACACCTCTATAATCACTATATCCTCCTTCCATCTATAATCACTATATATCCCTCACCTCTATAATCTGTCTCTGACACCTCTATAATCACTATATCCTCCTTCCATCTATAATCACTATATATCCCTCACCTCTATAATCTGTCTCTGACACCTCTATAATCACTATATCCTCCTTCCATCTATAATCACTATATATCCCTCACCTCTATAATCTGTCTATGACACATCTATAATCACTATATCTCATTCACCTCTATAATCACTATATTCCCCTCACATCTATAATCACCATCTAATTCACCTCTGTAATCACTATTTCCCCCTCACCCGTCTCTGACATCTCTATAAATCACTATATCTTCCTCCCATCTATAATCACTATATATCCCTCACCTCTATAATCTGTCTCTGACACCTCTATAATCACTATATCCTCCTTCCATCTATAATCACTATATATCCCTCACCTCTATAATCTGTCTATGACACATCTATAATCACTATATCTCATTCACCTCTATAAATCACTATATTCCCCTCACATCTATAATCACCATCTAATTCACCTCTGTAATCACTATTTCCCCCTCACCCGTCTCTGACACCTCTATAAATCACTATATATTCCTCCCATCTATAATCACTATATATCCCTCACCTCTATAATCTGTCTCTGACACCTCTATAAATCACTATATCCTCCTTCCATCTATAAATCACTATATATCCCTCACCTCTATAATCTGTCTCTGACACCTCTATAATCACTATATATCATTCACCTTTATAAATCACTATATTCCCCTCACATCTATAATCACCATCTAATTCACCTCTGTAATCACTATTTCCCCCTCACCCGTCTCTGACAGCTCTATAAATCACTATATCTTCCTCACATCTATAATCACTATATATCCCTCACCTCTATAATCTGTCTCTGACACCTCTATAATCACTATATCCTCCTTCCATCTATAATCACTATATATCCCTCACCTCTATAATCTGTCTCTGACACCTCTATAATCACTATATCCTCCTTCCATCTATAATCACTATATATCCCTCACCTCTATAATCACCATCTAATTCACCTCTAATCACTACATCCTCCTCACCTCTCACCCCTGTCTCTGACACTTCTATAATCACTATAGCCTCCTCCCATCTATAATTGCCAAGTCTTCCTCACCGACATACTGGAATGTGTTCGTGCTCCACATCATGTGTGTGTATCTGTTTCTGGGTCACTCGATGACAGTATACTGGCTGATCTGGAACTACTGGTTTAGTTGTTGTTCGAAACCATTTTCATTTTTCCCTCTCTCCCTCTCTCTGACTCACAGTTAGAGCTGATCAGGCTGGGTGTTGTGCATGTCAGCAGTTGAGCGCACAGCATGTACACAGTGTGTGAGGCGCAGTTATGTAACGCAGCTATACAGTGTGGAGCGGCGGCAGCAGGAGCGCGTGCTAAGCTGCTAAAGTTAGCCAGGCTGCTGTGTGTGGACTAAAATCAAATGAATCCATCACATGACCCCGACACTCCCTCCCTCCCTCCCTCCCTCTCTCTCTCTCTCTCTCTCCTACCTGGTGGGATGGAGGGATGCGATCAATCCCGCACTCGGTCTCATGCAAATGTTGTGCGGAGCCCGGACTCGGCGCGCGCGCTGCACTCCCGCTGCTTCTGTCCGGTTGGAGCGTTAATCCGCGCGCGCTCTTTAATCCGACACCGCGCGCGTGCAGCTCTGACCGCGCGGAACCCAGTCCAGCTTGTGTTTGTTTGTTTTGCGCGAGTCGCGGCTCGAGCGCGCGTTTAGCCAATGAGATTGCGTGCTGCTAGTTGAAGGCTAGCCGAGCTAACGGAGCTAGCCGCGAGCTAACCGAGACCCGGGACGCAGCGCGCTTTCAGCCCGCATCCTGAGCTTAAAAGCCGGAAGTGAAGATAAACCCTGCGCTGGAAACGGCCCTGCGTCTTCCGCCGTGAGTCGCGTGGCCGCTGTCAGCCGGAGCGGCGCGTTATTGTTGTATTTAATCCTCGCACTGCTCTCTCTCTCTCCGCACCGCCATTTTCACCATGAAGCTACACAAACAAACAGCGAACCCGCTCACGTCACCTACATGATGCGTTCGCCCCCCCCACCATTCACGCACTGATCCTCATTCCATGGTGCCTGTGTTCCTCCGCTGCTCACATGACTTATGGATCTGATCCTCCGCGCAGGTCTTGCACGCCACCGCGGCTCGAAGGATTCCAGGCGTTGCGCGTGCACGAGACCCAGCGGACCGGAGCCTCCATGAAGCGCGTTCACGAGCGACGGCTTTAACAAATAGGAGACAAAACAGTGACTGAACTCTGAGCACTACTGCAGTGTTGGCTCTGATTTTACTTTAAAATATATACATATATATATCTCCGGGTGGCACGGTGGTGTAGTGGTTAGCGCTGTCGCCTCACAGCAAGAAGGTCCGGGTTCGAGCCCTGTGGCCGGCGAGGGCCTTTCTGTGCGGAGTTTGCATGTTCTCCCCGTGTCCGCGTGGGTTTCCTCCG
Source organism: Neoarius graeffei (assembly GCF_027579695.1). Taxonomy (NCBI): domain Eukaryota; kingdom Metazoa; phylum Chordata; class Actinopteri; order Siluriformes; family Ariidae; genus Neoarius; species Neoarius graeffei. The sequence continues at coordinate 40,963,366 of NC_083570.1, read as the reverse complement.
GGTGCTCCGGTTTCCCCCACAGTCCAAAGACATGCAGGTTAGGTTAACTGTAGAAGGATAAAGCGGCTAGAGATAATGAGATGAGACATATCCATCCATCCATCATCTGTCGCCGCTTTATCCTGTTCTACAGGGTCGCAGGCGAGCTGGAGCCTATCCCAGCTGACTACGGGTGAAAGGCGGGGTACACCCTGGACAAGTCGCCAGGTCATCACAGGGCTGACACATAGACACAGACAACCATTCACACTCACATTCACACCTACGGTCAATTTAGAGTCACCAGTTAACCTAACCTGCATGTCTTTGGACTGTGGGGGAAACCGGAGCACCCGGAGGAAACCCACACAGACAACATGCAAACTCCGCACAGAAAGGCTCTCGTCGGCCACTGGGCTCGAACCCAGACCTTCTTACTGTGAGGTGACAGTGCTAACCACTACACCACTGTGCCACCCTAATAAGAACATCCATCCATCATCTGTAACCGCTTATCCTGCCCTACAGGGTCGCAGGCAAGCTGGAGCCTATCCCAGCTGACTATGGGTGAGAGGCGAAGTACACCCTGGACAAGTCTACTTATTCAGGTGACATTGGGCATACCTAACAACCTGTGTTTTCTCTCCCCCCCCCATCTGCCCCTTGAGTTACATGTCAATCCTGAGATCGAGATGCTGACCTCTTCTGCTCCTCGGACCTGCCTGATCCATCCTGGTGCCCTGTGTCTGGTTGGAGTCTCATCGCATCGCTCCTGTGGAGGACGGCCCCATGAGGACAGTTGAAAGTCACACTTGGAAGACGCTCTGGACTCTTACAGTAATGCTTTTATGGCTGAGGACTACAGTTGACTTGCTAACTTTAGGGACTGCAGTTGTCATGAACAGTTTTGCACTCAAGTTTCCATTAATGAAGAGTTTATAACCTCAACGAAACTGACTTCATGTTAAAACTGTTAATGTTATAGTCATGTTGTCTGTTGTTGCCCAAATGAGGATGGGTTCCCTTTTGGGTCTGGTTCCTCTCAAGGTTTCTTCCTCATGTTCTCTGAGGGAGTTTTTCCTTGTCGCTGTCGCCGTAGGCTTGCTCATTTGGGATAAAATTAACTCATGTTTTAAGTCATTCAAATTCTGTAAAGCTGCTTTGCGACAATGTCTATTGTAAAAAGTGCTATACAAATAAACTTGACAAGTCGCCAGGTCATCACAGGACTGACACGTAGACAACCATTTACAGTGGTGCTTGAAAGTTTGTGAACCCTTTAGAATTTTCTACATTTCTGCATAAATATGACCTAAAACATCATCAGATTTTCACACAAGTCCTAAAAGTAGATAAAGAGAACCCAGTTAAACAAATGAGACAAAAATATTATACTTGGTCATTTATTTATTGAGGAAAATGACCCAATATTACATATCTGTGAGTGGCAAAAGTATGTGAACCTTTGCTTTCAGTATCTGGTGTGACCCCCTTGTGCAGCAATAACTGCAACTAAACGTTTGCGGTAACTGTTGATCAGTCCTGCACACCGGCTTGGAGGAATTTTAGCCCGTTCCTCCGTACAGAACAGCTTCAACTCTGGGATGTTGGTGGGTTTCCTTTTATGAACTGCTCGCTTCAGGTCCTTCCACAACATTTCCATTGGATTAAGGTCAGGACTTTGACTTGGCCATTCCAAAACATTAACTTTATTCTTCTTTAACCATTCTTTGGTAGAACAACTTGAGTGCTTAGGGTCGTTGTCTTGCTGCATGACCCACCTTCTCTTGAGATTCAGTTTATGGATAGATGTTCTGACATTTTCCTTTAGAATTTGCTGGTATAATTCAGAATTCATTGTTCCATCAATGATGGCAAGCCGTCCTGGCCCAGATGCAGCAAAACAGGCCCAAACCATGATACTACCACCACCATGTTTCACAGATGGGATAAGGTTCTTATGCTGGAATGCAGTGTTTTTCTTTCTCCAAACATAACGCTTCTCATTTAAACCAAAAATTCTATTTTGGTTTCATCCGTCCACAAAACATTTTTCCAATAGCCTTCTGGCTTGTCCACGTGATCTTTAGCAAACTGCAGACGAGCAGCAATGTTCTTTTTGGAGAGCAGTGGCTTTCTCCTTGCAACCCTGCCATGCACACCATTGTTGTTCAGTGTTCTCCTGATGGTGGACTCATGAACATTAACATTAGCCAATGTGAGAGAGGCCTTCAGTTGCTTAGAAGTTACCCTGGGGTCCTTTGTGACCTTGCCGACTATTACATGCCTTGCTCTTGGAGTGATCTTTGTTGGTCGACCACTCCTGGGGAGAGTAACAATGGTCTTGAATTTCCTCCATTTGTAAACAATTTGTCTGACTGTGGATTGGTGGAGTCCAAATTCTTTAGAGATGGTTTTGTAACCTTTTCCAGCCTGATGAGCATCAACAACACTTTTTCTGAGGTCCTCAGAAATCTCCTTTGTTCGTGCCATGATGCATTTCCATAAACGTGTGTTGTGAAGATCAGACTTTGATAGATCCCTGTTCTTTAAATAAAACAGGGTGCCCACTCACACCTGATTGTCATCCCATTGATTGAAAACACCTGACTCTAATTTCACCTTCAAATTAACTGCTAATCCGAGAGGTTCATATACTTTTGCCACTCACAGATATGTAATATTGGATCATTTTCCTCAATAAATAAATGAGCAAGTATAATATTTTTGTCTCATTTGTTTAACTGGGTTCTCTTTATCTACTTTTAGGACTTGTGTGAAAATCTGATGATGTTTTAGGTCATATTTATGCAGAAATATAGAAAATTCTAAAGGGTTCACAAACTTTCAAGCACCACTGTACACCTACAGTCAATTTAGAGCCACCAATTAACCTAACCTGCACGTCTTTGGACTGTGGGGGAAACTGGAGGAAACCCACACAGACAACATGCAAACTCCACACAGAAAGGCCCTCATCAGCCACTGGGTTCGAACCCAGGATCTTCTTGCTGTGAGGCGACAGTGCTGACCACCACACCACCCCAATAAGAACAAGTCAGTGTTATTACTATCACTACCCCATGAGCAAACTCACACGGAAGTGATGTCACAGCTGCAGGCGGGGCAAGATTCAAACAGGAAGTTTGCAAGGAATATTTTTGAATAAATCTGTCAGACGTACAGTGAAACCACACTCTCTGATAGATTAGACACAGTAATTAAAACAGTGATTCTGTAAATATGCACTTTTCTTCAGTAGTTAGTTCCACTAATCGGGGTGGGTTTCCCAAAAGCCTCTTAACACTAAGGGCCTCTGCATGCTCTTGCGACAAGGCTTTCGCAGACAGCTTTTCGCAGACAGTTGTAATTTATCGTTGAGCGGGGAGTAATAGGCGTGCGCGATGTTATTCACCGCCACAACACAAGGGGGCGCGAAGTCGCGAAATCGCTAGGAGTAGTTGGTGGGTGTGGTTAGTGGAGTGTTTATCCTCCGGTTACTTATAATGACTAGAACTGGAGTCATATAGATGTACATACTTCCTCACTTCCTCGATCAACCGCTCTTCGTGCTGCTCCATCTTTGCTCGTGTTTTTAAAAATGGCGGTCGTGAAAACAAACCAAACCGGGAAAGTAGGGAAGCGGAAGTGCGTGTACAGCGGATGTAGAGTGGACCAATCAGAGCCCTCTTGTCTGCGAGGCTTCTGCGGTGGTCACAATTTTTGGGAGGTCCGCGCAGAGCGTCTGCGAAGGTGGGGGGGGGCTACGCAGACGCCATCTGCGACGCCATCTGCGAGGACTGCGTTGTCAGCATAAATTGGCCTTAAGAGCATCTTAACTCAGAGACAGAGTGTTCACTGTGCTGCTTGCTCTACGATTATCTTTGTGCTACGATCCTATGAACCAGCCCACCCACGCTCCACTTCTCATCAACCACATGGCCGTGGAGGGGGTCAATAGCACCAAGTTCATGGGGGTGCACATCACAGACAACTTCACCTGGTGGTCTGTGAACACCGCGTCACTGGTCAAGAAGACACAGCAGCGTCTGCACTTCCTGCGTAGGATGAGGAGAGCCCACCTGCCCCCGGCCATCCTTACTACATTCTACAGAAGCATCATAGAGAGCATTCGAACCAGCTGCGTCTCTGTGTGGTGTGGAGGCTGCATGGCCTCTGACTGGAAGAATGTGAGGAGAGTGCTGAAGACAGCGGAGAAAATCATTGGGACCTCTCTTCCCTCCATTCAGGACATCGCACCTAGGCGCTGCATGTCCCGAGCCAGAAACATCATCAGTGACCCTCACACCCTCGCTATGGACTGTTCTCCCTCCTGGCCTCTGGAAAGAGGTTCCGCAGCAATCAGCGCAGGACCACCAGGTTCTGTAACAGCTTTTCCCCAGGTCACCAGACTGCTGAACCCCAAATCCAAACTCTAAATCAAACTGAACCCTATACTTCTATTTATACTTGAACAATTCTTAATTCCGCAGGTCGCTTTATACTATTTTTGCTGCTGCATATTTTAATATACTTTTATATTTAATTCCGTGCTGAGCCAAATTGCAATGAAATTTCGTTCTGTGTGCACTTGTTGCATACTGAATAACAATAAAGGTTGTCTATGTCTTTTGGGAAACTCAGGCGTGATTGGACGAGTGGCGTTCAGAGAGTGTTGATATTCCGTATAACAGCACTGGGACATGTCACTGTGCGTATCACTCCGCTTCACATCCTCAGTAGTTCATTATACTTACTACGAGCTGTCAGTCAGTCTGTGCATTACCATGGCAACACGCAATGCTCTATACAACTGTGGCTTTTATGTTTATCTATTTTCACTGTAAGAGCAAAAATAAACAAAATATTTGCACGTATTGTGTCTGAAATGTCAGTTGCTCCAAATGAATTTCTTCTTTATAGAACTGTTGTACAAAACTGATATCACACTCATGCTGCTGGACTGAATATCAGCACGGCTGTATTTACCTGCGCTTATCAGTCATTACCTGTCAATATGTAATTATCTGTGATTGCCTGTGATTACCGGTCATTATCTGCCATTACTAGTGATTCCCTGCCATTATCTGTGATTACCTGTCATTTCCTGTGATTACCTGTCATGTGATTACTTGTGATTATCTGCCATTGCCTATCATTACATGTGATTACCTGTTATTAACTGTCATTACCCGTGATTACCTGTGGTCAAATCACAGATATCCTGATATTCAGTATAACAGTATTCTTGTGCATGCGCTTTTGCTTTTTTATGTCTTATGCTGTCATTTAGTTTGGGGTTGTTGTTTTTTTTTTTACAAAATTGTGATTGACCTCATCTGTTTCTGTTGTACAGAAAGTATATGTTTCTTTTTCCACAGTAAGAAAATACAGTGGCATGCAAAAGTTTGGGCACCCGTACTGAAAATGTCTGTTACTGTGAATAGTTAAGCGAGCAGAAGATGAACTGATCACCAAAAGGCATAAAGGTAAATACGACACATTTCTTTTCAGCGTTTTCTGCAAGATTTGTGTATTTTTGTTTTGTACAATTGGAGAGTGAAAAAAGAAAAGGAACACCATGCAAAAGTTTGGGCACCCCAATACATTTGAGTTCTCAGGTAACTTTTACCAAGGTTCCAGACCTTAAAGGGGTACCAAATATAATATATACAGTTGCTGATGTGACAAAGTAACGTATTCTTAAGTATTCTATCAAATTTATATACTAGAAAACAACGAAATATCTTGGTAATTGTAAATATAATAGTCGGTACGCTAAACGGCATAAGAGTCGCCATTTTTAAAAGACCGTGACGTCAGCCCTACCCACTGCACTAGGAGAGAAGCGTGTAATCATGGCATCGGGCGCATCAAGTGAAAGCGACAGCTCTGTCGAATCATACGAAGAGATCCTGCAAGACACACTGCAAGCAGGCTATGGCTTAGAAGGGTACCAGTTTGAACCTAGGAGAGGTACTCTCGACTCCGGTGATGACGAAAGAAGAGAAGAAAGCTTGAACTCGCTTGGTGTTTTTCAGCGGAAACGAGTGAAAAGACACGTCTGGAGGATCGTTATGCTTTCCATCGGTCCTGTTATTACACCCGAAAGCAACACACAGTGGCATTGTGTAGCCGATCACTTACAATTCATCCTACTTTCCGATTCACACGTGCTATTCCCAACCTCAATGAGCCGACACAACTGGGCACATACATACGTCATGAGTGTTACGCAGAGAAAATGAACGTGCATTCTGATTGGATAACGAATGAATGAATGAATTTATTTATTTCGAACATGTATAAAAATGTATGTAACTATTTGTACATACAAAAGAAAGAAAATGAAAAAGTGACAAAAAAGAATAAATAAAATAACATAAAGAGCTAAGACATTACAATACACCGCACATTGTTCGAAAAAGGAGTGGGAAGAAGTACAATACTTTTTTTTTAATTTCGCACCCCTTTTTAACTACCCCGAAATCCAAACTACATTAATACACCTATAAAAATATATACCATATATACACTTCATGATTATCCATATAAATATATAATTACAAAAATAAATATATACTACATACCATATCTATCTATCTATCTATCTATCTATCTATCTATCTATCTATCTATCTATATACACATATACATACACACACATATATATACACACACACATATATACATATATTTACATAAACACATATATATATATACACACACACACACACACACACATATATATATATATATATATATATATATATATATATATATACACACACATATACATACACACATACACATACACTTCATAAATATCTATATAAATATTTAGTTACAAAATTAAATATATACTTCATTCCATATATACACTTCATAAATATCTATATAAATATATAATTACAAAAATATATATATACTTTATACCATATATACACTTCATAAATATCTATATAAATATATAATTACAAAAATATATATCTACTACATACCTATCCCTGTAAATATGAAGATATCTATCCCCATAAATAAATAAATATATACCATATACTAAGTTAGTTCTAATATAACAATCAACCCTATTCTATTTATCCCTCATCATCCACCATTAACATACTTCCTCTTCAATATACTTGTTTAAAAATATTTTTTGTACATTTTTTTAAACAGATTTATATTTGCACTTTGTTTTATTTCTGTCTCCAGTCTGTTCCATAAAGTCACCCCACAGCTCGATACGCACATGCTTTTCATATTTGTTTGAACCTTTGGTTTTTTAAAATTTAGGTCTCCCCTTAGATTATATCCCCCCTCTCTCTCACTAAACATTCCTTGTATATTTTTCAGCAATAGATTATTTCTTGCTTTGTACATTATTTGTGCTGTTCTGAATTTGACCAGATCCATAAATTTCAACATGTGTGATTTTATGAATAGTGAGTTTGTGTGTTCTCTGTATCCTGTTTTGTTTATTGTCCTTATTGCTCTTTTCTGTATTGTACATATCGGCTGCAGAGTGGTTTTGTAGGTGTTTCCCCAGACTTCGACACAATAAGTCAGATATGGCAAAATTATGATATGATATGATAAAATTAATATCATGGCGGGCTGTTCAAACTGCGGAAATAGTTTGCTCGAGCTACTTTCAAAACACTATAACTTTCCAACCTTAGAACAAAAAACTTTTGTTAGTCTTGAATAAGGTTTGTTAATGTGTGTTTTATTGTTATATTTACTCTATATATTGCCCTCTGTTCCCTTTTAATTAGCTTATTGAGCTGTGGCTTGTTCAAATTCTTCGTTAGGAAAGGTCAGATGATGCAGATTTCAAAGCTGTATAAATTCTCTGACTCCTCAAACTTGTCCCTAAAATCAACAGCCATGGGCTCCTCTAAGCAACTCCCTCGCATTCTGAATAATAAAATAATTGATGCTCACAAAGCAGGAGAAGGCTACAAGAACGTAGCAAAGTGTTTTCAGGTAGCTGTTTCCTCAGATTGTAATGCTATTAAGAAATGGCAGTTAACAGAAACAGTGGAGCTCAAGGTGAGATCTGGAAGATGAAGAAAACTTTCTGAAAGAGCTGCTCGTTGGATTGCTAGAAAGGCAAATAAAAACCCCTGTTTGACTGCAAAAGAACTTCAGAAAGATTGAGCAGACCCTGGAGTGGTGGTGCACTGTTCTACTATGCAGCGACACCTGAACAAATATGACCTTCATGGGAGAGTCATCAGAAGAAAACCTTTCCTGCGTCCTAGCCACAAAATTCAGCATCTGAAGTTTGCAAATGAACATCTAAATAAGCCTGATGCGTTTTGGAAACAAGTCCTGTGGACTGATGAAATCAAAATAGAACTTTTTGGCCACAATGTGCAAAGGTATGTTTGGAGAAAAAAGGGTGCCAAATTCCAGGAAAAGAACACCTCTCCAACTCTGAAGCATGGGTGTGGCTCGATCATGCTTTGGGATTGTGTTGCAGCCAGTGGCACAGGGCACATTTCATTGGTCGAGGGAAGCATGGATTCGAATAAATACCAGCAAATTCTGGAAGCAAACATCACACCATCTGTAAAAAAGTTGAAGTTAAAAAGAGGATGGGTCCTACAATAAGATGATGATCCAAAACACACCTCAAAATCTACAATGGAATACCTCAAGAGGCCCAAGCTGAAGGTTTTGCCATGGCCCTCACAGACCCCTGACCTAAACATCATTGAAAATCTGTGGATAGATCTCAAAAGAGCAGTGCATGCAAGACAGCCCAGGAAACTTGTAGAACTGCAAGCCTTTTGCAAGGACCAATGTGTGAAAATCCCCCAGGTAAGAACTGAAAGATTATTAGCTGGCTAAAAAAAGTGTTTACAAGCTGTGATACTTGCCAAAGGCGTTGTTACTAGGTACTAACCATGCAGGGTGCCCAAACTTTTGCTTCGGGCCCTTTTCCTTTTTTGTCATTTTGAAAATGTCTCATTCTCATTATCTCTAGCCGCTTTATCCTTCTACAGGGTCGCAGGCAAGCTGGAGCCTATCCCAGCTGACTACGGGCGAAAGGCGGGGTACACCCTGGACAAGTCGCCAGGTCATCACAGGGCTGACACATAGACACAGACAACCATTCACACTCACATTCACACCTACGGTCAATTTAGAGTCACCAGTTAACCTAACCTGCATGTCTTTGGACTGTGGGGGAAACCGGAGCACCCAGAGGAAACCCACGCGGACACGGGGAGAACATGCAAACTCCACACAGAAAGGCCCTCGCCGGCCCCGGGGCTCGAACCCGGACCTTCTTGCTGTGAGGCGACAGCGCTAACCACTACACCACCGTGCCGCCATTTTGAAAATGTAAAAGATGAAAATGAAAAATTGTTTTTGCTTAAAATATAAAGGGAATGAGTCATCTTTAACTTTATGCCTTTTGGAGATCATTTCATCTTCAACTTGCTTAACTGTTCACAGTAACAGCAACTTTGACCAGGGGTGCCCAAACTTTTGCATACCACTGTAAATGAGAGAATAAAAAAGGCTTCATTTTATTAGTTTTTAATTTGCAAACATGAGAATACAAATACGCAATACTATTTAACTTGAAACACAATGTTGATTGACAAAGCATCCCAACAGCTTTAGTTATTCATTGGCATCAGTGATGTAAAGAACAGCAGCATTTCCGCCTCACAGATCTAGCGTCCCGGTTCAGTCCTCAGCTCCGGTTGCTGTCTATGCAGAGTTTCACATGTTCTCCCTGTGTCTGTCTAGGTTTCATCAGGTTTTGCTGTTTCCTCTCATCACTGGAAAACATGCTGGAAGATGTGTTGGCTACTCTAAATTGTCCCTAACCCCAGGAGCTGCTTATGAACATAGATTCTGGTCTTGCATGACAATATTAATAACGATATAGCCTCAAGCAAAAGAAGTCAAGAGGCTATCAATCCTATGCTATAGGCTGTTATCAAGTGAATTTTTAGAGTGGCCCCATAATAGGAAGTTGAGAGATGAGACTTGAATGAATTTGAAAAAAAAAAAAAGTCTGGTGTAAAAGCTAGCGCAGCGCAGACAAAAATCCAAACAAAAATTAACTTGGTAACAACCTAGATAGTTATATAGCTGTCTAGGAAACAGTGATAGCTTACATTCAAAGAGGAAATATCTGTTCAATTAGCTGTCCTGTTCGCTGTTCCTTACAAACTCGCAAACAAAACATTTATAAAATGAAGGACTCTTTCTGTCATTTTAAGAGAGATATGTTTGTTTTATCTGTAACCGCTTATCCCATGTGGGGTCGCAGGGGGCAAGCTGGAGCTTATCCCAGCTGACCATGGGCGAGAGGCAGGGTACACCCTGGACAAGTCGCCAGCTCATCGCAGGGCTGACACACACATAGGGACACAAACAACCATTCACACTCACAGTCAGTTTAGAGCCACCAATTAACCTAACCTGCATATCTTTGGACTGTGGGAGGAAACCCACGCAGACACGGGCAGAACATGCAAACTCCACACAGAAAGGTCCTCATCGGCCACTGGGTTTGAACCCAGAACCTTCTTGCTGTGAGGCGACAGTGCTAACCACGACACCACCGTGCTGCTAAGAGAGATATTAACTATTTAAAGTTTAATTGAAGAAGTCTAGTATTAGAGTATGTAACACTCTCAAGGCTCATGGGAAATGAGGAACTGGGAGACAGGCTTGCGACAACACAAAGTGCATTTATTCTCTTTACTTTTGCTTTTTCAGTGACTTTAACTAGACACACACACACACACAGAGCACACACACACAGTGGCTCAGCTCTCTCTCTCTCTCTCTCTCTGGTTTCTGGCTTCTCTTTGCAAGAACTCAAGAAACACCCATAAATAAAACGCTAGGAATCAGACACAGGTGAAACTCATTACGTGTTATCTGCTAGTTCTACTTGACTCCTCACTGCCTACAGCTGATGTTTGATCACGCCCCCATTGCCACATATTCCTACCACCCGACTCTCGCCTAAGGCAGGAGAGGTAATCCGCTACCATCATCTGTGTCCCCAGCCTGTAGACCACCTCAAACTTAAAGGGCTGAAGAGCCACATACCAACACGTGATCTGCATATCGACAACCTTCATGCATTGGAGCCACTGGAATGGGGCATAGTCTGAACAGAGAGTGAAAGGGCATTCCAGTGGGTAGTATCGGAGAGTGAGGATCACCCATCTGATGGCCAGACACTTCTTCTCGTCATGCTGTACTTTGTCTCTTGCACTGAGAGCTTGCAGCTGGTGTACCACACAGGACACTCCTCCCTCTCCACCACCTGGGACAAAACAGTTCTCAGCCCTCTGTCTGATGTGCCAGTCTGTAAGACAAAAGGGACAGAAACGTTACATGAATGCAACAGTGGGTCCACACAGAAAACCACTTTAACCTGGGCGAAAGCTCATAAGCATGGCTCCATCCACTGGACCGGATGTGGTGCCCCTTTTTTAGTGAGGTCAGTCAGTGGGCTGGTGATGTCCGAAAAATTAGGCGCAAACCTTTGGTAATAGCCAGCCAGCCCCAGGAACTGCCTCACCCCCTTTTTTCTGTCTTGGGTCTCATGCCGGTCTGCAGTTGCTGCAGTCTTATCAATTTGGGGATGCACCTGCCCATGAAAAAAGTGGAAGCCCAGATACTGTACTTCCACCTGCCCAATTGCACAATTCCTTGGGTTTGCTGCAAGTCCATTTTGTCTCAAGGATGTCAGGACAGCACTCAGATGTTGCAAATGCCACTGCCAATCATTACTGTAAATGATGATGTCATCTAAATAGGCAGCAGCATATACATTGTGTGGGCAGAGGATTCTGTCCATGAGTCTTTGAAACGTTGTTGGGGCTCCAACCAACCCAAATAAAAGGGTGACATACAGTGGGGCAAAAAAGTATTTAGTCAGCCACCAATTGTGCAAGTTCTCCCACTTAAAAAGATGAGAGAGGCCTGTAATTTTCATCATAGGTACACTTCAACTATGAGAGACAGAATGGGGGGAAAGAATCCAGGAAATCACATTGTAGGATTTTTAATGAATTAATTGGTAAATTCCTCGGTAAAATAAGTATTTGGTCACCTACAAACAAGCAAGATTTCTGGCTCTCACAGACCTGTAACAACTTCTTTAAGAGGCTCCTCTGTCCTCCACTCGTTACCTGTATTAATGGCACCTGTTTGAACTCGTTATCAGTATAAAAGACACCTGTCCACAACCTCAAACAGTCACACTCCAAACTCCACTATGGCCAAGACCAAAGAGCTGTCAAAGGACACCAGAAACAAAATTGTAGACCTGCACCAGGCTGGGAAGACTGAATCTGCAATAGGTAAGCAGCTTGGTGTGAAGAAATCAACTGTGGGAGCAATTATTAGAAAATGGAAGACATACAAGACCACTGATAATCTCCCTCGATCTGGGGCTCCACGCAAGATCTCACCCCATGGGGTCAAAATGATCACAAGAACGGTGAGCAAAAATCCCAGAACCACACAGGGGGACCTAGTGAATGACCTGCAGAGAGTTGGGACCAAAGTAACAAAGGCTACCATCAGTAACATACTACGCTGCCAGGGACTCAAATCCTGCAGTGCCAGACGTGACCCCCTGCTTAAGCCAGTACATGTCCAGGCCCATCTGAAGTTTGCTAGAGAGCATTTGGATGATCCAGAAGAGGATTGGGAGAATGTCATATGGTCAGATGAAACCAAAATAGAACTTTTTGGTAAAAACTCAACTTGTCGTGTTTGGAGGAGAAAGAATGCTGAGTTGCATCCAAAGAACACCATACCTACTGTGAAGCATGGGGGTGGAAACATCATGCTTTGGGGCTGTTTTTCTGCAAAGGGACCAGGACAACTGATCCGTGTAAAGGAAAGAATGAATGGGGCCATGTATTGTGAGATTGTGAGTGAAAACCTCCTTCCATCAGCAAGGGCATTGAAGATGAAACGTGACTGGGTCTTTCAGCATGACAATGATCCCAAACACACCACCCAGGCAATGAAGGAGTGGCTTCGGAAGAAGCATTTCAAGGTCCTGGAGTGGCCTAGCCAGTCTCCAGATCTCAACCCCATAGAAAATCTTTGGAGGGAGTTGAAAGTCCGTGTTGCCCAGCGACAGCCCCAAAACATCACTGCTCTAGAGGAGATCTGCATGGAGGAATGGGCCAAAATACCAGCAACAGTGTGTGAAAACCTTGTGAAGACTTACAGAAAACGTTTGACCTCTGTCATTGCCAACAAAGGGTATATAACAAAGTATTGAGATGAACTTTTGTTATTGACCAAATACTTATTTTCCACCATAATTTGCAAATAAATTCTTTAAAAATCAGACAGACAATGTGATTTTCTGGATTTTTTTTCTTCTCATTTTGTCTCTCATAGTTGAGGTATACCTATGATGAAAATTACAGGCCTCTCATCTTTTTAAGTGGGAGAACTTGCAGAATTGGTGACTAACTAAATACTTTTTTGCCCCACTGTATTAGTGTAACCCTAACAGAGTGGAAAAGGCTATTTTCTCTTGGGACATCTGCCAATGTCCCTTGGTTAAGTCTAGTGTTGAATAAAAGTGAGCCATTATTCAGTCTGGGTTGGGTTTTATTTTTAAATTTTTTGGGGGTCTGTCGCTTATGGTTAAAAACAGGGACATCTGGTCACCCTACTATTGGCAGACTTTTAAGCCAATCAGAACAACTCCATCCATCCATTTTGGCATATCACTACAGTGACATGGCCACTGTAACAGCTTCAGCCATCAAAGTCTCTAGAGAACATTACAGTAGCAGTTTCCCATTGCCTTCTGCTGTATTATTATAGAGGTTTTCTACTCTCAATCATTTACACACACACACACACACACACCTACGGTCAATTTAGAGCCACTAATTAGCCAAAGCTGCATGTCTTTGGGGGAAACCGGAGCACCCGAAGGAAACCCACACAGACATGGGGAGAACATGCAAACTCCACAGAGAAAGGCCCCCGTCAGCCCCAGGGCTCAAACCCAGAACCTTCTTACTGTGAGGCAACAGCGCTAACCACTACACTACTGTGCCACCTCAGACCATTAAGTAAACTAATTACTATGAGTGTTAAGTAGCTAACTGGCTATGATTACAGCTTAACAAAGGGTTGCTATCCATTATATAATTTAATTAACTCCTTCATCTATCCACTTTTTTATCATTCTGTAAAGCCATCAATGCAAATGAGTAGAAATGGTAAAATATGAAATACAGTACAGGAACAACATCATCTACCTATGAAGCTAATTACCCATCCATCCATTATCTACTGTATACCGTAGCTGCTTATCCTGTTCTACAGGGTCACAGGCAAGCTGGAGCCGATCCCAGCTGGCTATGGGCAAGAGACAGGGCACACCCTGGACAAGTCACCAGGTCATTGCAGGGCTGACACAGAGACAAACAACCATTCACACCTACAGTCAATTTAGAGACACCAATTAGCCTAACCTGCATATCTTTGGACTGTGGGGGAAACCAGAGCACCCACAGGAAACCTATACAGACATGGGGAGAACATGCAAACTCCACAAAGAAAGGCCCTCATCAGCCCCAGGGCTTAAACCCAGAACCTTCTTGCTGTGAGGCAACAGCGCTAACCACTATACCACCATGCCACCTCAGAACAGCTAAATAAACTAATTACTATGAGTGTTAACCAGCTAACTGGCTATGACTACAGCTTAACAAAGGGTTGCTATCCATTATGTAATTTAATTAACTCCTTCATCCATTCACTTTTTTATCATTCTGTAAAGTGAGTAATGCAAATGAGTAGAAATGGTAAAATATGAAATACAGTACAGGAACAACATCATCTACCTATGAAGCTAATTATCATCAATGCTAAAATAAGCTGATGTTCACGTGCCTGTTTATTCAGGTTATAGCTCTATGTGTTCAGTGTCCACAATGACGAGTGAGCTGTTGAGTATGTCTGTGTTTATTGGATAAAATAATGAAAAGGGCCCATTACATGCATCTGATGCTCATTAAGTCCTAATTTTTCGATGTAAACGTCCCTCAGTTTTAGTCCATGTGATTAAATTGCATATAAGAACAAGAGAGGGAAATCTGCTCAGAACTTCACCATCTACTAAATGGTCATGAAGAGGGCACTAATACAACACACTGGATATAAAATGCACAAAAACCACGAGAAAAGGAAGAAAGGTCACATTCCTATGTGGTATTAACTCTTGAACATTCATTACTCTGCTTAATGACATCTTTTGTGATTTTAAATAAACTGCACAGCATATCAAAATCTCATCTCATCTCATTATCTCTAGCCGCTTTATCCTTCTACAGGGTCACAGGCAAGCTGGAGCCTATCACAGCTGAAAGGCGGGGTACACCCTGGACAAGTCGCCAGGTCATCACAGGGCTGACACATAGACACAGACAACCATTCACACTCACATTCGCACCTACGGTCAATTTAGAGTCACCAGTTAACCTAACCTGCATGTCTTTGGACTGTGGGGGAAACCAGAGCACCCGGAGGAAACCCACGCGGACACGGGGAGAACATGCAAACTCCGCACAGAAAGGCCCTCGCCGGCCCCGGGGCTCGAACCCAGGACCTTCTTGCTGTGAGGCGACAGCGCTAACCACTACACCACCGTGCCGCCCCCGCATATCAAAATGTGGCTTTAAAATTTCAGTGGATTTCAGTGAGGTTATATTATGTGTGCAAGTGGAAAACATGGACTTCAACGTTTAAGAAAGGGCAGTGTCACTCATGAGTTCGAATTTTAATATTCAGTATCATGTCCGTGATGTGGCCAGAGTGGACCAAAATTCTGGTGTGAATTGGTGTTTAGTGTGAATGAGCTGAATGTGAACGTGCAGATGCGAGCATTCACAATGTCCTGTGATGGACCTGCATCCCATCCAGGGTGTTTTCCTGCCTCATGCCCAGTGTTCCCTGGATAGGCTCCAGCGCCACAACCCTGACCTGGATAAAAGGCTTTCTAATGGTGAAATTATTCATTACCATATTGATAGAATTTCAAAACTGACCCATTTTCCCTATCAAAACCAGGCTAAAATTAGGTCCCCTCGGAATATTATTGAATTAACCGCTGTGTTTCAGTAGCCTGATTATTCATATACAGTACAGTGGATAAAATTCTACACACCCCTGTTAAAATGACAGTTTTTTTGTGATTTAAAAAAATGAAACCAAGATAAATCCTGTGAGAACTTATTCCACCTTTATTGCAAAATTGTAATCTATACAATGAAGGTGAAAACAAATCAGAAACTGTTTAGTGATAAAAGGAAAAAAGAAAATCATACAAAAACCTGGTTGCATTAGTGTGCACACCCCTAAACTAATTCTTAGTTGAAGCACCTTTTGATTTTATTACAGCACTCAGTCTTTTTCGGTAAGAGTCTATCAGTTTGGCACTTCTAGACTTGGCAATTTTTTCCCACTCCTCCTTGCAAAAACTTACCAGGGGTGGGTTTCCTACAAGCCTCTTAGCAATAACAGTGTCTTAACTAGGAGAGTGAGTGTTCATTGTGATGCTCGCTCTACCATTTAACGTTGATCTTTGTGCTGCGATGCTTTTTAGAAACCCACCCCCAGATCAGTCAAATTGCAAGGACATCTCCTGTGCACGGCTCTCTTCAGGTCACCCCATAGATTTTCAATTGGATTAAGGTCTGGGCTCTAGCTGGGCCATTCCAGAACATTGATCCTCTTTTGGTGAAGCCACAGCTTTGTTGACTTAGATGTATGTTTTGGGTCATTGTTATGCTGAAAAGTGAATTTCCTCTTCATCTTCCTCGCAGATGCCTGAGGGTTTTGTGCGAAAATAGACTGATATTTGGAACTATTTGTGATTCCATCCACCTTTCCTAAAGCCCCAGTTCCAGCTGAAGAAATGCAGCCCCAAAGCATGATGCCACCATGCTTTGCTGTGGGTATGGTGCTGTTTTGATGATGTGCTGTGTTATTTTTGTGCCAAACATACCTTTTGGAATTATGGTCAAATAGTTCAACCTTAGTCTCATCAGACCATAAGACATTTTTCCACATGGCTGTGAGAGACTGAATATACCTTTTTGCACAGTTTGACCAGGCTTGGATGTTTTTCTTTGTGAGTAAAGGCTTTTGACTTGCTACCTTACCCCACAACCCAGATATATGAAGAATACGACTGATTGTTGTTACATGTAGGAAACAACCAGGCCTGAGTTAACCAAAAGCTCACTCACTCACTCACTCACTCACTCACTCACTCATGCCCATTATGCCGGGTGGCGTGTAGGGCAGTAACGTGATCCTTCCACTTCTGCCGGTCTTTCGCCATGACTGAAATGCTGCTCCAGGTCTTTCCCATCTGCTGCATTTCTTTCTCCACCATCTGCTGCCATGTGATCTTCGGACGATCCCTCCTTTGCTTTCCCTCTGGTGTCCAGTGCAAGGCAGTCTTGACGATGGAGGCTTCTTGGCGGGTGACATAGCCAAGGATTTGGTTCCACACCTTTCAAGCAAGTCCTTGTTTGAAATGGTTTTGGGCCAGAAGATGCGTAGAATTCGGCGGAGGCTCTTGGTGTGAAACGTGGAAAGCTTTGTTAAATCATTCTCAGTCAGCCTCCAGCATTCCGAACCATATAGGAGAGTTGTGAGGACACAGCTGTGGTAGAGTTTCAGCTTGGTGTGAGTGCTGTAGGTGGAGGAGCGCCATACCTTGCTCATCATGTTAAGAGAGATTCTGGCCTTGTTGAGACAGCTCTGGATGTCCAAGTTTGCCCCTCCCTTCAATACTGATGATGCTGCCAAGATAGGTGAACCTGTCCGTATACGGGAGGTCTCCATTCTCAACCTGGACTGGGCTTCTGTTGGTGGTGTTCAGCACCATAATTTCAGTCTTCTTACTGCTAATATTGAGACCGACTTGCTTTGCAAAGATGTTAAGTCGCTGGGTCTTCTCTTGAATGTGAGAATGGGTGTGTGATAATACTGCTAAATCGTCAGCATAGTCTAGATTTTCCAAGTAGGAGAAGGAGGTCCATCTGATGCCCCGTTCCTATCCTCTGTAGTGCGCTGCATGATCCAGTCTATGACAAGATTGAAAAGCACTGTGGACATAGCACACCCCTGCCTGACACCAGTCTTGACTTCGAACAGGATATCACCGTCACCAACAGAACAGGGAAAGTTACAGTAGAAACTTCTAATGATTTCAATGAGGTGGGAGGGGATTCCATATGCTCGTAGAATCTGCCAAAGGCTGTCCTGGTGAATGCTGCCGAAGGCCTTGGTGAAATCTATAAAGTTCACATACAGAGATCGCTGCCACTCGGTACATTGTTCAATAATGTTTCTAAACATGAAAATGTGGTTGATACAGCCTCTTCCTCTCCTGAAACCTGCCTGTTCTTCTCACAGTTTAAGGTCCACAGCCAGTGACAGGTGCTTCATGATGACTTTCGCTAGGATCTTGCTGGGGACAGATAACAATGTAATGCCGCACCAGTTACTGCATTCTGACAGAGCCCCTTTCTTTGGTATCCTGATGATGATGCCTTGACTCCAGTCATCAGGAATGTTCTTTCTGCCCCATATGATGTTAAACAGTGGTCGCAGGATGCTTGCAGTGGTCGCAGCATCAGCCTTAAACAGTTCGGCACTGAGGCCGTCTTTGCTGGGTGCCTTGTGGTTCTTCAAGGACTTTATGGCAGCAATGATCTCTTCTTGCCTTGGTGGTCCAGTTTCAATGCTCAGGTCCTCTTCAGCTTCTGATATCTCGGGTTCCTCTTCTGGTGCTGGTCTGTTAAGGATTTCCTTGAAATGTTCCTACTCATCTTACTTCTTGGTCTTTCTCAGAAGTGAGAAGCTACCCCTGCTTATCTCATATGGGGACATTCCTGCTGCCGTTGTATTTCCCACAGACCAGTCTGGTGATTTTATAGACAGTCCCCTGCTCTCCCTTTCGTTCTGCTTCCTCAGCTTGCTTTGCCAGTTCTTCGACATAAGCCCTCTTATCAGTTCGGATCTTCCTCTTGACGCACCTGTTGGTCTCAGCGTATTCCACCCTATACCTTTCTTGTAGCCTGGCTGATCTACTATCATTTATCTTCTTCTTCAGTCGACACCTTTCCTCAATATCTTTCCATGTATCTGATGTTATCCATTCTTTCCTCTTCCTTGTCTTCTGCATCCCCAGGCGGTTTTTATTCACTTCATTGAAGATACTCCTCACTTGCTTCCACTGTCGATTCACAAGATCCTCTTTCTCCACTTCTGGCTCATCCATGAGGCTCAAGGCTTGAAACCTGTTCCTCAGTTGTAGTACAAAGGCACTCTTAATCCTGGGATCTTGCAGTCCACTGATGTCATATCTGGGGTTGAACTGCTTCTTGGGCCCTGCTGCCCTTAGCTTCAGTCTCATGCATACAGTCACCAAATGATGGTCGCTGCCCACGTCAGCTCCTCTTCTCACTTTGACATCAAGCAGAGAGTGATGCCACAGGCTGTTCACCATGAGGTGGTCAATCTGGTTCTGATCCTGTCCATTCGGAGAAGTCCAAGTGAGTTTGTGGATATTGCGGTGCCGGAATATCGTTCCTCCGGTGATCATGTTGTTGAACGCACACCACTCTGTCAGCCTCTCCCATTGTCATTCTGTACTCCGCACCCTTCCTTTCCCATTACTCTCTCATAGTTTACATTTTCAGAGCCAACCTTAGCATTCAGATCGCCCATCACTAGCAGTACATCCCTATGGTGGGCACCCTCAAAAGTCACTTGAAGCTGCTCTTAGAAGGCTTCTTTGTCCATGTTATCACTGTCATTGGTAGGTGCGTAGCACTGTATGATGGTCATATTAGTCTGTCTGCCCTTCAAACATGCTAGAATGATCCTGCTGTCTACTGGTTTCCACTCCATCAAGTACTTCTCCAACCCCTTCTTCAAGATGATCGCAACCCCCTCATGATGCACATCATCTTCTCTCCCTGAGTAGAGAATTGTCTCTCCTGTACCAGTCTTCATTCTCCCAGATCTTGTCCATCTACTCTCGCTTACACCCAAGATGTCCAGCTTGTAACTCTTCATTTCAGCGATAACTTGTGCCATCTTGCCTTGCTCGTACATTGGTCTTACATTCCAAAAGCCAATCAGTGTAGTTGTTTTGACGCTGACGGCTCCCATAATCATGGCAGTGGCTTCCTCCTGGCTTTGAGCACTGCCAGTCATGTGAATCCTCCTGTTGGCAGAGTTTCTGATGGCTTCACAGTCAGCATTCATTCTTGTCCTTAGCGGGGATTCTGAAAGCCCGTTCTGCGCAGATGTTGAGTTTCTCGTTACTGTTTCCATAACATATAGGTTTTTACATGACAGGGTTGTTGGCCCTGTGCAAAACCCCCAACCTGGAGGACTGGTAGATTGCCCTTGGTCTGGCCCCTAACCTTAGACCTATCTGGCATGGGTGTCCCTACCAGGACCTTGAAAGGTCCAGCCAGCATAGCTCTTAGGCTCCTTGGGGCACACAAGCCTCCCCACCACAACAAGGTGGCAATCTAATCGAGGAGGATGCTTTCCCAAAAGCATTGCAGCACAAAGATCATCGTTAAATGGTAGAGCGAGGAGCACAATGAACACTCTCTCTCCTAGTTAAGACGCTCTTAGTGTTAAGAGGCTTTTGGGAAACCCAACACAGTATGTTTCAGGAAATCCTGCAATGTTGCTGTCGGCCTCTTGATGGCCTCCCTGACCAGTTTTCTCCTTGTCTTCTTATAAATCTTGAAGGGATGTCCTGATCTTCATAGAGTCACTATTGAGCTATCTTTTCTCCATTTGTTGATGACTGTCTTCACTGTGCTTCATGGGATGTTTAATGTTTTGGATACATTTTTGTACCCCTGTCCTGATTGATACCTTTCAATGATGAAATCCCATTTATGTTTTGAAAGCTCTTTGCAGACCAATCGCTTTTGGGGTATGATGCCACCAAGAGGATATCAGAATAATTCTACAAGAACAGCCAAACTTGATCTGAGGTCAATCAGAGCCACATTAATTGATGTCAGGTGTATACTAACTACTATTTAAAATGACACTGAATGTGATTGGTTGATTCTGAACACAGCCACATCCTTGATTATTAGAGTGTGCACAATTATGCAGCCAGGTTTTTGTATGGTTTTTATTTTCAATTTTTTTTACCCTAAACAGTTTCTGCTTTGTTTTCACCTTCTTTGTTCCACCCATCCATCCATCCATTAGCCATAACCACTTATCCTGTGCAGGGTCACAAGCAAGCTGGAGCTGACTATGGGCAAAAGGTGGGGTACACCCTGGACAAGTTGCCAGAGCATTGCAGGGCTGACACATAGAGACAAACGACCATTCACACCTACGGTCAATTTAGAGCCACCAATTAGCCTAACTTGCATGTCTTTGAACTGTGGGGGAAACGGGAGCACCTGGAGGAAACCCATGCAGACACGGGGAGAACATGCAAATTCCACACAGAAAGGCCCCTGTCCAGAACCCTCTTCCTGTGAGGTGGCAGCGCTAACCACTACACCACCATGCCGCCTCACCTTCTTTGTATAGATTGCAATTTTGCAATAAAGGTGGAATAAGTTCTGGCAAGATTTATCTTGGTTTAAATATTTTTAATCACAAAAAAACCTGCCATTTTAACAGGGATGTGTAAACTTTTTATGCCCACTGTAGGTACTAAAATTATTACTAGGTACAACATGTATCATTGCAGTAAGGAACTGATCTGACTTATGCATTCCCAGGATTTCTAATATTGACTATTGAACCATGTCTAGACACCAGGGACCCTAATTTATAAATCTTACCATGGATACCAGAGTGCATGTGTATACGCTGTTTCTGTCTTGAAAACATGCACAAGTGAATGAGCCTCTTCTCCTGTCCACAAATAGCCACAAATAGTTCAAGCAAATTACCTCATACAAATTTACATGTGGGGTGACCCATTTATTACTGAATATGTTAGCAACAGCAATGTCAGTGCAAAAATCAGACAAGGGGAATTTTGGGGAATGTAAGGTGGAACATCTTGTGTCAGAGATTAAAATGTGTTATTTGATGGCCTCAGTAGTGGCATCACCAATAAACACAAGGTTATTGAGTGGCAGCATGTGGCTACAGCACTTAATAATGTTAGTGCCATAAGCTACACTGTTGCTGAATTTAAAAATAGTGGTCTAATGGGGCAGATCCAGTAAAATGGGAAGGGGAGGCGTCAACACAGTAAGATCAGGGGTCTGGGGGCCGCCAGAGGCCCCCGGAAGCTCTGCAGTTTTTAAATGCCCAGAGATGCATTTTGAGCTGTCAGAGACATGTTGTAAATGAAATCTCTTAAAGAAAATTACCATGTCAAAATATATTTTAAAACTAAGAACTTTCAAAACCATTTTATTTGTCACTGAAAATGATATTGGCAGAGTTGCAGGTATATGCATAGAACATAATTACAACTGATATATGGTAATATTTCTGAAAGTTGCATTGTCATATAATGCATTACCACATGACACACTGCAGTGTAGTACACTGACCACAAAACGCCTTCGATCAATACATTATTACTATTTTAGCGACTGCAATCTGAGCTCCTGCTCAGGACATTCAATGTACATATAAGACAGTGAATATACCCAGGGGAACTGAGGGAATGTAAGTGGCCACTTAAGACAGAGCTTAATACCGAGATAACTATAAAAACAGACTGCAAGAGTTGCATGTCTATAATACAAAGTCAGTAACTGCAGTCTGAGCTCCTGAGTCTAATAGACTGAGAGAACTATACAATGATTGTGCGAGCTGCATGTGAACAAATCCTATCCTAAGTCTTAGTTCCCAAGACTCAGGGGATTTCAAGCAGATTTTTTTCAGAGCTGTTGTAAAAATCAACATCTCTCACAGACCTATCCAGCCACTGTCGTAAAAATCAAAGTGAGGCTCACCCCAAAACGGCACATGTACCATGTACATACACAGGGTATAGTACATACAGGGATACAAAGTTAGAAGGACGCAGTTGTATAGAATGTCTTTGAATGCTGTAGCATCATAATTTTCAATTATAATTTAATTTAAGGGCGGCACGGTGGTGTAGTGGTTAGCGCTGTCGCCTCACAGCAAGAAGGTCCGGGTTCGAGCCCTGTGGCTGGCGAGGGCCTTTCTGTGCGGAGTTTGCATGTTCTGTCCGTGTCCGTGTGGGTTTCCTCCGGGTGCTCCGGTTTCCCCCACAGTCCAAAGACATGCAGGTTAGGTTAACTGGTGGCTCTAAATTGACCGTAGGTGTGAATGTGAGCGTGAATGGTTGTCTGTGTCTATGTGTCAGCCCTGTGATGACCTGGCAACTTGTCCAGGGTGTACCCCGCCTTTCGCCCGTAGTCAGCTGGGATAGGCTCCAGCTTGTCTGCGACCCTGTAGAACAGGATAAAGCGGCTAGAGATAATGAGATGAGATGAGATATTTCACACACACAAAACATTCAGAAGTAATAGTGCTGAGGATGCTTCGGCGTCCCCAACTTTCAGAATGCAGCTGCACCACTAAAATAGCTGATAAAAACCTGATTGCAAAAAGACCTGAACAGCCACAACCTGACTTTGTCAATCTTCAAATACCTATGGACCTGACTGTACATACGGTATTTAATAAAAACTCCAATTATTTATACTGGAGAGAAATTTGAGGCAAACAAGTCTACTGATACTTACAATGTTGCTGTTTGGGGACATGTTCATGATGTAATGTTTTATGATGACAACACTGAGGATGTTGTGCCAGTGAAAGCTGAGGTGCCCAAACAAATACCATAAACTCATTTATAAGCTAAAGAAAGTCTTAGCTTATAAAACTTTCTTTAGCTTATAAAAAAGGATTAAAGCATTTTATATAATTCTCCTGCTGTTATTTATCTAAGAATGTAATGCTTGAGGAAGTTTTGAGAAATAATAAGCAATACTGAGTAATTATTCATTATGATATCATTTGGACATCAATATCCTCACAAGGGACTTTATCTCCTCAACCCCTGAGTGCCAAGCCACATTTGGAGTAATATACAGTGTCTTGCAAAAGTATTCACCCCCCTTGGTGTTTGTCCTGTTTTGTCGCATTACAAGCTGCAATTAAAATGGATTTTTAGACGGTTAGCACCATTTGATTTACACAACATGCGTACTACTTTAAAGGTGCAATTTTTTGTTTTATTGTGACACAAACAATAATTTACATGAAAAAACAGAAATCTGGAGTGTGCATAAGTATTCACCCCCTTTCGTATGAAACCCCTAAATAAGAGCTGCTCCAACCAATTCACTTCATAACTCACATAATTAGTTGATTAAGATCCACCTGTGTGCAATCAAAGTGTCACATGATCTGTCACATGATGTCTGAATAAATCAACCTGTTCTGGAAGGACCCTGACTCTGCAACCTGAAAACCAAGCAGTACCCCAAACAGGTCAGAGACAAAGTTGTGAAAAGTATAGATCAGGTTTGGGTTATAAAAAATATCCCAAACTTTGAATATCCCACATTAAATCCATTATAGCAAAATGGAAAGAATATGGCACCACTACAAACCTGACAAGAGAAGGCCGCCCACCAAAACTCACAGACCGGGCAAGGAGGGCATTAATCAGAGATGCAACAAAAACACCAAAGATAACACTGAAGGAGCTGCAAAGATCCACAGCAGAGAGGGGAGTATCTGTCCATAGGACCACTTTAAGCCGTACACTCCACAGAGCGGGGCTTTATGGAAGAGTGGCCAGAAAAAAGCCATTGCTTGGCAGACTCCCCAAACACATGGAAGAAGATTCTCTGGTCAAATGAGACTAAAATTGATCTTTTTGGCCATCATGGGAAATGCCATGTGTGGCACAAACCCAACACCCTGAGAACACCAATTGAGAATCTGTGGCATAACTTGAAGATTGCTGTACACCAACGCAACCCATCTAACTTGAAGGAGTTGGAGCAGTTTTCCCTTGAGGAATGAGCAAAAATCCCAGTGGCTAGATGTGCTAAGCTAATAGAGACATACCCCAAGAGACTTGCAGCTGTAATTGCAGCAAAAGGTGGCTCTACAAAGTACTAACTTTTTTTTTTTTGGGGGGGGGGGAATAATGGGTAGAAGCAGGAAATAATGGGCAAGCGTAAACATCTGAGCAACTTTGACAAGGGCCAAATTGTGATGGCTAGATGACTGGGTCTGAGCATCTCCAAAATGGCATATCTTGTGGAGAGTTCCTGGTATGCAGTAGGGTGCATCAGTTGCCCCCTAAAAATTAAAAGTTCCTCCGATCATGATGCATTTTTGTTTTTATGTTCCTTTTGGTAAGAAAACACACTGGGTGAAATATTTCGACACAATTCAAAAGTTGAATGGTGGCACCAGGAGCTCAAAGTTCTGGAAAAAGCTGCTATTTTGTGACTTTTATGACAAAATTTCGATCACTTTTCATGAAACATTATGGCACCTTATAGAGTATACCAAATATCTTAGATCCACATTTTTAGTACATATTCTAAATATATTATCAAGCACAGTTTGAGTTTTAGCTGTTCACTGAATCATTGTTCAACTACTTTTAAACAATACAAATGTATTATGAATCACATTAATGCTTCTCAATCCCTTGCAAAGGTTCTTAACATGATCTCTGGCTCACAAGAAATCAATAAATGGAGTCCAACATTGTGATTCAAACCTTACGCGAAAACATAAAATAAGCGTTTTTTGGCAAAAAAAAAAATGAACCTCATGGTGCCACCATTAGACTTTTGAATATGGTCAAAAAATTTTACAGGATGTCTTTATTGGTGAAAAGGAATGCCCAAACAAAAATGCATCAGATTTTATGAAAGTGAGGGCAATTGATGCACCCTAGTATGCAGTGACACCTTTCTGTTTTAGCCAGCATTAACATTTTCAGCAGTTTATGCAACAGTAGCTCTTCTGTGGGATTGGACCATATGGGCTAGCCTTTGCGCTCCATGCAAATCCTTGAGCCTTTGACACCCATGACCCTGTCGTCGGTTCACTAGTTGTCCTTCCTTGGACCAATTTTGGTAGGTACTGACCACTGCATACTGGGAACACCCCCCAAGATGTGCCAGTTTGGAGATGCTCAGACCCAGTCATCTAGCCATCACAAATTTGGCCCTTGTCAAAGTCACTCAGATCCTTACACTTGCCCATTTTTCCTGCTTCCAACACATCAACTTCGAGAACTGACTGTTCTCTTGCTGCCTAATATATCCCACCCCTTGACAGGTGCCATTGTAATGAGATAATCAGTGTTATTCACTTTACCTGTCAGTGGTTTTAATGTTCTGGCTAATCGGTGTATGTTCTTGTCTGCTGTGTGTGACAGCCTTTTGGGCCTGTTTAACTGTGTCTTGGCTATTTGTATTCTTATCTGCTGTGAGCAATGGGGTTTGGTTGTTGCAAGACTGGCATACGTTTGATTCATATTATAGTAGCGTGTGTTATATATACTGTAAATATGCCAGGCTAGACATGTAAAAAATGTACCTCCCATTACAGCACCCCCAACTTAAAGTCTTTTTCCATGGCTCTGATGTCACAGGTATGATACTTAAAGCTATATGGCCTCTCGATTTCATAAAATCGGTGAAATTTAGTTCCCTCTGAAATTTGGTCATTGTGATATATGTTTATTTCTCATCTCAAATGTGTTACATGTGACCACATTTAAGAAGGAAACAATGAATAAATATTACTTGGTTTTCAATACATTCGTGTTATTACCTGCTGCTTACTGGCTGCCGAGAATATCTGGCCCAGCTCAATATCTTGGTTTGAAAATTTGGCCCAACTAAATTTGTAATTGAATGGCCCTGGTGTAAAGGGACATTCTTTCATATAAAAAAAACCCCGAAATTGGTCCAGAATATGCACTTTAAATGCCCATCATAAGCCTTTTATTCAGGAACGGCTTCCGTCTAGCTGTAAAGGCGTGACTGATTAGTATCCGAGACGGCTGAGTATTTCTGAGATTGTTGTCCTTCTGATGAGTTCTGCCGTTTCTGCAGAGGGCTTCTGAAGCTCTGTTGGAATGGTCATTAAGTTCTTGGTCACTTCCCTGACCAAGGCCCTTCTAGACCAGTTTGGCTGAACAATTGGCTCTACGAAGAGTCCTGGTGTTTCTTTCATTTCACAATGACGGAGCCCACTATGCTCCTCATTTTATTTTTTTTTGTTGGGTTTTGTTTGTTTCATCTCATCTCATTATCTGTAGCCGCTTTATCCTTCTACAGGGTCGCAGGCAAGCTGGATCCTATCCCAGCTGACTACGGGCGAAAGGCGGGGTACACCCTGGACAAGTCGCCAGGTCATTACAGGGCTGACACATAGACACAGACAACCATTCACACTCACATTCACACCTACGGTCAATTTAGAGTCACCAGTTAACCTAACCTGCATGTCTTTGGACTGTGGGGGAAACCGGAGCACCCGGAGGAAACCCACGCGGACACGGGGAGAACATGCAAACTCCGCACAGAAGGGCCCTCGCCGGCCCCGGGGCTCGAACCCGGACCTTCTTGCTGTGAGGCGACAGCGCTAACCACTACACCACCGTGCCACCCCCTGATTAATAATAAAAAACTTAAACATGTAAAGGGTTTTACTTCATAACTTCATGTAAAACTTCATGTAAACGTTGATGTTTTGTTATGAATCAGGGGCTCAGTGCAGCAGCTCCTCCACACCACACAGTGGCGGCCATGTTGTAGTGAAGAAGAGAAAGAAGAAGAAAAAACTTCAACCCCACAACGGTAGCGATAGGCGACGCGCCGATGGCGACGTGACGTCATCGGTATGCGACAGGAATTCGACACCGAAGACGCGATGGCGGAGTCTGAGTATGTATTCCGTTTGCATTTTCCATCTGGATAATCCTTTGCCTCGGTTAATCCACTCTCTTGTCGGTGTGTCTGGTTGTCAGCTGCTCTGTGTGTGTGCCCGGATGGAGAAGATATTTTACAGAATCGATGATGTTAAATCAGGATTTTTTATCACTGCACATGGGTCTGGTGTTAACTCGAGCAGTGTACAGTGAAGATCTGTATAAGTACAGCTTTAACTTCTCTCTCCGTCTTCCTGTCTCCTTTAGGACAAAGAAGATTATTAAGTTGGTCCCTGAGAACCTTCTTAAGAAAAGAAAAGCGTATCAGGCGATTAAAGCCACTCAAGCCAAGCTCGCATTACTCGAGAGAAGAAAGGTAACTACATAAATGATGGAATCAATTTTGTGCCAAAATGTTCATACAATACTTTTGAAATATCAAACAAAAACGACAAATCAAAATACAAAAAAAAAAGTCAATTTTTTTAGACTGGCAAACAAATTATTCGTGTAATCGTGCAAAATATCAGTCTATTACTCTTCAGAAACCTTTTTGTTCTGCCTCTTTCTCGGTTTTGTTTGATGTAATTTATTTTGGTTGCGATTCCAGCTTTCTCGTTTGCGCTCCCTGACTTTTTGCTTGCAGTTTTGGCACAAACTTCCCGTGTGGGTGGGCTGTCCAGGAATGCATTCCCATTGGCTAACTTGTGTTTGACTGACAGCTCCGCTCAGCCATTCCCTACTCGGATTCTGGCGGACTGTTTGACGAGTGACATATCATACGCTACGTTCACACTGCAAGGCTTAATGCTCAATTCCGATTTTTTTGTGAAATCCGATTTTTTTGTGAGGTCGTTCACATTAACAAATATATGCGACTTGTATGTGATCCTCAGTATGAACGAAAAGCGACCTAAAAGTGTTCCGCATGCGCACTGCAGGATACGACGACGTCACACGCAGTGAGCATGGCCAGTGTTTACGGAAGTAAAACCGCCCGGTTGCGGTATGACCCATCCAATCTAGCTTGAATAGCTGCATCCCCCCAAATGGAAATCAGCTCCCTAACCTCTGCGTCCTTCCATTGAGAAGATTCAGAACCT
This sequence comes from Neoarius graeffei, assembly GCF_027579695.1. Lineage (NCBI taxonomy): Eukaryota > Metazoa > Chordata > Actinopteri > Siluriformes > Ariidae > Neoarius > Neoarius graeffei. The sequence goes on along the minus strand of NC_083570.1, from coordinate 40,934,329 downwards.
TCACAGCCCGAAGCATCCCTCGCATTGATGTCATGTGCAGGGGCGCAGATACGTTTTTTGAACTGGGGGGGACAAAGCTGCCAGTAAACCAACCCCAACCCCGATATGCCTGTCAAACTTGTTGTGGGTTACCATAGCAACCAAGCTCGAGCTCACAACCTGTGCAGTCTGCGCAGCTCAACCAACCGAATATCAGTCTTTGTTTTATGTGAGTTGTTGCAACTATGTATACACTGCTGTGCACCTCAATAAACCGAATGGTAATTAGTCTTTTGATTTTTCCGTGAGGTTTGCCTTATGCAAAGAAAGACAGCATAGACGTTTTTTCCTCCCTATAAGTGGGGGGGACCGAGCGAGGTGAATTTAAATCTGGGTGGGACAAGTCCCACCCTCTATCTGCGCCCGTGATTATGCGCCATGTTGTTGTAACTTTTTTTGAGAGACCCGTCGCCTACTTCAGCGCAGAATAGTGACGTTTGTGGCTTGTTGATGACGTGTAAGTCGGATGAATGCGACCTGGCGGTTCAGACTGAAGTCGCATATGAAAAGAGCGGATAGGAATCGGAATTAGGACCACATATCCAAACGGCCTGGGTCGGATTTGAAAAAATCGGATCTGTGTCGTTCATATTGTCAATAAAAGATCGGATACAGGTCACATATGGGCGAAAAGATCGGATTTGAGTCACTTCAGCCTGCAGTGTGAACGTAGCCTTAGTCGCCACTGAAGTCCACTCGATCCTTGTTTACCGTCAATGGATCGGTCACTCGTCAAACAGTCCGCCAGAATCCGAGTAGGGAATGGCTGAGCGTAGCTGTCAGTCAAACACAAGTTAGCCAATGGGAATGCATTCCTGGACAGCCCGCCCACACGTGAAGTTTGTGCCAAAACTGCAAGCAAAAAGTCAGGGAGCGCAAACGAGAAAGCTGGAATCACAACCAAAATAAATTACGTCAAACAAAACTGAGAAAGACGCAGAACAAAAATAAAAGGTTTCTGAAGAGTAAGGGCCTCTGCATGCTCTTGCGACAAGGCTTTCGCAGATAGCTTTTCGCAGACAGTTGTAATTTATCGTTGAGCGGGGAGTAATAGGCGTGCGCGATGTTATTCACCGCCACAACGCAAGGGGGCGCGAAGTCGCGAAATCGCTAGGAGTAGTTGGTGGGTGTGGTTAGTGGAGTGTTTATCCTCTGGTTACTTATAATGACTAGAACTGGAGTCGTATAGATGTACGTACTTCCTCACTTCCTCAATTAACCGCTCTTCGTGCTGCTCCATCTTCGCTCGTGTTTTTAAAAATGGCGGTCGTGAAAACAAACCAAACCGGGAAAGTAGGGAAGCGGAAGTGCGTGTACAGCGGATGTAGAGTGGACCAATCAGAGCCCTCTTGTCTGCGACGCTGTCTGCGAGGCTTCTGCGGTGGTCACAATTTTTGGGAGGTGGGGGGGCTACGCAGACGCCATCTGCGACACCATCTGCGAGGACTGCGTTTTCAGCATAAATTGGCCTTAATAGACTGATATTTTGCACGATTACACGAATAATTTGTTTGCCAGTCTAAAAAAATTGACTTTTTTTGTATTTTGATTTGTCGTTTTTGTTTGAAATTTCAAAAGTATTGTATGAACATTTTGGCACAAAATTGATTCCATAACTACACACTCAGAGGATGCTTATTAAAACACACACAAAACCAAGATTTCAACAGAGCTCTGTTTTTCTAACAGACAAAGAAAGGACAGTTGAAGTTCAAGCGCCTGGAGGAATATCATAAGTACAGCAGGATAAAGCAGAGAGATGATGTACGTCTGGCGAGATTCAAGCACAGACCTCCTCCTGCTCTTCCTCCAGCCAAGAACAGCCTGGTGTTTGCTGTGCGCATTCGACAGTAAGCTTCCTTAACGCTTCTTTACAACCTTTTCTCACTCGCAGGGCTGGATTCTTTTTTGTCCATCCACAGGGTTCCCACTGGGTTCTGAAAAATATCCATCTGTTATCCGTAACCGCTTATCCTGTGCAGGATCGTGGGCAAGCTGGAGCCTATCCCAGCTGACTATGGGTGGGAGGCGGGGTACACCCTGGACAAGTCACCAGGTCATCGGAGGGTTGACACAGATAACCCTTTTCCACCAAATCAGTTCCAGGGCTGGTTCGGGGCCAGTGCTGATGCTGGTTCACAACTCGTTCAGCTTGCGAGCCAGCTGAGAACCAGTTTGCTTTTCCATAGCTTGGGGTGCTAAGGGGAGCCACATCAGTTACGTCACTGTATACGTCAGTTATGTCGCTGAATTTGGATAAACTTTGGCGCGAACATCAAAGCAGCAACAACAATAATGGATGACTTCGCGTTTGTACGGCTGCTGCTTCTCGTCGCTTAAAAATGGCGACCTTTCGCGGTTGTTGGTCTTAACAACTCCGCCCCCTCCGCTGACGTAAGCGGTTCTTTCCTCTGGCCCAGCAGAGAGTTGGTGCTAGCCTGGAACCGGTTTTTCTGGCCCTAGAGCCAGTTCTTTGTCAGTGGAAACAGAAAACCCGGTGCCAGACTAAGCACTGGCCCCGAACCAGCCCTGGAGCTGCTTTGGTGGAAAAGGGGCAATAGATACCCCTTTTCCACCAAATCAGTTCCGGGGCTGGTGCTGGTTCACAACTCGTTCAACTTGCGAGCCAGCTGAGAACCAGTTTGCTTTTCCATAGCTCGGGGTGCTAAGGGGAGCCACATCAGTTACGTCGCTGCGTTTGCATAAACTTTGGCGCAAACATCGAAGCAGCAACAACAACACGGAGAAGAAGAAGCAGCAACAACAATAATAATGGATGACTTCGCGTTTGTACAGCTGCTGCTTCTCGTTGCTTGAAAATGCCGACCTTTCGCGGTCTTACTATTGTTGTTGGTCTTAACAACTCCGCCCGCCCGCCCCCCCCCCGTGGACTGTGGAGGAAACTGGAGTAGACACGGGGAGAACATGCAAACTCCACACAGAAAGGCCGCCGAACCTTCTTGCTGTGAGGCGACAGTGCTAACCACTACACCACCGTGCCGCCCCGTTCTGAAAAGTCAAGTCAAAGAAGTATTCTTCACTTTTTCTTATTTATGCTTCACTTTGTTAGTCTGTATTTTTTCTTAGTTACTGACTTATCAAACTGGACTTAATACAGGTTTATACCAACCAAACTGGCACAATTCAAATATTTGTACAGATACAGGTCTCTCCATTCCGTATAAAATTTGGGTTCCACTCCAGCCTGTAATAAGAGAGACCTGATTTTGGGTGCCCTGTGCACCATCATGCTCAAATAAACCTCTTTAGTTTGAGCTTACTGAAGGTGGAATAATTCAAAAGCAGTATTAGGACTCACTTTGGCCTTTACTTCAGCACAGATAATCGGGGCAGCACGGTGGTGTAATGGTTAGCACTGTCGCCTCACAGCAAGAAGGTTCTGGGTTCGAGCCCAGCAGCCGGCAGGGCCCTTTCTGTGCGGAGTTTGCATGTTCTCCCCGTGTCTGCATGGGTTCCCTCTGGGTGCTCCGGTTTCCCCCACAGTCTAAAGACATGCAGGTTAGGTTAACATGGGGCAGCCATGGCCTGAGGTTGGGCTGGAGTGCTTTTGAGCAAGGCTACCTGACCCCCAACTGCTCCCTGGGCACTGTAGCATAGCTGCCCACTGCTCTGGGTATGTGTGTGCTCATTGGTCACTTGTGTGTACGTGTGACAAAATACAGGCTTCTTGGCTTATTCTTCAGAACTTGATTTACAATTTTTGAGAAGAATCTTGGAACAACCAACAGGCAAGGCAAGTTTATTTATATAGTGCATTTCATACACAGTGGCAGTTCAATGTGCTTTACAGAGTAGGGTGCATCAGTTGCCCTCACTTTCATAAAATCTGATGCATTTTTGTTTGGGCGTTCCTTTTCACCAATAAAGACATCCTGTAACATTTTTTGACCATATTCAAAAGTCTAAGGGCCTCTGCATGCTCTTGCGACAAGGCTTTCACAGATAGCTTTTCGCAGACAGTTGTAATTTATCGTTGAGCGGGGAGTAATAGGCGTGCGCGATGTTATTCACCGCCACAACGCAAGGGGGCGCGAAATCGCTAGGAGTAGTTGGTGGGTGTGGTTAGTGGAGTGTTTATCCTCCGGTTACTTATAATGACTAGAACTGGAGTCGTATAGATGTACGTACTTCCTCACTTCCTCGATCAACCGCTGTTCATGCTGCTCCATCTTCGCTCGTGTTTTTAAAAATGCCGGTCGTGAAAACAAACCAAACCGGGAAAGTAGGGAAGCGGAAGTGCGTGTACAGCGGATGTAGAGTGGACCAATCAGAGCCCTCTTGTCTGTGACGCTGTCTGCGAGGCTTCTGCGGTGGTCACAATTTTTGGGAGGTCCGTGCAGAGCGTCTGCGAAGGTGGGGGGGCTTCGCAGACGCCATCTGTGACGCCATCTGCGAGGACTGCGTTGTCAGCATAAATTGGCCTTAATGGTGGCACCATGAGGTTCATTTTTTTGCCAAAAAACGCTTATTTTATGTTTTCGCGTAAGGTTTGAATCACAATGTTGGACTCCATTTATTGATTTCTTGTGAGCCAGAGATCATGTTAAGAACCTTTGCAAGGGATTGAGAAGCATTAATGTGATTCATAATACATTTGTATTGTTTAAAAGTAGTTGAACAATGATTCAGTGAACAGCTAAAACTCAAACTGTGCTTGATAATATATTTAGAATATGTACTAAAAATGTGGATCTAAGATATTTGGTATACTCTATAAGGTGCCATAATGTTTCATGAAAAGTGATCGAAATTTTGTCATAAAATAGCAGCTTTTTCCAGAACTTTGAGCTCCTGGTGCCACCATTAAACTTTAGAATTTTGTCAAAGTATTTCACCCAGTGTGTTTTCTTACCAAAAGGAACATAAAAACAAAAATGCATCATGATCGGAGGAACTTTTCATTTTTAGGGGGCAACTGATGCAAAACAGTAAACAATAGAAAATAAAATTACATAAAATAAAGGGGGAAGAAGAGAGAAAAAAATAAAAATATGAGAATTAAACAATAGTAGAAATAAAGTGAAGTAAAAGTTCAGTAAAAAAACAGCAGAATAAAATGGAATACAAGTTAAGTAAAGTTTAAAACATGTAAAGATGATATTAATCAGTTAGCAGAAAGCATCTGAGAACAGCTTGGTCTTTAGTCTAGATTTGAAGCTGCCAACAGCAGGAGCATTTTTGATGTCCTCTGGGAGTTGGTTCCATAGCTGTACTGCATAGTAGCTAAAAGCTGCTTCACCACACTTTGTTCACCACACAGGGAAGGAATCCGATTTTCCCGTCGATTTACAAACACACAATGACACCATGTTTTTCATCATACGTTATCCACAGGAACTCAACACACCATGCTCCCTTCAGTCGCTTACCGGCTGACAGCACTTTTCTTTTTAAACCGACCCTTGTGTTACTGACACTGTCAGGGACAGTCGAGATTTGAGTGTGCCTCCCCCGTGGCTGTTTCAGCCCTTAAATCCTCTTCAGTGCTTGAAAAAGACAGCTCAAAAATCGTCATCAGCTTACACCAAGCCATTGTTCGGTTCATGCAGAGATGATTACACCACCACACCAGGCCGATTAAGACGCACTGTGATTGGTCAAAAGTTTGGCGCTCATTTGGTCATTACAAGCTTCAACACCAGGCATTGCCCGATTTGCCCGACCAAGACACTCGGGCAGAAATATTTTAACGAGTTAGGCCCATTCGGGCACACCTACGGTCAGCTTCTTTAAGCACAAAAATGATTTTCGAGTGAGTACATTACAAAAAACAAGACGCATTAACCAGCGTCCTCGCATCCCCTGTGATTGCCGTTTTGCTTTTTTTCTTCCCGATTTGTAATGGCGATTCTGATTGCCTCGCTTCAGGTGCACATGCGTGTTTGTGCTTTTCATCACTACGAGTGGTCGCTGGTGCCCTCTACGTTTTCCCGGGTTGACTTCAGAACATCCACAAATCATGTCTGTACATTCAGTGAATTTCCTCCTAAATGCAATGGCAAACTGAATGACAAGACAGTACTGCAGTACAGACTCCTGTTTTATAATGCTTTTAGTTTTATAATTCATCTTTGCAATATTACGTCATTGTTATCGGCAAAACAAAGTGTTTTGTGTCCTAAACTCTATATAAAAAGACATATTACATACTAGTACCGTACGTGAGGCTTACATATGATATTGATTTTATGTTTCATGTTTTCAGGGCTTGTCTTGTTTTCTGTTGTAGAAGTAAAATGTTGCTTTTTAAAAAACATGGACTTTTGTCTAAATAACTCGCTTATACCCCTAGAAAACATATCCGTATTGGCTTGAACCGGGTACTTGAAAACTTGCCGAAATACTGCAAAATTTTTGGGCAAAAATTTTTTGAGGCCATTTAAGGTGTCAAAAGTTAATGTTGAGACCTGCATTATGTCGAGTGGATTTTACTGGTCGCAAGCACGTGCTCATTGTTTACACTCCGGCTCCCCACCGTCTCTTCACTGCGGTTAGATTTCAGCAAAAGGAAGGATTTGTGAAGGGATTTCTATAAAAGGTGACTTATGATAATGATGACAAATACACTGTGATGACTGCGAGTGATTTTCTCTTCGTCACTGATAGATTGTTTATCAATGATGAGTGTGACGAGCGCCAGTGGGAACCCCGCATCCAATTCAGTACAGTACCTGCTCTATCTGGTCCCCAATCAGTCATATGTGTGTTTTAAATGTTTGTGTTTAAAGGATTAAAGGTGTCAGTCCAAAAGTGAGGCAGGTCATTTGCATGTTCAGGCTGCGCAAAATCTTCAGTGGTACCTTTATTAAAGTCAGCAAGACCTCGATGAACATGCTGCGAGTCATCGAGCCCTACGTTGCCTGGGGGTAAGACGGCCATGTTTTGATGCTTAGTCTTTAAATGCCTTGGACTGTTCTGACTCGAATAAGTTTGCTTTAAATAGATTTGTCATTTATTATTATGATCATTTGTTATGTTTGACAGATTTCCTAATTTGAAGTCGGTTCGTGAGCTCATCTTGAAAAGAGGCCAGGGCAAGGTTGATAAGAGAAGGATTCCTCTTACAGACAACACCGTCATTGAGAAGTATTTAGGTAAGCTTTGTGATGGTTATGCTAAAGGTATTAATCATAAGTAAATAACATAGGAGCACAATACAGTCTTTTCAAGCCTCCGACTGGATAATGTGATCCCTGCCTTCATTTATTGAAGATGAGGGGGACGGTATGAAGGGTATGAAGAGTGGTCTTGGATAAGCTATAGAGATCTTGCACGTGACGTCACATCCGCTCCAGATTGTAAGCCAGGGGTCACCAAACTTTTTTCTCTGGGGGCCACATTGTCGTTCCTGACTGTGATGGGGGCCGGGGTCGGGTCAGCTATATCACATAGAATTGTATGACCCAGACAAATATGACCACCAGCAGGCCTCATTGTGTAGTAGAGATTACTAGCCTGGCACGGCCATCCCCACTACTATATCCCCACTACTATATCCACACTACTATATCCCCACTACTATATCCCCACTACTATATCAACACTTGATTCCTGGCACATATTTGTTTATCTTTACTAGTGGTTTGCAAAAGTAGCAATCGAGTCTTCACACTTTGTTTTAATTTGAAATACCACTGATATTCCATTTATTTATTTTCTAATAAAAATAATATCAAAGCTGTCAAGGTAAGAAACATCTGCCTATTTGAGGTGATTGACACTGGCAAAGGTGAGTGGAAAATTATAAATTGTAGGTAGGCCTGTTGATGATATTAATAATATAAATAATAATTGTATGCAGCACTTAATAAAGGTCAAATAAATAGGCCTATAAAATAAATACATTTTAAAAAACTGAAATTATAATAATATGAGCAATAGATCACAGCAGTTGTGCTGTGACCTGCACGTCATTGCTCTCATCCATGGCCAAAGCAAAAAACTCGAATTCTGACACTCTCTCATTCAGCTGGTCATACACGTTGTCCCCCAAATCTTCGGTTCGCCTGGTCATAGTAGGTGCGGAGAGACTCACCGCACTGAGTGCATCCTTCTTGTCGGGACACACCTCCTCGGCCACAGCAAGCATGCGTACTTTAACAAAGTCCCCATCAGTAAACGGCTTTCCATGGGTAGCTAGTAGGTGAGCTACCTTATAGCTGGCTCGGACAGCAGCCTGGTTGATCTGGGTTTGGCGAAGGAATACATTCTGTTGTGCAGCCAGTCCGCATTTCATCCTCCGAATCCTGTCTTCTCTTGTTTGCCCTCGCAAACTAGCATACTCTTTGTGGCGGGTTTCATAGTGACGACGCAGATTATATTCTTTGAAAACCGGCACACTTTCTTTACATACAAGATAAACTGCACGGTCCTTACACTGAACGAAAAAAATAATCAGTGGCCCACTGTTCTTTAAAAACTCTGCACTCTATGTCAGCTTTTCGCTGACCGCTAGCCATTTTGCTGTCCTGAACACTGACAGTTCTCTGCGCGTGCGCTGCCTGTCACTGCTTGATCGCGAGCATATGACGAAAATTCGGAAAATATGAATAGTTCATTTTATAACTAAATATCAATTTTAATTGATAAAATCAGCAAAATACAAGATGCAGACATGTTATTATTTGCCAAAAAGCAATTTAAAAAAAATAGGCCATGACCACTTTTGGGGATTGCCTCATAGGGCCGGTTCAAGTGATGGGGGGCAGAGGGGCTGGGGGGCCGGTCAAAGGGGGGGTGGCGGGCCGGATCTGGCCCGCGGGCCGTAGTTTGGTGACCTCTGTTGTAAGCAGTCGCCATTTTGTCGGTCAAACGCCATATTTCCGCCGTCTTTCCAACACTGACTTTGTTTTTTTTTTCGCCCAAATCTTCAAATATTACCGTGCCACAATGCCGGAGAGTTGTATGGCATATAAATGCCACAACAGGAGAGGTCAGAAATCGGGAAGAAAGTTTCATAGGCTGCCACGGGACCCTGACAGGCATGCAAAGTGGATTGCTGCTATCGGCCGGGGCGATGCAAACAACAAGAACAAGGCATGGGAACCGACTGGAAAGAACGATCACTGGCGCCTGTGCAGTGACCATTTCACCTCAGGTTCGCCATGTATTCATTTCAGTATATCCATGTGGTTATTCGCAACATAAGTTTATGACTTGCTCTAATAAAAAATCCCGGGAAGTGGGAACCTGAGAAAAGGCTTGGGGCGGGGGGGTGGATTGGGTCTTTAGTGGTGTGACAATCAATGTAGTCTCTAGATATAAAATTATTTTACACTTTTAGGGGTCACATGAATTTCTGTAAAGATAACTGTCCAGAGATTTATAAGCACGCAGTGCTTCACCACCGAACAGCGAGGGAAAGTTAATGAGGTAATTATACACGTGTGGGTATTCCACCTCTGGCAGTTCCATATCCACTGACACGGTTGTGAAAACTACGTCCAGTAAGCCATAAGGGTCACTAATCCGTAGGTTGTTTATTTTAGACATATCTAATTATCTGTTCATTAGAAAAATGAGCCGTGTAGTCCGTCGGTTGAAATTGATCCATTTTGTATACGAGTGCAGCAGTATTCAGCGGTGTTTTTTACCGACAAAATGACAGCTGTGTACTTTCCAGTCACGTGACTGCAAGATCTCTATAGTAAGATATTTAGCTACTTGATTTATTCTGTTGCTTCTGAGGTTGTAAATGTGATCATTATGTAGTACACACACACGCAGCAAGTTAAGGTAACGCCATATCAACAGTAACATACATACAGCCTTGGTCAGAAGTTTACATACACTCCTCATGGGCATGAATGTCATAGTGATTTTGGTCTGTTAATGATTTCCTTGAACTGTTCTTTTTCCAGGTTGGAATGATTGTACAGCATACATCTTTAATGACTTCAAAAAACAAGAACTGAGTGCACAAGTTTGAATTCATTTTGGATTTTCTCTAATCCACACAGGGTCAAAATTATACATACAGGCTCAAATATATACATACACCCCCACTAATATTTGGTTAAATGTCCCTTAGCAAGTTGCACCTCGACCAGATGCTTTGCGTAGCCATCAACAAGCTTCTGGCATAATTCTGGCTGGATATTTGACCACTCTTCTTGGCATAATTGGTAGAGTTCCTTTAAATTGGTTGGTTTCCTGGCACGGACCCGGCTTTTAAGAGTGGTCCACATATTTTTCAATAGGGTTGAGGTCGGGGCTTTGGGAAGGCCATTCCAGAAGCTTAATGTTAGCTTGTTTTTTTTTTTTTCCATTCCAAAACCAGTTTTGATGTGTGTTTGGGATCATTGTCCTGTTGGAACACCCAATTGTGTCCAAGTTTCAACTGTCTAGCTGTTGATTTGAGGTGAAGTTGAGGAATTCTGAGGTAGTCCTCCTTCATTATTCTATCCACTTTGTGCAATGCACCAGTACCATTGGCAGCAAAACAGCCCCAGAGCATGATGCTACCACCACCATGCTTGACACTTGGTACAGTGTTCTTAGGTTTGAAAGCCTCACCTTTACTCCTCCAAACATACCTCTTGTCATTGTGGCCAGATAGCTCAGTCTTTGTCTCATCTGACCATAAAACTTTTCACCAGAAGGCTTGTCCATTACCCCTTTTCCACCAAATCAGTTCCAGGGCTGGTTCGGAGCCAGTGCTGGTGCTGGTTCACAACTCGTTCAACTTGCGAGCCAGCTGAGAACCAGTTTGCTTTTCCATCGCTCGCGGTGCTAACGGAAGACACGTCATTACGTCGCTGTATACGTCAGTTACGTCGTTGTATACGTCAGTTACCTCGCTACGTTTGCATAAACCTTGGCGTGAATATCGAAGCAAAAACAACACAGAAGAAGCAGCAGCAACAATAATAATAATAATAGATGACTTCGCGTTTGTACAGCTGCTGCTTCTCGTCACTTAAAAATGGCGATCTTTCACGGTCTTATTGTTGTTGGTCTTAACAACTCGGCCCCCCCCCGCTGACGTAAGCGGTTCTTTCCTCTGGCCCAGCAGAGAGTTGGTGCTAGCCTGGAACCGGTTTTTCTGGCCCAGAGCCAGTTCTTTGTCAGTGGAAACAGAAAACCCGGTTCCAAACTAAGCACTGGCCCCGAACCAGCCCTGGAACTGCTTTGGTGGAAAAGGGGCACTTGTGGGCAGCTGGAAATTTCAGTCAAGCTTGAAGGTGTTGATTTTGGGGCAGGGGCTTCTTTCTTGGTCTGCACCCTCTCAGTCCATGGTGATGTAAAACTCGGTTCACTGTGGACCGTGACGCTGGTGTTCCAGCAGTTTCCAGTTCATGGCGGGATTGAGCCTTGGTGGTTCCTGGATTGTTCCTGAACATCCTAACCAATTTCCTTTCATCTGAGGGTGACAGCAAGGTCTAGAAGAAGATCCAAAGTGGTGACACATCTGAATAACTTGTACTTGCATACAGTTGTTTGAACTGATGATCTTGGAATCTGCAGTTGTTTAGAAATGGCTCCAAGAGACCTTCCCAACTTGTGTATATCTGCAATTCTCCTTCTTAGATCTTCACGGAGTTCCTTGGACTTTCCCATGGTCAATCCAATGAGTGCTGTTAAACAAATCCTTTTTATGCTGGCAAAGAGAAACTACCAGTTGTAGTCAATTATGATCACTAACGAGAAGTTAATAGGCCTTGGCCATGTCAAATTAAAAGACATTGTAGAACCTTCAGCACCACTTAACAGATTTAAGTGAGTGGATATATATATTTCAGCCTGTATGGATAATTTTGACCCTGTGTGGATTAGAGAAAATCCAAAATGAATTCAAACTTGTGCACTCAAATTCTTGTTTCCTGAAGTCATTAAAGATGTATGCTGTACAATCATTCCACCATGGAAAAAGAACAGTCCAAGGAAATCATTAAGAGCTCAAAATTACCATGACATTCATGCCCATGATGAGTGTATGTAAACTTCTGACCACAACTGTATGTATAAATATCCAAAACAAAAGGACATGTTCTGCATGTACATGAACTTTTCTTCATACTGAATGCTCCAGAAACATCACATTAAAGGGTACCGGTATAGCATTTAAAGATGATTTATCAATAGTACAAGCCCTGATTATAATAATGCGCACAAGTGTAGCCACCTGATTAGCTACCATAAGCTTGAAAGTTCAAAATCACATCAAGTTTTATTCCACATGGCCAGCCAATATGGCGACGAAAGTCAGTTGATAGCCAGGTACTGGAAGTTAAGTATAGTCGATGTAAACATACTTGTTGGTCTGGATTTAGTCAGATTTAAAAAAAAAAAAGTTATCTTCAAGTCAGAATGGACAGTGGAGAAACCAGATATCTGTATGAACCTTGGATAAAGGACTATCCACGTGATTTCAGCAGTGAATCATCAGATGATTCTAATTAACGATGGCAAAATGAAGCTCTGAAGTGCGTATCGAGTATCGGGGGGGGGGCGTGGCAGATGAAGCCCAGTTTCGAAGCATGTATTATTTAGCAGAAAACCACGTGACTGATTACAAAAGCGGCCTCGGTTGTGGTTCACTGAAAGGTTCATTCCTCGAAGTCTCACTCAGAGTTCATTAACCACAGCTACTGCTAAAGCTACAGTCACACTACAGCTCATGATGCTTTGCGATGGGTTATCGATTGGAAAAATGAGGCATTTTGGTGGCGATGCATGGTGATCTACACGTGAGCTAGAAGTTGTGGTCACACAGCAGGCGCACACTTGACTATCACGCCTTCGCACGCTTGAGCCTGGAACAGCTCGAGCGGCCACGCTCGCTCACAGAGCGCGTTGTGCACGTGCTTGGGACCCAGCCATTATGGGAAACACTTGATGCTGATTTGAGCACAATCAGCACGCGCATATAAGGATGTTGTTTTCTCAGAGGCTTTGCGAAGTATTATCACTGTAACATTTGTTTCTAGCCATGTTTATGACTCTGGTTAAAGACTCTGCTTTTTGTTTTGCTTTTGGTTTCATTTGTATTTGGTTACTCTGACCTTGCCTCGTGTTTTGGTTTTATCAATATCACGCCTCCTAATAAACACACTTCCTGCACTTGGACCCATCTGTCGCTGCATACCTGACAGAATACTTGCAAAGTCTCTGTGAAAACGGTGTCTTTATATGCACGTGCTCATTTCACTCAAATCAGCATCAGGCGTTTCCCATAACGACTGGGTCCCAAGCCCGCGCACAACACGCTCCGAAGGATCCCCGAACGTAAATGTATGTTTTAAGTCTCGGGGAAAGTTAGGCGATGCCGAGCTGCTGTGTTGATGAGGCTCCTGCGAGCATTGGGGACATGGATTCGAGACCAGTGCATCTCAAGAGGCTTGATGAAGGTTCCCCGAGCTTTGGGAAGTATTCCCAAACAGATCTGTGAGTATTCGCTGCTTAGTTTGCCGATGAAAACATGGCTACCAAATTTCAATGCATGCATTGAAATTTTTCACGACATTTTTGGCCACTCGTGAGGCGGAGACGCACCAAAAAACAACTCGCAAAGCTCGGAGAACGTTTGCCGTGCATCAAACGATTGGTAGCAGTGCTGCCAATTTTTCATTGCCAAGTATTCGCAAACCCATCATGAGCTGGAGTGTGATCAGGGCCAAAGAGAAATCTACAGCATGTTTTAATTTCTACATTACATCAGTGTTCTGACAGTTTTTCACAATGTTCCATTTTAAATAACTTTTTATGTAATTTTTTTTCTTCCAATTTATTGTGCTTTTTTTTTTTTAATTTGGTGTCTACTCTTCTTATTTTCACAAACACACACACACTGCCTCTTTGTATGAATTTATGCTCCGTATAATTGTGTCTGCATGATAAGATAAAAAAAAAAGGTGAACATAAACATAAAGAGGGGTAACATTTGTGTTTATGTTCAGTCTGTATGATGGGACTGCGAGTGCTACTGCAGCCGTGCACTGCACAGAGTAACACTGATATTTTTGTTTTGGAACCGAATTTTTTTTTTCCCCACTGTGTTTGGATTGAGGCAGTTCCTTTTCTCACACACTCCGGATGAAACGCTGATGTGAATCAAACAGACCGAGGCTTCGTCTGTCATCGGTCATGTGGTTTTCTGCAAAACAACACATGCCTCAATGCGGGGCTTCACCTGATATGCCCTCTTAGAGTTGTACAATTCAGTTGAAAAACAAACAAATCTATCATTTCAACGGGGTGTTTTTTTTTTTTTTTAATATCCACTGTATATGTGTGTCCATACTAGTTATAAAGCATATTTATTTATTTACTGCATGTGTGAATACAGGTGCCACCTGCAACGTGCCACAACAGATTATGGTCTAAATATAGCCTAGTGACAGCTCAAAGCTGAGTGTAAGTTTATAGCGGCGCGCCAGACAATGACATTCGTGTCTGTCTTTTTAAAAACTTTTTTAAAAACACATGATAGATGGGCTTTAATCCAGTGCTTATTTTTAATTTGCTTTTTTAAAAAATTAACATGGGCTTATTTACTAACACATTTTACACTCGTTGGGAGTTCCGATTTTAGGCAGTGCCTAAATACATACATTAGCTTTGAATGCCTATACCATTCTAGCTAATCCACTTGCATGGCTTGAATCCCTTTTCCATGGATGGTGTTGGAATATTGTTGGCATAGCGGAGTGTTTGAGTCTAATGCGACCTGCGTAGCCCAAGAGCTCGGCCTGTAGATTCCTTTCAAAGCAATCGGGCTCAAAATGGTCCTCACAAACAACAGAATTTCAGCCAAAAGAGTGTTTCTAAAGTGTGACCTGTTCCCAAGTTTTGGAGCCGTTGTTAAGCAAGTCATTTATATTGCTCAGTCATCGGCAATGGAACACGGAAAAAATGCTTTCCCGTTTATTTTTGCACGTCGCCGTTTTTCAACAGTGTTTTGTACATCTGGCTACATCGTGGTATCCGGAGCAGTGAGCCAGTCAAGATACAGGAAACTGGTCAACAATTTTATGTAATTCTGATCTTTGACACTGCCCACAAAATAGCAATATGACTGCGTCCTTCAGTGAGCAGGAATACAAAAGACTTTTTAAGTACTGTTTTATACATTACAGTGTGACTACAGGGGAGTCAAAATGTGTTTGTGCAAAATATGTAATTTGTCGAGCTTATGTTTATTTTCTCTGGGGGTACCCTTTAACCCTGTTGAAGTCGTCATGTCTTCGCCTGCAACCTCTCGTAGCCTCGGCATGGTGTAGAACACTGTTCTGGAAAAAGTGAAATGATCTCACATACAGAAGTTTTTTTTTTTTTTTCCTGGGGGGATTCTTTCAGTTTAGAGATCTTCAGCCATGTTTTTCTGTTTGTCCGTCCTCTCTTGATAGATGATGACCAGAACAGTCCTGTTTAGATTTGTGCTTGCATTGATAACACTGCTGTTTCAGTCTGTTTGTTTGTACAGCGCTCCCAAAACTCTAATGAAAAAAGTCCAGAGAAGTGCAAAGTAAACAAAAGTAGCTTAATGAAACACCCTGTCCGGCTGTCCAGCTATTACAGTAGCTTCTGCTTGTTACCAGAAGTCTAAAAGCCAGCGTCTGTAAGGGTATGAGGGTGTATTAGTGCCCATGACATGGGTAGCTTGTACATTAGGGTGCATCAGTTGCCCTCACTTTCATAAAATCTGATGCATTTTTGTTTGGGTGTTCCTTTTCACCAATAAAGACATCCTGTAAAATTTTTTGACCATATTCAAAAGTCTAATGGTGGCACCATGAGGTTCATTTTTTGCCAAAAAACGCTTATTTTATGTTTTCGCGTAAGGTTTGAATCACAATGTTGGACTCCATTTATTGATTTCTTGTGAGCCAGAGATCATGTTAAGAACCTTTGCAAGGGATTGAGAAGCATTAATGTGATTCAGAATACATTTGTATTGTTTAAAAGTAGTTGAACAATGATTCAATGAACAGCTAAAACTCAAACTGTACTTGATAATATATTTAGAATATGTACTAAAAATGTGGATCTAAGATATTTGGTATACTCTATAAGGTGCCATAATGTTTCATGAAAAGTGATCAAAATTTTGTCAAAGTCATAAAATAGTAGCTTTTTCCATAACTTTGAGCTCCTGGTGCCACTATTAAACTTTAGAATTTTGTCAATGTTTCACCCAGTGTGTTTTCTTACCAAAAGGAACATAAAAACAAAAATGCATCATGATTGGAGGAACTTTTCATTTTTAGGGGGCAACTGATGCACCCTATTGTACATCTGGGAAGGCATCATTAATCATGAATAATATCTACTGGTTTTGGAGCAATATGCTGGCATCCAGACAAAATCTTTTCCAGGGAAGGCCTTCCTTCTTTCAGCAAGACAATGACAAACCACGTTCTGCACATATTAAAACTGCATGGCTCCATAGTAAGAGTCCAGGTGCTAAACTGGCCTGCCTGCAGTCCAGACCTGTCACCCATTGAGGGGGGGAAAGTGGCACACTGAAGTGCAAAATACAACAAAGTGGACCCGAACTGTTGACCAACTGAAATTGTATATCAGACAAAAATGGGACATTTCTCTTTCAAAACTATAGCAGTCGGTTTCCTCAGTTCCCAAACGTTTAGAGTGTTATTAAAAGTAGCGGTGATGCAACACAATAGTAAACATGCCCCTTCCCAACTTTTTTGAAATGTGTTGCTGACCTCAAATTGAAAACGAGCATCTATTTTTCAAAGAAATAAATAAAATTTCTCAGTTTCAACATTTTTTATATGTTGTCTTTGTACTATTTGAATGAAATATAGGGTCTCCATGATTTGCAAATCATCGCCTTCTGTTATTTGTCCCAGCTTTTTTGGAGTTGGAGTTGTAAAAGACTTTTTTTAACAGCACAAGTATCCATAAATCCATGTTATTTAGGATGTGCTAGAATTTTACCCGCAGGATATTTTCAAGCATAAATTAAACTTTTTTTTGGTTAAAAAGAAAAAAATGTTTTGTATAAAATGTTTACTGTTTATTTCATAAGCTCAAGTAAGACATTGCATCAAAACACTAGAACTTACAGACTATATCAGTTATAATTGGACTTTCATTAAAATAAGTAATAACCGTATTCATGCAATGGCACACGAATAAAAATTCTTTGCATTTTAGCACAAGGCAGTGTTTCCCACAGAAATTTTGGAGCCTATGGGGGCAGCCCATTGGGGGGGGCGTGTCCGGTTGAATTGCAGGGGTGCGTGGGGGTTGTTTAAAATTAAGTGATATGTTAAATATCAAGTTATTACTGAAAAACTATTGATTAAAAAAACCAAGACACTGAGAAATGGTCCTATAAACAACTTTACCAATATAAAAGATTACCAGGACTACAAAAATGCAGAAAAATAGGCTTTACTTATCCAAATGCACCTGTTGGTTCAAAAGTTAAAGTGCAGAGAACCTCACAGCACAACATGAAGTTACCTTAAAATATAATATAAATGCCTCAGCTTTCATGTAAGAAAAAAAAAAAAACTATTAATACTAGTACTGTGTGCAGGCAGTCTCTCCTGAAGACTAAATTAAACAATAATTATAAACTAATAAAATAAATGGCTCAGGCTTCATAGAAGAAAAAAAACAATTTGAACAGAATCTCACAGTTATGATGCTGAAGCTGCCTAAACAATGGAAAATAAAATACCATTTTGGCAAAAATGTTGGCATCCATTAATTTCTTGTATTAAATAAAAAAATATGTTGCCAGATACTGCCGACGTTTTACAGCCCAAAATATGTTCAAAACCCGCCAAAATGCACTTAAAACTGCCCAATTGGACGGGAAACCGCCCAATCTGGCAACACTGCGCGGCACATGCTGCTTCTCTTGAACGGAGGAAGTAAGGTGGAAGGTAGTTTGTCGACGTCACCTCAAGACGGTGCCAACGATTGGTCAAATTTGCGGGAAAGTTGCGGTGATTGGATATAATTGCAACACCGCCCTGAATTCTCGGGGATTGGTTGAATTTGCGTTGAAGTTGCAAATGGCAACATCGCGAAATCCTGGAGGGTGTGATCAATGCGCTCTCCATGCGCCTATAAAGCACAATAGCGTAGCCTAAATGTCACCTTCTCAATCGTGTCAAAGGCTACATAAAGTTGTATAAACTTACCTTAACATGTAGATGCAGACAGGATGTAGCTAATCAGAGTTCTCTCTTCACGGTGTCTCAGATAGGCAACGCACGCAATGTCAGACCGGGTGCGCCAGTGTCGCCGTGCGTGCGTGTGGGCGGGCGCGGACTGAGACTATGGCGGCCCAAATTAGACTATGGCGGGCCGCCATAGTCTCGTCAGTGTGTGGGAAACACTGCAAGGTTTATAGCCTAGCGTATCTGCCATTTTGGTTTTGAGTGAGACTTTTTTTTTTGACTGATTTTGGTGCTTTTCTGTGGTATTTCCCTATAGGCCAGCATGGGATCATATGTTTGGAGGACCTCATCCATGAGATCTACTCAGCTGGAAAGAATTTCAAGGTAGCGAACAGCTTCCTCTGGCCCTTCCATTTGTCTGTTCCCCGACATTCCGCCAGAGATAAAGCTGGCCTTTTGAAAGACATGGGCGAGCCAGGACCTCGAGCCGAGGACATTAACAGAGTGATCAGGAAATTTAACTGAGCCTCTCTATGTGGGAACTTGGACAAACTGTACTGTTTTATGGAGAGTTATTGGCTTTCCTGCCTTTCCCTTTCCCAGTTCTGGCATATATTTCAACTCCTTACCCTAGAAAAGAAGGACTGGACCAGAGTTTTTCTTCACCAGTGTGTAATGACTGAAAAGCTAAAATGTTCTGTGTCGCAGGCCACAGTGTTATTTAATTCTGTGCAGCAAGTTTTATATTAAAGCAAATGTTAGTTTATTATAAATGGTAATCACATGGCATTTGAGTGTCTGTGTTTAAACCCAATTCGCCAGCTCCCACTCCTTCATCTCTTAGTGTCTCACAGTCTGGGATGGTTCAAGACTGCTAGCATGTGCCTCCTCAGCCACTAGATTTCACCACAGAGCAGCGGAACACACTGACAAAAGTGCTAACTGCCCTCTTCTGCATCCACGAGCTCACACACAGTTCGTAAGTTGTTCTGGGAGTAACGTTGACCCTCACATGCAAGCATCAGGGCCACTTTTACTCTCTTGGACTCTGGGCTTGTGACATCAGCATTCCAACTTGCAATCACAATCGAATAGTCTGTCTTTTTTAATGTCAATAAAATATTGTAAAAATACAGAAGAATACAACTACAGTTGAAAGGTGGGATTTATGGACAGTTGCATGACAGATGTTTATTTCCCATTGTTTTGCCCAATAATATCAGACTAGACATCAGTTCATGTGTTTCAATCCCTGCAGACTCTGTCCTCCCTACTTCCATATCCTGTTTTTTTTTTTTTTTTTTAAATAAAGTTAATTGAGTGTTTATTCAATAAGAAATTACAAGTAGATGGATGTAGGGGGCTGGACCTTTTCTCAACCTCCCACGTTTGTCGCTAATTATTAGTGCATTGTCGCCATGCATACGTTTTCATTTTATTAAAAAGCAGTGACCTCTACAATCTTCTTGTTCGGACGTGCTTGAACTGTTATATCAGCTGTTTCATTTCTGTTCAATTCCACTGAGTACAGAGACTTACAAAAGATACTGAATTCTTGTTTTGCTATTCTAAAAATCTTTGCATGAGTTTCTCCTACTGAATTAAATTAACACCGTAGACGGTTTTCCAGTGGCAGTAGCTACAGTGCCTTGCAAAAGTATTCATCCCCCTTGGTGTTTGTCCTGTTTTGTCGCATTACAAGCTGGAATTAAAATGGATTTGCACAACATGCCTACCATTTTAAAGGTGCACATTTTTTTTTTTTACTGAGACACAAACAATAAGATGAAAAAAACAGAAATCCGGAGTTGCACAAGTATTTACCCCCCCCCCAAAAGTCAATACTTTGTAGAGCCAGCTTTTGCTACAATTACAGCTGCAAGTCTCTTGGGTTAAGTCTCTGTTAGCTTAGCACATCTAGCCACTGGGATTTTTGCCCATTCCTCAAGGCAAAACTGCTCCAACTCCAAGTTAGATGGGTTGCGTTGGTGTACAGCAATCTTCAAGTTATGCCACAGATTCTCATTGGATGGAGGTCTGGGATTTGACTAGGCCATTCCAAGACATTTAAATGTTTCCCTTTAAACCACTCCAGTGTAGTTTTATCAGTATGTTTAGGGTCATTGTCCTGCTGGAACACGAACCTTTGTCCCAGTCTCAAACTTCTGGCTGACTCAAGCAGGTTTTCCTCCAGGATTGCCCTGTATTTAGTGCCATTCATCTTTCCTTCAGTCCTGACCAGCTTTCCTGTCCCTGCAGATGAAAAATATCCCCACAGCATGATGCTGCCACCACCATGCTTCACTGTAGGAATGGTGTTCTCAGGGTGTTGGGTTTGCACCACACATGGCATTTCCCATGACAGCCAAAAAGATCAATTTTAGTCTCATTTAACCAAAGAATCATCTTCCATGTATTTGGGGAGTCTGCCACATGCTGTTGGGCAGGGTTTTTTTTAAGCAATTATTTTTTTTTCTGGCCACTCTTCCATAAAGCCCCACTCTGTGGAGTATACAGCTTAAAGTGGTCCTATGGACAGATACTCCCATCTCCTCTATGAATCTTTGTTATCTTTAGTGTCTTTGTTGCATCTCTGATTAATGTCCTCCTCTGTGAGTTTTGGTGGGCAGCCTTCTCTTGTCAGGTTTGTAGTGGTGCCATATTCTTCCCATTTTGCTATAATGGATTTAATGGTGCTCCCTGGGATATTCAAAGTTTGGGATATTTTTTATAACCCAGCCCTGATCTATACTTCTCCACAACTTTGTCTCTGACCTGTTTGGAGGCTCCTTGGTTCTCATGTTGCTTGCTTAGTAGTGTTGCAGAGTCAGGGTCCTTCCAGAACAGGTTGATTTATACAGACATCATGTGACAGATCATGTGACACTTTGATTGCACACAGGTGGATCTTAATCAACTAATTATGTGACTTATGAAATGAATTGGTTGGGCCAGCTCTTATTTAGGGGTTTCATACGAAAGGGGGTGAATACTTATGCACACTCCAGATTTCTGTTTTTTTTTCATCTTAATTATCATTTGTGTCAAATAAAAAAAAATGTGCACCTTTAAAGTGGTAGGTATTTGTGTAAATCAAATGCCTCAATCAGAATTAAAATCCATTTTAATTCCAGCTTGTAATGCAACAAAACAGGACAAACACCAAGGGGGATGAATACTTTTGCAAGGCACTGTAAGTCCAGATAGATAACTCCACCCCAGATCACTGTTTCCAATGATGCCACCAATTCTGATGTGAAGACTGAAACCAATTGTCCAGTCATTCACTCTGTTAGCTTCTGAAGGAGAGGATTCTCGTACCACACCCAGGTTTTTTCCATAACCCCCATTTCCAAAATAATTTTGTCATCATAACTTGAGTCAGTAATTAATTTGTAGTTTCATATTTAACATAGCCCTCGTTTGTTTTATGTCCAGTTAGAACACACTATATGGCCAAAAGTATGTGGATACCCCTTGTAATTATTGAGTTCATGTGTTTCAGCCACACCCATTGCTTACAGGTGCATAAACTAAAGCATATAGGCCTGCAGTCTCCACAGACACAATGGCAGTAGAATGGATCTGACTGGAGAGCTTAATGATTAGCTCGCCTCTACACCATGCCAAGTGTGAGCTGGATTGGCTTTTCTATATTTCTGTATAAATATGACCTCAAACAACATCAGATTTTCACACAAGTCCTAAAAGTAGATAAAGAGAACCAACTTAAACAAAGGAGGCAAAAATATTATACTTGGTCATTTATTTATTGAGGAAAATGATCCAATATTACATATCTGTGAGTATGTGAACCTTGAAAGTGAAATTAGTCAGGTGTTTTCAATCAATGGGGTGACAATCAAATGTGAGTCTTTGCCTGTTTTATTTAAAGAACAGGGATCTATCAAAGTCTGATCTTCACAATGCATGTTTATGGAAGTGCATCATGGCACGAACAGAGGAGATTTCTGAGGACCTCAGAAAAAGCGTTGTTGATGCTCATCAGGCTGGAAAAGGTTACAAAACCATCTCTAAAGAGTTTGGACTCCACCAATCCACAGTCAGACAGATTGTGTACAAATGGAGGAAATTCAAGACTATTGCTACCCTCCCTAGAAGAGGTCGACCAATAAAGATCACTCCAAGAGCAAGGCGTGTAACAGTTAGCGAGGTACCCCAGGGTAACTTCTAAGTAAGGAAGCCAGAGTAATTTCCAAGTAATTAAAAGCCTCTCTGACATTGGCTAATGTTCATGAGTCCACCATCAGGAGAACACCGAATAACAACGGTGTGCATGGCAGGGTTGCAAGGAGAAAGCCACTGCTCTCCAAAAAGAACACTGCTGCCTGACTACAGTTTACTAAAGATCATGTGGACAAGCCAGAAGGGTATTGGAAAGTTTTATGGACAGATGGGGCCAAAGTAGAACTTTTTGGTTTAAATGAGAGAAGTGTCATGTTTGGAGAATGAAACACTGCATTCCAGTATAAGAACCTTATCCCATCTGTGAAACATGGTGGTGGTAGTATCATGGTTTGGGCCTGTTTTGCTGCATCTGGGCCAGGACGGCTTGCCATCATTGATGGAACAATGAATTCTGAATGATACCAGCGAATTCTAAAGGAAAATGTCAGGACATCTGTTTATGAACTGAATCTCAAGAAAAAGTAGGACATGCAGACGAATTTAATCATCCATCTGTGAAGGGCAATCCATTATACAGTTCGAAGTAGTACTGACTTCACTGGTGTAAAGTTAGACTGTCTAAAATCAGACCATATTTGGATCTTACAGTACATGCGATGGGGCAAGCAGGCTCCTGCAGCACATGTTTTGGACCTGTCCAGGACTATATCAATTGTGGCAATTTATAGTGGATATAAAAAGTGTACACACCCTGTTAAAATGATAGGTTTTTCTGATATAAAAAAATGAGACCACGATAAATAATTTCAAAACTTTTCCCACCTTTAATGTGACCTATAACCTGTTTGTTTTTCAGTTGAATTGTACAGGTTATACGTCACATTAGAGGTGGGAAAAGTTTTGAAATTACTTATCGTGGTCTCAGGTTTTTCTGATGTAAAAAAAAAAATTAACGGGGTGTGTGCACTTTTTATATCCACTGTATTTTTCATACCTTCTCTAAAATTCTAGAGAAGCCAATACGGTACTCTCCTTATATTGCATTATTTGGTGTTGCACCACGAGATGTCAGGTTAAATAATTATAAATACAACAAACTGGCCTTTTGCACTCTGTTCAGCAGGCACTAAATACTCTACAGGTGGAAAGACTCTTTTTCCCTTTATCTGCTCTTAATGGATCGAAGAGGTTATGCAATATCTCAAGCCAGAGAAGATAATATATATATTCTCTTCAAGGGTCCATACTGAAATTCTGTGCAATTTGCCAGCCTTTCCTGACATTTGTGAAAAATATGGAAGCCAGTGTAATATGTCCTCCACTCAAATTTTGCAATTTTAAAATGTATTCATTTAATTTATAATAATAATAATCTCATCTCATTATCTGTAGCCGCTTTATCCTTCTACAGGGTCTCAGGCAAGCTGGAGCCTATCCCAGCTGACTACGGGTGAAAGGCGGGGTACACCCTGGACAAGTCGCCAGGTCATCACAGGGCTGACACATAGACACAGACAACCATTCACACTCACATTCACACCTACGGTCAATTTAGAGTCACCAGTTAACCTAACCTGCATGTCTTTGGACTGTGGGGGAAACCGGAGCACCCGGAGGAAACCCACGCGGACACGGGGAGAACATGCAAACACCGCACAGAAAGGCCCTCGCCGGCCCCGGGGCTCGAACCCAGGACCTTCTTGCTGTGAGGCGACAGCGCTAACCACTACACCACCGTGCCGCCATTTATTTATTGAGGGGCAGCACGGTGGTGTAGTGGTTAGCGCTGTCGCCTCACAGCAAGAAGGTCCGGGTTCGAGCCCCGGGGCCGGCGAGGGCCTTTCTGTGTGGAGTTTGCATGTTCTCCCCGTGTCCGCGTGGGTTTCCTCCGGGTGCTCCGGTTTCCCCCACAGTCCAAAGACATGCAGGTTAGGTTAACTGGTGACTCTAAATTGACCGTAGGTGTGAATGTGAATGGTTGTCTGTGTCTGTCAGCCCTGTGATGACCTGGCGACTTGTCCAGGGTGTACCCCGCCTTTCGCCCGTAGTCAGCTGGGATAGGCTCCAGCTTGCCTGCGACCCTGTAGAAGGATAAAGCGGCTAGAGATAATGAGATGAGATGAGATTATTATTATTATGTCTCAGGTGTCTGTATACTCGTGCATCTCAAACAATTAGAATATGGTGAAAAAGTTCATTTTAGGTTATGTGTAATGAGTCGAGAATATGTGAAATTTTCATTTTCTTAAATAACTGATGGAAAATATTGAACTTTTTCACCATATTCTAATTGTTTGAGAATTATGTCTTCAGAGACTGCACCATGGCATCTACCTATACACCAGAGCACAGCAAGCTGTTCAATATTGCTCGTCTTAAGGCCGAGAACAAAGCCGAGAATGCTGTCCTGACATCCCACACAGAAGCCCAACTGCAACACCTCACTGCCTGTCACTTGCCTGCAAAGTGTTCAGGTTCACCATCAGCCTGAAGAAGATTAATGTCATGGCCTAGGACACTGACTCATCCATCACCATCAATGACTACACCCTCAAAGTAGTGAACAGCTTCCTACCTATGGTCCACCATCTACATTGACTTGATTTTGGACGCTGAGATCATCAACAGGATAGCCATGACCAGACTGAACAAGTGTGTGTGGAGCAATGGACAACTGACAGAAAAACACCAAACTGCACATACACCAGGTTTGTGGCATCAAGATGCTCCTCTACAACAGCAAGGCCTGGACAATCTATGCCTGACACGAGGTGCACTGAACAGTATATACCTCTGCTGTCTCAGAAGGATCCTCCAGATCACATGGCAGGACAGAGTGCTGAACATAGAAGTTCTACAGCATGCAGCCTTCCTCAGCCAGACACAGCTCAGATGGCTGGGCCACATGAGATGCATGGACCTCAGTCATATCCCCAAGGCCTTACTGTATGGGGTGCTTGCCAAGGGAGCCAGGCTAGGTAGATAACCACATTTCCACTTAAAGGATGTCTGCAAGAAGGACCTTGATAGAGATATTTGTTTGGCATATTTGCAACTTGTTTTGGCTAGTTTCAATTAAATCCTTGCAACTTATCTTTGCTCGCACATCTGCTCTCTGTTTTTCATCAGGCTATCCTGCTCAGTAATTTTCCTTCACCTGTTGAAGCTACTTATCACACTCAGCCATCTCTGTTTCATGAAATTACATTTTCCAATCTTATCGCTACACCACACTCTTGAATGTGGATATATCGTCACAATTGTGACGATTGGTTGCTCACTGCTCCTTTCATAGGATCAGGTTGGAGCCTGGCCGGGACGCTGGTCAGGTGGGGGGAGGATGGGGTGTGCGTTTTTGTCCGCACGGGGGTGGTGTTTAGCCTTGTTTAGGCCTGTGTTTGTTCTGAAGGCACATTATTGGTAATGTTTTATGTTTTGATTATAAAGACGACAATGGTAATGTTTAATTGACAGATGGTATCATGAGCAAAGATTTAAGGATAAATATGATTTCATGGAATGTTAGGGGTCTTAGAAAGTTGGTGAAGCTGAAACAAGTAACATCCAGATTGAAACAACTAAAAACACAGATTGCCTTTCTTCAGGAAACTCATTTACTCTCAACTGAACTTAAAAAGGAGATGGCCAGGGCAGATCATAGCAGTCTCATATTCTTCTCATGCAAGAGGGGTAGCAATACTCATTCACTCTTCTATTCCATTAAAAATTCATAATACCATGTTAGACTCAGCGGGCAGATATTGTGTTGTACAGGGTTCTTTATTGGGTCAGGATATTAACTTGGTTTGTGTGTATGGGCCAAACAATGACGATACCTCTTTCTATGACAATTTATTTTTAACCCTATCATCACTATATGGTGACTTCTGCCTAGCAGGGGACTTTAATTGTACTCTGGATCCAGCTCTTGACAAATCCTCAGGTATGGATGTCACACATATTCAAAGTAGGAAAACAATTCAATATCATGTGAATAAACTAGGTCTCTGTGACATTTGGAGATACAATAACCCGTCTAGACGTGAATACTCTTGCTACTCTGCTACTCATAATTCATACTCTCGTATTGATTATTTCCTTCTGTCTAAATCCCTTATAGAAAATGTGAATGACTGTGGATACAAAGGTATTGTCATTTCAGATCACGCATTACTGTTGCTCTCCTATACTGTCACTGGAGCTTCCAAAGGACCTTCAGTGTGGCGATTAAGCCCACGATGGATCCATGATAGTGAGTTTTTGACATTTCTGGAGGCAAATATTGATGTCTACTTTAAAATGAACACCAACCAGACATCAGTGTCTATTAGATGGGAGGCGTTCAAGGCCTATATCAGAGGACAAATGATCAGCTATACAAGCAGTATCTCAAACAACATATAAAGCTGATAGAGTTGGAAAAAGATATTAAGGAATTAGAAGAAGAAATTAATATTCTCAATACGAACGAGACTAAACAAAAACTGGACATTCTTAGAGCTCAGTATAATGAGTTGTCAGCAAATAAGGCAGCATCTAGTCTAATGAAACTAAAACAGACATTCTATGACCAAGGGGAAAAAGCAGGGAAGCTATTAGCTTGGCGTATAAAATCATTACAGAATGAAAGAGCAGTCTTTGAACTTGAGTCTGAACTAGGGAAACCAGTTACTAATTTACAAGATATTAATAATAATTTTCAGTCATTCTATTCAAAACTATATACATCAGAAACTAAAGCAACTCCTCACTCACTTGACAATTTTTTAAACCAAATAGACATACCTATACTGGATGATAATGCTTAAAAAGAACTTAACTCCCCAATATCCCGGTCTGAACTATCAGAGCCCATTGATAGTACAACCCCGATTCCAAAAAAGTTGGGACAAAGTACAAATTGTAAATAAAAACAGAATGCAATAATTTACAAATCTCAAAAACTGATATTGTATTCACAATAGAACATAGACAACATATCAAATGTCGAAAGTGAGACATTTTGAAATTTCATGCCAAATATTGGCTCATTTGAAATTTCATGACAGCAACACATCTCAAAAAAGTTGGGACAGGGGCAATAAGAGGCTGGAAAAGTTAAAGGTACAAAAAAGGAACAGCTGGAGGACCAAATTGCAACTCATTAGGTCAATTGGCAATAGGTCATTAAAATGACTGGGTATAAAAAGAGCATCTTGGAGTGGCAGCGGCTCTCAGAAGTAAAGATGGGAAGAGGATCACCAATCCCCCTAATTCTGCGCCAACAAATAGTGGAGCAATATCAGAAAGGAGTTCGACAGTGTAAAATTGCAAAGAGTTTGAACATATCATCATCTACAGTGCATAATATCATCAAAAGATTCAGAGAATCTGGAAGAATCTCTGTGCGTAAGGGTCAAGGCCAGAAAACCATACTGGGTGCCTGTGATCTTCGGGCCCTTAGACAGCACTGCATCACATACAGGCATGCTTCTGTATTGGAAATCACAAAATGGGCTCAGGAATATTTCCAGAGAACATTATCTGTGAACACAATTCACCGTGTCATCCGCCGTTGCCAGCTAAAACTCTAGAGTTCAAAGAAGAAGCCGTATCTAAACATGATCCAGAAGCGCAGACAGCTTCTCTGGGCCAAGGCTCATTTAAAATGGACTGTGGCAAAGTGGAAAACTGTTCTGTGGTCAGACGAATCAAAATTTGAAGTTCTTTATGGAAATCAGGGACGCCGTGTCATTCGGACTAAAGAGGAGAAGGACGACCCAAGTTGTTATCAGCGCTCAGTTCAGAAGCCTGCATCTCTGATGGTATGGGGTTGCATTAGTGCGTGTGGCATGGGCAGCTTACACATCTGGAAAGACACCATCAATGCTGAAAGGTATATCCAGGTTCTAGAGCAACATATGCTCCCATCCAGACGACGTCTCTTTCAGGGAAGACCTTGCATTTTCCAACATGACAATGCCAAACCACATACTGCATCAATTACAGCATCATGGCTGCGTAGAAGAAGGGTCCGGGTACTGAACTGGCCAGCCTGCAGTCCAGATCTTTCACCCATAGAAAACATTTGGCGCATCATAAAACGGAAGATACGACAAAAAAGACCTAAGACAGTTGAGCAACTAGAACCCTACATTAGACAAGAATGGGTTAACATTCCTATCCCTAAACTTGAGCAACTTGTCTCCTCAGTCCCCAGACGTTTACAGACTGTTGTAAAGAGAAAAGGGGATGTCTCACAGTGGTAAACATGGCCTTGTCCCAACTTTTTTGAGATGTGTTGTTGTCATGAAATTTAAAATCACCTAATTTTTCTCTTTAAATGATACATTTTCTCAGTTTAAACATTTGATTTGTCATCTATGTTCTATTCTGAATAAAATATGGAATTTTGAAACTTCCACATCATTGCATTCCATTTTTATTTACAATTTGTACTTTGTCCCAACTTTTTTGGAATCGGGGTTGTATAAAGGGAGGGAAAACACCAGAGCCCGATGGCATTCCTATTGACATCTATAAAGAATTTAAAGGTATGCTACTTACTCCCTTATTAGATATGTGTGAGGAATCATTAGAGAAAGGCGAATTACCCTCAACGCTAAAGACTGCACTTATAACCTTAATATTAAAATCTGGCAAACCTTCTACAAAACGTGAGTCATATTGCCCAATATCTTTAATCAATAATGATGCTAAAATAATAGCCAAAGTTCTTGCACGCCGATTAGAGAAACATTTGCCATCTATTGTTGAACCAGACCAAAATGGTTTTATAATAGGTAGACAAGGTTTCCACAATATCCGTAGGGTCTTAAATATTATACATGCTAAAAAAGAGACACCTGACATGGCCATGATAGGTCTTGATGCTTTAAAGGCATTTGATATGGTGGAGAACACATATTTATTTGAAATTCTTCAACGTTTTGGTATAAGCGGTTATTTCCTTAACTGGATTAAGATTTTGTATTATGATTCAAGGGCATCAGTATTGACAAATCACATAGTGTCAAAACAGTTTCCTCTCTCCAGAGGCACAAGACAAGGATGTCCCTTATCACCCCTCCTTTTTGTATTGGCTATAGAACCCTTGGCTATTGCAATCAGAAACAACCCTGAGATAACCGGTATTAATATAAATGATATTGAGAATAAAATAGCACTCTTTGCTGATGATGTGGTTGTCTTCCTGACCAACCTGAAGCAATCTGTACCTGCCCTATTGAGATGTATAGAAACATTTGGGAGTTTGTCTGGCTATAAAGTTAATGCAACAAAATCTACGATTATGTTTCTGAAAGACTCAGAAAGACTAACTCCACCACTATACACTCCCTTCCAGAATGTCCAGGATAGTTTTACTTATCTTGGTGTTAAAATTACACCAACAATAGAATCATTGATACCCACTATGACCCCATAGTTGAATCTGTGATAGGCTTTATAAACAGATGGAAATCCCTGCCACTGTCCATGATTGGACGTATTAACGTTCTGAAAATGAACACTCTTCCTAAGCTCCTTTACCTCTTTCAAACCATTCCACTTGCTCCTCCTACCAACCTTTTTGCCAAAATGAAGCAGATCTTTTGTAATTTTATTTGGAACGATAGACGCCCCAGGTTACGCATGACTCTGTTGTATTTACCATATGATAGGGGTGGGTTAGGAGTCCCTTTTCTCCAAGGATACTATTGAGCTGCACAATTGAGAGCAGCTTCATACTGGTTTGATACTACATCATTCCCTAACTGGGCAAGGATTGAGGAGAATACAACCTCCAAAATCCCCCTCAAGTTATATCTTCATTCAGCTAAACTTTCTATTTTGAAAAAACTTACCTTGAACCCTTTTGTTAGAAATACAGTGATAGTGTGGCATGATGTTTTGAATTACTTAAAAGAAAATGCCGCTCTATCCCAATTCACTCCCATTTGGGGAAATAGAAATTTCACACCAGGTACCTATGATCTTGGCTTTAAGATATGGGCTAATAAGGGTATCAACAAAATATCAGATCTTTATGATAGAGATGTCCTTTTAAGTTTTACTGATATCAAGCAAAGGTTTAACATTGATGCCAAGCACTTTTTCAAATATTTACAGATTAGACATTTCATAATACAAATTCAAAATTCCCTAAGCCTGCCCTCCCTGAACTCTATTGAAATGATAGCTGTGAATTATTGTGGTACACCTGGACTCATTTCTTGGTTCTACCAAATTATCATTACAAAATCAAAAGAATCCTCAGATGATAAAAGACGTGCCTGGTGTTTAGATCTTAAGGAAGATATTACTGTTGAAGAATGGAAGTATGTATGTTTACAGAGCCAAGTTCAAACGATAAATACACGGTTTAAGTTACTTCAGTACAAATGGCTGATGAGAATATATATCACTCCAGTAGTACAACATCGTATTGATCCTAACACACCTGATCTATGTGTTAAATATGGTACACATAAAGGGACTCTATTTCACTGTCTTTGGGAATGCTCCATTATCCAAGAATTTTGGAAGGAAATAATTACAACTTTGTCTAAGATTACTGATGCACATCTTCCACTATGCCCTAAGCTCTGAATACTGGGACTTTTCCCAGAAAATTGTGCACTCAGTAAGTATGAGAAATCAATGGTCATATATTGTTTACTTGAAGCAAAACATAAAATTGCTCTGTCATGGAGATCTATGTATAGGCCAAGTAAGCAAATGTGGGCTGAAGGACTACTACACTGTATAGCCATGGAAAAATTGACATACATTATCAAGGGGAAATATAACAGATTTGTTAAGATCTGGGATTCGTTTTTGGAGGGAGAGGGTTTGTCTGGGACTGTGTAGTTTAATTTCCATTTTTGCTCATGTTGTTCTTTTTACTTTTCTCACTAATGTTAATTTCCAAATTTTATATTTACTTGCTGTTGTCTTTGGTGATTGTCTGTTAATGTGCCTTCTTGTTCTTGTTGCTTTGTTTTTTTTTTTGTATGTGTTTGTTTGTTAATTAAGGGAAAAATCAATAAAGATATTTGTCAAAAAAAATTGAATGTGGAATATACTCATGTTTGTCCATCATTAAACTGAGAAACATCTCTGAACAGGGCGGCACGGTGGTGTAGTGGTTAGCGCTGTCGCCTCACAGCAAGAAGGTCCTGGGTTCGAGCCCCGGGGCCGGCGAGGGCCTTTCTGTGTGGAGTTTGCATGTTCTCCCCGTGTCCGCGTGGGTTTCCTCCGGGTGCTCCGGTTTCCCCCACAGTCCAAAGACATGCAGGTTAGGTTAACTGGTGACTCCAAATTGACCGTAGGTGTGAATGGTTGTCTGTGTCTATGTGTCAGCCCTGTGATGACCTGGCGACTTGTCCAGGGTGTACCCCGCCTTTCGCCCGTAGTCAGCTGGGATAGGCTCCAGCTTGCCTGCGACCCTGTAGAAGGATAAAGCGGCTAGAGATAATGAGATGAGATGAGACATCTCTGAACAGTTGTGTCTGCATCAGTGATCGCCACTCCCAGATCCGTAAGACAGAATCTCCTAGGTGACAGAGGACTTATATTTCTAGATCACTCGTGCTCTGCCAATTCAACTTTCTTCAGTACAGACAAATCAAAACCTATTAGACCTGAAGCAGGCTGGCATCAACATCGACTCCTTGGTGACCAGGACCTGATGACCAGGACGCCTGGAGGCTAACAGTGCAGAAAGAGGTTCAGGCAGCAGAGGACACAAAACGAGGAGCTGGTCATCAAGAGTGTCAGATGGAAAGAGAGAACATCTGTTCAGGCTCTCACATCATTCACCTGCAACAGCTGTGCAATAGACTGTCAGTCTAGGGCGGGCCTCTTCAGCTACTCTAGAAGATGCTCCACCAGAAGCTAAACCAGTGAGGTACATCAGTGTCTCCTGGGATGGAAGTATGTCATTGGTTGTTTGCACTGAACCAAACAAAGCCGGTATAAATCTGCCCCAGTGTGCATTTTTAGATAGCATGCCAGTGTTCTGGAACCAGAGGTGTGACGTGTAAGACAACAGAAAGTCCTCATCTAGTATGACACATATGCAGCAGAAATATGAATACATTGCTTTCAAAACAGTAATGGCAGGTGAACTGAGCGTTGAGGTGTTTTTGCTAGCTATGCACATTTCACATTCCTGTAAGTTATTTGTTAATTTCTTCAGATTAACAGCAAACTGTTTCTTCAGAGATTTTACTTCAAAAAACTATGGTGGAGATAACCAGGGTTTCTTTTAAGGATACCTCTGATCCAAGTCACCATGACACAGACCTGACATGATGCATTGACCCCACACCACCTCCCCAGCCAGAGCTGCACATGCCCCAAACCATGCTATGCTGCAGCAGGACCTGTTCATAATCATAATTTTTAATATCTGTTAAGTACTTCCTTGAATACTCACTGGTATGCAGTATGTTCCTGCTTGATTAGGGGATCAGAGGCTTGAAACATGTCAGGGATTGAAATCAGTGTTCCCACTTCCATGAGGGAACAATGATTTTGGAAATCACCAGGTTCCTGCCAGTGCCAGTGAAGAACTGCAGCAGCACCACCACCAGCTCAATTTTACTACTGCATCTCAGGAGCTGGCATAATAAAGCTGGCATAATGAGGGGTCTTCTTAATGGCAATATAGTGGGGTCTCTGTTTAAAAGGGGCTAGAAAGGAGGCAGGTTGAACCAGCATTAAAGTGTGATGATTCTCACCTGTGTGTTGTTATTGTCAACCCACTAATATGTGTGTGTTTTTTTTTGTCCTTTTCACTGCTGTAAGACAGAGCTGCTGGAGCCATAGCACAACAGACACACATACATGTACATACACAGAGTAGGAACTTTATGAACTTGAAAGAGAAGAAGGCCATGAACTAGTGATGGCCCACATCTTTTTTGCATTTCTTTTGGTTAGTGGAGGAAAGTATACTGGAAAGGGTTGGTGATAAATAAAAGTGAGTCCCAAATCTCTGTTAAAAATTTGCCAAGTCTCCCTACACCACACACACACCAAACTCTACAGTAATAAATAATTGTCCTATATTTTTTTAAATAAACTGTCGTGACCATGGGCCATTTCATGTGTAATACAGAGTATCTAAGTGAAAGTAAGATATACTTGTGTGAGAATGTTGATGCTCAAGGTCAAGAAGATGGTGTAAATAAATTACATGTGAATTTATTTATTTATTTTTTTGAGAGACTGGGTTGGTTGGGGAGTGCCAGGATACTTTCCCCATTTTCCTAGTTTTCTCCTGAGTTGGCATTTTGCTATAATGTTGATCATCAGCAGGGCTTTGAACCAGAATTTTTTTCCTGTTGGTTCGTTCTGAACAGAAACAGAATTTTAACGTTTCCGGTTTTGGGTTCCACCATTAAATAGACGTTCCCGAACCGGTTAGAACAAAAAAATTTCGTTCCCGGAACGGTTAATTATGTTCCCTGTCAGCTGTTTAACAAATGGCTATAAAATTATGTCTCTGTCTCATCCGGCTTAAGCCAAATGTAGGCTAATTCTATTACAACCTTCATTAAATAAGACAAGAAATAATTCAAAACAATTATTATTTCAAATGTTGGCGATTTGGATTCTCAGTATGTCTTCCCATCTACACAAACAGAAAAAGTGCCAAAAATGAAAGATAATTCGTTTAGTGTGTTACCAAAGGCTAGTCAGGCCCTATGCATTGATAGGCTAACAGAGGTTAACGTCATTTAACGTTCGCGAGCCTCTCATTAACGTGGACAAATATATTGATATCGTGTTTGAAATTGACGTTTTTGAATAACGATAGACTGCAATATTTACCTCTTATTTAAGATGTGGAGACGTGATAGTAGTCCACCCTCCCGCTCTCTCCATTCAGTCAGCGAACGTCACACAGGAAGTGAACCCCAGCGGGTCATAGAAACTTGCGCAGGAGAAGAATGACTTTTTTATTTGTAGGCTACGGAAACTTTGAGGAACGAAATAAAAACCGGTATTAACCGGTTACCATTATTTTTAATAAGCGTTTCTGTTCCGGAACATAAAAAATAATAAAGTTTCTGGTTTCGTTTCTGTTCCATGTGAAATAGAAAAAGTTCCCGGTTTTCGTTTTCGTTCCTTGAACCGGTTCAAAGCCCTGATCATCAGGATGTGAATTGTTATATTAGGGAATGTACAGTTAAGTATACAAGCTGAAAGAAGAAGGTGCATTTAAATTAGTAGCATTTGAAGTAAATGTATGCAAGTTGTTTGGTTTGTATTTTCTCTTAATTTGAATTCAAATAATGCAACCCTATGATTAGCTGGTTGTTCTGCTTGAATTTTCTGCTAAACAAGTCAGATCAGGTTAAGTGAGACATTCCCAGATTCTGCTCATTGTCCTCTATAGCCAGGCCTGGATTACCTATTGGCTTATCGGGCATAGAGGCTCTAAAAACCTGCACCAAATAAACCCCCTGCTCCAGGGTTGACCCTTGAGAAACCCTAAAAGGCCTGCAGCAATACACAAAGGACTACATGGCACCCCAACTTGAATGCAAGTGTTCTAGATCTAGTCTGATCATTATAGACATGTACTGTTGAAATTGTATGTTAACCATATGTGAGGTCCTATATATAATCTCATTATCTCTAGCTGCTTTATCCTGTTCTACAGGGTCGCAGGCAAACTGGAGCCTATCCCAGCTGACTACGGGCGAAAGGCGGGGTACACCCTGGACAAGTCGCCAGGTCATCACAGGGCCGACACATAGACACAGACAACCATTCACACACACGGTCAATTTAGAGCCACCAGTTAACCTAACCTGCATGTCTTTGGACTGTGGGGGAAACCGGAGCACCCGGAGGAAACCCACGCGGACATGGGGAGAACATGCAAACTCCACACAGAAAGGCCCTCGTCGGCCACGGAGCTCAAACCCGGACCTTCTTGCTGTGAGGCAACAGTGCTAACCACTACACCACCGTGCCACCCTGTCATATATATATAATCTCATTATCTCTAGCCGCTTTATCCTGTTCTACAGGGTCGCAGGCAAGCTGGAGCCTATCCCAGCTGACTACGGGCGAAAGGCAGGGTACACCCTGGACAAGTCACCAGGTCATCACAGGGCTGACACATAGACACAGACAACCATTCACACTCACACTCACACCTACGGTCAATTTAGAGTCACCAGTTAACCTAACCTGCATGTCTTTGGACTGTGGGGGAAACCGGAGCACCCGGAGGAAACCCACGCGGACACGGGGAGAACATGCAAACTCCGCACAGAAAGGCCCTCGTCGGCCACGGGGCTCGAACCCGGACCTTCTTGCTGTGAGGCGACAGCGCTAACCACTACACCACCGTGCATCACAATGTTGTGTTAATATGTGAAAGCAGTCGATATATACCAAGTCAAATTCCTTGTAGGTCTATATGTCCTGTGCATTGTGAATGAAGGAATTCATTTCTGATTCAGATTATAAGGGTTTCTGAGGGCCTTTAGCAGTGATCAGAGGATATTCAGATCTGAAATACTCTTTCCCGATAAACGATTGTGCTTCTGTGGTTTTACATTTTTTTTTCATTGTTTTGATCACTGTGCATGTGTTTTGTTTTGATTATAGTCCTGTCTTGCCATTGGATCATTTCCCTATTGTGTATTGATTGTTCTCGCCTGTGTTTTATTATCTTCTGATTAGTTTATCTATTTAAGTCTCTCTCTTTCTTTGTCTTATTGCAAGGTCTTCTTGTGCTTTTCTGTCTGAAATTCCAAACCATGGTTTTCCGTGTTTTCACTTTAATTCTTACTTAGCAATTCATATTACTTCTGGGTTTTGATCACTGTTACTTGATTTTCTGAACAGGGTGTTTCCTGTGTTATCTCAGTCTCCCTGTGTATTGACCCATGCTATGAACTTTAACAATGAGATGTGGACTGCCCTAAACAAAATAAAAAGTGAACTCATGATTATATCCTGACTCTTCACTTCCACATTGCACGTTCAAACACGTGTGTCAGGGAAACGGACAGCAGATGCACTAGCACACACTCCTATCAGAGGAAGCACCAGCAGGGATGACCGAGTTAAGAAAGAGCATGGATATACAGTATAGATGGTTTACGGTTATTTAGCACAAAAGTCTTTCAGCGCAAGTTCTAAAGTCTCTTAGCACAACTCAAAGTTCTTTTGCACAAGATCCAAGAACGCTTAATCTTTATTATGAATACTTACTGATCATGCTTAAAGATGTTTGATGGATTTTTTTAATGAAAGTTGCTGAGATTCCAATAAAAAACGAGCGACTGCATTTCCCCATTTCGCCGTCTTGAAACCGCCATGTTTGATGTAGCTCGTATGTTAGTCACCAATCCTCCCTCCAAATTATTTAACACAGCACACCGCTACAGCCAACTTCCAGGTTTGTTTTGTCTTTATTAAAGTGCTAAGCTTACATTACATATATCGCAACTGTTGGTTACTTCTTAGTCAGCAGAACACATGTTGTCAAGCAGGGCAAGAGACCTAATCCCCTGGTTAATTAATTTGGCAAACGCATAATTACTGACAGTCAGTTGAATTTGTGATATGATCAGAAGTGACTGAAATCATCTGTGAAGGTGCCCACAAGTCAAGGTCTGTTATGGCTTAACTACAAATATCCAAAGACACCAAAGAATCGGATTTTCAGTCCATGTTTCAGGGATCAACAACTGATTCTTAACAGGCACAGCAGCAGAAATTCCAGCTTCCAGTCCCTAAGCAATCATAATAAACCCCTTCCTATATCAAGATGAGTATTTTTATTTTTTTTATTGGGACCATAATCCATAGTTGTGCTAAAGAACATAGAGTTGTGCTAAGATACTTTAGGACTCGTGCAAAAAGACTTTTGTGCTAAATAACTGGATACCATATAGATGGAAGACTAATGCATGCAAGACTCTATCGTTCACTAAAACAGTACTGAGCATGCAAATCTCAGTATGGAAGACAGTTTACTAGGTCCTAGCCAAGCTAGGAGGAGGTCAGTTGGACATGGTTAAGTGTAGAGAACACGCGTCACTGTGTGGTCACCTGGAATCACCCAGCAGTTAAATGTAGCGGTGCTAAAACTGAACAGGCTGCAGACAGGAGAGGCAAATTCATAAGAAAATCACCTCATACCTTCAGAGCACCCTGAACATCCATGATAAGGTCCTGGGATGCAATTGTAGAATATTTCTCACAGTATGTGGTGAGTGCTCACCAGGTCCATAGATTTTAACATTCATTTGAAACATACATTTGCATACCACTACATTCTTGAGGTCCTAGTGGCAGGTGCTTTCAGACCAAACAGTTCTTAGGAGTTATTGTGAGGAACTACCCCCTGGGGAGCTCCCTGCGAACTACAGCCCTTCAAGGGCTTTTTTTCTGTTTGCATTCGCATTGCCAGTACGAACGCTGTAGGTAAGACAGCTTGCTAACGTGACTTTAGCAGGAAATGCTTGTCCAAAAGAATCGTGGTCCACAATTCTTTGGGTATATGTAGCATCATACAGAGCCACACCCATTCATCACAATCACCCAGCTTAACTTCTCATGCGGAATCAACCCCACATCCATTGGACCCTGCATTTCATGATAACGCAGCTGTCTCTTCAAAGGAAATGGACAGGAGGACAACAGATAGTAAATTACAGTCAGTGTCACTGAGCCAAAGCCCAAAGTGAGTTTTCACCAAAAGAGTAGAGAAAACAGGTGACTGATGCAAAGACATGAGAACTGTTCTTCAGAACCACTCCATGATCGTACACAGTGAACCTGGACACAAGGAACTGTGAGATGCCACTGGCTGCACTTGATTTCCTTGTAATCACCATCAACTGAGAAAGAATGGGCTGCATAGTGACACCCACAGGAACTGACACCAGTGTAGTTGTGTCCAAGCACACACTCAGACTCAGGTCTGGGACAGTCTTCATGAATCCCAAGACTTGACCTTTGACATGTGAACTGCCAAGCAAAATAATATGTGCAACATAAAATATAGTCATTTTCTATTTTTGTTGATTGGAGTTGAGAAAAAAAAAGGGTGTTTGATGCCCTGCACTGGACCAACATTACATCCAGGGTGTATATAATTCATAACACAATGACATAAAACAATAATGCATTCATTCATATATAACCTTAAAAGTAAAAAAAAAAAAAAGAGCTATATGTTTAATTTCTTTGATTATGCATTTTATTGAGATCAATAACAAAATATCATAAATTAACACAATACACATGAATATGTAATAAACCTACTTTGTCTATATGCAAGTATGATTTTAGCTGCATTTGCTTTTTTATATTAAAATGATAGGCATTTTAAAAATATAAATACACAACATTTAAAAAAGTATAAACAGAATATTTGGTCAAAGATGCATTAGCGATATAAATCATTTATAAAGCATCTCCGGCTTATTTTCTTTGGAAAGAGTTGAAGACAGGTCCTTATACAGTAGCTGCTCATTCAGACAGAAGTTATCTAGACTCAGTCATGACATGAGGTCCTCATATAGTTACTAGAATTAAAATACTAAAAAGATTTCAAAGAGGTTTTGAGTTGTAATGCATCTTCAACTGGTAAAAGGTCAGGATAAAAACTCAGCCCAGTTAGAAGTTCAATATCTCGTATCCGTGCAACATGAAGTTGAGTCCAGTTTTGAACCCAAGAATATTCACTCCCATTCTGTAAAGGCAAGACAGAGGAAGAAGAATAAAGAATAAACCAGTGCTGGGTCATGTGTATATAAAAGGCACATTCACAGACCGACACTGACACTGTCTTTCAATGTTTTAGTTCCATTGTTGAAACAAAAATAATGATCTGTTACAGGGAAAGTATGCTGTCGGCTGGAGTTGAGTGAAGGTTGTGTAGTTACACTACTGTTCAAAAGTTTGGGGTCACTTTGAAATTTCCTTATTTTTGAAAGAAAAGCACTGTTCTTTTCAATGAAGATCACTTTAAACTAATCAGAAATACACTCTATACATTGCTAATGTGGTAAATGACTATCTCATCTCATTATCTCTAGCCGCTTTATCCTTCTACAGGGTCACAGGCAAGCTGGAGCCTATCCCAGCTGACTACGGACGAAAGGCGGGGTACACCCTGGACAAGTCGCCAGGTCATCACAGGGCCGACACATAGACACAGACAACCATTCACACTCACATTCACACCTACGGTCAATTTAGAGTCACCAGTTAACCTAACCTGCATGTCTTTGGACTGTGGGGGAAACCGGAGCACCCGGAGGAAACCCACGCGGACACAGGGAGAACATGCAAACTCCACACAGAAAGGCCCTCGCCGGCCACGGGGATCAAACCCGGACCTTCTTGCTGTGAGGCGACAGCACTAACCACTACACCACCGTGCCGCCCGTAAATGACTATTCTAGCTGCAAACGTCTGGTTTTTGGTGCAATATCTCCATAGGTGTATAGAGGCCCATTTCCAGCAACTATCACTCCAGTGTTCTAATGGTACAATGTGT
This sequence comes from Neoarius graeffei, assembly GCF_027579695.1. Lineage (NCBI taxonomy): Eukaryota > Metazoa > Chordata > Actinopteri > Siluriformes > Ariidae > Neoarius > Neoarius graeffei. The sequence goes on along the minus strand of NC_083570.1, from coordinate 40,894,495 downwards.
TTGCTCATTGCCTCAGAAGGCTAATGGATGATTAGAAAACCCTTGTACAATCATGTTAGCACAGCTGAAAACAGTTGAGCTCTTTAGAGAAGCTATAAAACTGACCTTCCTTTGAGCAGATTGAGTTTCTGGAGCATCACATTTGTGGGGTCGATTAAATGCTCAAAATGGCCAGAAAAATGTCTTGACTATATTTTCTATTCATTTTACAACTTATGGTGGGAAATAAAAGTGTGACTTTTCATGGAAAACACAAAATTGTCTGGGTGACCCCAAACTTTTGAACGGTAGTGTAGGTGTTAATAATGAAACAGACGAGTAAATACAGACTGACTTGCTGCTTGGACAGTAACGTAGACGATAGTTACAGTGCCATGCAAAAGTTTGGGCACCCTTACTGAAGATGTCTGTTACTGTGAATAGTTAAGCGAGCAGAAGATGAACTGATCACCAAAAGGCATAAAGGTAAAGACGACACATTTATTTTCAGCGTTTTCTGCAAGATTTGTGTATTATTTTTGTTTTGTACACTTGGAGAGTGAAAAAAGAAAAGGAACACCATGAGAAAGTTTGGGCACCCCAATACATTTGAGTTCTT